>NC_134104.1:107144615-107768461 GCF_040939455.1 Microcebus murinus | reverse complement strand
AGTGCATTTAAAAGTGCATAAAAAGTAGTTAGTGGGCTCATCCACCTGTGTAAATAAATCAAAATCCAAAGCCAAGGCAAACTAGCAAAAACTTATAAGTAGTAAGATGGCAGGAATGACTGTGACAGCCTTGCTGTGCCATTCTTACCAAAATCATTTGTTTTGAAAGGAAGAAGAATGGAATAAGCCCATATCAGGTACCTACTTCTCTAGGTCATACTTAGTTGCCAAGACCATAAAATCAAACCTAATTTAAGAGGAATAACCTTCACACTCTTTTTAAAATTACATTGATCATTCATCAAGTGTTTACTGGATACAATGCAGGTTACAAAGGAAATATAATTAGAAATATATATCATTTAGAAATGTCAAGTTATTTATAGATATATGTATATTTGTATATTGGTTCATGAAATGAAATAGATGACATTTTAAGATTCAAAACCCGGCCGGGCGCGGTGGCTCACGCCTGTAATCCTAGCACTCTGGGAGGCCGAGGCGGGCGGATTGCTCGAGGTCAGGAGTTCAAAACCAGCCTGAGCAAGACCCCGTCTCTACCAAAATATAGAAAGAAATTAATTGACTAACTAAAAATATATATACAAAAAAAATTAGCTGGGCATGGTGGCGCATGCCTGTAGTCCCAGCTACTAGGGAGGCTGAGGCAGTAGGATCGCTGAGCCCAGGAGATTGAGGTTGCTGTGAGCCAGGCTGACGCCACGGCACTCTAGCCTGGGCAAGAAAGTGAGACTCTGTCTCAAAAAAAAAAAAAAAAAAGATTCAAAACCCGAACTGGGGCCGTGCGAACTGGGGCCGTGCGCGGTGGCTCATGCCTGTAGTCCAGCTCTTTGGGAGGCCGAGGCATGCGGATTGCTCGAGTTCAGGAGTTCGAAACCAGCCTGCGCAAGAGCGAGACCCCGCCTCTACTATAAATAGAAAGAAATTAATTGGCCAACTAACATATATAGAAAAAATTAGCCGGGCATAGTGGCGCATGCCTGTAGTCCCAGCTACTCGGGAGGCTGAGGCAGGAGGATCGCTTGAGCCCAGGAGTTTGAGGTTGCTGTGAGCTAGGCTGATGCCACGGCACTCACTCTAGCCTGAGCAACAAAGCGAGACTCTGTCTCAAAAAAAAAAAAAAAAACCCCGAACTGGGGACAGTGGCATTTGTCTGTAGTTCCAGCTACTCAGAAGGCTGAGGCAGGTGGGTTGCTTGAGCCCAGGAGGTATTGAGCCCAAAAGTTCATGGCTGTAGTACACTATAATCATGCCTGGGAATAGGGACTGTACTCCAGTCTGGGCCAGATAGGAAGAACATAGCAAGACCCTGTCTCTTAAAAAAAAAATATTCAAGACTTGATACCAATAGATGTGTCCAGGGGACATTATAAAAACAAGCATTGATTTTGAAAACATGGGAACATTACTGTGCTCAGCAGTATTTCTTGTTCTTATCTTCTAGGAGTGTGGGAGAATTACACTTCCCCATCCCTTTGAAATTAGGCATGATTAAGTGACTTGCTTCAACTAATGAAATGTTAGTGGACTGGGGAGTGAGGTGTGTTGTTTCTGAGCAAAAGCTTTTACAAGCCAGTGCATATTTCTTCATGCTTCTTCCCCTGCTGTGGTGGAACCTGAGGCTTGGGGTTGAGATGGTGGTGTCATTGGTGGTAGGCCTCAAGTGATCAAGTGACTATGAAGATAAGCAAACTTGCTTTTCTGCCTCAGTCTGGACTTGTAGCATGAATGAGAAATAGACTTATTTTTTGAGGCTTGGTTTTTTGTTTTTTTTTTGAGAGAGAGTCGCGCTTTGTTGCCCAGGCTAGAGTGAGCGGTGTGGTGTCAGCCTAGTTCATGGCAACCTCAAACTCCTGGGCTCAAGCAATCCTTCTGCCTCAGCCTCCCCGGTAGCTGGGACTACAGGCATGTGCCACCATGCCCGGCTGATTTTTTTCTATATATATTAGTTGGCCAATTAATTTCTTTCTATTTATAGTAGAGATGGGTCTCGCTCTTGCTTGGGCTGGTTTCAAACTCCTGACCTTGAGCAATCTGCCCCCCTCTGCCTCCCAGAGTGCTAGCATTACAGGAATGAGCCACACCACACCCGGCCTGGTTTTTTGTTTTTTTAATCCCCCAGTGATGCTCAAATTTTCTCACCTGTTAAAATCACTTTGATAGCTTTTACAATTACTAATGTTCAAGTCCCCATTTATACCAATTAAATAAGAATGTCTAGTGTTAGCAACTAGGCATCAGTATTTTTCTGAGATTTTGACTTGGAAGTTGATTCTGGAATGAGTTAAGACTTTTAGAGCTGTTGGGATGAAAATAAATGTGTTTCCTGTGAGAAAGACATGAATTTGGGGAAGGAGCAAGGACAGAATGTATGGACTAAGTATATCCCTTTAGAATTCAGGTGTTGAATCCCTGACCTCCAAAGTGATGGTATTTAGAGATGAGGCCTTTAGGAGGTAAGTAGGATTAAATGAGGTTATGAGGGTGGGGCCTCATGATGGGATTAGTGCCCTTATAAGAGAACTTGTTCTGTCTCTCTGCCATGTGAAGACACAGTGAGAGAGCTGCTGTTTGTAAGTCCAAAAGAGTGCTCTTGCCAGAACCCAACCATGCTGATACACTGATCTCAGACTTCTAGTTACCAAAACTTTAAGAAAATAAATTTCCTTTGTTTAGGCCACCTAGTCTGACATGGTGTTATGGCTGCCAGACCAGACTAACATAGGGTGTAGAAATTTCAGTTTGTTAGAAAAGTCAGGGACAACCAATTAATCAGGGAAGACTTAATGGGAAAAACTAAGATTTAGTATGTGTCTGTTATTGGGGCTCTATATAGAAAAATAATTTGCTTTTTGTTTAAGGTTTATCATGTTTATCATGGTTGGCAGCTAAACAAAAGAAGGGCCAAGTCCAGAAAGAATCTTAACATTTGGGCTGCTTCCCCATATAAACAGTCATAGAAATATTTCATATTCCTATTCTTTTTCATTTGCACATCATAACATTTTTATCCTGCCAGTCTACTATACAAATACTGGGTAATCTGTAACTGTAAACTCTGGGAAAGTAGGGACAGCCACACTATCAACTTCACAGCTTTCTCAGCTTCAGTTGAGTAGCTGGGCCAAAATCAGTTGGGCCAATGACATGTCCACTAGCCTTGTGTGTAAAAAGGCAACCTCAGAGAGGTAAATCAGAAAAAATAGAACTGAAAGAAGATAAAATAAAAGTGGGTGAGGTGGGCCGGGTGTGGTGGCTCATGCCTGTAATCCTAGCACTCTGGGAGGCAGAGGGGGGTGGATTGCTCAAGGTCAGGAGTTCAAGACGAGCCTTAGCAAGAGCGAGACCCTGTCTCTACTAAAAATAGAAAGAAATTAATTGGCCAACTAATATATATAGAAAAAAATCAGCCAGGCATGGTGGTGCATGCCTATAGTCCCAGCTGCTCAGGAGGCTGAGGCAGGAGGATTGCTTGAGCCCAGGAGTTTGAGGTTGCTGTGAGCTAGGCTGACGCCACGGCACTCACTCTAGCCTGGGCAACAAAGTGAGACTCTGTCTCAAAAAAAAAAAAAAAAAAAAGTGGGTGAGGTGAAGAAAACACAAGGGAGATAAGAAAAGTCAAAAGAATATAACAAAAAGATACGAGAGGTAGGGGTGCTTCGAATTTTACCTGTCTTTTTGACCCAGCAACTTCACCTCTAGGAATTTATCTAAAGGAAATAGTTAGAGATGAATATAAAACTATACTACTAAAAAATGTTAATCCTAGTGATGTTTACATAAGTGAAAAACTTCAGCTAATAATAGAATGGAATACATACATGCAGCCTTTAGTAAATGATTCTCTAGAACAGGGCTCAGCAAACTATAGTCCTTGAGCTAAACCATTACAACTGTATTAACTCCCCTAAAGAAAAGAAAAAAAAAAAATTAAAAAAAAATAAATAAATAAATCCTGTCCAACACAGAGTAATTTTTACATCTTTAAATGATTGAAACATCAAAAGATTATTTGATGACACATGGAAACTGTATGAAACTATGAAATCCAGTGTCCATAAGTAAAATATATATATATTTTTTTATTTTATTTTTTTTTTTTTGAGACAGAGTCTTGCTTTGTTGCCCAGGCTAGTGTGAGTGCCGTGGCGTCAGCCTAGCTCACAGCAACCTCAAACTCCTGGGCTTGAGCAATCCTTCTGTCTCAGCCTCCCGAGTAGCTGGGACTACAGGCATGCGCCACCATGCCCGGCTAATTTTTTTATATATATATCAGTTGGCCAATTAGCTTCTTTCTATTTATAGTAGAGACGGGGTCTCGCTCTTGCTCAGGCTGGTTTCGAACTCCTGACCTTGAGCAATCCGCCCGCCTCGGCCTCCCAAGAGCTAGGATTACAGGCGTGAGCCACCGCGCCCGGCCCATAAGTAAAATATTGGAACACAGTCATTCTCATTCATTAACCTGCTTTCATGCTACAACTGCAGAGTTGAATAGTTGGAACAGATCGTGTTTTTGCAAGGCCTAAAACATTTACTCTCTGGCCCTTTACAGAAAAAGTTTGCTAACCCCCACTGTAGAAGAATACAAAATAACATGGAAATAGCCATAATATATAATTATTTTGCTTCTTTTGTTCTCCACTATATAAACTCCTAAAAGTGGAATTGTTGAGTCACATCATATTAGAAAATGTAAACACTTTATTAATATTTTACTCTGATTTTTTCCTTCACTAACTTCACCTGTTTGGGGGTTTTGGTTTTTTTCTTATACACAATCTGTTTTCACATTTGGTACTGCTGTTATTCTGAGACCATTGTTTTCATTTAACAGAGGCATGATCAAGTTACTTAAGTGAATCTGGTGAATGATTGCAAATTGGCATTTTAACACCTAAGCTTTTTTTTTTTAAAGAAGTAAAGCAGTAGGCCAGATTGATTTTGATACATTTTGATTTAAACATTTATTGCAACTCTACAGGGACAGCTCAGACTTTAGAGTTGATGAGATTAGGCAGCAGGCATTGGCACTGCAGTTTTGAAGACCTGTTTATACCTAAGGCCTCCCCTAACTGGAGGGAGGGTCAGTTGCCTGTTTATGGTTGGTCCTGTTACAGGCAGGTGGCCTGTTAGTGTGGTGACAGGATGGCAAAGGACCCCCACGATTTCCAAAGTAAATGCTTTCTTCTGTCTCTAGTAATGGAGATTTCTTTTACTCTTCAGGACTTTGAGGTGGTCTGAATCATATGAGGCTCAGTACTGTCTTTGGAAAGCAATTTGTAGGACTCTAGCCAAAGGAAATGCTGTAATCCTTTGTTGTCCACATGGGAGAGGTCCGTGCCCTGCAGTGCCACAGCTAGGGCCCTAATTAGCTACAGTCATATGCCACGTAACAACATTTCAGTAAATAACAGACCACAGTGGTTCCATAAGATTCTAATGGGCCAGGTGCGGTGGCTCATGCCTGTAATCCTAGCACTCTGGGAGGCCGAGGCGGATGGATCATTTGAGCTCAGGAGTTTGAGACCAGCTTGAGCAAGAGCGAGACCCCATCTCTACTAAAAATAGAAAGAAATTAGCTGGACAAATAAAAATATATAGAAAAAATTAGCCAATCATGGTGGCACATGCCTGTAGTCCCAGCTACTCAGGAAGCTGAAGCAGAAGGATTGCTTGAGCCTAGGAGTTTGAGGTTGCTGTGAGCTAGGCTGACTCTAGCCCAGGCAACAGAGTGAGACTCTGTCTCAAACAACACCACCAACGACAAAAAGATTATAATGGAGCTGAAAAATTCCTATCGCCAAGTGACATAGCCATTGTAACATCCTAGTGAAACACGTTACTCACTTGTTTGTGGTGATGCTCGTGTAAACAAACCTGCTGTGCTGCCAGTCATATCAAAGTATAGCCCATACAATTATGTATAGTATATAATACTTGATGGTAATAATAAACAATTATGTTACTGGTTTATTATACTATTTATCATTATTTTATAGTGTTGTCCTTCTACTTATTAAAAAAAAAAAGTTCACTGTAAAACAGCCTCAGGCAGGGCCTTCAGGAAGTATTCCAGAAGAAGGCATTGTTATCATAGGAGATGACAGCTCCACATGTGTTATTACCCCTGAAGAGCTTCCAGTCGGACAAGATATGGAAGTGAAAAAGGGTGATATTGATGATCCTGACCCTGTGTAGTTCTAGGCTAGTGTGTGTGTGTGTGTGTGCATGCGTGCGCGCGCGCGTGCGTGCGTCTTAGTTTTGAACAAAAGAAATTTAAAGAAAAAATTCAAATAGAGAAAAGCTTTTAGAATAAGGATATAATAAATATTTTCATACAGCTATACAATGTGTGTTTTAAGCTAAGTGTTATAAAAAAGTCAAAAAGCTAAAAACTTTATAAAGTAAGTAAGCTAAGGTTAATTTATTATTGAAGAAAGAAAAACATCTTTTATAAATGTAGTGTAGCCTAAGTGTACAATATTTATGAAGTCCACAGTAGTGTACAGTAATGTGCCAGGCCTTCACACTCACTCATCACTCACTCACTCACTCACTCACCCGGAGCAACTTCCAGTCCTGCAAGCTCATTCATGGTAACTGCACTATACAGGGGTACCATTTTTTTAAATCTTTATACCATATTTTTACTGTACCTTTTCTATGCTTAGATACGTTTAGGTGCACAAATACCATTGCATCGTAATTGCCTATAGTATTCAGTACAGTAACATGCTGAACAGATTTGTAGCATAAAAGCAGTAGGCTATACTGTATGACCTAGGTGTGTAGTAGGCTATACCATCTAGATTTGTGTAAGTACACTCTGATCTTTGCACAATGACAAAATCGCCTAATGACCGCTTCTTTAAGAACATATCCCTGTTAAGTGACGCATAACTGTACTTGAGCCACTGCTTCATAGCCCACTCCTTCCTTCTATGATGCTCCACTTTGTTCTTGGAACTTCTCTATTAGAGGGACTTCACCAGCTCCACTCTTCACTACACCCCTGGTATGTCGTGAAAATGATAGGTAAGCCAATTTGTATGATTCCATCTACTTTCTATTTTCTAGAGTTTTTAGACAATATCTGGAGCACTGGTCCTTCTTTCTTTTTCAATGTTGCCATGAATGTATTGCTTGTAACATTTTCCTGTAATGTCCCTGGAATCCTAAGAAGAGTGAGGCAAATGCATATGCTTATTCCGTTATCTTGAACTGGAAGTCAGAAAAGCATGCGTCTAAAGATTTTTTTATATTTTATAAAACATATATATATATATATATATTTTTTTTTTTTTTTTTTTTTTGAGGCAGGGTCTCACTTTGTTGCCCAGGCTAGAGTGAGTGCCCTGGCATCAGCCTAGCTCACAGCAACCTCAATCTCCTGGGCTCAAGCAATCCTCCTGCCTCAGCCTCCCAAGTGGCTGGGACTACAGGCATGTGCCACCATGCCCAACTAATTTTTTCTATATATTTTTAGTTGGGCAATTAATTTCTTTCTATTTATAATAGAGACAGGGTCTCATTTTTGCTCAGGCTGGTTTTGAACTCCTGACCTCAAGCAATCCGCCCACCTCGGCCTCCCAGAGTGCTAGGATTACAGGCGTGAGCCACCGCGCCCGGCCAAAATATATATATTTTAAATGAACTTAAAAATTGAAGGCATTTTCCTTGGTTCACCTAAAACAATTCCTTATGTGGCCACTAGAGGGTTCCCAAGATCTGGAATATAGGGAAATCAATGAAGAATTAGAAATTTTAGAAAATATCTGAAAAATTTGTTTGCTCACTTAAAACTTGCCATTTTTGTAGCCTGGTTACTGTTCTTTCTTTTCTTATTGTCAAATTCCTTGAATTAACCCTCTTTAGCCTTTTACCATCAAGCTTATTACCACCCTTCCCTAAACTTGTTCTGTAATAGTGATCTCTTATTGGCTGCAAATGAATCATGTTCCAAGAGTTTGTTTATAGCTCAACTATTTACAAGATAGAATATGTTTTCCCATTGAGGGATTTTTTTCTTTTTAAGAGACAGGGTCTCACTCTGTCGTCCAGGCTGGAGTACAGTGGCACGATTATTGTTCACTGTAACCTTGATTCCTGGGCTCAAGTGATCCTCCCATCTCAGCCTCTCAAAGTGCTGGGATTACAGGTTTCAGCCACCATGCCCAGCTATTGACAGAATATTACAGATGGCCACTGGTGCTGAAGTAAGGCCATGAAAACCATAAATGGAAAAACTGGGTATAGGCTCATGGGCTCATTTAAAAAAAAAAAGTAGTTTAAAAATTAATTTTTCCAGAGAATGAAAAGACAGCCACAGAAAATGTTTGCAAAAGATATATCTGATAAAAATATATCTTATCTTTGGATTTCTGTTATCAAAAATAGACAAAGAACTCTTAAAAATCAGTAAGTAAACAAGCTGATTAATAAATGGACCAAAGATGTTAACAGACATCTCACCAAAGAAGATATACAGATGGCAAATAAGCACATGAAAAGATACTCCACATTGTATGTCATCAGGGAAATGCAAATGAAAACAATAGTGAGATACCACTGCATGCCTATTAGAATAGCCAAAATCCAGAACATGGACAATATCAATTGCTGGTGAGGATATGGAGCAATAGCAACATTTATTCATTGCTGGTGGGAATGCAAATGGTACAGCCACTTTGGAAAGTAATTTGGCAGTTTCTTAACTAAACATACTTTTAACATATCCAACATATAACATCCAACTTGGCATTCTTTGGTATTTACCTAAAGGAGTTGAAAACTCAGATCCACACAAAAACCTGCACACAGATATTTATAGCAGCTTTATTTTTAATTGCCAAAACTTAGAAGCAACCAAGATATCCTTCAGTGAATGAATAAACTATGGCACATCCAGACAATGGAATATATTTAGTGCTAAAGAGAAATGAGCTATCCAGCCATGAGAAGACATAGAGGAGACTTAAATGCATATTACTAATTGAGAAAAGCCAATCTGAGTAGGCTACATGTTGTATGATATCAACTATATAACATTCTGGAAAAGACAAACTGTAAACAATAAAAAGATCAGAAGGTGACAGGGATTAGGAAGGAGGGAAGGATGAATAGGCAGAGCACAGAGGATTTTGGGGGCAGCAAAAATATGCTGTATGATAACTATAATGGTGAATACATGTCATTATACCTTTGTCCAAATGCACAGAATATGTAACACCAAGAGTGCTACCCTAATGTGAACTTTGATTATGATGTGTCAATATGGGTTCATCCATTATAATAAAATATACCATTCTGATTTGGATTGTTTGTAATGAGGGAGGCTATGCATGTGTGGGGGCAGGGGATATGTGGGAAATCTGTACCTTCTGCTCAATTTTGCTATAAACCTAAAACTGCTCCCAGAAAAGTCTTTTAAAAATTACTTAATATTTAAAATTAATGCCAGAATAAAAATATAGAATGAGAATTCTTTTCGAAAAGCTTGGATGCTATTTCTTTAAAGAAAAATCAGATTAAAATGAAGGAAAAAGTAGAAGAAAAGAATTTTCAGGAGATTCCTAAGGATCCTTTTGTTTGCTTTAGTTTCTTTACAACAAACATATAAACTTATCTTCTTTTTTCCTTAATATAAATTTTCACTATTCTCAACCATGATTGAGATCATTCAGTGTTTACAAATGAAATGAAAAGAGGGAAAGAAAGGAAAACATTTCTCCAGGATCACTAACTAAGCAAAAAATGGTAGTGAAGAGAGGAGAGAAAGGCATTATGGAGAAAAAGATGTATGTGAGAAGGACAGAGAAAGAGAGAAAAGGGGGAGGTGAGGAAAAGAGGCATTCTGATCAGGTGGGAGCCCCGTTATGCCCAGGACACCATCCCAGTTTCTTGTTTGAGGGCAGAGAGGGAGAGTTGGGGGAACTGTGAGCACTCTCTGAAGAGGAGAGAAGAACCGTGTAACCCAGAGATTAGCCCTGGGATAGTTACAAAGCAGGCATTATGTGACTTGGCAATACATCCACAAAGCTTTTAGGACTTAAATTCCTCTTCAAAGAAAAGTCAGCTGTATTTCTAGAGCCTCAGACCTACCAAAGCAGAGCTTTTTGCATTTACACTATTGGGAAAAATTACTTCTAGGCACAGGTGTGTTGGTCTATGTTCAACTGAATTTAAAAGGCAAATCCTAGAATTGTGATCTCACTGGAGGGAATCTTTTATTGTGCCCACCCTGTTGTGTTTTTGCATCTTCTTCCCAACAGGGACATCTGGCTTCCATTCAGGGAACGTGAAGTCCCCGGGTTGTGCTTCTTTCACTCCCCCCATGGTATCTGAGACAATACATTCATACTTATTTAATGATTGAAGTAGTACATTTAGGATTGCTTGGGCCCAGGAGTTTGAGGTTGCTGTGAGTTAGACTGATGCCACAGCACTATAGCCCGCACAACAGAGTGAGATTCTGTCTCAAAAAAAAAAAAAAAAGAAAGAAAGAAAGTATACATTTCAATCACAAAACTCAAGCAGATAGTTGTATTTTAAACACCGGCAGCGCAGCCAGACGGCACGGTGGCTCACCCCTGTAATCCTAGCACTCTGGGAAGCCGAGTCGGGAGGATGGGAGGATCCTTTGAGCTCAGGAGTTTGAGACTAGCCTGAGCAAGAGCAAGACCCTGTCTATACTAAAAATAGAAGTTAATTGGACAGCTAAAAATATATAGAAAAAAATTAGCCGGGCATGGTGGCACATGCCTGTAGTCCCAGCTACTTGGGAGGCTGAGGCAGAAGGATCAATTGAGCCCAGGAGTTTGAGGTTGCTGTGAGCTAGGCTGACGCCATGGCACTCTAACCCAGGCAACGAAGTGAGACTCTGTCTCAAAAAAAAAATCTATTTGAATACCGGCAGTGAAAGACTTTTTCAAGGAATTTCAAATGGAGAGTTTGGTAATACTGATGGTTTTATAGAAGTAATCAGCCTTGGGCACAGAAGTAGAACCAGCTACATAATTTGCAGTGCCCAGTGCAAAATAAAAACACAAAGTTCTCACCATTACCTTAATGCCTAAAAAAACAAAACAAAACAAAAAAAAAACCACAAAGTTCCTTGTTCAAAATTATCAAGAATTTCAAAGGGTGACAGCAAAGCATTAAACCAACTACAGGGCCCTGTGCAACTGTAGAGGTCACATACTCATAAAGCCAGCCTTGCTTAGAAACTACTGAACTTCCAACTCCCTCTGACCTATAAGAAGCTCTGTAGTTTGCTTCTGGACATAGAAGGAGGAAAAGGAAGAAAAAGTAGTGGCCAACCCCACCAAGACTGCTGGCAGTTTTCGAGTTGGGAACCACTGAGAAAAGAGATTTTTGTTTTCTATTTCTCTTTTTTTCTTATTACCAAAGGAACCTATGTTTAACATAGAAAATATAGATAGCCAAGCAAAACATTTTAGTCCATATCATCCTTTTTATATACTGTAAAAAAATATAGATAATAATATAATACTTTGCTGTTTCATAATCCAATTTTTTCTTAACATATTTTGAGAATTTTATTTTTCAGTGAATTCTAAAATGTTTATATTATTTACCTTTGAATAAGTATTACATGACAACAGAACAAAATTTTAAAGATACAAAAGTTACTTATGCAATAAAAAGAACATCTCTCCCTCCCAACCACCCTGTTCCCCTCTCAGGAATTTACCACTTTTTGTTTCCTTGTATATTATTCTGCACATACTTATGCATGTGTAAAAACTATGTTATTTTAATGGTTGTTAAAGTACTATTAAATTAATATACCATATTTTAATTCAATGTTGAATACTGAGATTGTTTCTGATTTATAAATTTATAAAATAGCATTGTGATGAACATTTTTGTAACTAAAATCTTTACTCGTGTGTTATTATTTCTCTAGGTTAGATTTAGAAAGTGGTAATGCTGGCTCAAAGTTTATGTACATTTTAAGGCTTTGGGTTTATGTTGACGGATTGTGGTTCAAAAGAACTATACCCACTTATTTTCCCTATGGATAGTATTTTCCCATAATGTCAACACTGTGTATAGTCTTTTTCCCTTCCACAAATATTACAACTTGGTAAGTGAATATGTTTTATGTTTTACTGATCAGCTTCTTCTAAAGCCTGAGGCTTATCCGGTTTTCATTTGTCCTCTATTCCCTGAATTCCTCCCATGCTGTCTGTTTCAGAGGTCATGACCCAAGTTCACTGATTAGGTAGAAGAGCTCACAAGATGGAGTAGCAAGTAATGTTCATGGCTAAGGCTTATTACAGCAAAGGTTACAGAGCAAAAGCAGTGGGAAAAAGATATTCATCAAGGGAGTTCAGAGAGGCCAGACACAGGCTTCCTTATATTTCCCATTGTGGGCCACACAGGGTTCCTTCTTACACTCTCTCTTCCCAGAGAAGCCCCTTTGAGTTTCAGAGTCTGAGGCTTTTATGGAGGGGCTGGTGACTTAGGCATAACCTACTATGTATCCAGCCATGAGCAACCAAAACTTAAGACCCCAACAATAAGTTATACATGATTAGTCTTGATGTTTGTGCAAAACAACTGTATTAGAGTTCTCCAGAGAAAAAAACCAATAGGACATATATAGATCATAGAGATTTATTATGAAGGACTGGCTAATGTGCTTATGGAGGCAGAGAAGTGCCACGATCAGCCATCTTGCCATCTGCAAGGTAGAGAACCAAGAAAATTGGTGGTGGTGTACTCCAATCTGAGTCCAAGGGCCTGGAAACCATAGAAGCTAAATGGGATAAGTAAGTCTCAGTCTGAATCTGAAGGCCCAAGAACCAGGAGCACCAATGTCTGAGGGCAGGAAGAGATAGATGTCCCAGCTCAAGCAGAGTGAGAAAATTCACCCTTCCCCCATGATTTTGTTCTATTCAGGCCCTCAACAGATTGGATGATGTCCAGCTACATTGGTGAGGGTGATCTTTATGCAGTGTACCAATATAAATGCTAATCTCCTTTGGAAACATCCTCATAGACGCACATAGAAATACTATTTTACCAGCTATCTGGGCATCCCTTAACCCAGTCAGGTTAACACATAAAATTAACCGTCACACCTGACAAGCTGGTGTGGCATGGTCCATTGCTGCAGGTGTCTATAACAAAATCATCAATAACACTCTGAGGAACACATTCCCACAGCTTGGTCAAAGGTCAATCATGGTTCCAGATTCACTTGCAGACAGCAAGGAGTAAGCACCCAGACCTGCTGTGTTAGCATTCTTTCCTCTCTCTCTTCCTACCCCCAATTGATTTGAGGGCTTGTTCTTCTTGTTGCATATTAGAGTAGGCTAAACTGCTATATCCCAAATCCAGAGGCTTAAAGAACAAAGGCATTTCTTTCACATAAGAGCTCTAAGGAGAATGTTTCAGACTGAAGGGCAATTCTGCTCCACTCAGTTTTTCAGGGACCCAGACTTACAGGCTCTCCCATCTTCAATATGAGGTTGAAGATTGTTGAAGTTGAAGGTTGCTTTTGCCATTACTATTCCAGCAGAGATGGGGAAAGAGTGGAGGTCCACAGAAGGGGATTGTCTCTTGAATAAGAGTTGTAGCTTAGTGACATGGCCATGCCTATTTGCAAGGAGACTGGGAAATATAGTCCATAACTGGGCAACTAGGTAGCAGCCACATTTCTTTATTGCTATGGAAGATCAAGTTTTGATGGGTGACTAGTGGTCTGTGCATCAGTGTATGAGTGTGCTTGCCCAAGTGCTACTAAAGTTAGCGCTGCTTGTTCTTCTGTTTGAACACTGTGCTTTTAAATAATTGGACTTCTAAAGTCTCTGCTCCAGAATTTTTATCCTAGGCCTCTTACTCTAGCTCCTTCCTGGTACAGAGGTCTGGCTTTGCTTCTGAGCTTGCTGGCCTAAATAACTTTCCAGCTAGGATTATCGCATCTGTGTAGTGGCCTCCCAGACACTGACAGTCTCCTATCTGAACATGCAAGTATTGACTGTCTATAATTCTGTGTTTAAGGGTTGGGCTAAGAGTGGCAGCAGTTAGAAAACTGAGATGAGACTTCAGGAAGAAAGATGATGCCTGGCTCTAAGTTAGGGTTCTTGGTTTGCAAATAAAATACGTGGTAGCTCATAGAATCAAAGGAAAAGCTGAAGAATGAGGTCCTGGAGGAGACAAGAACCAGAGTAGATCTGGGTCTAGAACTCTCCTCAGAGTTCTTCTACTAGAATTAATCAGCTTCAATAGCTTTTGGCTTTGGACACAGGCATACCTCTAGCTGGGAAAGTTTTGGACATCTCAATTGACAGTCCCAAGACTTGTGCAGTGGGGTCTGGCTGATCCCTCGAAGGGAAACAAGGTTCTTACCAGAAGAAAAAGGAATAGATGCTGGGGAAAAAAACAACATATATCCATTTTATTAATATTATGAAAAAGCCACAAGACTGGACTTGCCCATTGAACTTGCCCATCAATCAATTTTTGTATGGAGTACTTTATTTCCTTTGATATTGGAATGGATATATTTGGTTCAAATATTGCTTTTACATACAGATTGTGTTCTCTGGATATATTTTTAAATTCAATTTTAGCTGATTGTATTAGTTTACTTTGCATCTTGTGCTTTTAGTTGAGGCTTCTAGAATATTGTACAAATACATTTTGTATGTTATTTCATAGTTTTTATCTGCCACATGGTTCTCAAATATATGTGTACATTTTACCTCTTTGTCTAGTCCCATACTACTATCTTTAAGCATAGGTTTACTTGAGTCTCTAGTCAAAAGTCGAAATTTAACACGTTGACAATCAAATTATCTTCTTTTACTGCTTGCCAATTTTTCCATTACCATTCATTGCAGTAAAAGTTTATGTAACTTCCATGTTCACAGAAATGTGTTAGGTCCCCTAGAGACTGGAAGACAAATAAGACTAAGTCTGAGCTGGGCATGGTGGTGTGTGCCTGTAGTCCCAGCTACTCAGGAGACTGAGGCAGGAGGATCACTTGAGCCCGGGAGCTCAAGACTAGCCTGGGCAACGCAGGGAGATTCCACCTCTTAAAAATAAAAAGTAAAAAAAAAAAGTAAGACCCAGTCTATACTCTGCAGAGACAGTGCACTAGACTTGGCTGCACATTGGAATTATCTGAGGATACTTTTAAATATATGGGTGCCCAGACTCCACCAATTAAATAAGAACACCTGCATTAAAGTAACAATTATTGATTACTCACTCATCTAGATTCTTCATCAGCAATTACCAAATAGTAATATTTTCTTTGAGAAGTCTCTTAGCTGTGTCTCTTCCTTTCTCTTTACATTTATCTTCATCCCATATTCAAAGCCCCTGGTACTTTAGAGAAAGCAATAATCACAGTCACTGTCACTTAGGCATTAAGCTGCATTTTTACATCTATCATTTTATTTACTCTAATCCTTTTTATAACTGTGAGGAAACTCACAGCAACATGGCTAGCGAGAGAGAAGAGGATCTGGCTTCAAAGCCAGTGATTATCACCCTTCTTCACTACTGTCTCCATTCTCTCTCTTTTCCAGTCCACCTTGCACAAAGCCCCATAATGACCTTCCTCAGAAATGTTCTGTAGCACTTTTCTTTGCTCAAGAACCTGTAGTACCACTGTCGTTTGCTCCATTTCTTCTCTGGATTTCCAGAATGGCTTTCAAGGTCATCATTTTTATGCCCCTTTCTCATGTTACTAATTGTATTATCCAAGGAAATTCCTTCCCACCAGTTCTTTTCTTCTTTTTATGGACCTGGGCTACTTCTCTGTAAAGTGAATTTCAGACCAAACATCTGGGCACATTTACCAAATCACACCTCTGATAGGCTAGAGCCCGTCTGGTGCCAGAGCTTTGTCTCTGGATAAAATGGAGAATGACTCTCTTCCCTTTGCATTATGCTGTTTTGTTGGGAGAGGGTTGTTGAAAGCTGTGCTTCTGGGGTCCCCACGTTGTGCAGCAGTTTTAGCACTTTTACCTGTCACTATCTTGAGTCTAGTCAGGCTGGGATGAGAATGCAATCTGAGTGCCAGTCACTATGCTAAAGTTGGAATCATCCTTCCCGCAAAGATAGTGCTTTCTTGCTATTTGGCCTCTTCTTCTCCTAAGTTGCATCATGTCTCTGGAGCATTCATTCCATGTCCCCTCAACCCAGATACACATCTATCTGCCAGCCACACCTGACATCTCTGAGCGAAGCACTGGAAACGTTGTAGGTTTATTGGGATTCCCCACTCATCTACTTTTGCACTTCTTATTTGTCCTACATGAAATTGTTAGGGTGGAAAGATTAGTGGCGTGGGTGCAGAAAGACTTCTCACACAGACATTAAGTTATAAAAGTAAAAGAAGTTAATTTTATCGTTTAGAAGGACAGAGAGAGAGAGAAGAGGGGGAAGAGAGCAGAGAGGCGGCATGGCATCCCAAAGAAAGAAGGGAGATGCCAGCAGTGAGGCCAAGTGGCTCATTGATTTTTATAGGGGACAAAAAGAAGGAAAAAAACCAGTATGGCTGTCAGTTGATAATAAAAGTGGCAGCAGGTAGATAACAAAAACTACAAAGATGTCAAAGTCCAACACTTGGTTTCCTGACTTTTCTTGGAGAAGGAATTATCGCAGGAGATGTGACTCTGTCCTGGAGATATGGTTGAGGCTGTAGCTCGTTCTTCTGCTGTTTACTCGGGAACTCTGTAAAAGCAGATTCTCAAAAAAACAATTTCTAAAGAGAGAGATTTACATCTCTTTTTTGTCCATTCAGCCCTTTTTAGAAGTTGTTCAAAACAGAACTCCTGTGGGTACCTGTTAGTGAGACAACTCATAGGATTGATCTTTAACCATTACTGGGGAAATTGTCAGATTAGTTATTTTCCTATGTGGGATTAGGTATTTTCCTGTTATTTTTGCAAGGCCACCCTTTCAAAATATTTTATTGCCATATAGGATCTTCTTTAAGTCTTTCCTCATGAATCCACCAAGTCTAATTATTTATGCCCTGGCTTTGTGCTATGTCAGACTATTTTTTGTTTGTTTTTTGTTTTTCTTTGTGTTTCAACAGCTACAAATGCCAGGGTTTTTTGTTGTTGTTTGTTGTTTTTCTGAGATAGAGTCTAACTCTGTGGCCCTGGGTAGAGTGCAGTGGTGTCAGTCTAGCTCACAGCAATCTCAAACTCCTGAGTTTAAGTGATCCCCCTGCCTTACCCTCCTGAGTAGCTATAGGTGCGTGTCATGACACCCGGCTAATTTTTCTATTTTTAGTAGATATGGGTCTCCTCTTGCTCAGGCTGGTCTCAAACTCCTGAGCTCAAGTGATCCTCCTGTCTTGGCCTCCCAGAGTGCTAGAATTACAGGCATGAGCCACCTTGCCTAGCCAAAATTCCAGGTTTTAAAAATTATTATTTTTATTTTTTTAGAGACAGAGTTTCTCTCTGTCACCCTAGTTGGAGTACAGTGGCACAATCATAGTTCACTATATACCCTTGCACTCCTGGGTGCAAGCAACCCTCTCACCTCAGCCTCCTGAGTAGCTGGGGACAACAGGTATGTGCCACAACACCCAACTAATTTTTTTTAAACATTTTTTTGGGCCAGTTGCGGTGGCTTGAGCAAGAGTGAGACACTCTCAATAAATAAATAAATAAATGTAAAAAAATTTTGTTTTTGGAAAAAGAGAGGATCTTGCTATGTTGCCCAGGCTGGTCACTCCTGGCTTCAAGCAATCCTCCTGCATTGGCCTCCCAAAGCACTACAATTATAGCAATGGAGCCACTGTGCTTGGCCCAAGGTGGTTTTTAATAGCCGTTAGCCCTCCCTACCTCTAGTCACTCTTTACTTCAGTCCTTATGTACACAGTTGCTTCATCAGTCTTCCTAAAAGAGCTGTGATAATGCTCCCAATCTTCAATGTCTCCCATTTCCTACAGTAAAACAATTCAAACTGCTTAGTGTGGCATTCAAGTCCTTCCACAATCTGCCTTACCTATATTCCCAGTCTGGTTTCCCATTCTTGCCCTAGCGGAGCCTTCGTTCCAGCACAGCAGTCATGCAATGACCTCTCTCCTGGCCTTTGCTTGTGTCCTTTCCTTTCTTCTTCACTGTTCAAGAGCTTAACCATTCCTGACATGCATGCATTCAAATGTTAGTTCCTTCAAATGTCAGTAATTGATAAGTAAATAAAATAATATATATGTAAACCCCCTAATAGCACCTTATATATAGTAGGCACTTGATAAATAATAACTGATATTATTTAATTCTCATTATTATTAAAAAAAATTCTGTGGTCACCTGGGCTACAAAGATGAATTATAGTCCCTGCTCTAGATAAGCTCTGATAAAAGCAGAAGAGACTGACACAGTAACAACTGATTACAGTGAAATATAATAACTAAGCAGGGAGGTCAATGCTGAGTGCTTCAGGGGCACACTTCAGGGAGGGCTGAGAGTAGATTTCACTGAAGAAACATTGAATTGGCCTTGAAGAGTGAGTAGAAAGATTTATATTTTTCTTTTTAAAGTTTTGCACATTTCATTTTAGATTTATTCTAGGGAATACTAAAGGGCACCTTTTATAAGAATTACATTTTCGAATTATTGATGAAAACTAACTATTGATATTTGTAAATTGAACTTGTATCCAGCAACCTTACTGTACTAAGTTGGTAGAGCCTTTTTGGTTTTCTGTGCATGTAATCATATTGTTTGCAAACAATGGCAGCTTTGTTTCTCTCTTTGCAGCCTTCACATATTTTCTTTTTCTTATTATATTAACTAAGATCTGCAGCACCATAGGAGCATGAGTGGGCATACTTGACTTGTTTATAGCTGAAATGGGAATATCGACTCAAGTAAATGACTGAGGCAAAGATCTCAATCAATGGAGGTTTATTAAGCCAAGATTTTGAGGATGCACCTGGAAAAAACATGAACCACAGACAAGCTGTGTCCATTTTTCTGAAGGGGAAGTTGGAAGCATCATTTAAAGCCATACAGAGAGAAGGAAAGGGGAGGGGGGTTGGTTTATGAGACATTTTACATAAAATAAGGGGAATGTCAGAAAGAAGAAATGGAGTGAAGAAATCACCAATTATGTAGATATCCCTGGGTAGATGGAAGAATGTCTGATTCTCGTCTCCAGTTCCATTACCTATAAACTTGTAATTCATTATTAGTATGGAATAGGCTTTAGTCTTAGATGGTAGACATAAGTTCAATTTGCATGTCTTTGCTTACTGGGAGGTTAACAAGGAATTTCCTTAATGAATGATCTGTGGGGCCATTTCGTCACAGGTGCCTGAGGCTTTATATTTTCTCTTTTACATAAGGAGTTGAGGTGGTGTGTCTGGCCCTGAGATACTGATTTTCTTTTTATGGGAATTTTCTGGGATTCTATTGTTTCAAAGTAAGTATTGTAACAGAGGGCACCTGAAAAAGAGTAAAAATGTTTTACAAGCTGTCTCTTTAAAACCTCCCCCACTCTTTTTGAGAATTGAAACCTGCATCCTGGTGTCAGGCCAGTGGTTGGGAGGGGCAGGGGAGTGTCTTTTGATCTTTGTACCACAGGAGACGGCTATATGGAACTGTCTGGAATTGTTCAATCTGGAGGTCCAGATGGAGGTCATGAGATTATCTTCCCAGAGATAGGACAAATCAGAATCATCAGCTATAGTTAACAGCAATAACCTGAACCTGAAAACCCTCCCTTTAAAAGCTCTGTATTTCTGTTTATAGTTGGGAAAATTGGTACTTTAAGCCTATAATCCTAGCTCTCTGGGAGGCCTAGGTGGGAGGATCACTGCTCAAGGTCAGCAGTTTGAAACTAGCCAGAGTAAGAGCGCGAAACCCCATCTCTACTAAAAGTAGAAAGAGCTGGGCACGGAGGCTCACACCTGTAATCCTAGCACTCTGGGAGGCCGAAGCGGGCGGATTGCTAGATGTCAGGAGTTCGAAACCAGCCTGAGCAAGAGCGAGACCCCGTCTCTACTAAAAATAGAAAGAAATTAATTGACCAACTAATACATATAGAAAAAATTAGCCGGGCATGGTGGCGCATGCTTGTGTTAGGGACCGACCTTCCACAGCCCCACCGGACAGAAAAGCAGAGACATCGAGGATGCAATCACACAAGAGGAGGTTTATTTTCTGGCTAGCCAGGGTCCAAGCCCCAGAGCACCAACGCAGTGGCCATTCTCGCAGGCAAGGACCCCAACCGGAACAACGGCATGCCTTTTATCCCCATGGTACACAAGCTGCGCACAAGCTGATCACGCGTGGATCATGCGTTGACCTTTAAAATGATTGGTTGCCCACTACTGCCTTTTGAAATAATTGGCGGGTTGGTTGCCCCCTATTGCCTGATGGGCCAGTCGCCCATGCTTCAATGACCTCATCCCATAATTCCCCATACAGCGGTGTAGCAAGCAAGCAATGACCAGAAGCAAAGGTTTGCGGTTAGCTCATTGCCCCATCCAAGTAAATTCCCGACAATCGGAAAAATTCCTCTGCCCTTCCTCTGTCCTACAAATTCCTCTGCCCTTCCTCTGCCCTACACTTGTAGTCCCAGCTACTCGGGAGGCTGAGGCAGAAGGATTGCTTGAGCCCAGGAGATGGAGGTTGCTGTGAGCTAGGCTGATGCCATGGCACTCACTCTAGCCTGGGCAACAAAGCGAGACTCTGTCTCAAAAAAAAAAAGTAGAAAGAAATTAATTGGCCAACTAAAAATATATAGAAATAATTAGCCGGGCATGGTGGTGCATGGCTGTAGTCACAGCTACTTGGGAGGCTGAGACAGGATTGCTTGAGCCCAGGAGTTTGAGGTTGCTGTGAGCTAGGCTGACACCATGGCTGACACCATGGCACTGTAGCCTGGGCAACAGAGTGAGACTTTGTCTCAAAAAAAAAAAAAAAAAAAAAGACAGGAGTCTGTCCTTTGCCTCATTTGCCAGCAAATTAATAAATCTCCATTTCCTTCTCCTTAAACCACTTGTCCTTATTATTCTGATGTGGTCTTGGGGTCAAGTGCCAAACTTTCAGTAATAATATAGTGTTTGCATTTTTTGTTAGATACTTTTTATCAAGTTAAAGAAATTTCCTCCTCAATTTGCTGAGAAATTTTATGATGATTGGAGTTGAATTTAATCAAATACTATTTCATCTATTGAAATGATAATATGATATTTCTCCTGTAGTCAATTATTATAAAGAATTCCAATAATGGGTATTTTTAACTTAATAAAGTTTAGGCTAGGCATGGTGGTATGCACCTGTACTCCCAGCAATTCAGGAGGCTGAGGTGAGAGATTGCTTAAGCCCAGGAGTTTGAATACAGCCTGGACAACATAGCAGACCCTATCTCTAATAAATAAAAGATAATTTTAAAAAATTATATACTCTAAAATTATCTCAACTTTCTCATGTATTTTTTAATACATTAACTTAAATCTGTTTCCTTTCTCCTACTCCAAAAGTTCCATTCCCATTCATTAGGGTGGAGCCCTCATGACCCCACTAGGCCCCATCTCCCAGCACTGTTACATTGGGTGTTAAGTTTCCAACATATGCGTTTTCGGGGGCATATGGTTGGGATTCAGAAAACAATACCCCAAAATGAAGGCCTCAGAAACAAAAGTTTTTCTCTGACCTTCTCCTGCTCTCCTGTCCCTCAGTCCCATTTGCCCTTGAGGCTAGACATAGAAACTAGAATCCCTCTTCCCCAGGGCAGGTCATAAAAACCAGAACCTCATTATCCCAAAGCTAGCCATAAAACCCTAAAAATATTAGTCTATCTAACTTTTCTTCTACCTTCTATGAAAAAACTGGCCATAAAGAAATTATATTTTACTCACCTTGTTTGACTATAGGTCCTAAGACCTCCATTCCAGAGAGTGTCCTGCCCCACACCCAGAGGTAGGAATGCATACTCAGAAAGGCCAAAAATAATCTAGACAGACAGGCCTTGCTGGATATCCGCACTCAGCCTATTAGCATTAGATCATACTCTTCTTGTCCAATCATGTTTTTGCATGGCTGTCCATACTTTGTCAAACCTAAGCATAAAAATGGACAATTTCCTCTATATCTTTGGGTTTTCATTCTGAAGGTTCCCATGTGTACATGTTAAATAAATTCATATGCCTTTTCTCCAACTAATCTTTCTTTTGCCAGGTGATTTTTGAATAAACCTTCAAGGGGCCAAGGACCTTGGCCCCTACACATTCAAACTATAGCATCCCTCTTACTGCAATTACTAATAAATAAAATTGTTCAATTACTGGTGTCACCTGGTCTTAAAGGCTTTGACAGGACCTAAAAGACATATCAACTAATGAGAATTTTATTTTGATTCTGATTAGAACAAATGAATAGTGGAAAAACAGTTATTAAGACCACAGGAGAAATTTGAACACTGATGAATATTTCATATTAAGAAATTAATGTCTTCTTTAAGAGATGAGGTCTCTCTGTGTTGCTCAGGCAGGTCTCAAACTCCCAGTTTCAAGTGATCCTCCTGCCTCAGCCTCAGCGGTGGGAGCCACTGCACCCTGCTCAATTAGTTGTTTTTAAAGGTGGGATAATGGTACTGTGGTCATTTATTTCCTCCCAAAGAATATTTTTTTTTGTATATATATTTTTAGTTGGTCAATTAATTTATTTCTGTTTTTGGTAGAGACGGGTCTCGCTGAGGCTGGTTTCGAACTCCTGACCTTGAGCAATCCGCCCGCCTCGGCCTCCCAAAGTGCTAGGATTACAGGCGTGAGCCACCACGCCCGGCCCCTCATTGTGGTTTTAGATTTGTATTTCCGGATGATTAGTGATCCCAAAGAATATTTTTTAGAGATATGTGCTTACATAATTATAGATATGATGTCTGAGATTTGCTTCCAAATATCCCTGGGGAAGGAAGAAGTGCTTAGAACTATAGACAAATCAAGATGGTCAAATTGCCAGTAACTGTTAAAGCTTGTTTTTAAGTATGGTAATTCTTCTATTCTTATGTATGTCTGAAATCTTCCAAAGGTTTTTTAAAATTTATTTTTAATATTCTTTTAGGAGACAGCAATATTGTAAGACCAAAGAAAAGGCCATATCTGGGCACCCAAAAAGGTTGGCACTGCTGTTCTAAGGGCCAGGGCTTTCCCTTCTGCCTTCCACATCTGAATCAGGGCTGTCGCGCAGAAGGAGTTCCTACGTATCTCAGACAAATAAATATACAAATTAATAAAATACGATGTAGAACTCAAAGTCCGAGGCAATAACTGATAGGCTCCTCAGACACCTCACCAGCTCCTTCACTCCCTCTCTACCGAGTCTCTGCACACATCTAAGATGGTGGTGTGTCATGACAGTGAAACAGGTCAGCGCTTCCCTCCCGGAGTGTGCGCAGGCGCCGGGCTGCGCAGGCGCATTCCTGCTTCCCTCGCCGACCTTGGCGAATCGCGCCTGCGCAATAGGGAGCTGCTCGCGGCTCAGCTTTAGGCTGGCTGCAGTCTCAGTCTGAGAGCGGCTGAAGTGGCTGTCTCATTGAAGATGAGGCTTTTGCTGCTTCTCTTGGTGGCGGCGTCGGCGGTGGTCCGGAGCGAGGCCTCGACCAACTTGGGCGGCGTGCCCAGCAAGAGATTAAAGATGCAGTACGCCACAGGGCCGCTGCTCAAGTTCCAGATTTGGTGAGTATGTGCACCGGACCTGGGCTGCCCCGCCGCGCCTGTGCTCGGCGCCGCTCGCTACGCAAGACCCCGGCTTCGCGGCCTAGCAGGCTACATCTTCCTGGTCCTGAAGAACGGCGCCGGCGCCCTTCCGCAGCATGCTTCCCTCAGGCATTACTGTGGGACGGTCAGGCCGCCCTCCTTCCTTCCAAGTACAACCGCTCCCTTCTTTTTTGCCTCCTAGAATGGTGGGAATAGGGAAGGAGGGCACGAGAAGGTTAAACGCTGAAAGGCGAGGATAGGGAACTCGTATCAGTACAGAGGACCGGTTGGCGGCGTCACGCCATAGCTACCCTGGCTGCCTGCGGAGATGGGAATGAGTAGGCGCCGCGTCGGCGGAGGAGCGCCAGGCGTTTGTCATTCAGTTCACTTTTCCTATACCCTTTTCCGGGGTCTGCCTGCCTGTGTTGGTTAATTCGGGTCGTTGGAGAGGATTCGGGATTGACAGACGCCTCTTTCTCCTGGACCTGCTGGGGCGACTATTGAGTGAGGGAGTGGGCTTCTGACGGCTGGAAGGCTTGGAGAGATCTGCAGATGCTGGTTCTCGGTTTGCGATATCCAAAGTGTCAGAAAAAGAGCATATTGCTCTCTAAACTTTGACGGTTTGCTCCCAGAAAACCAGGTCTTCTCTTCCATTCCCCTCACGCCCGCCTCTAAGGAGTTGCCTGCTCTGGTATCTCGTTCTGCCTTTCACATGTGTTGTGCTTTCAGAGAAGTAGGAAAAGAACCTGGCGGTTTTCGACATTGTTCTGTACATGATTTTGTTGTTAGCTAATGGTTAAGGGTTAGAAGCAGTGCAGTGATGCATTTTATAAGGTAAGTGGGGTTGGGGAAGGTTTGAAAGGCTCAGAGATTTTTTTAAAAATCCAAAATTGTAAAATTGCAGAATGAGAATCTTACGGCCCAAAAGGTGACGTTTTCTCGGGATAGAATGGTCAGATTAGTAAATCATCAGAGTCCTGATCCTTTAGAATAGTGGTATTGGACATAATTCATTGAAAGTCATCTTTTTAAAACTTCATGTTTTAATATAAGTATACTAAAGTTTAGATTTTTACTTCTTCAACTAGCTTTTTGCTTAATCATGGACTACTAAGCAAATCTTAAAAATTAAAAAAAAAAAGTCAGTTTAAGGTGACGTTTAAGCCAGAGAATTAGAAAATAAGATGGTGAGACTTTATTTTGGGAGTGAAAACTAAAACATTGTAATTTGTTTTGATTTAAAACAAGCAACTCCCTAATACAGTTTACTGTGTGCCTGGAATATATCATTTTTCATATAATACTGCAAATGGGAGTATGATTTGACCATTCTAAATTTTTTCTCTTAATTTTTTTAATTAAAAAATGTTAATCACTTTACCAACATAAAGATTGTTAAGGATTGTGATATTTTTGGATTTAAGTAGTTAAAAAAGACTGCAGTTTTCAAATTATATAATTTTTCTGTATCATACTTTACTGTCTCTTCTTTGCAGTTTTGCTTTTCCAAAATGCTCCTCTTTTACATTTGCTTGTATTGAAATAGCTGTCACAGTAATTTACCCATATATCTTCCACTGAGGATGTTCATAGCAAGGTTTTCAAAATGTGTAAGGAAATGTGGGGAAGGGCATTCAGTCCTTCAAATTAAACTTTTTAAAAAAGTCCTAAGTACTTCAGTTGAACTTTTGACAGTTTTTCTTTGTTTTCGTTGTAAGCACAGACTTGCCCCAAAAGTCTAATAAAGTTTTCTTTTGTAGTCACCCTGAGCATGTTACAGAACAAAAATGTTTCAATTTTTTAAACTATAGATAGGAAATAACTTTATTGATATGCCTTACCAAATACAAATAAACATAGCTTGTTTGTTGCTTTTCCCCCCAGAGATTAATCTGTTTATAGTAAAGTGAATATTTGGTTGCTGGTTTTGGTAGAATCTCTTGGACGTTGGTTTGCAAGTTTGTTTGTGGAAATAGAGGAAGCAAATATAATTGAGGATAAACACATGAAGGATTTTTTTTTTTTTTTTTTTTTGAGACAGGTCCTCACTCTGTTGCCCAGGGTAGATGGGACAGTGCAGAGGTGTTGTCCTAGCTCAGTGCAACCTCATACTCCTGGGCTCAGTGATTTTTGCACCACCACGCCTAGCTAATTTTTCTACTTTTTTGTAGAGATGAGGATTTGCTATGTTTTTTTTTTTTTTTCTTTTTCTCTTTTTTATTTTAAAATTTTTATTATTTTACTTATTTTTTTCTTCTTTCTTCACAGAATGTTTGGAAAGGATTTGCTATGTTGTTCAGGCTGGTCTTGGGTCTCAAGTGATCCTCCTGCCTTGGCCTCCCAAAGTACCAGGATTATAGGTGTGAGCCACTGTGCCTAGCCACATGGAGAAATTTTTAAATTCTATTTGATTTCAGTGTTATCAAATGCAATTTTTCATTAATTACCACTGTAATTAATGTAATTTAAAAAACCCATTTTTACTTTAATTTCAATTGATTTTGTCCCTTATCAGTACTTTTTAAAAATAACTATAGCTCAGCATATCACCTGGTAATTGTAGTACTTTTGTAATTGTTACTACAACAAAATAGCAACACAGTGCAGAGATCAAGCTTATAGAATAGTTTAAAACAAGTGTCTTATTGTAAGTTCATGTGTTTTTTCCAATAAATTTTCATTCAGTACCTGCTGTTTGCCAGGAACCGAAGATATGGTGAATAAGACAGATATGACCACCTCATGAAGCCTACAAAATTAGCACAGTAGTACTCTATGTATCTGAGTCTTTGGTTTATTATGTCAATTAATTGAACAATATTAATAGAATTAGATAATTTTGATGACATTGGCTTCATATTTGGGACAGAATTTATCCTCTTTGGGCATTTAAACATTGAACATAAGAAGTTCTCTAATCACATTTTCTTCCTTTTTTTCTTTTTGAGACAGAGTCTCACTGTTGCCCAGAATAGAGTACAGTTGGGTAGTCTTAGCTCACTGCAACCTCAAACTCCTATGCGCAAACGGTCCACCTGCCTCAGCCTCCTGATTAGCTGGGACTACAGGCTTGTGCCACCACACCCAACCACTTTGTTTTTCTGTTTTTTATAGAGGCAGAGTCTTGCTGTCTTGCTCAGTCTGGTTTCAAACTCCTGGCCTCAAGCGATCCGTTTCCTCCTCCCAAAGTGCTAGGATTAGAGGCATGAGCCACCGCACCAGCCCACATTTTCCTCTCTTTGATTTTTATGTATAATGTATTCTGATAGCTACTTTTAGGCATGGTGTATGACATGCATACTTTATTTTCCTACATATATATGATTTAATATGTAATTAGATATATAGCATTTAATTAGTTATTGCAGAGATTAAAATAAAGGCCTAAAACTGATTTGGATGTTAATACTGATCAAAATTAGTAAAATGCTTAATTGGAGAAATTGTGAGTTATGGAGAGCATGTTAGTTGCTGTAGACTTGATATTTGCATATTCACATATTAATATTAGAGCACCTACTCTATGCAGGCACTTTGGTGCGGGGAATTCACTGCTTTCATGGACTTTACAGACAAGAGCAAATATAGCCATTAATCCATGGACCACACACATGTAAAATTACAGTTGTGCTCAGTGCTATGAAGAAGGGTTATGTAATGATATGAGAGAGACTTAAGGGATCAGGGAAGGCTTCCATAAGGAAATGAACTTCAAATTGAGATTTGAAGGGTAAGATTTATCTAGAGAGAGCTTCCCAGGCAATGGGAATAAAACATGTACAATGGGCTTCTAGTAGAAAAGAACAGTTTACTTGAGAAGCCTAAGGCTATTAACCTCTAAGATCAAAAAGAAGGTGGCACACAACCTTGAGGATCTGGCAGGCCATGCTTAAGAAAGACCAGTTGGTTTCATTGTGGAAAAGATATTCCAGGGGACAAAGAATAAATAGGAATGCATTTTAGGGGGGCTTTCGGGGTTGTCCAGGCAAGAGATGATGGAACTTGGAATAGAAAGGTGGTGGTAGATATAGAAAGTAAAGAGACAAGTTTGAAAGATATTTAGGAGGTAAATTTAGCAGTTATTGGTGATGAATTATATATTTGGGGGGAAGGAGAGGTGGCCTCAAGTGAGAGATGTCAGAGATGATTCCTAACTCCTGGAGTGATGCTACACCATTCACTAGAAACTAGAAAATTTAAATTTATAGTTACTGGATTTCACCAAATCTAAAATATATTGGATTGTAAGATGTACCATTATTTTAATATACCACTTAGAAGGAAAAGACACTGCCATTTAAAACTATAACACACTAATGACTATAAGGTAAACCCTGATTCGCGTATGTGTTGCTCAGGCTGGAGTGTAGTAGAGCGATCGTACATCAATGCAGCTTCAAACGCCTGGACTCAAGCAGTCTTCCTGCCTCAGCTTCCCATGTAGCTGGGATCATTACAGGTGTCTGCCACCACATCTGGCTAATTTTTTTTTTTTTTTTTTGTAGAGAGGAGGTCTCTTATGTTACCCAGGATGGTCTCCAACTCCTGGCCTCAAGTGATCTTCCTGCCTCCACCTCCCAAAATGCTGGGATTACAGGTGTGAACCACCATGCCTGGCCTGATTTTTTTTTGTAAGAGATGCTAAATATGGAAATATGCTTCTTGGTATCAATGAAACAAACAAGTAATAAAAAGTTGGTCCAGATAGCAAATTATTAGTAATAGTGTTACTAGAGAAGAACTAAAATGATGGCTGCTATACCTACGAATAGGTTAGATTTTTTTAATTCCGTAGAAATATTCACATAAAATTTAGCCACTATTTTTTTTACCTTTTTTTTTTTTTTTAAACCAAGTAGCTGCAGCATCTGATTGAACACAGTGCACATACATAATGGTTGTTTCCACTTAATAATGAATGAAGTATTTAGTTCAAAGCTTTTAGATGTAGGTAAGATGTGACTGAATGATTTTGAAGGTTTTATATTCTCTTACAGAAAATTGAAGCATTATTTCCTTTTTTTTTTTTTTTTGAGAGAGAGAGTCTTGCTTTGTTGCCCAGGCTAGAGTGAGTGCCGTGGCGTCAGCCTAGCTCATGGCAACCTCAAACTCCTGGGCTCAAGCAATCCTTCTGCCTCAGCCTCCCGAGTACCTGGGACTACAGGCATGCGCCACCATGCCTGGCTAATTTTTCTATATGTATTAGTTGGCCAATTAATTTGTTTCTATTTATAGTAGAGATGGGGTCTCACTCTTGCTCAGGCTGGTTTTGAACTCCTGACCTCGAGCAGTCCTCCCACCTCGGCCTCCCAGAGTGCTAGGATTACAGGTGTGAGCCAATGCGCCCGGCCTGAAGCATTATTTCCTTACAGTTTGCTGTTAAGGTAAGTGGTGGAAGGTCAAGTTGAATATATAATTTAGAAATACCAAGATAGGCTGGGTGTGGTGGCTCACACCTTGATCTCAGCACTCTGGGAGGCTGAGGCTGGAGGATCACTTGATGTCAGGAGTTTAAGACCAGCCTGAGCAAGAGTGAGACCCTGTCTCTACCAAAAGTGGAAAAAATGAGCCAGACGTGGTGACACACACCTGTAGTCCCAGCTACTCCAGAGGCTGAGGCAGGAGAATTGCTTGAGCCCAGGAATTTGAGGTTGCAGTGAGCTGTGATGACGTTACTGCACTCTAGCCAGGGCAACAGAGCAAGGCTCTGCCTCAAAAAGCAAAAGAAAGCAACAAAGAAAGAAATACCAAGATAACCTGAGAAGTTTTGGCTAGTATAGTTATTGGGAAACTGCTCATTTACTGGACTAGCAATTTAGAGGCCAGGTTCTTATTAGATGTGCCTTGTACCTTTGAATGACATTAGGTAAATAGTATTAAATCTCTTTATTCTTCTATGATATTTTCTTTTTAAAAAATCTCTTTAGTGCTCAACTTGTTCATCTGCAAAATAAGGATGGCTGTATTCCATTTACCTCTTTTTTTTTTTTTGGAGACAGAGTCTCACTCTGTTGCCCTGGCTAGAGTGAGTGCCATGGCGTCAGCCTCAGCCTAGCTCACAGCAACCTCAAACTCCTGGGCTCAAGCAATCCTCCTGCCTCAGCCTCCCGAGTAGCTGGGACTACAGGCATGTGCCACCATGCCCGGCTAATTTTTTCTGTATGTATTACTTGGCCAATTAATTTCTTCCTATTCATAGTAGAGACGGGGTCTCGCTCTTGCTCAGGCTGGTTTCGAACTCCTGACCTCGAGCAATCCGCCCGCCTAGGCCTCCCAGAGTGCTAGGATTACAGGGGTGAGCCACCGCGCCCGGCCTCCATTTACCTCTGATACTTTATTTTGTACTGTTGGGAGGCTTAAAGAAAAAAATAAGAAGTGTATATATGTGTTTATCTTCTTTTCTGTCTTTGTCACTTAAGAGTGTGGTTGGAAGCCGGGCGCAGTGGCTCACGCCTGTAATCCTAGCACTCTGGGAGGCTGAGGCGGGCGGATTGCTCAAGGTCAGGAGTTCAAAACCAGCCTGAGCTGGACCTGAGCGAGGCCCTGTCTCTACTATAAAAATGGAAAGAAATTAATTGGCGAACTAATATATATAGAAAAAAATTAGCCAGGCATGGTGGCGCGTGCCTGTAGTCCCAGCTACTCGGGAGGCTGAGGCAGTAGGATTGCTTGAGCCCAGGAGTTTGAGGTTGCTGTGAGCTAGGCTGATGCCACGGCACTCACTCTAGCCTGGACAACAAAGTGAGACTCTGTCTCAAAAAAAAAAAAAAAAAAAGAGTGTGGTTGGAGCACTCTGGTTCCTCTGCTGGTCACCTTCCTTGCTTTCCAAAAAGGACAATCATGTTCTCATACGCTGTGATTGGGGTGCAGCTTGGGATTGTTGAAGAAGAAATCTTATGTAGGGTTTTGCATGAACTAAATTTTTGTTTAAGACTTTTTTTTTTTATGCTACCTGTTTCCCCTTTTTTTTTTTGTCTAAGATTTAGGAGGAAGATTTTAACAATAAGGTTTGAAAATCAGTTGTCTAGTGGGAGAGACAGTTATAAACTATATTCACAGTAAAACAGAATAAGTGTTGTAAAAGAGATTGTAACAAAGGACTATAGAAACTCAGAGGAAAGAAGGATTACTTATTCAGGGGGAATTGGAAGGCTTTGAGAAGAGGAAATGAAATCTTGAAGGGTATGGGGAACTCTACCAGGAGATACAGAGAAAGGGCCAACGGAAGACCATAAGCAAATGTGAAGCCTGACTTAGTATATAGGAGAGGATTGGGGACAGAAAATGAGGAAATTGGAAGTCAGATAATCAGTTTAAAACACCTAGCACAGTGTGTGTGTGCGTGTGTGTGTGTATGCTATCATTTATCAATTGCTTATTTGTTATTTTCATTATCTTTAATGCTGTGATGAGAACTTTGAAAGCTTTCCTTTTTGACTTTTAACTCTAAAAACAAGAAAATAGCTTTCTGGTTATGAAAATAATATATTTTGTTATAAAAATAATGAAGCAAAAGGAAGTAAAAAGTCCTGTGTACTATACAATATGGTATGTGTCTGTATGAAGAGTCCTCTTCAAGAGGACTACATAGACATATTCCATATGGTATAATTTTATATAAATTAGCTTAGAGTTGTATGCTTTTAAAAAAATTTGCCTCCTCCCCCATACTTAACCTTTTATGTCAGTAAATGCAGATCTGCATCATTAGGCATGGTATTCCATAAGATGGGTATACCTTTGCTTAACCAGTGCCTTATTAACATTTATGTTGACCCAAATTTTTTACAGAATTACTTTGCTGAGAGAATACCCTCAAATACCTTTGTGTACTTGTCCAATTATTTCCGTAAAATGTTAAGTAAAATGTCAAAGGGTATTACATTTTAAATTTTGACATAATTATATTAGTTAATACTCCTACTAGAAGATCATAGAGTGAATTGGGTTTTTAAAAATTTCTATTTTGTAGAAAGAAATTACTTGACCAACTAAAAAATATATATACAAAAAATTAGCCAGGCATGGTGGCGCATGCCTGTAGTCCCAGGTACTCGGGAGGCTGAGGCAGTTTGATTGCTTGAGCCCAGGAAATTGAGATTGCTGTGAGCTAGGCTGACACCACCGCACTCACTCTAGCCTGGGCAACAAAGTGAGACTCTGTCTCAAAAAAAAAAAAAAAAAAATTTCTATTTTGTTCCATTATAATCCAAGAGTAACATTTGGTATTTCTGCTTACTGGGTTTTCTTTGTGAAATGGTCACTTTTTGTAAATGTTTTGTGGGCTCTCAGAAAGAAGATATTTTCTATAGGAAAAAAATCTAATCACTCTATTAAGTTAATCTAATTATTAAGTCTATTAATCTAATCACATCTATTAATGATACTCTTGAGAACTTCTGTAATTTTTTTTTTCGTCTTGTATCACTGATTCAGTTTTCTACCACATCACTTTTTTTCTTTAGGGTGTCAAGATATGGTGTTTTTTAAAAAAGTGGTAAAAATCATGTAACAATAAATTTACTGTCTTAACCTTTTTAAGGTGCATAGTCCATTGGTGTTAAATATATTCATCATCTTTCAACATTTAGATTCTTTACCCACTAAACACTAATTTCCCCCTTTCCTTCCTCCAGCCCTTGGCAGCCTTTCTACCTTTACGTTTCTATGATTTTGACCACTTTGTGAGCGGAGTTATACAGTATTTGTCTTTTTGCCACTGGCTTATTTTGCTTACTATAATGTCTTTGAGTTTTATCTGTGTTGTAGCAAATGGTAGGATTTCTTTTTTAAGGCAGTATAATATTCCATTCTATGTATGTACCACACTTTCTTTGTCCATTCATCTGTCAAAGAACAGACACTTGGGTTGCTTCCACATCTTAGCTATTGTGAATAGTACTGGGATCAACTTATGTATGCAAATATCTCTTCCTGCTTTGAATTCTTTTGGGTATATACACAGAAGTTAGATTCCTGGATCATATGATAATTCTATTTTTAATTTTTTAGGAGCCTCCATACTGTTTTCTATAATGGCTACTCTGTTTTACATTACCACCAACAATGCATAAGGGTTCCCATCTTTCCACATCCACACAAACACTTGTTATTTTATATTCTCTTTTTTTTTTTTTTTTTTTGAGACAGTGTCTCGCTTTGTTGCCTAGGCTAGAGTGAGTGCCGTGGTGTCAGCCTAGCTCACAGCAACCTCAAACTCCTGGGCTCAAGCAATCCTTCTGTCTCAGCCTCCCAAGTAGCTGGGACTACAGGCATGAGCCACCATGCCTGGCTAATTTTTTCTATATATATTAGTTGGCCAATTAGTTTCTTTCTATTTATAGTAGAGACAGGGTCTCGCTTTTGCTCAGGCTGGATTCGAACTCCCGACCTCGAGCAATCCGCCCGCCTCGGCCTCCCAGAGAGCTAGGATTACAGGCGTGAGCCACCGCGCCCGGCCTTTATATTCTCTTGATAGTGACCATCCTAATGGATGTGAGGTCTTATCTCATGGATTTGATTTGCTAGGGCCTTAAAATATGTTTTAATTCTGTTTTTGGTTTCATTTTCTTACAGTTCTTCCATATCTCTCTTATCCTTTTCTTCTGCCTGTTGCAGAATATTTTTGGATATAGGCTCTTATTTTGAATCTTTTGGTTATTGCTTCTGCTCTCTTGTGATTTTTTCCCCCCATAGTTCCTTAGGTTTTTATTTTCCTCCTTTTTTCTGAAGCAAGACAAGAAAAACAGCTTCCAATATTAACTAACAAACTCTGTCTTCTCCATTACAATGTTGCCAGCACCAAAAAGACATAGATTTTTCTTTTGCTTGATGATGTATCTGTAGAGCCTAGAACAGTAACTATGATCAGTTGATATTTGTTGAAAAAAATGAGTGCACCCTGTTATAGTCCACTGTCGTTGGCCCTGTGAAAACCTATCCTTCCCATTCTTTCCCCCACCTTTTAAAATTCCTAACTGGAGTATAGATTGATATTTCCCAGCACAGTTCCTTTATGGTAGGTTTTTACCTGGTTAGCCTCTGCTTCAGCCTGTTAGCTATTACACATAGGATATGATATATGTAAGACTTCTAGTTTGAATATACTATGCTATCAGGCCTCTGCCTCCACAGGTGGGGTTAAACTTCCAGAATTCACTTGCTGCTGCCAGTCTTCTTCCTGCTGCTTTGTTACCCTGATATACTCTTATTACTTATCTATCCTCTTGGTGTTTTCTTTCTTTTTAAAACATCTTTTGCCAGAATGCAGAAAGTTGGGAATGGGAGAATGCACAGTAACTGACTTCACTGAAAGTGAAGAACAATTATCCATACTATCCAATCCTCCCTTTGGAATGGGCCTTAGATCTATAAGCTTTTAGGTAGGAATTTTCCTGAAGCAGAGTTTAGGTAAATTTTCATAATCTTGCCCTTACTGTCTGCCTTGTAATTAATATCATTTTCTCCTAGATTTTGTCATTAGATCGTTGATTACTGTCAGTGTTTGGTGTGATTCATTTTTTTGTAAATTTCTGTGATTTCAGAATTTGAATAATTTGATAGGGGTTATGCATCAAAAGATATATTAAAGATTTTTAGTAGTTTAATGTTTTAGAAAATTTTGACTGGTCGGAAAAATGTGAAATAGAGAATAAATGGTGTCAAAGATTCCTGTTGTACTTATTGTATATGAATGGAAATGGAACCCAATTGTTTTAATTATGATTGATCTCTGTTCTGACATTACAGTGCTTGCTTTTGAAGGTGACTTAACTAATTTTGTTATGGTTTGGCATTATGAAACCTCACATTTGTACCACAAGCGAGACAATCTTTTTATCAGGTTTAAATTACCTTTCTTCCTCCAGTTTGACTAGGGGTTCATTTGGGAAGTAGGACGTCATTGACCAGAACTACTTATGGTTGATTTGATTTGGTTATGTTCTTACTACAAATTCAAGATGCCATCTATGTTTGGTGTATATTCAGGTTTGCATCTTGGTTACTAAATACAGTCCTAATGTTTCTATCAGTCTAGCAGATTGAATCTATGTTTTATTATTTTCAATTTTACTAGTAGAGAGTTTGTGATCTAAGAGAAGTATGACAGATATGCCAGTGAAATTACAATTCATTTTCTTCTTGCTCTTTTACTTTAACATGTGTGTTTATAATTTGTACGTTGCTCTGTGGGCTTGCTTATATTTTCCCTTATAATTGTTCCCCAGGGTTTACTGTGTATGTCTTTCTAAAATAATTAGATTGGAAACTCCTTTAGGAAAGGAGACTATGAAATATTTTACTCATTTAAAGTATCTAGGCCGGGTGCGGTGGCTCACACCTGTAATCCTAGCCCTCTGGGAGGCCAAGGCGGGCGGATTGGTCAAGGTCAGGAGTTCGAAACCAGCCTGAGCAAGAGTGAGACCCTGTCTCTACTATAAATAGAAAGAAATTAATTGGCCAACTAATATATATAGAAAAAATTAGCTGGGCATGGTGGTGCATGCCTGTAGTCCCAGCTACTCGGGAGGCTGAGGCAGGAGGATTGCTTGAGCCCAGGAGTTTGAAGTTGCTGTGAGCTAGGCTGACGCCATGGCACTTACTCTAGCCTAGGCAACAAAATGAGATGCTGTCTCAAAAAAAAAAGTATCTAAGTGTTGCTAACATTTTCTAATGGTGATAACTTACATATATATGTGTCACATTTACATGCTTTATTAGGACTTGGATACTGCAAGTATTATCCTACTTGTTATACAGGAGTGGATACTATGATGAAGGTTAGTGGACTCAACCATTATCTTTTTGATCAGTGAGAAAGTTCATGAGTCATAATTTTTTTTTTGTTGGTCATTCTTTCTAGTGTTAAGGTCCTTTGTCTTATTCTTCTTTGAGAATTGGATTTTGGATTCTTATAATTGAGGTGGTCTCACATAATTTGGGTTCTAATTCTGAATCTGCCATGTACTGGCTATGTGACCATAAACAAATTAACCTCCTGAATGTTTGCTCATTTATAAAGTAGGGATGATAAAGGATTGTCTTTTTTGTTTCTTTTGAGATGGAGTCTCACTCTGTTGCCCAGACTAGAGTGCCCTGGTGTCAGCCTCGCTCACAGCAACCTCAAACTCCTGGGCTCAAGCAATCCTTCTGCCACAGCCTCCCGAGCAGATGGAACTACAGGCATGTGCCACCATGCCCAACTAATTTCTTCTATATATCCGTAGTTGTCTGGCTAATTTCTTTCTATTTTTAGTAGAGACCGGGTCTCGCTCTTGCTCAGGCTGGTCTCAAACTCCTGACCTGGAGCGATCCTCCTGCCTCCGCCTCCCAGAATGCTAGCATTATAGGCGTGAGCCACCGTACCCAGCCAGAATTGTCTTCATAGTTAAATAAAAATATAGCTAGATAGATAGTTTTTGTTCAAGGACATAGGTATTTGATACATTTTCACCTTTTTTTCCTATTGGATAAGTCAGAACAGAAATAAGAATTAAAACTGGCAAGCTTGTTTTGTTCATCTTTTTGTTTTACTCATAGTTAAAAAGCAGCATTGTTATGTTCTGCATTAACCTCCAGAGTTCATTTTGTTTTAGCTTTTATTCTTTTAATTAGTTTAGTTTGGTTTTGGTTATATGCATCTCTTGTGCTTATCCTTTAAGAGATACTGTCTAAGAGTTCTTGATATCATTCACTTTCATTTTCACTGTACCTTTTTGGAAAAGAAATATTCAAACAGAGTGGAGATTTAAAGGGTTTTTGAACAGAATTAGAAATGATTGTCTTTGTTTTGTGTTGCTATTACAGAATACCACAGACTGGATAATTTATAAAGAAATGAAATTTATCTCTTAGAGTTCTAGAGGCTGGGAAGTCCAGTATCAAGGTGCATCTGGCAAGGGCCTTCTTGCTGTTTCATCCCATGGTGGAAGGGCAAAGAGAGAGGGCAAGAGATCAAACTCACAGCTTCAAGCTATTTTATAATCAATATTAATCTATTCATGAGGGTGGATCCTTTATAACCTAATAATCTCCCATTAGGCCCCATCTCCCAACACTGTTGCATTGGGAATTCACTTTCCGTTACATGCTTTTTGGGGGACACATTCAAACCATAGCACAAACATACTGGTTAAAATTTTAAGTCACAGCTACAGCATGTTTCTGTACTACATATGGAAAACATTGCCTAGTAATAACTTAATAATCTTAAAGTAGTTTTCTGAAGAAAAGGGATGGCTGTAGTACAAAAAGGTTTATAAATATTTTACTTTGTTTAGTGGAGTGTTATGTGATGTAAATGGCAGTTACACAAAGACTAATGGACCATTTTCTCTACATATTTTCTCTTGAGAATGAAAAACATAAAATAAACGTAAGTGATGATCACACCTCTGGTCACAGAACCTATACTAAACTAGAATGGTGGCTAGTCAGGAAGGGCCATAGCATCCCTGCGCTCTGTGAAACCTCTGCTCATTGTTTTTGCTGTCAGTCAGCACATCTCCCCCACCTCCTGTTGCCCCACTCCAGCCAGCCCATCCAAGTGCTGGACTGTGCTGGCCAGCCCATCCACCACATGTGCTGGACTGTGTGTTGCTGTGCATTTCTCCTTGAATGTTTGCCTGGTGCCTCTGAACAATTATGTGGCAGTGTGATGTTGTTGCACATACTGAGGGGGTATGATTCAGAGGTCATCATCCAGGACCACCCAAGGTCCATTCCAGAGACAAATGCCTATGGAATGACAAAAGACTCAATTCTGAGAAAAAAATTCAATAAGTATGTCATGAGTCATATACAACTCATGTGGCATGCAGTGTAAAAATGGGTTCTAGTGCTGCGTGAGTTGCATATAACTCACACACAGAAAACAAAAAATAACAAAATTTTTCATTATATTAGAAAATCGTTTTGTGTTTGAAGTTTTATTCTCATAATAAAACAACATGGCCCCAGGGAAACATTTTTTTTCTAGTATGGTAGTCAGTGTGTTAATAGGCAGCTATGGATGGACACAAGGTGTTAAGCCCAATTGTAATAGAAAAATAAATGAATGTGGATTTTGGAGGCAGTTTTGAACTTGAGAAATGGGATAGTATATTGTTTGAGGAATCAGTGGGACATCCAGATAGAGCTGAGTTGGAGGACTACTGAGAGAATCAGGCTAGATATGTAGGGAATATTATATTCACAGTATATTTGTTTCTCTCAGTGTGTTCCTTCCCCCACCCGTCTTCTCCCAGCCTGTGTTCCTTGAAACAACTGGTCTTAAATTTTTTCTCTCATTTAGTAATTACAGAAATGCTAAAAAATCTAAAAACAAATTTATAGATTTTTTTTTTTTTTTTTTTTGAGACAGAGTCTTGCATTGTTACCCAGGCTAGAGAGCAGTGGCGTCATCATAGCTCACTGGGGCCTCAAACTCCTGTGCTCACGCAATCCTCCCAAGTAGCTGGGACTATAAGCACATGCCAATGTGCCATCACACTTGGCTAATTTTTCTATGTTTTGTAGCAACAAGGTCGCACACTATGTTGTTCAGGCTGGTGTGGAGCTCTTTTCCTCAAGCAATCCTCCTGCTTTGGCTTCCCAGGGTGCTGGGATTACAGGTGTGAGCCACTACTCAGCCAATTCACTGAATTTTTTAACACTCTTTTGATTTTTAATTGGTCTTCCAAAATTTCTCTGTAATTTTTACCCTTATTATTTCACCTTTAGGAGATTCCCCCCCCCCCAGGTGATTCAGTAATGTTCTATTACTCTGATGCTATCAAAGATTTGATAAACCTAAAATTTGGTTAATCTATTTTTATTCTCTTCATTCTTTGTGTCTTATTCTTTAGTTCTCTAGCTTCTGGTTTTCCTATACTTCTGGCATAACATTTCAGAAAATCTTTGGGCATAGACTCTTCCACCAATAATTTATTTATTTATTTATTTTAGAGACGGAGGTCTTGCTCTGTCACTCAGGCTGGAGTTCGGTGGGGTGTTCCTAGCTTGCTTGTTCATAGCTTGCCTTGTACTCCTGGGCTCAAGCGATCCTCCACCTCAGCCTTCCAACTAGCTAGGATTACAGGTGTGAGCCACCTCACCTGGCCTCTTCCACCAAGGATTTATAAATTGCTTAAGTTCCTCAGTTCTTCCTAAAGAAGGAATTTTGTCTCTTTTTTCTGGAAAGTATTTTTTTATTAACATATTTATATGGTGTGTAGCCACTCAATAAAGTTGACTTCAGTTTGAAGGAATTGTTTCTTGTCAAAATACTTCATATACTACTTAATGTTTTTATTCTTTTCAGTGCTTTTCTTTTTAAATTGAGCTGTAATTCACACACCGTAAGATTTACTCTCAGTGCATTTTTATAAGTTGTTAGACTGATAAAAAGAAAATATATTGTGTTCTATGTTAATTCATTGGCCAAACTAGAAAGGTCTTTTGGGTGCTTTATTTATTGCTTTCCTGTTTATCTTGTAATTTTACCTGTTGGTTGTAGACTGATTTCAGGTGACATTTGAATAAACTCAGTAAAGAAGCCAGGGCTCTCAACCTCTCAGAAGCCACTTTGGGGCTCATTTTGTATATTTTTACAGTGATGGACATTGTAAATCTCTAAGAGTGAGGCAGTTGAAAGGGATATCACCTGATTTCATATAATATAATTCCTTAACCTAACAAGCTGCCACCTTTTTAGTGCTGTTTTTGCACCTTTTAGAAAAAAACTGAGCAAGTCTGGTCCACATCTTTTATCTTCATCCAAAGTGTATGAGCACTCTTGTGTGTAACTATTTAAAAAGCATTTATCAGATTAGTTTATTATTTGCTCCCTGAATATCTTGTTTCTTGTATGATTTATGGAGTACCTATTCAGATCTTATTTTTTAAAACACTTAGAGCAGGTAATGACCCAGACAGATGTTTATTACTACTTCCTCTACTTAAACAGAACAAGGAGAAATAAAGATTACATCTAGAAAGGTAATGGTCAGGGTTTTTTTGGTTTTTTTTTTAAGAGATGAAGTCTCACTCTGGTGAGATCATAGCTCATGCAGCCTCAAACTCCTAGGCACAAGTGATCCTCCCACCTCAGCCTGCTTATTAGCTGGAGCTGTGGGTGTATGTATACCTCTGCACCTGGCAATGGTCAGTTTTTAGTGATCAGTGTGCTTTTGGAGCTGACCTATTCTGTAGCATTTCAAAACCAGTATTTATAATATACGTTCCTGACTTTCTTGGGTAGAGGGTAGAATAAACATTAGTTGAAATTCTTGGGCTCAGTGGTTCACACCCATAATCTCAGCACTTTGGGAGGCCAAGGTGGGAGAATTTCTTGAGGCTGGAAGTTAGAGACTAGCCTGGGCAATATGGTGAGATCCTGTCTCTACAAAAAAAAAAAAAAAAGTTTTAAAAAATTAGCCACGTGTGGTGGCACACACCTGTAGTCCCAGGTATATAGGAAGAAAGAAAAAAAGGTACTATTATTTTAGATAATCAACTCCATTGTAAACACCAGTGCAAACTTGGGCATTGAAATCAATTTCTTGGTGTTAAGGTTCTTGGTTTTATAGGTTATCTAGATTATTTTTATAATACCTTCAAAACAAAAGCAATATTAAAAAACTTCTCATAGAGAAAGCAATTGTGGTAGAATACTAATACTTGATGAATCCAGGTGAAAGGTTTATGTGAGATCTTTATACTATTTTTGCAACTTTTCTGTAAATTTTAAATTATATCAAATTAGTAATATGAACTTGGTAAAGCCCAACGTGCTAATTGGAAAGAGTAAAGAAAATAATAATGGTAATAGTAAAGTATTAGATAAGGTGGATGTTAAAGGTATCTGAAGATTTATAAATCCATTTAAGTGTAAAGCTCTCTCTACAAAATATTTATACTTTTAAGGAACTTCATCTTTTGTGAAAATTCATTCTATATGTAAAGAAAATATTCACTGTAAAACCAGTGAATTTCTTTTTTTAAAGCAGATTTTCTTAAATTGAGATCTGCTAATATTTGGACTGTTTCACCCTGTCAGTTATAAATTCCACACTGTTCCTTTGGGTTGGTAGTGGTATGAGTGGTGTTTGTTTTTTCCCCCTTAATTGACAAAGCTGGCACATCAGGTTTTACTGTACTATAACTTAATTACTGACCCTGCTTCTCCTGTACCAAGTGGTGCCTTCATTGCTTTATGGTATTTATGTGGTCCTTAGCTTAGAACCTAGTGAACTTAAGTGCTTAACAATATTACCTGAATTTGTAAGCTTGTCTGTTGATATGGTGGTATCATCGTCTTTTTTCTTTATATATGCATTCTGGTGGTATATTTCCCTTTTCTTGTTAGGGCAACATATTCAAAAGTGAGTTGTTCAGAGACTTTAATGGAGAAGATTGGATGCTGTTGACTTAATATCCAGAGTAATAAGGATTTTCTTTCCAAATTGTTGAAAATTATCTTAATATTTGTTTTCCTTTGCAAGGTAGAATCAAATTATTGAGTCAGAAGAGATACAAGAATTTAGTCTAAGGCTAAAGTGATGTGAGAACTCAAGATATGCTGAATGTGAATAGGTAGTTGCTGTTGTCCAATAGTAACCCAAATCTGTAAAGTTTAATGTTCTAATGGCTTTATTTGAAGGGGGAGGTAACTGAAATATGTGAAATTTGTGAAAAACCTCCATGTACCTATCATCCAGGTTCAATCATTATTAATTTGTGACTGATCTTGAGAAAAAATTTTAATCATGGTACTGTTTTAGGCTTTGTCTAACTGCATAATACACCTAGGTGTATACTAAACCACTTAATGGAAACACTTATTTCTCTGCAGTGTTTCCTGAGGTTATAGGCGGGTGTTTGAGGAGTACATGCGGGTTATCAGCCAGCGGTACCCAGACATCCGCATTGAAGGAGAGAATTACCTCCCTCAACCAATATATAGGTAAGTATTTCAGTAACTTAAAAGGAATACAGTTTGACTTTATAAACTTTTGTGAATTAGTTTCATTAACTTTCTTTGGTTATTATAATTTCTTAGTTGGTTATAATAATATACAGAGAATGCTGCTTTATTAATAGCAAGTTTATTTGACTCAAATATAGAAGGCTTTTTCTGTAAGAAGGAATAGGGTCATTTCAGAGATGGCAAGCCTTCTAAAGATGAGCTTTAAAGGCCAATTAATTCTGTATAATTTTATAAGTTAATTTTTCACTGTTTTAAAAATATTAAACATTTTTGTTTTAAAACTACACAATAAACTTTAGTAACTTTTAGATTGGTGTCTAGAAAATGTCTATATACATACATATACTTGAATTAAATATTAAAGTAGATGAGAAATTGTGGCTTCTGATGAATTTGTTTCTTTTCTTTTGATAGACATATAGCATCTTTCCTGTCAATCTTCAAACTAGTATTAATAGGCTTAATAATTGTTGGCAAGGATCCTTTTGCTTTTTTTGGCATGCAAGCTCCTAGCATCTGGCAGTGGGGCCAAGAAAATAAGGTATGTAACTTAATAGCTTTGGTAACTGTAGGTTTTTAGCATGTCAATTAAATATTTTAATGGAATTTTTTTTGAGTACTTGTTACTGATTCACTTGTTTTAATGTGTATTATTTTAACTTATACCACTTTTATCTCTAGGCAAGTCACTTAACCTCTTTTGTCCTAAGTTTTCATATTGATGAATTAAGAATGATTATGTCGGCCGGGCATGGTGGCTCACGGCTGTAATCCTAGCACTCTGGGAGGCCGAGGCGGGTGGATTGCCCAAGGTCAGGAGTTCGAAATTAGCCTGAGCAAGAGCGAGACCCCGTCTCTACTATAAACAGAAAGAAATTAATTGGCCAACTAATATATATAGAAAAAATTAGCCGGGCATGGTGGCGTATGCCTGTAGTCTCAGCTCCTTGGGAGGCTGAGGCAGTAGGATCACTTGAGCCCAGGAGTTTGAGGTTGCTGTGAGCTAGGCTGATGCCACGGCACTCACTCTAGCCTGGACAACAAAGCAAGACTCTGTCTCAAAAAAATAAAAAAAAGAATGATTATGTCTTAAACTTTGGGGTGATAGGATGGTATTACTTTAATAGAAGCTGGGCACAAAATAACTTATTACCTGATTTTGATTATATTATTTAGGTCAAATCATATCCAGCAAAACATAATATATACATATTATAGGCCTTACCAAGTAATGCAGTATTAGTAGGTTGATTCACATTAATAAAAGGGGTTTTGATGAATTTATTCTTATCAAAACACCTCTTTCTCTTTTAATTATTTGTCCTTTGACTCTTAAGTCCATGGAAATCTATTTGGCAAATTACTTCAGTGGATCGATATAAATATACTTAATCTTGTGCTACTTCTCTTTTCCTTTGTAGGGTCTTGCTGCAGCATGCATTCTTTGTAGAGCACTCTTATTTTCATGTGTTACTTAAAATAATTTTTTCTGGAGGATCTCTTGTGTCAAATTTTTATTTTTTTTCTTGAATAGAATTTCTTACGCTTTCTTCAATGAAGTTTTTTGGTTTTTTTTGAGTTCTCTGTCTGGCCTTGTCCTTTAGTTCTAGGCCGAATACTTGCAGTGGATTCCTTCCTACATAGTTGTACCTCTTTTTTTTTTTTTTTTTGAGACAAAGTCTTGCTTTGTTGCCCAGGCTAGAGTGAGAGCCATGGCATCAGACTAGCTCACAGCAACCTCAAACTCCTGGGCTCAAGCGACCCTCCTGCCTCAGCCTCCCAAGTAGCTGGGACTACAGGTGCGAGCCACCATGCCTGGGGATAATTTTTTGTTTTTGGTTTTAGTTGACCTAAACTAAAACCAGACTGGCTAATTTTTTTTTTTTTTCTATTTTTAGTAGAGATGGGGGCTCACTCTTGCTCAGACTGGTCCCGAAGTCCTAAGCTCAAATGATCCTCCCGCCTCAGCCTCCCAGAGTGCTAGGATTATAGGCATGAGCCACTGCACCCAGCTCCTCATAGTTAACTTCTTTTTCTTAGGGAACCACTTATTTCCAATAAGAGGCAAGACTTTGTACATAAGCTTGCTCAGGTGCTATCTCTAATTGAAGTTTGCCTCTACCCTGTCACTAGCAAAATGTCAATTTGCAAAGGATTAAGAATTGGAAGTTGAGTATTTATTGATACTGTTTTATGCTATATTTATTAATTGATTTCAAATTGTCTCTAGTGCATTTTACTTCTATAAATATGTACCATGGTTGAGCCACTGTGGAAGGGGAATGTACTTCAAAGCTGTAGCTTTCATGACAGTTCTTAGTGTATTGTTTCCTTGGAAGCAGACTTGTGTTCCTAAATGTTAGGGTAATCCCTGTGAAATCAAACATCATCTAGGTCAAGTGGGGCAGGAGGTAAAGCTTTTTCTCATCTACTGTGGACATTTGATTTATTTTTATGAAATAGCTTGCTATGAATTGGCATCCTCAACTACATCCTACTTCTAGTCTGGTGATTTTTTTAGAACTTTTGTGTCCAACAAGGAACATATAGTTTCTTTTGGGAGAGAATAGATTTGCCTTCAAAAGGTGAATGAATGTACTTTTAATATGCCAGTGCTTTTTAATCTACTTTCTTAGTTTGACTTAAACTGATTTGTTTGAAACGTAATAAACAAATTGTATTAAATACATGGTTGCTGATTATTGCATCACTAGTCTCTTGTGAAATCATATAAAATGGTAAAATGAATTGTTCTTACACTGGTATTCTTTTGTTTAACTTATTAAGTCTATTGATATTTTTTAGAAATCCTGTGTACATTATGAATATCATATAAAAGTTCTTCAGTATGTATAGAGCTGCAAATTAATATTGCAGTTTTCTTCCTCTGGATATGTTATCTGAACATATGGAATAGCAGTAATAGTTTATACCGGAAATTTATAATGTAGATTAAAAAGAGCACTTATCAAACAGAGAATGAGACTATATGTTAAAAAGTTTAATGTGTCCTAAGTTGTTGTATCATTTTGACTTCAAAATGACTTTCTCTGTTGCGCTTAATTATATTTTCTCTTAGGTCTATGCGTGTATGATGGTTTTCTTCTTGAGCAACATGATTGAGAACCAGTGTATGTCAACAGGTGCATTTGAAATAACTTTAAATGGTAGGTTCTGTATAGTTTGCATTTTGTGACAAATTTTAAATGATTTGAAATGAGCATCAGGCATTTCTATTTTTCATAATAGACTTTTTTATTTTATTATTTATTTGCTGACACAAGATCCTTTGGGAAGGAGAAACTTCTTTAATGCTTACATAAGAGAATTTTATTTGAAAGAAATTGGAAATTCAGGAGATAGAAGAATTTGGAAAATTTGAACTTATTCACTGTCTATACCTCTATTTGAACTTCACATTTTGGAATTCCTCAAAGAGCTGGCCATCTTAGGGCAGATCATCTCTATGGCCCTCATCTACTCCCATGGCTTTAAAATAACATTTGTGTGATACTCTCTGAATATATAGCTCTAGACTTCTCTTCTAAGTGCTATACCTAGAAATCTTAAACATAACCTAGTTTAGGCCACAATTACCTTGATACCCTCTTATCCATTCTCTAAACTAGGGATTGGCAAATATGGCCTCTGAGCTAACAATGGTTTTTACTTTTCTTTCTTTCTTTTTTTTTTTTTTTTTTTTGAGACTGGGTCTGGCTCTGTCACCTTGTGTAGAGTGCGGTGGCATCATCATAGCTCACTGCAACCTTCAACTCTTGGGCTCCAGTGATCCTCCTGTCTTAGCCTCCCAAGTAGCTGGGACTACAGGTGTGCACCACCATGCCCAGCTAATTTTTTTATTTTTTGTAGAGACAGGGTCTTGTTCTTGCTTAGGCCACTCTCAAAAACTCCTGACCTGGAGGGATCCTTCTGCCTTGGCCTCCCAAAGTGCTAGAATGACAGGCATGAGCCATTGAGCCCAACCAGTTTTTACATTTTTAAATGGTTAAAAAAAAGTCAAAAGAATATCTTGTGACACACAGAAATTATATGAAATTCAAACTTTACTGTTTTAACTAAAGTTTTGAGTTTCATCAATGATAAATTTGTGGAACTTTGTCTCTCTAGTTATGTAATTATTTATAAAATATCCTTGATTTTGTCCCTTGTTCTGTAAAGCCTAAAGTATTTACCATCTAGCTTATGGAAAAATTCACCAATATCAGCTCTAAATAGTAATTGTTTTAAATGCAAATTTTATTTTGTTGTTTGAATGTCTGAAATTCATTAAATGACTTTACTTTGTTCTCAGTATAAAGACTAGAACATTTAACATGGCCAAAAGGCCCTACATGGTCTAGTCTAGGGGTCAGCAAGCTATGGTCCTGTAGACCATATCGTCTGCTGCCTGTTTTGTGAACAAAGTTTTATGGAAATATAACTATGCCCCTTTGTTTATGTATTGTCTATAGATGCTTTCAGGCTACAAAGAGAGTTGAATAACTGTGACAGACTGTATGTCTCCCTAGCCAAAAATGTTTACTTACTGGCCCTTTAGTTTTTTGGCACCAGTATAATCTCTGCTTCCCCGGCTTCCTTTTTACTACACCTCCCGTATATTTCTCTCAGCTATTCTGACTTTCTCTTACTTTTAATGTGCCATCCTCCTTTCCAGCCATTATACTTCTCTTCTCTCTGCTTCAGTGGTTTTCTACTCCCATGAACCTTCACTCTTAGAAATTTTTTTTTGTCTTTTAGAACATTACTTCTCTAACTAGTAAGGAAGAGAAGCTTGAGTATGTGCCTCTCATAGTACAGTGGCATTTTCTAGTTTTAATTCGTGGTATACAGTTGTAATCTTGTAGCTATTTATATAGTTCTTTTGGTATTTCCCTTACAAGAATGTAAACCCCATAAGAGTAAGAAACTGTATTCTTTTTCTCTCTTTTGTATCCCCAGTTATATACATAGGCACCAATAAATACTTGTGGAATGAATGTTTATTATAAAATCATCTTTAATTTTTTGTGGGGTGGTACCTTTTATTTTTATAGATGTACCTGTATGGTCTAAGCTGGAATCTGGTCACCTTCCATCCATGCAACAACTTGTTCAAATTCTTGACAATGAAATGAAACTCAATGTGCATATGGATTCAATCCCACATCATCGGTCATAGCCCCACCTATCAGCACTGAAAACTGTTTTGTAAGTAGTTTAAAAATATAATAACTATACATGAGTTTCTGTTAATTCTCATCATGAATTAGCAAGTTAGTAGATATTACATATATTGCCACTGGAGTTTCCAATTTAAGATTTAGCAGATGGATGTGTTCTTCATTAAAATTTATATCAAGAGAGTTTGGGCCTACCAAACTCTTGTGTTAATAATTCTGTTTATCTTTAAGGCTTAATAGTTGATATGTTAGAATGTGTATATACATGCATCTTCTCTTTACTTTCAAATAATTAGTTCCTGAGAGAATGCAAATTCTTTTAACATTCTCTGGATAGAAAACTTACAAGTAAATGTGTGAACACAGAGAGGTATTAGACAACTTTTGCTTAGCAGAGTTGTTCAGGTCTTTTCTGATCAGTGAGTTAACTTTCTAAAAGAGTTTTTATAAGAGTAATTTTTGAAATAAATTTTTTTTTTTCTGTGTATCTTTCAGACATTAAGGGATTTTTGCAAGAGCAGCGTGACTGACATTATGAAGGCCTGTACTGAAGACAGCAAGCTGTTAGTACAGACCAGATGCTTTCTTGGCAGGCTCGTTGTACCTCTTGGAAAACCTCAGTGCAAGAGAGTTTTTCAGTGCTGGCACATTTTGGAATTCTGCACATTCGTGGAGTGCAATAATACTGTATAGCTTTTTTCCCCCAACAAATTCACCCAGTTAATTGTTTTTTTAAAAAAATAGTAAACATTGCTACTTGTAAGTTTTTTCTTAGTCATATTTGAAAAAGTAGAAAATTGAGTTACAATTTGATTTTTTTTAATATGTCTGTTAAATCTGTTGTGCTTTTATATGAATTTTTGTTTTTTATAGTTTCAAATTAATCTTTTTGGGAATATAGCTGAAGTTCCCAAATACTTTATAACAGTTTATCAGATATCTCTAATTTGGCCATGTCCTATTTATATAGTTTTCAAAATATTGCAGATTGTGAACAGTGCATTATACAAGATTATGGGGGAAATCCTATATTCACAGTACTCTACAAATCTGTGTGTATGTGTGTGTGTGTGTGTGTGTGTATGATTACCAGAGAACTACTAAAAAAACCAATTGCTTTTTAAATCCTGTTATGTAGTTCAAGTGTCTTGCCTTGACCAATCTAATGAGTTGATTAACTGGGCCTTTATACTTAATAAAAAACTAAGCAGATGTGAGTTAAATAAAAAAGTTTCAATTTATTGCTCAATGTACCTGTTAACATTATATTAACAGTCGTCTGCCTAAATTTCTGTTTTGATTTATAGATAATTCATAAAGGACACAGTTTAGATTCACACACAAAGAATGGATTCATTTACCATTTTTAGGATAATTGAAACTCACCTCACTAAAGAAAGTTCACTTGAACCTCTTTACATCATTGATATTAGGTGAATGGAGATCAATTGTCTAATATAATTTGTCTAACATCGAATATCAGAATTTTATTGTATATGAGGAACAAACAAGTTTTTTAAATTTAGTTTTAACTATTATTCAGAGTTCTGAAAAGGTAGTTTTTTAAAAACTTAAATTGTTAACAACTGTAAAAATAACTTAGCAGAGATAAAACCATAATGTTAAAAAGTCATATAGTAGCAATCATATTATACTTTAGTTCCCATATACAAATAAAAGTGGTAGAGCCAAAAGTAGGCCTAGATTTGTTAGTGGAAATAAAGGGATTTAAGGAAATCCCTTTTATGAGGAATGTTTGGGGGCCGGCAATGTTTCAGATTTTGGATTTTTTTGGATTTTAGAATATTTACATTATACTTACTGGTTGAGCATCCCAAATCTGAAATCCTAAATGCTCCAATGAATTTCCTTTGAGTGTCATGTTGGTGCTCAGAAAGATTCGGATTTTGGAGCATTTTGGAATTGAGATTTTCAGATTTGGGATGCTCAATCTGTAGTTCAACACTGGGTCCACCTAACACTTAAGTTTATAGGGCTTAATTTTATATAATACCTAACTTTATACTTTGTCACTGATTATTTGTTGATTATGTGTCAGGTAATGATCCTGATTGTGACAGCCTAAAGGTGGAACATAATATAATATTATTTCCAGATGACAATCTAATAATTCACTACAGGAGATTGATTAAATGGTTATCCTTTTAATTAAGAGTGCAGAACTATTAACCTAAATTCTTCATATAATGACAAGAGTCAATACAATTTAAGCTGAAAATTCCTTAGAGATTGGTATTCAGGTATGATATTATTACATCTTTGTCTAGAGCACAAAACCTTGCTATCTGATTGTATACCACTTTAAACTCCCCATGTTCTGCAACTTGAACATCCTGCTGAATGTGTGTAGGGGTCTTTCTTCAGCTGATGGGCATTGCACTAGTGACACAGTTATCTTTGTGGCATGTAGATGTTCAAAACTTGGGCCTTGGAAGTTACCATGGACCCAATGGGTCAAACTATAAAGAACCTAAGATTCCAATCCAACTTTCTCCATCTTTGCCTTGGGTTGAATAACTTGTCTTTTGGAGAATAAATAGCTTTAAGTGGCTTATACACTGATAAAACTCAGCTATTTTGTTGACACTCATCTTTATTTTGTTTTATGCTTAGCCATATTGAAATCTTGACTTTAATAGAGTCTAGTGAAAAAAATTAGTGGGAAGAATGAATATAAAAGAATAATATAAGGAAAAGGGAATGTAAACTAGGATATAGTTTTATTCCTAACATTTCAAAATTTGTTAGCTGCTTATAAATTCTTGTGGCTGTGTAGTTTTCTAAATGTCTGTGCACTATTAGAAGACCGTAGAACATGCCTGCAGGTTGGCTAATATTGTTGGGGTTTTTACCACAGTTGCCACTGTGGAAGAAATTATTTATTACATTAATAAAGAAATGTTGGTAAAACATGGCTTTTTACCTCAGTGTGTAAGATATGTAAGACAAATATGCTTTCAAAATATAAATGGTATTGTTTGCTTATGGCATCAACATTAATGACAGGAATTAATCAGCTTTTACAACTACCAAAATATAACTGGATCCTAATGTGTGTTCTTTCATACTTTGAATGTTAATTAGTTTGAGACCTCAATTGGTTGACAAACATTTTATCATTGTCATAATTTAAAATCAGATTTTTAAAATAGCCTACAAGATTTTTAATATTCTAAGGCTTCATCTTTTAAATCTCTTTTGAGAGAAACAGGTGAGGAGTTGTAAACTTTGGGGATTTACCTTTGTGACATTGTGAAAATAAACTTTTATTGAGCTAATGTGAAAGGAACCCCTACTTTATGGAATTAAATCTACATGGAGCACTTTATCTGCTAACTGTATTTAGGAAATTTTGTGTTATAAAAGTTATCAAATATGTTTACTTTCCAATGGCTTCTTAACCAATATTTACCACCCACCCTCAGTCTGGCACTCAGTTCCACCGTTCTTGGTTGGACCTTAAACTACTTCCTTATGGGCCACCTGTGCTTCAGTGCTGCTAAACTGTCAACAGCTCAGTGATATATTCTGTGTTAGAGTGGAGCAAAGAGAAACAGTTTATTTTACATCACTGTCCATCTTTACCTCCAACTTCCAGAATTCTTAAGAAATTCACACTAACATCCCCAACTCTGGAGAGAAACAGAATGAGTCCTTTCTCTCTGTTGACATGTATGGACGATTTAACAATCTCAGAAGAGAGAACAAAGATATTTTTTAAAAATTCAGTTGAGCCTTTCCCTTTATAATCCCTGGCTCCCTTTTCCATAGGCTTCAGAAAAACAAATAGAAATAAATAGACTTAGCTCCAAATTGTATCTTGAAGAAAAATATAAACTGGTTCCAGATACCGTGAGAAGCTGTTAAATCATCCATTCTATATCAAGACTAATAGAATGTCTTTTTTTTTTTTTTTTAAAGACCAGTCAAGTACAGTAGTGAGAAGGGGGAAAAGTAGTAGAACAAGGAGTTCAATCAAGTGAGATAACTCACTACCTTAGGACCAGCTTACAATGTCTTCTGTTACCTATTTAAGTATGAGCAAAATAAAAAAGAAACAAGGTAACTATGCAACCACATGACACCAGTGGTTTTAAAACTTTAGTATGCTAAAGAATCACTGGGACAAATTTCTGGATCCCACCCCTATAGGTTCTGATTTGGTTGGTCTGAAATGGGGCCCAGTAATTTGCATTTCAAACAAGCTTCAAAATAATGCTATTACTGTCAGTCTGTGGTCTACACTAAACAGCACTGAACCATAGAGCAGAGTTCAAAAGATTCATTACTCATCCTAGAAACTTCATGTTTATAGAATGACTTACAAATTCAGAAAATGGGAAATTAACTCAGGAGACAAACAGAATGAGCTGAAAGGGAGATTGTGTTTCTAAGAAAAATTGACTTAATTGTCCCAATTTATCTTTTATCAAGATATCCTTGTTGCATTGGTATTTTAATTTACTTTTAATTTTTTTAATTTAATTTTTTTTTTTTTTTTTTTTTTTAGGCAGGGTCTTGCTCTGCTGCCCAGGCTACAGTACAGTGACAATCATAGTATAATACTTTAAAATTTTTTTGGATCAATGTGTTTTAAAAGGAAATACTATATCTTTGAGTATCATTTGAAGTAACTAGCTTGAATTGGCAGATTTTCTCAGAGCAAATCAGGGAACAGCATGCCTATATAATGCTCATTTTGCAGTGACAGCTGATCTTGATTTTCACATTAAATAGACATCTATTTAAATTCTTATAGTTCTAAGAAAAATGCATACTTTTAGTTTTATTAGAGTAACCATAATGGAACTCTTTAAATTGCTAGGGAAACCCAATCTGAACTATTTTATATCCTCAAAAAGAAAAGGATTAATTAGTTCCATGTAACCAGAAAAGTCCATTCTAGAATTGGCCTCAGGAGTTCAAATGGGATGATCAGAACTCTCCTCTAAATTGGCCTTATCTTCTCCAGGAGCCTCACCATAATTGAGGAAAAGGTTGGGGGAGAAAGGGGAGAGCGCATAGATAAAGTCCCAGAAAAGTACTCAGGTCCAACTTGTATCACATTCCCTGTCTTTGGATTCTTTCTGTTTTTCACTTGATAGGTAACCCTGATCATTTTATCATTTGTTAACCTTCTTTTCCTCTAATTCACTCATTCCACCCAACCTCCTTCCTATTCAGGATCATAAATGTTTAAGACAAGTCTATGGTTTTGCAGTTATAAGCTACTCAGATCAAGTACTCAGCTATTTATTTAACCGGACTGAGAGTTGTCTAGCATGGATGGAGCCAGAGCTTGATCGCTTGGCTAAGAAAGGAAAGTATTAGAGCCTAGCAGGCAGGTTGCTACCAATACTCCCCTGGGCCATTGGCTATACTCATCTCCTCTGTATACTAGCAACCCTTACTAAAGAAAAAAACAATTACAGCTCCTTTGTTTATTACTCTTGAGCTGCTAAGAGCAGGTCTGTTTGCATGAAAGTGTGCTGTTGACATTTTCCCCTAAATAATTAAAAAAATATATTAGAACATGCTGCTGAGTTTTGTCCTTTAATAGCTCATAAAATCAAGAGATAAGAGACTATATTTAAAGATATTAAAATGTACAATACATACAAGCAATGGATTACTTATAACATGATTCTTACAGTAAAATTCTGTATTATATATATGAAATTTGGTGGTTTTGAAATCTACTTCAATACTCCAATTTTCAAATAAAGAAAAGGCTAAGAGAGATTAAGTATCTTGTCCTGGTTATATAGCTTATGGTAAAAAGAAACCTACACCCTTGGTGGAGCTTGGGGAAGACAGAGTAAAAGCAAAGGGGTCTTTGTAAGAAATTATACCAGGCAGGAAGAGAGGAGAGAGTAACAAAGCAATCTTACAAATTTAATTTCAATTTAGTTTCACATTTACTCTACTTTAGCTAAGATGATCTGGAAGTTTTCAAATAAACTTAAATAAAAAAGGAGTGTGTGTGCAAGAGACACCAGAATAGAAGGCAAGTTTACATGACAATTTATTATTGTAACATAACTAAATTCAAGCTTCAGATTAACTGGAAAGACGTTTCCCCAAAAGTGAGTTTACAAATCGCAGTTTTTCAGACTACTTACTCTCTTTTGCATTTCATCTGTTTATATGGTAAGAATTGCAAGTATATACAGAGACTACCAGTTACATTCCTAGGCAAGGTGGTTACCTCACACATACAGTGGGTTTAAAAACAGCACACCTGCCTCTGAGCTAGAATTTGGATCATACACGTTCTCTCAGTTTAAATTCGGTGAAAATGCTCTGTTTGGTAGGTCTTCTCAAATTTTCTGCTGAAGCACCAGCCTGCCTGGGACTGTGGCCTGATGTAGCCCATTGCAAAACAATTTTGTTGATACCTCATTTTAAAATTCATGCAAAAAAATCATTTCAAATTGTTATTGGTTTTAACTTGTTTCATTCTTAATTCCCTAAATCCTCCCTAGCAAAATGGATACTCCAAGAAATGCATTTCTCCTGAGGCTGTGTATAATCCCTGCTCCACTGCATCTTAATTCCCCTTGGGTGTGGGTTGTGTGCATGTGTGTACATCATCTTAAGAAACAAGGCAACCTACATTATAGAGTCATCTTCAAATTTATAGAACCGTTCTGTGTAACCTGCAGTAAAGCAGCATGTTTAAGGTGATTATAATAACTGAAGAAAAGGTGCTCCAGGAATTTTATGGGAATATAATATGGGAAGCATAGATATGAGCTATAAAATAATTACATAACATTATAATACCAAAAAAATTAAAGATTATGCAAAGTAAAGACAAATTTAAGATAGTTTTGAGGAAGGTCAAAATGGTTCTGTAAATGTTGCTTGTAAATGAGTGAGTGAATAAATGAATGGGTGATATATAGTTGGGACATTTGTCCCCTCCAAGCCTCATGTTGAAATTTGATCCCCATATTTATGCTTAAAATTACTTTAGTAGAGGCAGAATAATGAAGAATAATGACCCAATAATGAAAGAAAAGGCAAAATTGAAGGTGACAAACATTTTAGTGAGAAAGACTGTCAAGGATGTCAAGCCAACAAAGAGAAATGGCTCTTATTAGATCCTTTCTCTTTTTTTATTAGAGAAAAAAGCCAGAAGAACTTTTGGAGCTTGAAGTTGGCAGTGGGCCACCCCAGAGGACAGAAAGAGGGACAAGGCCGGGCATAATGGTTCATGCCTTTAATTCTAGCACTCTCTGAGGCTGAGGTGGGAGGATTCCTTGAGCTCAGGAGTTCAAGATCAGCCTGAACAAGACCCCATCTCTACTAAAAATAGAAAAAGTGAGCCAGGCATGGTGGTGCTTGCCTGTAGTCCCAGCTACTAGAGAAGCTGAGGCAGGAGGGTCACTTGAGCCCAGGAGTTTGAGGTTGCTCTGAGCTAGGCTGACTCCATGGCATTCTAGCCTGGGCAACATATCAAGACTGTCTCAAAAAAACAACAGAACGGAAAAAAAAAAAAAAAGGAAAAAGAAGGGGACAGAAAGAAGAGAGTTCACAGTGTTTTCTAGGGAAGTTCCTGTTTCCTTGGAACTTGTTTGGGAATGTGAAGCTGTGATCAGAAGCAGCTTTGAGGTATGACTTAATAAAACGCCTGGTTTGGGTGTAGTTCCCCCCCCCCCCAAGGCATTTGTAATAATGAGTTGCATGTTAAGAGGTGATTAACATTCCAGACCAGTAGAGTTAAAAACTGTCTTCCAACAATGAAAATAACTTGTGTTGGTCTTCCGAGCTTCCACCTTTTCTTAGGCTGATGGAAGGGGGAAAACAACTGGAATCTGCTGTTGGGCCAAGCAGATCCACAACTTGAAAATCAGTATTATTAGAATTTTCCAACTTCTCCAGAATAATATTTCCATTTAGCTTAAAAGCATTTTTGGAGGGATTTCTCTGTGCTAGATACTGTGGGGATAACAGTTCTAAAGATGGGTAGCACAGTTCCTGCATTCAAAGAGCTTATTCTTTAGTGGAAGAGATAACCACACAAAAATGTCGCATACAGCAAAACATGGTAAGAAGCCTAACAAGTGGGCGACGAGAACAGAAAGAGGGCATTGGATCTAGATCCTTAAAGATACAGTTTTTAATAAATGAGAATGTTACACAGGAGGAACAGCACTTTAGAGGCAAGAAAGCACAGAAGTATGAGGTCTTTGTGGTAATTCTTGTAGGGGAAGGGGGCTGGACCATAGTGTAGTATATGGGGTAGCAATCAAGGGAGGGACATGCTGGGAAATAGGCTGGAAAGATAGGTTGGGACAAGATGCTTGTGGGCATTGAGAGCTTAGGTGAAGAATTGGGTTGCAGTCTATGGATAATAAATAGCCAAGGAGGATTTCTGAGCAGATGAGGTATAAGATCAGATTTGGCTTTTTTTTTTTTTGAGACACCTTCTGGCTCTGTTGTTCGTACTAGAGTGCTATGGCATCAGCCTAGCTCACAGCAACCTCAATCTCCTGGGTTCAAGCAATCCTGCCTCAGCCCCCCAAATAGCTGGAACTACAGGCATGTGCCACCATGCCCGGCTAATTTTTAATATATTTTTAGTTGTCCAGATAATTTCTTTCTATTTTTAATGAAGATGGGGTCTTGCTCTTGCTCAGGCTATTCTCAAACTCCTGACCTTGAGTGATCCACCCGCCTCAGCCTCCCAGAGTGCTAGGATTACAGGTGTGAGCCACTACGCCAGGCCAAGATTTGGGTTTTAAGAGGCGATTCTGGCTGTAGTAAGCATGTAGTGGGCAGAGCACAGAATGAAGAGGTAGTCAGAGGTTCTAACAAAAGCATTTTGCATTCTGGCATTCTCAGCATTACATTCTTCAGACTTCTTCGACTTGGATATATAATTTTAAAATTTTTCAATTTAAAATATTAGTGTCAGCTTTTGTGGTCACATTTGTTTTCTTCTTGGGTTTTCATTTACTTTATGGTTCAGTGTCATACAGAAACCTACACTGCCTTGGAATTATCCTTCTTAACTCTAAAGTCTCATGTTGGTAATTTAGCTTTTAACCTTTGAGTATCATTTACATTCTTTTGGAATCTCTTTTCTGCTCATTGGCTAAGCACCCTCCTTTCTTTGCCTGAGAATATGAAATTCCTGTAATTAGAGTGCCCAGTAGCTTAATGTGATTATTCTCTTTTGTTTTTCTGAGAAGTCATTCTTGCTCTTTGTGGCCCAGTCAATCCTGACGTTAATCTCTAGGGACAATACACAGTATGTCCTGTTGAGTATTGATTTCAGGAAGGACACCAATTCTAGATATTCACTAAGGGGATTAATTTTCCATTGTGTTTTGTTTTCATTCAGTTGAAAAGTATTTTCTAATTTCTCTTGTGCTTTCTTCTTTGACCCATTTGTAATTTAGGAGCATATTTAATGTTTAATTTCTCATTTACAGCAACATAAAAAACAATAAAATGGGAATAAATTTAACCAAGGAGGTGAAAAATATGAGAACTCTTAAGACATTGATAAAAGAAATTGAAGAATGCATACATAAGTGGAAAAATGTCTCATGTTCATGAATTGAAAGAATTATTATTATTAAAATGTCTATACTACCGAAAATCTATTGCTTGAACATTATCAAAATTTGGGCGAAGTGGCTCACGCCTGTAATCCTAGCACTCTGGGAGGCTGAGGCGGGCGGATCGCTCGAGGTCAGGAGTTCGAAACCAGCCTGAGCAAGAGTGAGACCCATCTCTACTAAAATAGAAAGAAATTAATTGGCCAACTAATATATATAGAAAAAATTAGCTGGGCATGGTGGCGCATGCCTGTAGTCCCAGCTACTTGGGAGGCTGGGGCAGCAGGATTGCTTGAGCCCAGGAGTTTGAGGTTGCTGTGAGCTAGGCTGTTGCTATGGTACTCACTCTAGCCTGGGCAACAAAGCAAGACTCTGTCTCAAAAAAACAAAAAAATAAATAAAAATTTTAAAAAATCAAAAATCAAAAAAATATATATAAAAAAAGAAAATTATCAAAATTCCTTATAAAAATTTCAGTGGCATTTTTCAAAGAAATAGAAATAAACCCTAAAATTTATATGGAACCACAAAAGATTCTGACTAAGGTAATTCTTCAAAAAGAAGAACAAAGCTGGGCCGGCGAGGTGGCTCTCGCCTGTAATCCTGGCACTCTGGAAGGCCGAGGTGGGCGGATTGCTCAAGGTCAGGAGTTCAAGACGAGCCTTAGCAAGAGCAAGACCCTGTCTCTACTAAAAATAGAAAGAAATAATTGGCCAACTAAAAATATAGAGAAAAAATTAGCCGGGCATGGTGGCTCCATGCCTGTAGTCCCCGCTACTTGGGAGGCTGAGGCAGGAGGATCACTTGAGCCCTGGAGTTTGAGGTTGCTGTGAGCTAGGCTGACGCCATGGCATTCTTGCCCGGGTAATAGAGTGAGACTTTGTCTCAAAAAAAAAAAAAAAAGAATAAAGCTGGCATCACATTTCCTTATTTCAGACTATCACTATATTATAAGCTTTGATGATCAAAATGGTATGGTACTGGTATAAATACAAATACATACAGCAATGGAACAGAATCAAGTGCCCAGAAATAAACTGTAAGAAACTGTACATATACGGTTTACTCAGACTTGACAAGGGTGCCAAGAATAACAATAAAGGATAGTCTCTTCATATTCTATTCATGTTTGTTAACTGAGAAACATAACAAGGTTTATAATTTGGAAAAGGAGAGCTTTATTTCCCAGAAGGTTTTCAGCCTGCAGTAGCCATTCCAGTAGGCTGGGAAACAGGGTTCCTGGCCACAAGCCCAGAACACATGCTTCAAAGGAAGGATAAAGGGAACAGGATTTTATACTGAGGGACATGGCTACATATACATATTTAACAAGCTGTAACAGGAGTCATGAATATTTATGAAAAGAGAACTATGCACTTACACAATGGGGCTTTCTGTCTTTTTATAGGGTCCATGTTTAAAAATGGCTGCCCTCTATGTCAAAAAGGCAAAACAAGTGCATGGAAACCCTCTCTGCTCATGTTCTGTAGAACTGTTAAAACCACTTCATGGTTGATGGTCTTTTATCAGGAAAGAATGCTGGTCAGGCCTTTAGGAGATAAAGGCTAATGGTTGTTAGGAAGGAAGGGGTAAAATGATGCGTGTCTGACTTCCCATGCCTGTCATGGTGGGGAACTCAGTTTTAAGGTTTCTTCGGGGTCCCCTTGGCCGAGAGGGGGGGTCGAGAGGCCGAGTCAGTGGGGAGGTTAGTATTTTATTTTTAGTTCACACATATCAGTACGTGTATACAAGAGAATGACCCTTTACAAAAATAACTACAATACCATTATCACATTTTAAAATTTAACATTAATATTTTTATTTTATCAGTTATTTGGGCAGAGTTCCAATTTCCCAGGCACAGGTATTTGAAAGACTCCCAGTGTGATTCTAATGTGCAGCCAGAGTAGAGAACCACTAACTGTAGATCAGCACTCCTTAAACTTAGAGTGAGCATACAAATCTTCTAGAGAACTTGTTAACGTGCAAATTCTGGGGTCTGAGATCCCACATTTCTTTTTTTTTTTATTTCGACATATGATGGGGGTACAGATTTTAAGGTTTCAATAAATGCCCTTTCCCTCTTCCCCCTACAAGTCTGAGTCTCCAGCATGACCATCCCCCAGACGTTGCACATCCTAACCAGCTACTGAGAGATGCTCATGCTGCTGGTTCAAGGGCCACTCTCTTAGTGGTGGTGATGTTCCGGCAGGCATGAACAGCTCTTGGCTGAAGAAAAACCCAAGCGGCACGCGGAGAGTTGGAGAGTCAGCTTTATTTCGCCAGTGGGCTCAGAGAGGCATGTCTGCCACCAAACTCTGAGCGTCCCTTTTTCGTTTTCTTTTAGTTTTATACCTTTTTGGGGGTTACAGTTAGCCAATGGCAAGTTTTCACAAAAGTCACCTCATTTACATAGTAGTCAGCCAATCAGAAATATGTCCCAAAAGTTACTTCATTTACATAGTAGTCAGCCAATCGGAAGTATGTCCCAAAAGTTACTTCATTTACATGGCAGTCAACCAATCAGAAGTATGACCCAAAATCACCTCATCAGCTGTGATAAGGAACCTTGCAGGGTCTGCCAAATGCACTCGGCCTCCTGGGGTAATCCTTCCGCCTCTGCCCCCAACCCAGAGGCCAGTCAGCAACAGCACGCCTCACTCTGCTGTCTTTGCTCCTTCGATTTATCTATTCTGTTAATGGACATTTCATTGTTGCTGTTGTTTTGCTACTACAAACAATGTTACAGCAACAAGCTTGTTTTTGTATCATTGTGTGTGAGTTTCTCTAGGAGGTATCTCTTTAGAAATAGAAACTCTATGTGATGGGTGTGCACATCCTCCACTTTACTAGGTTATAGGATTTGCTCTCCAAAGTGGTGGTACCAATTTAAATGTTCTCCTAGTGTATTTGAGTGTTCCCATTGCTTTTCCATCCTTGCTCTCAGATAATCATTATTGAGTCAGGAAGAGGAAAAGTGCATGGTGATCAGTGGTTAAACTCTTCAGGCTCTAGGCCGGGCGCGGTGGCTCATGCCTGTAATCCTAGCACTCTGGGAGGCCGAGGCGGGTGGATTCCTCGAGGTCAGGAGTTCAAAACCAGCCTGAGCAAGAGTGAGACTCTATCTCTACTCTAAATAGAAAGAAATTAATTGGCCAAACTGATATGTATAGAAAAAATCAGCCTAGCATGGTGGCGCATGCCTGTAGTCCCAGCTACTCAAGAGGCTGAGGCAGAAGGATTGCTTGAGCTCAGAAGTTTGAGGTTGCTGTGAGCTAGGCTGATGCCACAGCACTCACTCTAGCCTGGGCAACAAAGCGAGACTCTGTCTCAAAAGAAAAAAACAAACAAAACTCTTCAGGCTTTAGAAATTGGCATCTTTTCAAGAAAAAGACAAGCATCTGTGGAATAAAATCCCAACTCCTTACCATGGCACATACAGCCCTGCTCCATCCAGCTTCCTCCTACCTCCAGCCTCACCTGGCACCACACTCCCCCTCACTCACAGCAGCCTCCTTTCTAGCCCCTGGAATGTGCAGGCAACTCATTCCCACCTCAGAACTTGATGTGCTTTCTTTTCCCAGCTCACTGCACAGCTACTTTCTTCTCAATTTTTACCTACTCAGGTTTTTACCTACCAGGCAAAACTGTTCCCCTTTCCTATCACTTCTCCATCATTCCTCATCCCAGCATTTTGCTGCCCACTAGTGTGTAGGGTGAATGCAGAGGACCCTGATGGTATCCTGAAGGGAGATTCTGTCCAGTGCTGTATTCTTCCCTTTGAGATGCCCCAAGATCTCATGCATTGGCTCTATCCACAGTTGAACCTTTCTCTTTGGATCAAAGCCAGGCCAACCCTCCTCCATTCTCAACGCCTGCGATGAAACCTGTGACTCCATCCCTTTTCTCTCCATCTTTCTGGAAGTCGTCGTGTGGCCTCTTTAAGTGCTTAGTCAAGGGTAAGATTTACCTGAGCCATCTCTGGCCCTTTCTTGCTAACCTGATGGTATGAGCAACTGCTCAAGGGGTTGAACATGTAATTATTTACTTATCATCTGGGCATTTGTGACTTTGTGGTCATCAATTGAGTCACCTGTGATCCCTACATCCAGTCAACATACCTAAGGGTTAATTGTTGCTTCAGGGGGAAAATTCTGTGATTATTTTGAGATTGGTCATTTGATTTCCTTGCCTTCTTACCCCCCCCCCCAGGACATTTAGTCCCTGGGCTGGGACATAATGCTATCTTTTTGATGCTCCCCGTACTTTCTGTCACTTACCTCATTGTTTTGTCATGGTCTCTTTTTGTGTTTCTTTTCCCCTGAGGACAGGGAACTATGATTTCCAGCTTTATGATCACCAGTACTTTGTACAAAGTAGGCATTGAATAAATGTTTATTAAACAGATGAACTAAATGAATGGGTTAAACTCTAGCTCTGGAATGAAAACTTGGTTTATTAACACATTCAGCTTAAATAAAGAGAGTGCCAGCCATGTTTCTGAGAAATTTGTTATCAATGGCAGCTCAGCTCCACAGAAAACTGGGTTTTTAATGAAAGGATTGAGGTGGGAACTAGGCTTTGATATGCGTCAATTTTGGTCTATTCTCAACCCGCACTGTCAGGCACTGAAAAGAGCAGCAAAGAGACACCCAGAATCTTGCTCCATAACAATATATGTCTGTGGTAGAGTGATGGGATTAAGACCAGTAGGATTTAGGGATGCCGTGTCTGAGGCTGTGAGAGGAGAAGAAGTGAAGGAATTGCCTGAGCAGAAGCCTGAAATGAGTGCAGATGTTAACTGCCTAGCCAGGGAGCATATATTAGTGATTTGGGAGTACAGCAAAGCATGCTTTAACCTCAGAGCCTAAGGGGTCTCATGCATGAAAAGCCACAGAGCAACCTGACATGAAAACTCATGGCTGTAGAGGTAGATTGCAACATGTCAGCCAGGGAGGAAGGATATCAAGGCTTCCATTGTTAGAACACTTGCCCAAGCTCCTTCTCTCCCTTTCTCTCAACAATGCTTCAGTTAATGTAAAACCAGTCTCCCAGTGGAAAGCATGTAGTTTCTTTATTCCTTGTTCAAATGGGTTGCAGCTACTGAAGTTAAAGATTGATATCCGTGTACATAGCTTGAGTTTGGGATAAAATCAGTTTACTTTGATCAAAAGGGTTGTACCTACTGAAGAATTATGTGTTTTTCACTTCTAGAAAGGAGAAGGAAATCAGCTAGGACACCTTGTGATTTGGGGGTAGCCCCAAGATCTTTGATCATTGTATCCTGTGATTTTTTCACATGAGATCATTGTATTTTGCAGTATGGCAAAGAGAATAAAAAGCATGTGCTGGGTTTTAGTCACCGCCACTTTGGCACCAGAGTGCTGGTGGTGACTTCCCCACTTTCTTAAATATTATTTCTGTCTCTGTGTCTTTCTTTCTTTCATCTCTTGCAACACAGTCTGCCATGGGACCTTATCTTTATCCGGGATGTCTCGAACCCCCGATAGTAGAGATTTCACTTCATTTGTTCATTCGTTCATTTGACATTTCTCAGGTGCTAATATGTATGCATATAAATAAGAGAGCAAGAGGTTGATTATTTTTCTAGTGTGTTGTCCTTTTATTTAATGGTTTACTCGGTTATTTTGAAAATGACACAACAGGGTGTCATCTCTGAAGAGTTTGGATGCATGTCATTTTCATTTCTTGGTCGCAGTCCTGTAGAGCAAGTAAAAAGTGGATGCAAATAGAAAGTTGTTTTCTCCCTGGCCGGCTTTGTACATTGTTTAATACTGGGTTGCACCACAAGGTATAATATAGACACCAGTGATTTTCTTAGCTGGCTGTGTATACATGGAGTCTTTCTATCACCTGCTTTGGATTTGCCAGTTTGGCTTAAATCAGAGCATTCCTAGTTTTTAATGGATGTATAAAACCAGATTTCAGTTAGAGCTTTGTTTTTTTTTGTTTTTGTTTTTGTTTTTGTTTTTGTTTTGAGACAGAGTCTCGCTTTGTTGCACAGGCTAGAGTGAGTGCCATGGCGTCAGCCTAGCTCACAGCAACCTCAAACTCCTGGGCTCGAGCGATCCTTCTGCCTCAGCCTCCCGGGTAGCTGGGACTACAGGCATGCGCCACCATGCCCAGCTAATTTTTTATATATATATTAGTTGGCCAATTAATTTCTTTCTATTTATAGTAGAGACGGGGTCTCGCTCTTGCTCAGGCTGGTTTTGAACTCCTGACCTTGAGCAATCCGCCCGCCTCGGCCTCCCAAGAGCTAGGATTACAGGCGTGAGCCACAGCGCCCGGCCAGTTTTTTTTTTTTTTTTTTTTTTTTTTGCAATCACACAAGAGGAGGTTTATTTTCTGGCTAGCCAGGGTCCAAGCCCCAGAGCACCAACGCAGTGGCCACTCTCGCAGGCAAGGACCCCGACCGGAACAATGGCATGCCTTTTATCCCCACGGTGCACAAGCTGCGCACAAGCCGACTATGCATGGATCATGCGTTGACCTTTGAAATGATTGGTTGCCCACTATTGCCTTTTGAAATATTGGCGGGTTGGTTGCCCTCTATTGCCTGATAGGCCAGTTGCCCGTGCTTCAATGACCTCATCCCATAATTCCCCTTACAGCGGTGTAGCAAGCAAGCAATGACCAGAAGCAAAGGTTTGCCGTTAGCTCATTGCCCCACCCAAGTGAATTCCCAACAAGTAGAATAAATTCCTCTGCCCTTCCTCTGTCCTACAAATTCCTCTGCCTTACATTCCCCCCTTTCTCTAGGTAGCAGACGAGCACTCCTGCTCGTCCTCAAGGACTCTTAGGTGCTCTAGTTCTATAGCACTTGACCATAGCTGCTGATATTGTTGTTGCAATACTAGTAGCTGGACAGTGTTTATCCGTTCTTTCACAAAAGCTACTAGTCTATTAATTACACATGGCGCAAAAGTAAGGACTAAGATTTGCATAATGAGTGGACCTAGTAGGATGGATAGTAGCGTTGTTAACCAGGGGGAACTGTTAACCCAAGACTCAAACCAACCTGCTTCTATCGCTCCTAAGCCAAAAAGAGTAGCCATAGAGCTTTGTTTTGATGTACTGTTATGTGCTATTCTTTAGAGCTATACTGATACATATTAGTTCAATTAATTTAATATTTCTATCTCACTTGATAGAAACTAAAAGTTCATCAATGAAAAGGAAAAAGCTAAAGGCAAAATAGAAAAAAGAAATAGAGACATTTAACATAGAGATGTGAGTCTAGGAATCTCTTTCACAAAAATAGTAGGGGGAATAGCAAGAGTAAAAATTGAAAAATAATAAAAATAATAATAAAACCGAATCCTCAGTATTAATAAAATTCCTAGAAAGTAAGCTAACTAAAGGAAGAAAAAAAATATATATATATGGTTAATAGATTGGCTGCAAGAACCACACCTCCTTTCTCCCAGTAGCTCAGCCTTCCTGGAATACTCCATGCTTTCACTTACTACTTTCCTTCCATTCCTTTCTTGCACTTCCTCAGGTGGTTCTTAGTAGAAAAACAACCTGATTTGGAACAAAGTTGTGAATGGTGGGTAGTCTTAATCTCTCTTGTTACACATTAGCACCATATTTGAAATTCAGTGAAAGGAATGTCCTCTGAAACTATATTTATTTCACTCTCTCCCAAAGAACAGAGAACTGACAACTGAGTCCCAGGAAGTTCAGGAGTTGCCGGGTTCAAGCGTCCCTCCCATGTGTTGATGGTCCTCTACCTCCAACTCTCAACTCCGCTTTCTGTTCTAAAGCAACCTTATCATCAGAGGATACTGTGCTGGGCTGTCTTTGCAGATTCAGCAGCACCCCTCCCCTCCCGCATATTATGGGAAGTGGAAAAGACATAATATTCTGTAATCTTTACTAGCTGGTTCCCTTTATGATTCCCCAGTGAGAGACACCTCCCTGAGGTTTGTAAGGCAGGGAATAAGAAGCCATCATTCATCTTTGGCAGGAGGAGGTAGATGTTTGAGTAGATGGTGGTTTCTTGTATTTCCTGCACTATAATGTGATGCTGTAGCAACTTCCAGAAGAGTTCCTGTCAGTCTGTCACATTGGTGCTGTGGGCAGCAAAGATCATTAGTTGTGACTCTGTGGCTTCTTGAGATTCCTTCATGTAGGGGACTGACATATATTTTCCTAGTTTAAGAATTAAAGTTAATGAGTAATGTACGTTTTCTGCCCAGAGTGTTTGAAAGTAATCTGTTCCAGACAAGGTCATTGTGATAAACAAGGATGTTGCCTAGAGGTATAACAAAGGACCTGAGCTGCGAGTAGCAAGAGCAGCCCCGCCCCACAGCATTGGGAGGTCTGGAGGCCACATGATAAACATATTGTTCCTGTGATTGCTGCGTACACTCCATAAGATGGCTGGTTAGTCAATGACAGGTAAGACCCCTCAAGGGAGGGGCAACTTAAGCCAGGCACAGCTGCCGGGGTTCAGCTGAAGATCTTAGGGGGTCACCCTAACAGAAGCTGGGGATGAGAAATGCCCCCTGTGGCTCACCTTGCCCATCCTTGCTAATCTCGGTCCTTTATGCCTAGCACCTAGAGCAACTACCTGGAGACCTTGAGCCAGGGGATATCTGCTTCCCTAAAGCTATGTATTCCGGAATTTATGGCCATTGCTGCAATGCCTGGGCAGTTACGTACAAGGAACTAACTTTAATCTTTTAGAGTATAAAAATAAAATGGACCCGGTGTATTATTACTCGAGTCAACCGTCTGTCTGTGTGTCCATGTTTTTCTTTGTGTTCTGCGTTTGTGTTTTATGTTCTGTGTTCATCCTCCGTCCTGTTAACGGGCTAAAACACCTTCACTTCCGTATTTCCTGAAGGCCAGCAGGAGTGTTCATTTCCCTAGCTTTTCCAATGGCCTTGTAAACATCTAGTCCCTTCCTGCTTTCATTTTCCTAATAGGACTCTGACTAACACTAATACTTTTGCTGATTTGCTCATTTTCTGATATTGTGCAAGTTGAGTTGTTTGATTTTATGACCAAGAATATAAACCAGTAATGCTCAGCATGTGTTCTAAATTTATAATATAGCATATTTCTTGGTATTTCCTAGTTATTTTGTACACTTTTTTGAAACCTCCCAATCTTACCCCCACCAAAAAAGTCAACAAAATATATGAAAGTACCATCATTCTTAGTTAAATTTTTTCATTTATTATGTTTTTTATTGTTGTCATTGTATCTCGATTTATACCAGAATTGTGACAGAGGGCAATTAGTTTTAGAGAAAGTGAGGAAAGGTAGGAAGGTTGCTTTATTTTTTCCAAAACCTGGCTTGACGGAAAATTCACACATCCTTCAAGTTTATGAAACAGGCGTCGAATCTTTATTAAATTGGCCAGCAGAATAAGATCATCTCCACTCAGATATCGGAAGACTGGAATCTCCTCAGAGGCTGGTAGCTTTTCAGCAAAGAGAAAGAGAAGGGAAGCTCAGAGTCCAAGAGTGGAACTGGGGAGGTGGGAGGAGCCAAATCATGGCCCTAATTTCGGATTAGATTCCCTATTGAAGGTCCAGTCTAGTTATCTGTAAGGGGCAGTGGCATTATTCTGATCCCAGCAAGGAAAGAGCTGAAATGCTGTGGAGACTCAGGAGACTGAGTGGAATTTGGGTACTTCCAAAAGCTTACAATTTATTCAAGTAATTTAACCAGCATCTACTGAGGAGAGTACAAAGTTGCCTCCACCACAGTCCCTTCCCTGGAAGTGTGGGAAGGCTAGGTATCCATTGGGAAGGCACTGAGGGGGCATTTTTCCTCAGAGAAGGTAGGACCAGGATGACTAAAACTCCCTTTTGTTCTCCTAAATGTGCCCCCTACTTCCAGGAGACTGTTCCAAATTAACCTCTCCATTACTCTTCCTGGGCTTCTGCCCTCCCTGCTACCTCACAGCCTTTGATGATTCTAGGCTGCTACTGTCTCCTTGCAGCTGCAGAAAGCTGAATGGTTCTGTTAGGACGGTCTTGCCAGTCTGTGCCTTTGGGGCCAGCCTGGGAGGGGCAGTTAGCCTCAGTGGGGCAGATTAAATGCAAACAGAACTACTACCTTCTGCAAGCAGAGTGACCACTTATCTGCAAAATGTGCAAGAACTTACAGTATCCTTCTGCATTTCCACACCTCCTTCCATAGAAAGGAAAGAAGGGAGGAAGGAAAAAAATACGAGATGGACAAGTAACAAAGAATGGATCGAGATCCGCAATCTACACTTTAACACCAAATCCCATAACATGACAGAAAACTTTTTACAGATTAAATCAATGATGGTTCTAATAAGAAAGATTTCATCGGCAGGAATAATTTTAAGGAATTCCTAGAGATCAAAAAGTAGATGAGGCTTTATCTATAGGGAGATAAATGACTAAATGAAACCAGTAACCCAAAACACACACATTCTGAGCTCAGAGTCAAGAGAAAGGAGGAGGAGAGACCCTGAAGTCTACATTACATTGGGAGGCAGCCCCCTCAGCTTCCCCTTTGTGTTGCGCACTGGTGCCCGCACTCCTCAACAGCACATACCACTTCTCTGCAGTGATCAAAAGCAAACTTCAGTAAGCAGAGCAGAGAAGTAGAGATTCTCAAATACAAAAATGAACACACAACTGAGAATCACCAAATACTTGAGGCCATGAAAGAGAGGTATCAGATTTACCTATTAGAGAAACTAATACTTAAGAAAACACAATTAATAGACAGAAGAAGACTTTGGGATATGTATAGTTAATACTTTCTGAGGGATTTGAGAGCATATTTTTGTCAAGGAATCCTAAAACAAAACCCCCAAAGGCGCACACTCAGTCACAGAGCACTCAATAAGTGTTACTTGGATCCAAATCTGACCTAAAAGGAATTTCAGAAGAAGAAGAGACAATGAGCCTGCCTCAATTCCATATGAAACTTTCACTATGTGTTTTTTCATTGAATTCCAAAATTCTTAGTGGACAGTAGATTATGCAAAAGTATAATCTATCAGTAATAACATTACCAAAAATTATTTTACTCATTATTCTAAATGCTTTAAACTGTTTTTAAAACCGTACCTACCTTCACTTTGGTTCCGACACTGATTTTTGCCTGTTGGCCCATTGCTAGAAAAGTGATAGAAATCTTGTCTTGTTCTAAGATGCGAACTCCAATATGATGGTTCAAAGCCAGAAAGACAGGTTTAAATGAAACAAATGGTGAGGAAGTGGTGGGACTTGACCAATTCCAAGCCCTTATTCTGTTGCCAGCTTGATCTGAATATTGACCTCCCAAGATATTGATGTATACCCTGGGCAGGAAGGAAATTAAAAAATCATAAACAGTAACACTATAATCCAATAGCGGAATTAGCCCTGTCACTTGCTTACCAAGGGGAGTAACAGTTTATGTTAGCCAATAGCATACGAGTGGTGAAAATGTCAGATAATCTTACGATTGATAATACCATGACTGAATTCTGCACTAATTTGAAGTACTGGGTCCAATTCGAGGCCATACTGATAAACTAAAATGATTCAAAGGATGGAACTGGGATGGTAAAGGGCTCTGGAAGGATGGAGAGGGAGCAGGAAAAGTTTAGTCCAGAAAAGAAGAGATACAGGGGAATAGGCTATTCCTGAAAGAGGGGGAAAGACCAATGCTTAGATTTTCATCATGCCAAAGTGAAGACCAGTGGATGTAAATTCTGGGGAAGCCCAACTTGACATCAGTACAAGAAAGCTGTTTCCTAACAGTGCCCACCAACTGGGAGCCATGTGTCCTTCTCAGAGGCCTCTCAGCAGATGTGGGTGTTGGGGCGGGGGAGAGGCTCAGGAACACCTCTGAGAGCCCTGTAGTAGAGAAGACCTCTGTAAGGAGCAGAAGGTAGAACTTAGACCAACTGGTCCCCCTGCAATCTCTTAGCATCACCAATGCCCCTTTTTACTACATTACATTTAGCCCTGCACAGGCAATCACACTGCCATTCTACTCAGCTGTCTCCTTGTCACAGTCTCTCATCCTCTTCCATCTTGGATCACCATTCCCATCTTGAGGAAAGAGAATCGGGATAGTTCTGGGTATTTAGAAAATTGACTTAATTTGATAATGAATTAAAAATAAACACTCGATGAATTGGCCATAAGGGCTCCCTATAGTAAGATAACTATCATCTCACTTCCCCAGAAATCATCTCATTTCATTGATTTGTGATAGTAATCTAATATCCCAAGCACAAATGAAAAACTGAGGTGATTATCTTATTGTATTTAGGAAGAGAGAGATTTAGTTTTATCTTGAAATGTGTGTGAAAATAATATTTGGGTAAAATTATCTAGATAAGTCAGTGCTTTGTTTATTTAATAAACATTCTTTGGGTCTATACCGTGTGAGATACACTGCTATGTTGTGGCAAAGATTTAGGATGTGCCTTCAGGGAACATCAGTCCAGCAGGGGAAATGGACTTGCTATGTGAAAGCCAGATAGAAAGTCTATGAAAATATCAAGGAGCCATGCCAGAGTGCCCAGAGTTCAGTTTGTGGGTCAGGGGATTCGTGAAATCAATCTAGAAGAACCAATTGGTTTCTAGTTTAGAAACCAGTGAATATTGGTGATAATTAATATAGCACTTCACCAAATGTAATGTAGAATTACTATTGAATCCTGAAAGGTAAGTAGAAATTTTCTAATATACACAGTGGTAATGGATTGACTACTGCTTTGGACTAAAAACCCAAATAGCTCACTGTGTCCTAACTTTCTCAAGTACTGGCAATATACAAACATTGCCAATTATTGGCAGAGTTTCCCAAAATGAGATTGTTAAACCTGTAAATAATGTAAAGGGGAAAAAGGAGAAGATCCCTTCCTGAAAAGCTCAAAAAGTTTAAGTTGTATTTGAAATTATGACCCACATGTCACTTTGTTAGGCTAAATGAAGTAATAGTATAGAGTATGTACATTAGTAGATCAAATTGGGATCACGATAATAATTTCTTTAGAGATTTTTTTTTTTTTTTTTTGAGACAGGGTCTTGCTCTGTTGCTCAGGCTGGAGTACAGTAGCATTATCATAGCTCTCTGCAACCTGAAACTACTGGGCTCAATGGATCCTCCTGCCTCAGCCTCATGAGTAGCTGGGACTACAGGCATGCACCACCATGCTCAGCCAATTTTTCTATTTTTGTAGAGATAGAGTCACACTATGTTAGTCAGGCTGGTCTTGAACTCCTGGCTTCAAGCTATCCTCCCACCTTGGCCTCCCAAAGTGCTAGGATTACAGGAGTGAGCCACTGTGCTCTGCCTTCTTTAAAGATTTTGTTTATATATTATTGTTGTTGGTTGTGGCTGTAGGAGGCTTACTAGTTAGGACTGTATCTCAAACAATAAAAACATAACGTAGCAACTGTCCTTTGACAAATTATTTCCATAGAAGCAGCAGCATAACATCATCAAGGCACAGGCTCTAAAGACTGCGTAGGTTCATATGCCAAATCTCTAGAATTACCATATAATTTATTAAGATTTTTTTAATATTGCAATTATATAGCTCATATTTTCTTACTGTTTATAGAAAGACTATACTGAGCTTTGTTTTATATAGTAGCTTGGGATTTTTCTGAGAAGCATATGGAATGACATAAACCAAAAATGTCTCTGAGTTAAATGTTACTATCTAAAGGCCACAAACTTAAATAAATCTTCTTAAAGCCATTCATATAATTTAAAAAGAAAAATAAAATTTCACACAACCAAAAAACCAAAAGGACCACAGAAAAAACCTAGAAGCCTACCAGACATTTCCATTGGGGTGATAGCAGGAACTTCTGCCAGAGGAATCCAGCACTGCCAGGATGGCAGGGTTGGTGTGCACGTCTTCTTGCACTATACATGTGAAACCATGTATCTTGTTGGGTACTCGGATGATAGCTAGGTTTCCAGATGGATAGCTGAGGTCAGATAAGGTCATGTAAGGTGTTCTAATGGTTCTTGACTAATCTGGAATAAACTTACCTTATGAGAGAGCCCTGTGAAATCATAAAGCAGTCCAAATATAGGACGTACTATTATTACAAAAAGATTTTATGCTTTTTATGTGGATCAAAATATATTTATGAGATGCAAAAATCCCTAACAAGATATTAGTAAATAAAACCTAGCAATATATAGAAAGGATTATGTACCACAATGAAGTTGGATTTATCCCAGGAATGCAAAGTTGGTTTGATATCTGAAAATCAATTAATGTAATATACCATATTAATAGAATAAAGAGTAAAAAACACATGATTATCTCAATAGACACAGAAAAACCATATGACAAACTTCAACACTTCTTCTTAAAAAAAAGACTCAATGGACTTCGAATAGAAGGGAATGTCCTCAACTTGATAAAGGGTATCTATAAAAAACCCACAGCTAGGCCAGTCGCGGTGGCTCATGCCTGTAATCCTAGCACTCTGGGAGGCCAAGGCAGGCGGATTGCTCAAGGTCAGGAGTTCTAAACCAGCCTGAGCAAGAGCGAGACCCCATCTCTACTATAAATAGAAACAAATTAATTGGCCAGCTAATATATATAGAAAAAATTAGCTGGGCATGGTGGCACATGCCTGTAGTCCCAGCTACTTGGGAGGATGAGGCAGAAGGATCGCTTGAGCCCAGGAGTTTGAGGTTGCTGTAAGCTAGGCTGACGCCATGGCACTCACTGTAGCCTGGGCAACAAAGTGAGACTCTGTCTCAAAAAAAAACCCACAGCTAAAATCATACTTAATGGTGGAAGACTGAGTGCTTTCTCCCTAAGATCAGAAACTAAACAAAGATGTTATCTTACCACTTCTATTCAACATTGCACTGGAGGTTCTAGCCATACAAAGTTTAGGAAAGAAAAACAAATGAAAGGCATCCTGACTGTAAAAGGAAGTAAAACTGTACCTATGCACAGATAACATGCTCGTATATATAGAAAATCCTAAGGAAACCACAAAACAATGTATTAGAACTAATGGGTTCAGCAGAGTTGTAGACTACAAGATCAATGTACAAACATAAACTGTATTTCTGTACACTAACAATGGACATCCTAAAAATAAAGAAAACAATTCCATTTTCAATAGCATCAAAAAGAATAAAATATACTAAGGATAATTCACTAAATGTTAATACTCAGTTTATATCTAGGCTTGCCAGAAGTCCAGAGATAAAGTCAACACAAAATTGATTCTAAATCATCTTGAAAGCAGCCATAGCCTTCAAGAGAGTTAAGAAGAATTAAAGTCAGTGCATGAAATAATAACTAATAATAAAGGTTGGGTAAGTTATGTTAAGTTTATTGATATAATTAAAACAAACCCTATCCTCTCATAGGGCCTAGGGAACTAAAACTTCATTATGCTTCCTATGCCACAAAAGTAGGTTTTCTGCTTTATTATTGGAGTTTGACTGAACATTTAGGAAATTATGACTAAAAATGACTTTCTTCTACTAAGGGAGGGCCTCAGTTCATAAAAATAAACCTCATTTTTTTGCTTTTTGTTTTTACTTTCCTCAAGAAATTAAGTAGTCTATATGTTGAAATATTAAGTGAATAGCCTGGCCATCGGGCAGAAGTCCAAGTGATCAAAAAAAGTGTTCCATTAAATGAATATCGAATTTTGGTATTAAAAAATTACATGCTACTCATGGGTGTGAAAACTGGTGCACACTTTCTGGAGGGTGGGGCTTGGGGGGGATGCAAAATCTATCAAAGCTTTAAAATGTCCAAATGTCTTACCCAGAATTTCTACCCTTTGGTATTTAATTCAAAGAAATAAATGATAAATGCAACAAAGTATACACAGGGCTGTTCATTTAGCTGTCGTGTATAATAGCAAAAATAGTGAAACCACCTTTGTTCATTAATAGGAGATAAATAGACTAAATGAATTATAGTGAAATACCATGTGGTTATAAAAATGGTATCTCTATATTTATTGCATGCTATATATTTCTAACATTACTTATTTTGTAATATCATTATGTAAAGGAGCCAGTTGTGAAATATGAATAAATAATTGGGGAATTGATTTTTAAAGAACTATATATATGTGCTCATAAGACAGAAAGAAGTAAGGAAAAATATATTTTAAAATGCTAACAGCTTTTCTCTCAGTGGTAGAATTTGAGAATAATTTTTTTCTTTATATTTTTTCTGTATTTTCTTTCTTTATCTTTCTTTTTTTTGAAAAAATAAAGCTAATAAAAGTAATATGTTGAAAGAAAGGATACAATATTTGCGTTGTCCCGTCTGGAAATGAAGTCAGAAACTTGCCTCCGTGTTTGTAGTACTTCTCTAAGAGCTCGTTTCTCATAATCTATACACCATAGAAAAGAAAACACTTAACTGTGAATGGCTTCAGATATAAAACAGTAAGTATGACAACAATCGATATAGGTTGGTTGCTAGACAGTGAATTTTTGGTCTTGCCAAATATTCAGGGGACAATCCTTAGCAATCATTTATAGATTGTCCCTAAACACTGCAGTATAACATGATAAAATCTTTCTGATAGAAATGTGACATTACATATCTATTTGAAGTGGACCTTTTCTGTTTTTATTTTTAGTTTTTAATTTTTTTTATTTTAATTTTAATTTTTTGAGACAGAATCTTGCTCTGTTGCCCAGGCTAGAGTGAGTGCCATGGCATCAGCCTGGCTCACAGCAACCTCAAACTCCTGGATGCAAGTGATCCTCCTGCCTCAGCCTCCTGAGTAGCTGGGAATATGGGCGCAAGCCACCATGCCTGGCTAATTTTTTGTTTCTATTTTTAGTTAACTGGCTAATTTTTTTTATTTTTTAGTAGAGTCAGGGTCTTGCTCTTGCTCTGGCTGGTCTCAAACTCCTGAGCTCAAGAGATCCTCCCGCCTTGGCCTCCCAGAGTGCTAGGATTACAGGCATGAGTCACCGCGCCCAGCCTATTTTTAGTTTTTTATTTTATATACATATTATTACTATATGTACTTTATACACATATTACTATATAAACAATATTTGATAATAAACTGAAGATTCAATTTAATTCTATTTATTACTAATCTTGAATTGAACTAAAAAAGATATAGGAATTCCTAGGGCTAAATAATGAAATGATCTAAATGTTCATGTAAATGTTGTCATTTATTTTGAAAGCTAATACATATTTTTACTTTTAAAAATTATGAAATATGGAATACATTCAGACAGTGCTAAAACATGCTATTTCCTTAATGAGTAATTATAAAGCAAATACCCATTAATCACCATCCAGGTCAAGAAATCAAAAAATGCTGACAGTTTTTGTGAAGCCCCTGTCCCAATGTGTTCATTCTAATGTCAACACCCTTCCTAGATGGAACCACTAGGCTGATTTCATAGTAATTTCTTTGCTTTTCTTTGCACTTTTATCATTTATAAACATTATAGTTTAATTTCCCCACTTTTGAATGACATAAATGAAATCATAGATTATATATTTTTATGTCTTGTTTCTTTCTGTCAACTAATGTTTTGAAGATTCATACACGTCCTAGTATGTAGCTGTAATGCATTAATTTTCATGTGTGTACAGTATTCCATTGTATGAATTTATCACTATTCATTTATTTATTCTATTGTTAATGGAAATTTGGGTTGTTACCAGTTTTTGGCTATTACAAACAATGATACTGTGAACATTCTTATACTTGTATACTGGTACCAAGCTCCTCTAGGATATTATACCCAGAGGTGGAATTGCTGGATCCCAAGGTATACCTATCTTCCACTTTACTAGATAATGCCAAAATGATTTCCAAGTTGTGCCAATTCACACTTCCACTAGAGGTAAATAATAGCTAATGTTGTTCTGTATCTATTTATTTTTTTATTTTTTATTTTATTTTAGCGTATTATGGGGGTACAAGTGTTAAGGTTACATATATTGCCCATGCCTCCTCTCCCCCCTAGAGTGTGTACCCTTTCTAAAACTCGGTACTATCACACTTTACATTTTTTAACAATATGGTTGGTATGTACTGATTTCTGGTTGTGGTTTGAATTTCATTTCTCAGGTTGCTAATGAGATTGAGCACCTTTTCATATGTTTGTTGAACAGTTGAATTTTCCCCTTTGAGAAGCATCTGTTCAAATTTTGGGGGGCCCATTTTTCTGTTAAGTTGACATTTTTTTATGTTGACTTATAAAAATTTTTTTTTTTTTTGAGACAGAGTCTCGCTTTGTTGCCCAGGCTAGAGCGAGTGCCATGGCGTCAGCCTAGCTCACAGCAACCTCAAACTCCTGGGCTCAAGCAGTCCTCCTGCCTCAGCCTCCCGAGTAGCTGGGACTACAGGCATGCACCACCATGCCCGGCTAATTTTTTCTATATATATATTAGTCGGCCAATTAATTTCTTTGTATTTATAGTAGAGACAGGGTCTTGCTCTTGCTCAGGCTGGTTTTGAACTCCTCACCTTGAGCGATCCGCCCACCTCTGCCTCCCAGAGAGCTAGGATTATAGGCGTGAGCCACTGCGCCCAGCCCTGCTTTATATATTTTTGAGGCTGTGTTGATATGGGAAAAATATTTTGTAATGTTATATCTTGCTGGTAGGTTGAAATTTTATCATTAAAAAGTGGTCCTTTTAACTAATATCTCTAGTAATGCTTTTCAACTGATATAAGTAAAGAAATAGTTAAATAAACTATATGAAAAACTACATCGCTATTAAAATAATATTAATGTAAACTATACAATATCATGGACAGTTTCTTTTTACTATTAGGTTAAAAAGAGATAAAAATTACATATATGATGCAATTATATTAACAAAAACTTATACAAAGAAAAAAGTCTAAAACAGCACTAACAGAACTTTTGATTATACTAAAAATGTTCTGTGTATCTTCACTGCAGTATGGTAGCCACTAGTCACATGCAGCTGTCTAGGACTTGGGGTATGGCTAGTGCAACTGAGGAATTACATTCGTAATTTTAATTTTAATGAATTTAAATTTAAATAGTCATATACAGTATTGTCACCATATTGGATGGTATAAGTCTAGAAAATATCAAAATATTAGTGTTTGGGGGATAGTGGTTGGGAATTTTGGTAATCTTCTCCTCTTTTTTTTTAATTTTCTAAGGGTTTCAAATGTTCTTTAATGTGCAACTATTACATTTTAAAGTAAAAAAGGCTTTAACCATTTAACCAAAACATAAGACATTGTGACTCAGTCTAGTAGAAGTGAAAAGGCCAACTCTGTACCAATTCTTTTTGACAAATTTTTAAATGTGTTATGTAGCCAAACTTCATGAGAGCTTTTAGAATTTCAGATGAAACTGATTTTCTAAAAAATAGTCACATGTACTCACCATTAAATTGGTACTAATCGATCAAAACTTATGTGCATATATAGAAGTAACATTCATTGGGTGTCAGGCAGGTGGGAGAGGGGAGGTGGGGATGGGTAAACTCACACCTAACAGGTGCGGTGCACGCTGTCTGGGAGAGGGGCATGCCTGTAGCTCTGACTTGGGCAGTGTAAAGGCAATTTATGTAACCAAAGCATTTGTACCCCCACAATATTCTGAAATAAATAAATAAACAAATAATACATTGGCTTAATCTTAATTATTCTAAAATTACTATGATTTCTCATTGCAATTACTTGACCAACATGCAAAAATATCAATTCAAAATTAATATCAATTAAAATTATCAATATTTTTTAAGAAATAGTAAGTAAAACAATTACAAGTTAATTACCTTTCCACATGTTATCCTAGAATCACAAGAAACAATCGATATGTTACTATTGTTAAGTTCAAAATCAAATAGTACGTCCTTAGGCATCTTTGTGTGGGGAATATCCATGGAAAGTTGATAAGAAATCGTTTTTAAGTGCTTTGAATCTAATGGGAAAAGGGTCACATGAAAGTAAATATATGTTTTAAATTTTCTAAAACCTCTCTTCTAAAATAAAATTTCAACCCCCTTATAAATGCATTGATTCATAGACTTTTTTTTTTTTTTTTTTGAGACAGAGTCTGGGTCTGTTGCCCGGGCTAGAGTGCCGTGGCGTCAGCCTAGCTCACAGCAACCTCAAACTCCTGGGCTCAAGCAATCCTTCTGCCTCAGCCTCCCGAGTAGCTGGGACTACAGGCATGTACCACCATGCCCGGCTAATTTTTTCTATATATATTAGTTGGCTAATTAATTTCTTTCTTTTTTTTTTAGTAGAGACCGAGTCTCGTTCTTGCTCAGGCTGATCTCCAATACCTTAGCTCAAATGGTCCTCTCGCCTCCCAGAGTGCTAGGTTTACAGGCGTAAGCCACCATGCCCAGCCCATAAGACTTTTTTTAAAGGAAGAAAAATGTCAACCTTCATTATGTTAGGGAGGGACTTGTTAAAGAATGAGAATATTACTTTGTTAAAGAACAAAAATGGCAATTGTCTATTAAGTGGAATTTTCTGGCCTTTAGTTCTAGTAGGAAGCAGTTGAATATTAAGAAATTTTACATTAGAGATTTAGTTACAAAAATATATCTTCTCTAAGTATCTTTTCAATAGCTCTGAGTGGTAGAGGAGGAGTCTGATGCTCAGAGAGATAAAGTAATTAACCTGAAATCAGACAGCCTGTAAGGAGAAAAGCAACGATATAAATCCAGGACTTCTGATTCTAAAATCAGTGCTCCTTCAACTGTACCAGTACTACAGCTATACTGGCCAACTGACTGACACAAAGCAATATATGAAGAAAGTAATCTGATTTATTTTTGACCGATTTTCTATATCCATGCTTGAAAACAAAATGGAAAGTGTGCTTAATAAAACAAAAGACAATGAACTCGAAAGTTCTTTGCAGCTATCTGTAAGGTGCTTCATAGATGTTGCTAATTTATTTCACAGTAATAACAATGAGATGAAGACTAAAACCTCCAAAAGCGAAATGGCTGGAAACACCAGCTTTCTGTGTCATTTTGACTGATGCAAGCTTTACTAAGGAATAAAATTTTTCACGATTATTTTTTAAATATACTAATTTTATCTCTAACAAATATCTGAGCTTTCTGATGTTGTACAGCTGGTCTATAATATCAGCATTGATAAACTCACCATCTTCAGAGACAGTAGTAACAGGTTCATGCGAGGACATCATTTCAAAATGTTTGGCCATTTGTCGGGCATGTTTTCTACAAAATCAAAAATATGTATAAATCTGAAATGTGGTCAAAGCTTAAAACAGTATACTATACATTTCAACTGCTTAAATGCCATCTCTTGTCAGTTTTAGATGTTATTGTGAATCCATCCTATTTACTCAGAGCACATGGGTCTCTACTCTGTTTACTGAACACATTTCTACAACATAAGAATTCTGAATTGTCCTGATAATTTAGGATTGATAAATTTCTGCTTTAAATCAGTGAGTTCAGTGAGTTCACTGAGTTTCTGGGGCCTTTTGAATCTCATGATACCCACCAGAAATTGTAATAGGTTTTCTTTGGCCAATTTTCATTTCTTTACAGGGGCACATCTTCAAAATTATATATTTTGAAAAAACAAGGTGAATTTTAGAAAAAGCTCTCCAATTAAGTTGGCCTATCAGAGTTGACTATCAAAGGCTCAGTGTTACCTCTCCAGGGCTTTTTCCTTTGCCTTGAGTCTATCAATTTCACTGCCATGGGCTGCATGAGGTTTAATACTGATTAATTCAGCTTCAGACCTTTTGATAGTTTTTTCTTCCTCACAGACATAGTCAATCAGATTTTGGAAAGACATACAACAGCAGACCTAAAAAAGAGACAGGTTATTTTCATCTCATCAGTTTTAGATGAAGATGATTAGAGGGGACAAAAATGGCTAATGGGGTTTCAATGATAATTTATCATAATTCTTTTTTTTTCCTGGTAACAGCTTTATTAAGATATAATTCACATGCCATATAATACACCCACTTAAAAGGAACAAGTCATTGGTTTTTAGTATATTCACATAGTTGCACAACCATCACTGCAATCAATTTTAGAATGTGAAACACTACCCATTAACAGTCACTTCCCATCCTTCCTCCCAGCCCCTGGAAACCACTAATCTGCTTTCCCTCTTTCTAGATCTGTGTGTTCTGTACAGTTTATATAAATGGAACCATACAACATGTGGTACTTTATGACCAGCTTCTCTCGCTTGGCATAATGTTTTCAGGGCTTATCCATATTCTAGCACGTTTTAGTGCTTCGTATTTCTTTTTATGGGTGAATAATATTTCACTGTATGGATATACCACACTTTATTTATTCATTCATCAGTTGATGGACAGCTGAGTTGTGTCCATTTTTTGGCTATTATGAATCATGCTGCTATGAACATTTGGGTGCAAGTTTTTGTGTGGACATATGTTGTGAATTTTCCTGGGTATAAACCTAGGAATGGAATTTCTGGGTCATATGGTAACTGTATGTTTAACTTTTCAAGGAACTGCAAGACTGTTTTCCAAAGTGACTGCACCATTTTATTTTCCCCCTCAGCAGTGTATGTGGGTTCTAATTTCTCTGCATCTTTGCAAACACTTGTTACTATCTGTCTTTTTAATTATACCCATTCACATAGCGGATGTAAAGTGGTATCCCATTGTAGCTGTGATTTGCACTTCCCTGACATCTAAGACACATTCTTGGCAATGCTTTTGAGAATGGCACAGCAGGGGAAAGATACAGGAGAAAATACTACATCTGTTTAAAAGCAGTTTTTAAAAATAACACTGTTTCCTCAGCAAACCTGCTTTAGAACTTACAAGTCCCATTGGTTTAGAGTCATAGCAAATGTCCACATTGGAAAAAAATGCTCTTAGATCACCTCCACAAAATTCACACTGAGGTGCTATCTCTTCCTCTTCATCCTTCAGAGAGAGAGAGAATACCATGAAGACCTGACCACAAGGAGACCCAGGGGCTCTGAGGTCAGCCTCTATGTAAATAGTGTAAGGTGCTTAAATATCATTAACTCTTTCAAGAAATGCCAGGTAAGAAAAAGCCTTGACATTACTGTGCAAGCCACCATGTACAATTACCTACTTTCTGAACTAAACAAGAGTTCCTTCTCAAGAGGATCCCTGGGTTGGAGCTCTGAATTTTGTCTGTGCTGTGACGGTGATTCAGGAGAGGGAGGAAACAAAGGAGAGAGCCAGAGTTAGGGGCTCAGGTGACTCAGTGAGGAGCTGATACACCGTGGCCATGTCAGTGACCTGGGGTCATGTCTTTTCCTGCACAGGCTGCTAAGCAGATGAGTGGCCAAGCCTCAGCACAAGTCTCCAGGGAAAGACCCAGATCATGTGACTCGCGCCCCATGAACACCACCGGGGCTTTGGTATTTGCCATGGAAACCATCCTCTGAGACTGGCAAAAGTGCCCAGCCTGGGGCTAAAGGGTGACTAAGATGGCCAGTGCAGGGGGCATTGACCCTTCATAGAGTAACATTCAACATGTTTAGGCCACTGAAACTACCCAATAGTAAGTGCTGCACAGTGCTGAAAGCAGGGTGTGTGGAGAGTGAAGGCTTGCAATAGAGATGATGGAGGAAAATCTAGGACAACTGTCAAATGATGGAGCAGGGTAGAAAAGGAGCTTGGCAATGCCAGGCCATCTACGACCTGTTCTATACAAGGGACTTGGTAGTGAACTCAGCCTATGGTCCCTTCACCTTTCACCTGGGTATGAGGCAAGAGGTACTTCGAAAGACCATGAGTGTTGTTGGGATCTGCACCTGAAGAAGTTGTGGCTGGAGAGAAGAGCTGGGAAAGCTCTGAACTAGACGAGTGTCAACACTAGACCTGAAAGTTTGCTGAGGAGCAGGAGGAGACAGCCTTGTCCAGGTGCCAGTTCAGGGACGTATCCCTGGAGGAGAGGCCACAAGGCCTTGTCATGTTCAGGCCCATCTCTGGGTGTCAGGGGAAGAGTGTAACCCCAGATCAAAAGTCTTCCCTGGATACAAGCCTTGTGGTTCAGAAAAAGAAAGGTACTAAGTTTAAATAAAGCATTTCAGCCTAAGGAATCTACAGAGTAACCATAAAGTTTAGAAACCTGGGTAAATATAAACGGCAAATGTTTATATATTACCTGATATATTTAATGTGTTGCCCCTCATTAGTATTGCTTAGTTCAATGTGCTGTACAAAATGGCAATGAACACCACCTCAATGCAGCCACACAGCATATCCATCAATCCCTACACATGCACCCAGGAGGCTCTGCCACACATGATTGGTGCCTCTTATTGTCGGTGAATATACCTGCTCTTTTATCATAGCCAGAAGAAGTCATCAAGAGGGTTCAGGCTGGGCATGGTGGCTTGCACCTGTAATCCTAGCACTCTGGGAAGCCGAGGTGGGCGGATTGCTCAAGATCAGGAGTTCAAAACCAGCCTGAGCAAGAGCGAGACCCCTGTCTCTACTATAAATAGAAAGAAATTAATTGTCCAACTCATGTATATAGTAAAAAAAGTTAGCTGGGCATGTGGCGCATGCCTGTAGTCCCAGCTACTCGGGAGGCTGAGGCAGAAGGATTGCTTGAGCCCAGGAGTTTGAGTTTGCTGTGAGATAGGCTGACGCCACGGCACTCTAGCCTGGGCAACAGAGTGAGACTCTGTCTCAAAAAAAAAAAAAAAAAAAAGGGGGGGGGGGAGTTCAGAGCAGGAACAGGGCAAGAGGCAGTTCTCTCCACATAGCCACGGCATCCAATCCAGGTTTGAAAATAATCATTCCACGACCCTGGTGTAGTGGGGTGGCTCACCACCCCATTGGAATTACTGAGGTGACCTGCATTAATTGGTCACTTAACACGATCAAACATGGCATACATTCTCCTGTGTTTCCAGGCTTTGTAGCTATTGTTACAGGTTGAATTTTGTCCCTGGAAAAGATACGTTGGAGTCCTAACTCCTGGTACACATGAATGTGGACTTTATTTAGAAACTCGTAATCAGGTCAAGATGATGTCATTAGAGTGGGCCCTAATCCAATATGACTTCGAAAATCCTCCTTAGAAAAGAGGGCCATTTGGACACAGAGGGGTAGAGAGAATGCCGCGGCAGGCAAGGCAGAGACTGGAGCGATGCAGCTGCAAGCCAGGGAATGCCAAGGACTGCTGCCCACCACCAAAAGCCAGGAAGAGTTAAGGAAGGAGTCTTCCCTCCAGATTGGCCTTGTCAATACATGATTGCAAACTTCTAGCCTTCAGAACTATGAAACAATAGCTTTCTGTTGTTTTAAGCTGCCTGGTTCGTGGTGATTTGTTATAGCAGCTAAGAACTAGCACAGCCACCCTAAGTGCTGTTCTAAGTAATCGAGCTCTTTGGCTTTTTTTTTTTTTCTTTTAAGGTATATTCACTGTCTATTGTACAAATCATTATGTGGCTTTTATGTTATTTTTTACAGTAATAATAAAAATATAAATTAAAATCACCTTGAAGGTAATGTCTAAATTGGAACTCTCTTCTTTGTAGGCCAGAATGGCTGGTGGCCCAATGCTGGGCAATGTTCTTAGAGAAGGCTCAAATAGCGTTATGAAGTCTTCCTTAAACTAAATTTTTAAAAAGAGAGAGAAAGTTGAAGACTCAATTAGCTATTTTTACCATCGGAACAGTGTACTATTTGGTATGACAAACATTTCTTACCTCCAGCTCATATAAAATACTTAGTTTTGGCTCTTCTGGATTAATTATCCATTTTTCTGAAGAGAAAGGGTAGATTTAGAAGGAAAGAAAACTTTGTGCAGTGCATTCCACTTTCTTTAGGTAGAGGTTCTCTCCTGACCCCATCCTCCCAGCCCATAACACATGTGCTATCCATTAATAATGGCCCCGACCCGACATTTTCACCACATTCCTGCCCATATTCTTAGGGGACTGCTTTCCGAAAGGAAGTGGGCACTGCACGAGTTATAGTTGGTTCTCTACTGGTAGTTTGCCTTTGCCATCCAAAGGGGATGGTGTCGAACCTCTACTTACCTCTTAACTTAGATGCTAGACTTTGACGTTCAACTTTCTTCTTTGCAGGGGTTCTTTTTAGCTCTGCAAAAAGAGTGTGCATTTGTCATCAATCTGGCAAAGTAGAAAAGAAGCTGAATGTAAAAGAAAATATTGTAACTGGCCCCATGAACAAATGCGGATGAACCTCCAAACATATTTTCTCTGAAGCTTTTTTATGCTTTGGTTTCCCAGGCCAGTAAGACTTGACGACCAGAACCCTGTAACTTTTAACTAACTACTTGACCTTTTGAGTTATTTCCCAGAAATGGTGGAATTTCTGCAAGATAAAGGAGTTAAGACTTTTGGAGACTGTTGGGAAGGGATGTTTGTAGTTTGCAATGTGAGAAGGACATGATATTTGTGGGGCCAGGGGCAGAATGATATGGTTTGGATGCTTGTCCCCTCTAAATCTCATGTAGAAATGCCATCTCCAGTGTTGAACGCGGGGCCTGATGGGAGGTGTTTGTTTCATGGAGGTGGATCCCTCATGAAAGGCTTTCCCCGCGGTAATGAGTTCTCGCTCTAATACATCACGTGAGAGCTGGTTGTTTAAAAGAGAGTGGTGCCTTGCCCCTCGTTCACGTGCCTTCCCTCAACAAGTGACACACGTGCTCCCCCTTCGCCTTCCACTTTGACTGGAAGCTCCCTGAAGCCCTCACCAGAAGCAGACGCCAGAGCCATGCTTCTTGTACAGCCTGCATAACTGTGAGCCAAATAATCCTCTTTTCTTTATAAATTATAATGAGGCTTCAGGTATTCCTTTATAGCACTGCAAAATGGACTAAGCAAAGAGTGGGGTGTTGCTATAAAGATACCAGAAAATGTGGAAGTGGCTTTAGGACTAGGTAACAGGCAGTGGCTGGAAGAGTTTGGAGGGCTCAGAAAAAGATAAATGGGGGAACGTTTGAAACTTCTTAGAGATTGGTTAAGTGGTTGTGACCAAAATACTGATAGAAATATGGACAGTAAAGGCCAGGCTGATGAGGTGCAAATGAGGCCAGGCTGCCCCTCCCATTGTAGGCCCAGAGGCCTAGGAGGACTGAATGGTTTGGGGAACCTGGGCTGCCACCATCTTGTGCAGCCTTGGGAGGCTGTTGCCTCCTTCCCTACTGCTCTGGTTCCAGCTACGGCTCAAAAGGCCCCAGGTGTAGCTCAGGTGGCTGCTCTGGAGGATGTAAGCCATAAGCCTTGGTGGTGTCCATGTGGTGCGAAGTCTGCAGGCACGTAGAATGTGGAAGTGGTGGAGGCTTGATGGCTTCCATCTAGATTTCATGGGAAATCTAAATCTCTCCCTGGGTTCCCAGGGAGAGGCCCGCCACAGGGGTGAAGCCCCCACAGAAAGACTCTACTAGGGTGGTGCTGAGAGGAAATGGGTTGGAACCCCCACACAGAGTCCCCACCAGGTCACTGCCTAGTGGAGCTGTGGGAAGGACTCCACTGCCCTCCAGACCCCAGAACAGTGGATCCACCGGCAGTGTACACGCTCAGCCTGGCAAAGCCCCAGGCACCGGACTCCAATCCTTGAGAGCAGCCGCGTGGGGGGTGCCCGGCAAAGCCATGGGGGCAGGGCTGCCTGAGGCTCCAGGGGCCCACTCCTTGCACCAGTGTGCCTAGATTGCAGGACATGGAGTGCCTTTCTTTGGGCTGATTTCTCCCTTTTGGAATGGAAATATTTACCCAATGCCTGTACCAACATTGTAGCTTGGAAATAAATAACTCATTTTGGGCTCATGGTGGGAACTTGCCTTATATCTCAGGTGAGACTTTGAACTCTGGACTTATGAGCTGTTGCTGGAAGGAGTTACACCAAGACTCACCATTCCTCCCTATTTGTACACATTCCTTAACTGCTTATAAAAGCCCTTACTCTTCATTAGTCGGGGAGACAGATTTGAGAATAACATCATCTGTATTAAAAATTCCTTTCTTGGCCAGGCGTGGTGGCTCATGCCTGTAATCCTAGCACTCTGGGAGGCTGAGGTGGGCAGATTGCTCAAGGTCAGGAGTTCTAAACCAGCCTGAGCAAGAGTGAGACCCCATCTCTACTATAAATAGAAATAAATTAATTGGCCAACTAAAAATATAGAGAAAAAATTAGCCGGGCATGGTTGGCACATGCCTGTAGTCCCAGCTACTCGGGAGGCTGAGGCAGGAGGATCGCTTAAGCCCAGGAGTTTGAGGTTGCTGTGAGCTAGTCTGACGCCACGGCACTCACTCTAGCCTGGGCAACAAAGTGAGACTCTGTCTCAGAAAAAAAGAAAAATTCCTTTCTTCTTTGGTAATCCTTGTCTCAGTAATTGGCATTCTGTGCAGTGAGTAACTGGACCTAGGGGAGAACCCCCTTGTAGCAATGTGGATTTTGGTAGCAACTTATTTCTTGGAAAAATAAGTACCTTTACTGTGCTTATCTTTTAATTTTAATTATGAAATAAATTTAATTTAATTATTCTTTTATTTTTTTGCCTTTTTCCAAATAACATTTCATCAACAAGGAATACATGGAAAAAACTCACCACTTTATGTATCACATTTACAAATATTACCATGTACCTTTCTAGTCCTACAATATAATATAGTCCCCCCTTATCTGTGGGGGTTATGTTCAAGACCCCTAGTGGATGCCTGAAACTACAGGTAGTACTGAACCCTATATATACTATGTGTGAATTTTTTTCCTTTTTCACAATTTTATAGGTAGAAGATTCTTACCATACATCTTAGCAAACACAGCATACAAATTTTTTTCTTTCCTTATTAAGTTGAGAACCTGCACTTTTTCACTTAAAGAAATCTCTTTGGCCGGGCGCTGTGGCTCACGCCTGTAATCCTAGCTCTTGGGAGGCCGAGGCGGGCGGATTGCTCAAGGTCAGGAGTTCAAAACCAGCCTGAGCAAGAGCGAGACCCCGTCTCTACTATAAATAGAAAGAAATTAATTGGCCAACTGATATATATATAAAAAATTAGCCGGGCATGGTGGCGCATGCCTGTAGTCCCAGCTACCCGGGAGGCTGAGGCAGAAGGATCACTCGAGCCCAGGAGTTTGAGGTTGCTGTGAGCTAGGCTGACGCCACGGCACTCACTCTAGCCTGGGCAACAAAGCGAGACTCTGTCTCAAAAAAAAAAAAAAAAAAAAAAAAAAAAAAAAAAAAGAAATCTCTTTATACCTTCTCTTTGGCATATCTGAATTGCCAGCCTCACATTCTTGCGCTTTGGGGCCATTATTGAATAAAATAAAGGTTCACTGAACACAAGCATGACAGTTGATCTGATAACCCAGACAGCTACTAAGTGGCTAATGGGTGGGCACTGTAGACAGCGTGGCTGTCTACAAGAGGATGACTCACAGCCCAGGAGAGAGAGGGATGACAAAATATTTCATCACTCTACTCAGAATGGTGTGTAATTGAAAACTTAGCAATTGTTTATTTCTGGAATTTTCCATTTAATATGTTTGACTGCAGTCAAATGCTGGTAAATGAACCTGCAAAAGGCAAAACTGTAGACAAGGGGGTATTACTATACTACATGGCTAAATATTTTAACTGGTTGTGTTTACGCTTTGCATACTCTTTGTTTTCTGCTTCTTTTAAGTACCATCTGTCTACATTATGTCTGTAGAAAAATCTGTGTGAGATTTTTCAGGTAGGAGGGTGCTGGTAGTTCTAGTTCAAGACAGTGAACTAAAGCACCAGGATTACTCCCTCTGTAAATTCCAGAGCAGCATGGAAATAGGGAAGGAGGCATCAGTGTACCAGCACCTTCCAGTAAATGTCTAGAAGATTGAGAGCAGATAGGATTAGAATGGTGAAAAACTAATCAGAGCAACTTACAATGGGACAGAGGCAAAGGAAAGAGGCTCTGAAATTGACAATAACCAATTAGAAAATATAATAGAAAAAGGATTTCAATTTTCCTCAAAAAAATGGAGATGTACTCTAGATTCCTGAAAAGCAATACTTAATATTAAAAAGATGACAACTATTCCCAAATTAATCTATATAGTCAATGTAATTCTGATGGAATTTTCCAATGGAATTTGACAAAATGATTCCAAAATACTTTTGGAAGAACAAATGCCCAAAAAGAACTAGGAATAATATGTTGAAAAAGAATAAGGATGTGACCTGACTGTCAAATGTTAAAAAAAAAAAGAAAAAGAAAAAGAATAAGGAAGGCAGAAATTGTTTTATCATATATTAAATATGGAAAGCTATAGAAATTAAGACAATGCGATATTGATATAGGAAAATGCCAAGCCATTCACAAAAATGAAGTCCATGTTGATTAAGGTGCTAAAAGTAAATAATAAAATATTATAAGTTTTAGAAGAAAATATAGGAAAACATGCTTATAATCTTGATTTGGGGATGGGATTCTTAAACCACAAAATATAAGAATCACAAGGAAAATATTTATTTACATCAAAATTTAAAATTACATATGACAGGCCAGGCATAATGGCTCATGCCTGTAATCCTAGCACTCTAGGAGGCAGGTGGATTGATCAAGGTCAGGAGTTCGAAACCAGCCTGAGCAAGAACGATACCCTGTCTCTATTAAAAATAGAAATAAATTAATTGGCCAACTAAAAATATAGAGAAACAATTAGCCGGGCATGGTGGCACATGCCTGTAGTCCCAGCTACTTGGGAGGCTAAGGCAGAAGGATCACTTGAACCCAGGAGTTTGAGGTTGTTGTGAGCTAGGCTGACGCCACAACACTCTAGCCCGGCCAACGGAGTGAGACTCTGTCTCAAAAAAAAAACCAAAAAAACCAAAAACATTACTCCTAGCACTCTGGGAGGCCGAGGTGGACTGATTGCTCAAGGTCAGGAGTTCGAAACCAGCCTGAGCAGGAGTGAGGAGACCCCATCTCTACTAAAAATACAAAGATTAATTGGTCAACTAAAAATATATAGAAAAAATTAGCCGGGCATGGTGGCACATGCCTGTAGTCCCAGCTACTTGAGAGGCTGAGGCAGAAGGATCACTTGAACCCAGGAGTTTGAGGTTGCTGTGAGCTAGGCTGATGCCATGGGATTCTAGTCTGGGCAATAGAGTGAGAGTCTGTCTCAAAAAAAAAAAAAAAAATTACATATGACAAAAAACTACCACAAGCAAATGTAAAAGATGAAAGACAAACTGGGAGGTAAATTTTGTAACATATACAACATTCAAAGAAGTATTAGAGATATATGTTAAGAGCTGAAGGAAGGAAGCATATGATATATGTTAAGAGCTGAAGGAAGGAAGCAAAGAAAAGACAACCCAAATGGGCAAAAAATGTGAACACTTGTTTGCTTAATCCAAAGAAGATATTCAAATGACCAAAAAAAAAAAAAAAATCCTGCGAACAAGAAGCTCAACCTCTTTAGTAATCAAGGAATACTAAATAAAATAATAAGATACAGTATAAGTTTCACCTACCAGACTATCAAAAATTTAGAAGAGTGACAAGATCAAATACTGGGAAGGGTAGAAAAAAGGTAGTCTCAACAACCCCTTTGGTGAAAACAGACATTGTGTCAGCTCTTTTGGAAGGTGATGATCAAAATATGGAACTTTTCACCCAGTAATGCCACATTCTTGGCATCTGTCTTAGAGGAATACTTGGATGTATATACAAAGAGGAGGATGCTTACTGTAACATTGTGGAAGTGAAAATCTGGGAATGGCTTTATGCATGCATTGGGGAATCTTTAATAAGTAATTCTACATCCATACCATGTACTATTATGCAACGATTAAAAAGAATGAGGAGGATCTGTATTTACTGACCTGGTAAAATTTCCAAGGCATATTGTTAAGTGAAAAGCAAGCAAAATAACATATTCAGTGTAATACTATTCATGTAAACAATAACAAACAAAAAGGGCCAAAGTATAGTCCATACTTCTATATTAGTGTAAATGCTCAGAAAAAGATTTGGAAAGATACAGCATGAGAATAGGGATGACCTATGAAATTGGGGGTAATAGTCAAAATAAACCATTGTTTGATTTACATTTTTTAACTTTTCAAAAATAAGACTATGTTCAGATCAGAATCTAGGCTGGAAGGAAAAATAAGACTATGTTTATGTATTCATTACACCATTGTACCATGAATGAAATGGGAGTGAGGGGTATGATTCCATTTTTATTCTACACTTATTTCAATTCCCGTCTCTCACTCTCCCTTGAGCCCATTCCAATTGGGCTTTCATTCCCGCAGTTACACAGAAGCTGGTCCTGTCTACATCAGTAGTGATCCCCACATGCTAAATGTCCCAGTCAGTTCTCAGCCCTCATCTTCCTGACCTCTAAGTAGCATTTGACCCAGTTGATCACTCCCTCCTCCTTGAGACTCTTTCTTAGCATCCCAGCAGGGGTCCTCAAACTTTTTAAACAGGGGGCCAGTTCACTGTCCCTCAGACCGTTGGAGGGCCGTTAGAGAGTGCAGTGCACATTCCACACATGTGCACTGTGGGCCCAGACAAGTCGGCTGCTAAGCAGGACAGGCAGCGTCGGCAAAAACACCCGGCAGGGCTGGATAAATGTCCTTGGGGGGCCGCATGTGGCCCGCAGGCCATAGTTTGAGGACCCCTGAAAGGACACTTGCCTGGTTTTCTTTCTATATCATTGGATGCTTTTCCTCAGTCTCCTCCTCATGTCCCCAACTTAACAGTGAAGAACTGCAGGGCTCAATCCTTGGGCCCTTTCCCCTTTGCCAACTTTTCTCAGCAGCCAGCAGTCATTAAAATACAAGGTGGATTGCGTTACTCTTCTGCACAAATCCTCCGGTGACTTCCCATTTCACTCCCAGTGAGAAAGATTTGCTTCTCATTATCTCTTCGACCTCATCCCCTAGGATTCTCCTCTTGCTTATTCCACTGCAGCCACAGTGGCCTCTTATGTTCTAGAAGGAGGCAGTTGCTGTTTCCTTTGCCTGGAACACTCTTGCCTTGAGATCACTATGGCTCATTCCCTCACTTCCTTCAGGTCTTTGCTCAAATGTCTCAGTTCCCAGTGATGATTTCTCAGTGACACCCTGTGTAAGCTGGCAGCCCTCCCACCCTCACACTGCCCATCCTCTTCCCTGCTTTACTTTGCTCCTCAGCACTTACATCATTTAATGTAGTATATATTTACTTATTTTGTGTATTATTTATCTCACCATCACCTCCACCTCCCACTGTTAATATCATTAAGACATTGGTTTTTTTCACTGCAGGTTCCCTAGAACAGGGCTTGGCCTATGACAGTTGTTTGGCAAATGGTAGGTGCTCAGTAAGTGTTTGATGAATAAGTGACATGACATAAAACTTGAATATAAAATTTGAAAAGGAGCTGGGCATGGTGGCTTATGCCTGTAATCCCAGGACCTTAGAAGACAGAGGCAGAAGGATTGCTGGAGCCAGGAGTTTGCAACCAGCATGGGTAACACAGTGGACTCTGTCTCTACAAAAAGTAAAAAAATAACTGGGCATGGTGGTGAGCACCTGTAGCCCAGTTAGTCAGGAGGCTGAGGCAGGAGGATCCTTGAGCTCAGGAGTCCGCGAGGCTGCAGTGAGCTGATTGTGCCACTGTAATCTAGCCTAGGTTACAGAGTGAGAACCTGTCTCAAAAAAAAATGCTGAAAGGCACTATACTAGGATAAGTTAAAATTTTAATATTTTTAGCATATCCAAGGTATTAAAACATTTTTAAAAAAGTTTTACATTATCTACCTCTTAATGGTTTGACATTTTAAAAACAGTGTGCATATGTTATTTCCATAATAAAACATAAAGATGTGTATCAAAAATATAATGTCAGATTCTTTCTTTTTTTTTTTTTTTGAGACAGAGTCTTGCTTTGTTGCCCAGGCTAGAGTGAGTGCCCTGGCGTCAGCCTAGCTCACAGCAACCTCAAACTCCTGGTCTCAAGCAATCCTCCTGCCTCAGCCTCCCGAGTAGCTGGGACTACAGGCATGCACCACCATGCCCGGCTAATTTTTTCTATATATATTAGTTGGCCAATTAATTTGTTTCTATTTATAGTGGAGGCAGGGTCTTACTCTTGCTGAGGCTGGTTTAGAACTCCTGACCTTGAGCAATCTGCCTGCCTCGGCCTCCCAGAGTGCTAGGATTACAGGTGTGAGCCACTGTGCTTGGCCCAGATTATTTCTTGATGTGAACATAAATGCTACCATTTATTGAATACTAAATGACAAGGAGTTTAAATATTTAATCTCATTTTGATCTTTATAACGATCCTGTGACAGTACGATTATTACCAAGAGATGAAGAAACTGAGACTCAGTGAGATTTAAGTAACTTGCCCAACATCACACTGTTAGTTTGTGTTGAGGCTGGGATTCAAACCTAACTCTCTTGACCTTGAACACCTGTGATATTGCCAACAGGCAATCCCACCTCCCAGCAAAGCTAAGAAATCGAACTACTCACTTGGCTCACTTGTATACTTGTTACCAGACAGTTGTTGAAGCCAACTTTCTTCTGTTTGTACTGATATTGGAATTCCTGGATACAAACCGTGATAGATACTTCTGAAATTTAGACAAAATGTTAGTTTTGAGAGTATACCAATATAGTCATTAGCAGATCTTCTAAATATAGTACATTTAACAAATAAATATATTAACACATAGAAAATCTTGATTCTATTTTCTTTGAAATATTTTCTTTCATTCTTAACTCTTCAGTAAATTTAGGCAGAGTGTATTTGCATCAAACCTGTTCTTTGGAAAGAATTCCTTTCTAAATCCCAGTGGCTTCCAATACCATATTATCTCCCTCAGGGAGTAAATTACTACCACTATATCTGTACATTTGTGATGGTGGTATTGGTGTATGCATTTAAACATTTACTTGAATTTAAATTAGAATAAATTGTTCATTTTCAATAGTTTAAAAATAATCTAAACTCTTTTTAAAGGGCTGATGTTAAATGCATTGTCATTAAATAGTCTGTATTTTTTCAGTGCAGTTTAACCAGTTATTTATCACTGATGTGATAGCAAGGCAGGAATTTATTGACCTTTACTAGTACTAGTTAAAATGCTTACTAGTAACAATTAAACAATATTACTTTTCAAGCTCCTCGGTCTCTTTGAATTTCAATGTTTTAAATATAATGTGCTGGATCTTCCAAAATTACCAGACAATATTTTTTCAAACAATTTAGTTAACTTTTGGATTGTCACTTTTCCATCTTTCTTGGTTCTCTTACATCTCCATCTTCCTTTTTGATGCGTTATTCCTTGGCACGTTGCATCAGTGAAGTGCTTTTGTTTTTGTAATTCTGAAATGACTGTGTCCTGTAATAGGTGAGGAACTCCCCTGTGGAGGACACCTGTGCAGGTCTCTTAGGGAGCCCTATTTATCTAACCTCCCGGAGAAACAAGTTAGACTATGAGCAAAGGATCATTAAGGAGAAATCCCTAGGTCACCTTTAATTGTTCCCCCACCCCCAATTCAATGGTTAACAAAAACAATATGTTATTCATTTAGGTCCTTTGCCTTCCTTAAACCAACACCAAAGATTACTTATGAACATCTGTATAAATAGGAAAGATGGAAGACAATGACAAAATTAAAATTAACTGAGAACTTACTATATAGTAATACATATATAGTAGTTGCTTTACTTACATTATTTCATTTATCTTTACAAAAAATAATCAAGGCAGGTATTAGCATTTCATTTTTACAGTTAAGGAAACTGAGGCTTATGAAGGTTAGGGAACCACAAGGATTCCTGTCTGGCTCTAAAACCTGTGTTTTTCCACATTCATCTGCTTCCTAAAGTTTGCCCCATTTTCAATAGGAATAGTAATAAGGCAATTAAAAATAGAAGTTGAGCCAAAATGGGTTGCATTTTTTGTGAAATTTTAGGACTTTTTAAAAAAACAACACTCATAATCTCATCAAATTTACCAGAGACTGCTTTGAAATATAAAAAGCATCTTTTAGGGAAGATTTATGAGGGAAGTTTAAGAATTTGATCTAGGAAAGAGAGGCTCCCACGGATTTAAAATCATACAATAGGAATTCAGGTCAAGATGGCAGCTCAGTACACAATTTTCCTTCCCTTCCTTTCCAAGTTCTTACTGAAATAACAGACACTTTAAACAAACAAACAAACAGAAACTAGTTCTGGAAAAAAGAAAGGTTAACAGACAAGTCATACTAAAAGAAAAGAGGAAAATGGTTAGAGGTTGATGTAAAGCCAGAGCAGAGAGAGGTAAGGTTCTTCCAAAGGGAATCCTGAGAAGCTTCTAGCTGGACCAACCAAACAGAGAGCGAGAAGAGATCTGGGGGCTGTCATCAGGGTAGTTCAAGGAGTGAATTTTGACAGCTGGTCAGGCAGACCCCTTCCTCTCCCCTTACACAGAGCAGTTGGCAGCAGTTGTTTTTATTTCCAAATGAAGTCCAAAGAATTGCCTTCTAAAAAAAGTGGGCGACGTGCTAGGGGAGATTTTAGCCCTGAAAGGGAAGTAGAGCAGAGTGTGAGTTTACTCAGGACTTTCCCAACAGGCTTGGTTGAGAAAGGAGGAAGTGACATTCCTTCCATAAAGAACTCCAACGATACAGTAAAGTGTCCTTGCCTTACCTCTAGTAAGAGTGGGTTACCCGGCTTGACTGCTCCCTGCCCAGACACTGCAGGAAGTGGGCTCTGATACTCCCCACCCACCTGCAGAGGGATCATAGTAAAGCCTCCCATGCAAACCCTATGGAAGATTCCATTCAAGCTACCTTCCCATCATCCATTTATAAATATAAATGGGTAACCAAGGATTACCAGTCACTGAAGGACAATCAATAGCATAGAAGAGAAAGAGATATAAACAGAATGACTGACCCTGAAAGAAAAAAGGAATACAAAGAACAAAAGAGATCTTTAACATACTGTAATAGTGGCTGGATGCGGTGGCTCACACCTGTAGTCCTAGCACTCTAGGAGGCAGGTGGATTGCTCAAGGTCAGGAGTTTGAAACCAGCCTAAGCAAGAGTGATACCCTGTCTCTACTAAAAATACAAAGAAATTAATTGGCCAACTAAAAATATACAGAAAAAATTAGCCAGGCATGGTGGCGCATACCTGTAGTCCCACCTACTCGGGATGCTGAGGCAGGAGGATCACCTGAACCCAGGAGTTTGAGGGTGCTGTGAGCTAGGCTGACGCCATGGCACTCTAGCCAGGGCAACAGAGTGAGACTCTTGTCTCAAAAAAAATTTAAAAAATACTGTAATAGTACTCTCAAAGAGATAAAAATAAAAAAAATATTTATTTTGAACAGCAACAATCAGAGAACAAGAACTGGTTCTGGGAAATTATAAATATGAATTCCCCAAATAAAAACTTCTGTACAAGGGCTGTATAGTAGCATGCTAACATCAGAAACCTTAAAGATACTGAAAATTTGAAGGAAAAGTTGTGAAAGTTGGGGAATCTATCTAAGAGGTCCAATAACCTCTAGGAGGAGTTCTGAAGAAAAGAATAGACCCAATCAATGAAGAAGAGGAAATAACCAAATACCAGAAGGATATGAGAATCAGACCTATCAGCAGTGCTGGATACTACGAGGCAATGAAGCAATGTCTTCAGAGCTCTGAGGGAAAATGGTTTTAATCTATTCTTTTATGCCAGGTTACATTATTAATAAATAAAATATGAGGACAAAATGAAGAAATTTCTAGGCAGGCAAAAACTCAGAAATTTGACTATCCATGAGACCTATGTGCAAAAACTACCTTAGGAGTTTTTCTAGAAAAAGGAAAAGGAATAAAAGAAAGAAGGCAATACAGGAATCAAGAAAGCCTGACCATTGGGTCCAACCCAGAAAAATTGGAGACAACTAAAAACAACTGAGAGTTGAAAAGTTCACTTTTTAGGAGACAAGTTTTATGGACATAGGATTACATTTTCTTGTCCATGGATCCAATCACATTACTGGTTTTTTAACATGGAATTGTATTATTTATCAGTTTTTGGTTTTTAGAAACAACCTGTACCCAAAGCACTTTAATTATAAATAACAAACCATAGTACAAACATACTAAAATTTGGCAAAGTAATATAACTTTTTGTGAATATGTATATTTTCATATAGTTTGTTATATAATGTATATAAATTCTGTTAATTGGGACAGAAGCGAGAGGAAAGATGGAAGAAAGCACAAGTACATTAATGTGTTACTTTTTCATAATACAGTCAATTGATACTTACTAAAATTAATAAATCAAAAGTAGAGGTTTGAATACTTTTAAGTACTAAATGTTAGAAAAACTAAAAATAATACAACTACCAAAATGGAAAGGTGGAAAGTCAATAGTTATGTCAGAAATTGATAAATCAAGAAGTGAAAATGTTATTTAAATTTATAATGGGAACAAAATTGAAACTATTAACTATATGTTAACTCTGGTGAGTGGGAGTAAAGGTGGAGAAGGACATGGACAGTTTCAATTTTATACCTTTGTATACTTTATTTATTAACATGTGCATATTTTTTTATTAAAAAGTTGAATTAAAAGGATAAATAAAAACATGTAAATGGGACAGAACAATTTTCTTTATACTTAAGAATTTCAGGCTGGGCATGGTGACTCACACCTGTAATCCTAGCACTCTGGGAGGCCGAGGTGGGCAGATCATTTGAGCTCAGGAGTTTGAGACAAGCCTGAGCAAGAGTGAGACCCCATCTCTACTAAAATAGAAATAAATTAATTGGCCAACTAAATATATATATGTGTGTGTGTGTGTATATATATATATATATATATATATATATATATATATATATAATTAGCCAGGCATGGTGGTGCATGCCTGTAGTCCCAGCTACTTGGGAGGCTGAGGCAGGAGGATCACTTGAGCCCAGGAGTTTGAATTTGCTGTGAGCTATGATGACGCCATGGCACTCTAGTCTAGTCTGTGCAACAGAGGGAGACTCTTGTCTCAAAAAAAAGAAAAAAAGATTGTGGATTCAGGTTTGATGTGAGATTTCAGGGAAGATTTACAACGTTGTTCCAAAAGATATTTCTCTGGTATCTTCCTTTTATAATTAAAGCATTTGAAGGCTAATAGCAATAACAAGAAAAAGAAGAGAGGAAAAAAAGGCCAGAACTTCCATTCTCTTCCACAAAGGTATACTTGGTCACTCTTGCATTTAGCCAGCAGAGGCCTATATTCTAAACTTTCATAGCACTTACTATTGTACACATGGCATGTATGTATTATTTTTTATATAACATTGATAAGTGGCCACGTCATTTCTACAGCTAGAATAAGCTAGAGATAGGCAGAGAACTTGTCTTCATCTCTTCCAAAGCATCTACCAGCATAGATTTTTTAAAAAACTCTTTGAATAGATAAGTTGTAAATGTCCTAGATTATTTTGCTTTACTTTCTAACATGTTTATCCAAAAGGCAAACATTATCAACTTCAAAAAAATAATATGAAAATCAAAAACATTTTCTTACCTATCTAAATTTACTTCAGACATGTCTTGCCTAAATGTCTGAAATATTTTAGGAAAACCTGTTGAATGAAACATTTAAAAATAAGCCGCTCTCTCTATACCATTGGTTCTCAAAAGGGCAATTTTGCTGCCCAGGGACAACTGGCAATGACTGGAGACATTTTTTATCATCACAAGGGTGTGTGCTACTAACACAGCCAGAGACAGGGGGCAGGGATGCTGCTAATCGTGCTATAATGCACAGGACAGTCCCCCCAACAAAGAATTATCCAGACCAAAATGTAAATGCTGAAAGCTTGAGAAACCTTCTCTAAATAACTGCTCTTGCCTGTCTTTTAAATGAAGTGATTGGTTGGCGTGGTTTCAGCACAGAAAGTTAAACACACACAAGGGAGTTTAGTAACATAGCACCCTTCGGATACTTTTTCTCTAGGAGTAACAAGTGCGTGTGTGCATGTGTGTGTATGTGAGAGAGACAGGAGAGAGAACATCGCCATGAATGCACGCAGGAGTGTTATAAAAATGAACACTCGGCCAGGCGCGGTGGCTCGCGCCTCTAATCCTAGAACTCTGGGAGGCAGAGGCGGGAGGATTGCTTGAGCGCAGCACTCTACCCAGGGCAACAGAATGAGACCCTGTCCACAAAAAGCAAACACAAAACCCGTTACAGTCCACACAGCACTGCCCAAGGTTCACCTTTTACTAAGGGTTTCACCTATATCCTAAAGTGGGAAGCATCACAACAGCTCAGCCAAGAGTCCAGTGCCTTTGACAGGAGAGACTGACACAGACTGCGGGTGTGTGGGGCGGTGCGTGCGTATAGAAACCAGACACCCAGGTGCACGAGGGCTCGGGAGCGGGGAGACCAGCTGCCCCCTAGGGACAGACAAGCCCTGGGAGAAGAGGTGGGCCCGGGGGCGGTACTTTTTTGGGAGGCGGTGCTCAAGAGCGGGCTCTCCCCCACGGTCTGGGTCAGGGTGCTGAGCGTCTGGGTGCTCGGCGGCGTCTTGGTGCTCGGCGTCAGGGTGATGGTCAGGCTCTCGGTCTCGCTGGACATCGGCGGCGTCGGGGACAGGCTGGGGCTGACGACGCTGGCTAAGCGGGGTCGGAACCCCACCAACTGGTTCTCATTGCTGCCGCCCAGGTCCATGACCTTCCAGAAGTACTCATAAAACGACTCGGGGTCAATCGGCATCTCCGACTCTTCCACCGCCACCTCATACTCTTCCACCGCCACCTCATACTCTTCCACCGCCATCTCCGACTCTTCCACCGCCATCTCCGACTCTTCCACCGCCACCTCAGACTCTTCCACCGCCACCTCAGACTCTTCCACCGCCACCTCAGACTCTTCCACCGCCACCTCAGACTCTTCCACCGCCACCTCCTCGTTTTTCTCTTCCTCAACCTCTTCCTCCTCCTCCTCCTCCTCTTCCTCCTCCTCCTCCTCCTCCATCTCTAACCCTTCCTCCAACTCCTTCCGGCTCTCCTCTTTCCCCTGAGGCTCTCTGGAGCTGCGGCGCGAGGGCGAGTCGGCCATGGCTGGCGGGAAGCGGCAGGATCCGGGCGGGCGCCCAGGCAGCCGCGACCGGCCCGGAGCTGCAGGCTTGGCGTGCGCCGCTCTTGCGCGTCCGTCTCCCCGGGCAACGGCCCGCCCAGGGTTCGCCAGCCGCCCGGATTTAAAGCGGCAGGACCCCTTTAGCCGGGTACAACGCGGCTGCTGGGAGAGGGGCGGCACGGCTGGGGTTGCAGGGTTCTTTCCGTCGGCTTTTTGCCGGGTCTCCGGGACCCCGGGCAGCCTGCGGCGAAATGATCTCCCGTTCATCTCTCAGCCTTTTTTTTTTTTTAGTGTCTTCTAGCGATGGACACCCACAATGCCACTTTGCAATGCGGATGCTGGAGTTTGTTTTTTGAGTGGACAGATACTTATTGGAGCTTACAGTGAAACTTTATTTACAAAGTAGGCGCCAGCTTTGGGCCCTAGTTTGCTGATTTGCTATTTTAAAAAATTGCCTTAAATATAATTAGCATGTGGAATTGATTTAAATATTAATTGCCTTGAAATGTTTAGATTAATGTTAATTAACCTTGATTAGCCAGAGTTTTTGGTGTTCTTAAATTTTGCACCCTGTTGTAGTCTGGCTCCTGCTTGTTGCTTGTTCCATCTGTTCATCTGGGAGTTGGAAAAGGTCTGAGGCATCTGCCCACCTAGGTACCACCTGCATCTTTTGGGGACTTTGTTTTCAGTTCATTGTACTTACTTAAATTTTTGTAAAATACCTTGTATACATACAAAAAGGTATACAGAATAATATTGCAGACATGTGGTTGACTGACGCTTACATTATTAGGTGACCAGGGGTACATCTAGAAGTCCCTTTATATGATTTCAGCTAAATCATTTGATCTCTTTCAGTCAGAGTTTCCCTGGGTATAAATTGGTAATAAAAATACATACCCCTAAGATGTCTGTATTGATGAAAGTGAAATGGCTGCCTACAGTTATCAACACATTTCGTCCAGAGACCAGCAGGAACAAACTTGTAGTGAAATAAGTTGGCTTTATTATTAATACTTGTTGCAGCAAAGTGTCTCAGTAAGAGGATGTTAGAAAGATCCTATTACAGGATTTAGGCTGAGGTTAGATGATTTGGGAGTGGATCTAAGGAAGCAGGAGAGCACAGCAATTCTTTGATGGGGTATTTTGTGGTGGCTTACTGATCTTTTGTCTGTGCTTAGACAAAACTATGAGGTGGCCTTGTTTTGTTTCATTTTATCATGATGTCAGAGTAACCTTGTCTGATGTTGTTATTCCTTGAGAAGGTGTCTATCCAACAGGAGAACAAAATGGCCTGGCTGTGAGTACTAGACCAGCTTGAAACAATATTGGGGTCTAGCTGTGAATAATATAGCAGGACTTCCCAGCCATGAGCTTTCCAGCCCAGGGGACTTGTACTAACAGGGCTCTAAAGGAAGCAGGAAGTGAGAAGTTAGGTGTCTAGATTCACAAGCAATGTTTTGTGACTGTCAAATCAAACACATTTTGATTGAACACTACCATGAGCCACCCCTCTGCTGGTGCTGGGCTATGGCAGTGGATAGGAGAGGCATGGTCCCTGTCCTCATTAACTGGTGACAGCACCAGAGCATCTGGCTGGAGTCCAGCAAGCTATCAGGCACAAGGGCAGAACAAGGGAGGTGACAAACACAAAACTTCCCCTGTACTCCAGGGAGTCAGAGAGAAAATACACAGAATATTTTTGAAAGAAGTTGCAAGCTAAAGGAGCAGGAGGCACAGATGAAGGGACATTTGAGTTGCTCTGGAGGGAAGAGTAAAATGTGGGTGGCTGGAGAGAAGAGTGAGAGGCATTCCAACAGGCTGAGGGCAGGAAAGGAGGGGTCAGCACAGGAAACTGTGCATACACATGTTGAAGAACAAATAAGATAAGTGGAATTACAAAAGAAAGAAAGAAAAAGCCCATTCCTTTTCTGGGCAATAAGAGCATTTTGATGTTGGCAGCTATCTTACAGGTCATGGAACTCAACCAGGTCCTACGTAGGGGAAGGGACTTGAGTATTTCTGTTTGCAGGGTCCTGAGAGAGCAGGCTGAACATCAGGATGTGGGGTGGGATGGAGGCTAGCAGAGAGCAAGGGTAACAGCGTTTGCGCTCACTCTTGAGTTCCTGCTCCTAGCTCCATTCTCTGATTGCTGTGGAGTTTTCTTAGTTACATAATGAATTAATTTGTTAAAGTACTCCTTCTTTTGAACCTTTGTTTAAGGCCTTTTGGAAAATCTTGGGGAATCTCCTTCTCTTGGATCCACTTACTCCACAAAGAACAGTGTCTTATTTCCCCAGAAGGGAACGTCACTCTCTTGTTTGGTCCATTCAGAGAGAGAACAATGCTGGGCCACTTTGTATTCTTCTCTGCCCCATTCCCAGTGTCTAGCTGGAGTCAAGGGCTTGAGATTTGAGAGCCAGGCACCACCCCCGACTGTGTGATTTTGAGGTTATTGAGCCTAAGTTCCTTGATATGTAAAATGGAAATATTAGTATATTTCCATTTACTTCACAGGGCTCTTTGGAAATAAAATTTAATTATTATTTTATTTTTTATTTTTTTTTTTTTTTGAGACAGAATCTCACTCTGTTGCCTGGGCTAGAGTGCCATGGCATCAGCCTAGCTCACAGCAACCTCAAACTCCTGGGCTCAAGCAATCCTCCTGCCTCAGCCTCCCAGGTAGCTGGGACTACAGGCATGCGCCACCATGCCCAGCTAATTTTTTCTATATGTTTTTAGTTGGCCAATTAATTTCTTTCTATTTTTTTTAGTAGAAACGGGGTCTCGCTCTTGCTTAGGCTGTTTCGAATTCCTGACCTTGAGTGATCCACCCACCTCGGCCTCCCAGAGTGCTAGGATTACAGGCGTGAGCCACTGCGCCCAGCCATATTTTATTTTCTTTTTGAGAACTGATCTTGTATTTTATTTTAATTTTTTAGGGCACATAATTCTTTTCTGTTTAGAAAATAATGTTAACTTCTATGATCTATAAAATAATGTCTCTGTTAAAAACTTCAGAGGTAAGTAGATTTAAAAAAAAAAGTTTCCTATCACAAGTATATAATATATAATTGTTCTGTTATCATTACATGATGTTCTGTTTCCTTTTTCTTTTAACTGACACATAAAAATTGCACATATTTATGGGGTATAAGGTGATGTTCAGCATATTAACATATCTATCACCACATACACTTATCATTTCTTTGTGGTGAGAACATTCAAAATCCTTTCTTCTAGCTATTTTGAAATAAACAATATCGTTAACCATAGTCACCCTAATTTGCAATAGAATATTAGAACTTATTCCTCCTATCTAACTGTAGCTTTGTATCCATTGACCAATCTCTCCCTAGCCTCTGATAACCACTGTTCTACTCTCTACTTCTATAAAACCAACTTCTTTAGATTCCACATAGGAGTGAGATCATGTGGTATTTGTCTTTCTGTGCCTGGCTAATTTCACTTAGCATAATGTCCTCCAGGTTCCTCTATATTGCCATAAATGACAGGATTTCATTTTTTTTTATGACCAAATAGTATTCCATTGTATATATGCACCATATTTTCTTTGTCCATTCATCTCTTCATAGACACTTAGGTTGACTCACTATCTTGGCTATTGTGAATACTGCTGCAATAAACATAGGACTGCAGATGGCTTTTCAACATACTGATTTCATTTCCTTTGGATCTATATTCAATAATGGGATCACTGGATCTATTTTTAACTTTTTGAGGAACCTCCATACTGTTTTCCATAATGGCTGTATTAATTTACATTGCCACTAGTACTGTATAAGAGTTTCCCTTTCTCTACATTGTGCCATCATTTGTTATTTTTTGTCTTTTTGATAATGGCCATTCTAATTGGAGGTGACAATTCATCGTGGTTATGATTTGCATTTCTCTGATTATTACTGATGTTGAACAGTTTTTCACGTCTCTGCCATTTGTGTGTCTTCTTTTGAAAAATGTCTAATATATTTTGCCCTTTTTAAAAATTGGATTATTTGTTTTCTTGCTATTGAGTTTTTTGAGTTCTTTATATAACTGGATATTAACCCCTTGCAGATGCAGAGTTTGCACATATTTTTTTCCCATTCTATAGGCTGTCTCTTCACTCTGTTGATTGTTCCCTTTGCTGTGCAGAAGCTTTATAGTTGATGTAATCCCATATGTCTATTTTTGCTTTTGTTGCCTGTGCTTTTGGGGTCTTATTCAAAAAATCCTTGCCCAGACCAATATCATGAAGCATTTCCTGTGTATTTTCTTCTAGTATTTTTATCATTTTAGGTCTTACATTTAAGTGCTCATTCCATTTTGATTTGATTTTTGTATATGGTAAGAGATAGGGGTCTAGCTTTATTCTTCTGCATGTGAATATCCAGTTTTCCCAGCACCATTTATTGAAGAGACTGTCTTTTCTCCATGGTGTGTTCTTGGCACTTTTGTTGAATATCAGTTGGTTGTATGTATGTGGATTTATTTCTGTGTTTTCTATTCTGTTTCATGGGTCTGTGTGTCTATTTTTATGCCAGTACCATGTTTTTTTGGTTATTCTGGCTTTGAAACATATATTGAAGTCAGGTAGTGTGATGCCTCTAGCTCTCTTTTTGTTTTTTGTTTGTTTTTTTTCTCTTTCTATGTACCATTTCCCTTTAAAGACTGCCATGAATACCACCACTTTGAGAAAGGCAACAAAGTGGGTTTTTGTCCCGTTCTAACTTCTTATTTGCATGCAGAATATATTGAATGGGCTGTAGATAGCTCCCTACTATGTTCATGAAGAAAGTACAGTGTCTCTTCAGCATGCTTTTGTTAAGCATTGCTCTGATTCACCGTGAAAGAACAATAGCAAAGAACTGCAGCCTTGATAGCTAATTAAGAATGTCCCTGGGCCGGTAGCTCACACCTGTAATCCTAGCACTCTGGGAGGCTGAGGACGAGGTCAGGAGTTGGAAACCAGCCTGAGCAAGAGCGAGACCCCGTCTCTACTATAAATAGAAAGAAATTAATTCAACAACTAATATATAGAGAAAAAAATTAGCTGGGCATGGTGGCACATGCCTGTAGTCCCAGCTACTTGGGAGGCTGAGGCAGGAGGATCGCTTGAGCCCAGGAGTTTGAGGTTGCTGTGAGCTAGGCTGATGCCACGGCACTCACTCTAGCCTGGGCAACAAAGTGAGACACTGTCTCAAAAAATACTAGAATGTGGCTGGGGATGGTGGCTCACGCCTGTAATCCTAGCACTCTGGGAGGCTGAGGTGGGTGGATTGCTCAAGGTCAGGAGTTCGAAACCAGCCTGAGCAAGAGTGAGACCCATCTCTACTATAAATAGAAAGAAATTAAATTGGCCAACTAATATATATAGAAAAAATCAGCTGGGCATGGTGGTGCATGCCTGTAGTCCCAGCTACTTGGGAGGCTGAGGCAGGAGGATCGCTTGAACCCAGGAGTTTGAGATTGTTGTGAGCTAGGCTGATGCCTTGGCACTCACTCTAGCCTGGGCAACAAACGGGACTCTGTCTCAAAAAAAAAAAATCAATCAATCAATAAAGGGCTGAGAGAACTAGTGTTCGTCTCCTTTGCCCTTCTGCCTTCTGCCATGTAAAGACACTGCCTTTGTCACCTCTGGAGGATGACACAGCAACAAGGCGCCATCTTGGAAGCAGAGAGACCAGGCCCTCCTCATACTCTGAAACTGTGGGTGCCTTGATCTTGGACTTCCCAGCCTTCAGATCTGTGAGAAATTTCTGTGGTTTATAAATTACCCAGTCTGTGGTAGTTTGTTTTAGTGGTACAGACTAAGAAATCTCAGCCTTAGGAAAGGAAATAGGATTGAAGTTCAGAAGAAGGGTGGAATGGATCCTGAGGATGGAATTAGCAGTGTCCATCATGGACCCTGGTTGAGAGAGGGAGAGAATGACATCCTGCACCCAGGACAAGCCCAGCCGAGGACAGACACCAGTAGGGCTTCACACATGAGAAGGGGCGCCTGATGTTTCTGTGTGTTGAATTTGAGTGGTGACTGTCAAATTACCTGGAAGGCTTGTTAAAATATAGATTGTTGAGTGTTTCCCCACAGATTTTTGATGCAGTAGGTCCGGGACAGATCTGAGAATTTTTGTTTCTAGCAATTTTCCAGATGATGCTAATATTACTGGTCCAGGGAGTTTAAAAACACTATTTTGTGCCCAACTAGCTTGTATTGGCTTTGTTTCTAAGAGTTGATGGAAAGGGGTGTGTGTAACAATAATAATAAAATTGGGCCCTGCATTTTTAGCTATGGGATTCTAGAATCCTTTACCATTGTATTACTGAGGGGATCACTGTAGCCTAGACTAGGTAAACTCCTTAACGTAGATGAGCACAATCACTTCACTTCTGGTTTCCTAATCCCCGGTTTCTCTCTCCCTTGCTAATTCCAATAGAATATCCTGGAAAGCCACTTAAAGCATAGCTGATAAGCAGATTTCACTGTGTGTTTACTTCACAAAAATATGTGCAACACATTATTTTTATAGCTTTTTATTCATACTTTAATGAGAATTTTATGAATATAGGTCTTGGTTTTTCAGGACAAGATGGAACATGATTTATTTAGTTGCTTCCTTTTTTTAATTTTAAAAAAGATATTGAATTTACTGAGTGAGGTAACTGAATTCCCACATATTCATTATTGAATGGAATTGAAAACAAGGGCAGATCAATTTGAAAATAATTACATTTCCTGAGGAAATTACTAAAAACTGCATGGAATCTATTTATAGGCCTCAATTTTGTTTTTTTTTTTTTTTTTTTTTTTTTTTGAGACAGAGTCTCAATTTGTTGCTCAGGCTAGAGTGAGTGCCGTGGCATCAGCCTAGCTCACAGCAACCTCAAACTCCTGGGCTCGAGCGATCCTTCTGTCTCAGCCTCCCGAGTAGCTGGGACTACAGGCATGCGCCACCATGCCCGGCTAATTTTTTTATATATATATCAGTTGGCCAATTAGTTTCTTTCTATTTATAGTAGAGACGGGGTCTCGCTCTTGCTCAGGCTGGTTTTGAACTCCTGACCTTGAGCAATCCGCCCGCCTCGGCCTCCCAGAGAGCTAGGATTACAGGCGTGAGCCACCGCGCCCGGCCTAGGCCTCAATTTTGATTATTGACATGTGCATCTTAGCTGAAGTTGGGTTGTTTCATTTCCAATTCCAAGTTGCATTTAGCAGGTGGGAGTGGGGAGAAGGGAGCGATCTTTAACCTCCTAGTGTCAAAGTCTGCCTTGATCTGGATATTAGGGGACACAGCTGGAAAAACAGGAAGGAGCCCAACTATGCTGGAAATAAGAAATGTGGCACAAGCAGGGACAGGGGTGAGACCCAGGGAGGAGGCCGCCCTTCAGGCCACCAAGCAGTAGTTGGCTATCAATGCAGTTCTCACTTTCTCCATCATAGGGAACCCAGCCTAGTGGAAACAAACAGGGGTGCAGTTTCAAGAGAAGTGTCTTGATGTTTGATTCAGAGCTGGGTAACTCTAATCATGTTGTCAAAAGTCCAGGCAGAGAATCTGGATAGAAAAATAAGTCAAGAGAACCAGGCAGGAGGTCAGGTAGGACTGTGGCCACCACACAATATTGTCCCTGAAGCATTCAGGGAATTAGATCTCAGTTGAGAAGTAACTGTGAGCCCAAACTCCACAAGTTTTCTGGGCAGGCACGTTATAGAGAGGGTCAAGGTGGCTTCTGAGCAGTTAGATGCTGTTTCAAACAAGTAGACACTGCCTTGCCTGCAAAGTGACTCTCCTTGGAGCTGAAGTCTTTGGGACACCCAGGCTGAGTACCTTAAGGTTACATGTCCAAATTGCCTGATGAGATGGAAGACCTCAAATCTCAAGAAGACATGAGAGTCTTTTTCTCTAAAAAGTTTTGTTTCTCAAACACCTCTTTTAGAGTCTGGAATTATTGCTTTTTAGGAATAACACAAAAACCCATTGTTGCTTTGCATTTCAGAATGTATGGATTTACTTCACTAACCTGATAAAGCAACTTGAATTTGAAAGAGAGAGAATCAAGCAGCATTTTTTCCAAATATGTCCTCTTTGCTTCTTTATTGTTAAATTTTTAAATAAAGTACAGCTCAATAAATTTATATAAGCTGAACATGCAACCAGTTCCAGATCAAGAAACAAAATTTTAGCAGCCCATTCCAGAAACTTCCCTCTGTCCCCCACCTTCCAGCCACTACCTACCTGAAAGGGGAACCCTGTCTTCATATCTATTATAATAGCATTGATTAGTTTTGTCTGTTTTTATCCTTGATAAAAACGGAACCATACAGCACATACTCTTTTATATAGGGCTTCTTGCTTCCTTATTGCTATGTGTGGTTGTAGATTTTGCATTCTTGCTGTTGTATAGTATTCATTGTGTGAATATGCCACAGTTTATCCATTCTTCTGTTGATGAGTATTTGAGTAGCTTCCAGTTTGGGGGCTGTTATGAGTCATGCTGCTGTGAACTTCCTATTATGTGACTTTTGGTGAGTACATATTCACATTCTGTTGGTACTTTATTTTTAGTTGTAGAAATAGCTCACCACCAATACCCTTGTTTTACTCTATTTGAGCTGCTATAACAAAGTACCATAGACTGGCTTATACACAGCAGAAATTTATTTCTTGCAGTTCTGGAGGCAGGAAGTCCAAGATCAGTGTGCCAGCATGGTTGACTTCTGGTAGGGGCCCTCTTCCAGGTTGCAGACAAATGTCTTCTCCTTCTGTCTCACATGGTGGAAAGAGGGTGAGAAAGCTCTCTGGGGTCCCTTATAAATGGTACCAATCGTATCTATGGGGGCTCTACTCTCATGACCTAATTACCTCCTAAAGGTCCCATGCCCTAATACCATCATGGTGGGGATTAGGATTTCAATTTGTGAATTTGGTGGGGGGGGGAGCACAAACATTTAGTCTACTGCAACTCTCTTTGAGTCAGGAAGTGTCTGTTAGTTGCTGTAAGAAATTAAAAGAGAACAGTTAGGTGTCTCTAAGGGCAGAGCTCAGGTGAGGGGTGAAAATAGTCACTGTGACTTTGAAATCGTGCATTGGCAAAAGAACTCCAAACCTTAGGCCTTTCTATACATTGTTATTTAACTTTAGAACAATAGCTCCATTTTTTCCTACATTTTTACAGATAAGGAAACTGAGGTAGAGGCAGGCCAAATACCTTGCCCTCAACCACACCAGAGAGGCAGCAGGTAGAGAAGCCAGAACTGAGCCCCAGTGGTCTGGCCCCAGAAGCCGAGCTCTTTGTCACTAAACTGTGCCGCCTCTCTGTGTCTTCATCCTCCTGTCCCTACCAGGAGAGTGGATTCAGCTCATCTACATGTAAACATATCTCATCTTGCTGCCTTAAATTTAACCCTCCCTTGACCACACATCTCCTTCTGGCCACTTCCCTCTGCCCCTCCCTTTACTGCCATAGGTTTGGTGGAGTCGCCCATCCTATCATCTCTGTTTCCTCACCTCCCACACTCGCCTTACCACACTCCAGTCAGACTTCAGCCCCTACCACTCAGCCACATCCACTCCTGCAAAAGTCACCATGACATCTCGTGCTAGATCCAACGGATATTTTTTGGTCATCATGTTGTACATCTCCTCTTGGCAGTTTCCAATACTGTGGATCAATCACTCCTTGAAACTCATTTCTTGGCTTGAATAATTCTCAGTTTTCATCCTACCTCTTGTCAACTGAAGAGTGACAAGGTTCATAAATTTTACAAGGAGAGTTTTATTTCTCATAAAGGGTTGCAGCCTGCAGACTGGCCATCTTGCAGGCTGGGAAGCATAACCTCTGGCCAGAAGCCAAGAGCAAATATTAATACTTCCAGGGGAAGGCACTGGGAACAGGAATTTATGCTGAGCAGGGTGGCAAATATACATATTTAACAAGCTATAGGAGGAGTCATGAATATTTATGAAAGGAGAAACATGCATGTGCGCAACTGAGCTTTTTGCTACTTCATAAGACCCATGTTCAAAAAATAGTGGCATTAGCATGATCTGAGGGTGCAGTTTTCAGCCCTCTGCCTTCAAAAGGTGAAGCAGAGGACATGGAAACACTCTCTGCCTAGCCTCCGTAGACTGGTCAGAACCACTCCATGGTCTGTGGCCCCTTATCAGGAAGAAATGCTGGTCAGTTGTAAGTTGAAACCACAAAAAGGGAGGGGCAGCATTAGGCCAGTGGATTGAAATCAGTGGATAGAACAAGTCTATCCAAAGATTTGGTTCTGTTTAGCTGTTAGGGAAGAACGCCTGATGATGGTTAACATGGGAGGGTGTGTAACAAGGTGTGTTTGACCTCCCGCCTTATCTTGTCTGAAAACTCAGATTTAAGGTTTCTCTGGAGTCCCTTTGGCCCAGAGTAGTCTGATCAGTTGGTTGGTGGCCTTAGGGTTTTATTTTTATTTCTCATTCTTTAATCTCTCTCTTCATTGCTTGTTTGGCTAATCCTCTTCTCTAAGACCTTTAAATATTGCAGTGACTCATGCCTCATTTCTGAGCTTCCTTCTCTTCTAATTCCATATCATTTCCCTAAATATGCTCATCTCTACCTATAGCCACATTTACCACCTCCACCTTGAGGACACCAAATGTGTACCTTTAGCTTGGATCTTCCTTCTACGTTACAACCTTGTATCTCAAACTGCCCATCTATCTACTTGGTGTTTCCTGGGTATGTAAATTTGCTTCTCTGAAATGAACTCATAATCTCCCCACCCCCAACCCCAACCTGCTCCTTCCCTGGGTCCATGATAACATCATCAATCCAATTGCAAGGAGTCATCTTTGACATCTGCCACTTCCCAGCTCCCAAGTCCAATCACTCACTGAGTTTCTGCAAAATTTCTGCTAGTCATCTCTTAAATCTCTCTACTGTCCCCAATCCTAGACTTAAATTACTTTTATCTCTGGCCTAGATTAATTAAGATTACTTCTTGAATAGTCTGCTTTCCTTCATTTTTATCTCTGCATCCTTCAAATTGCAGCCAAAGCAGATCATTTAAAAGTGGAAATCCAATTATCACCCAGCTCCCTGACCTGGAGCCCTTTAAAAAGTGGCATCTTACTGTTCTTGGGAACAAGGTCAAAACTCTCAACACAAAAGTCGTGATGCTGTACCTGATCTGGCTTGCTCCTCTAGCCTTCTAGCCTCTTCTTTCCTTGATCTACACACTCCAGCCACGCTGGCCAACTTCCAATCCCTCACACTTGCCCCCCCCCCCCACGCCATTCACAGCCCGCAGCACCTCAGTGGAGTCCCACACCGCCTACCCCTTCCTTCCCGCAGTGAGCTCTTCCTAGGTCTCTACTCAAACTTCGCTTCCTCTGAGAAGCCTTCCCTGACCCCGAGATATAGTCAGGACCCTGTGCTATATGTTTCAGAGCCTCTGCCACTTTTCTTTTATGGAGCTTTTTATGATTGTAGTTATTTACTTATGTAAATAGTTGCTTAAGACCAGCCTGCCCGACAGTGTTAAGCTCCATGAAGGCAGAGGCTGCCCCCATGTGGCTGTCCCCTGTCCTCAGCACCCAGCACAGTCTCTTGCCTCCAACAGGGACTCAAATAAAGGAATTAATGACTTGCCTTCTTCAGAATTTTTAACTCCGTCTCTTCTGGTAGTTTCTCACTCATATCTTATCTGCGATGTTTAGAGTGCTAACAAAATTAAAGGTAGTGAACGCTAATTTGGCCATTGTGGCTACTATAAAAAAAGTGATTTTACACAAAAAGATGCTCAACATCATTAGCCATCAGGGATACACAAAACAAGACCACAAAGAAGTACTACTTCACGCTCACTAAGATGGGTACAGTAAAAAAGACAGTAGCAAGCTTTGGGAAGAATGTGGAAAAATTGGAACTCTCATAGACCACTGGAGGGAACACAAAACGGTGCAGCTGCTTTTGGAAAACAGTCCGGCATTTCCTTAATACGTTAAACGTGGAGTTACCATATGATTGGTTATTTCTTCCCTCCAAGTCTCATGTTGAAATTTGATTCCTGGTGTTGAAGGTGGACTTAGTGGAAGGTGTTTGGGTCACGGGGGAAGATCCCTCATGAATGGCTTGGTGCTGTCTTTGCGGTAATGAGTAAGTTCTCTCTCTTAAGTTCCTAGGAGAGCTTATTGTTAAAAAGAGCCTGGCGCCTGCCTCCCCTCTCTTGCTTCCGTGCTCTCACCGTGAGAGCTTTACATGTCGGCTCCCCTTCGCCTTCCAGCAGCAGTGGAAGCAGCCTGAGGCCCTCGCAGAAGCAGATGCTGGTGCCAGGCTTCTTGTGCAGCCTGCAGAGCTGTGAGCCACATAAACCTCTTTTCTTTATAAATTACCCAGCCTCAGATATTTCTTTATAGCAATGTAAACAGACATAGATACCATATGACCCAGCAATTTAAACTCTAGTTCCACTAAGGAGAAATGAAGACATATATCCACACAAAAACTTATACATGCATGTTAATATCAGCATTATTCGTAATAGTTACAAAGTAGAAACAATCCAAATGTTCATCAACTGATAAATGGATAATTAAAATGTGGTATATCCATGCAATGGGATAATATTTGGCAATAAAGATAAATGAATTATACATGCTACAGCATGGATGAACCTTGAGAACGTCATGCTAAGTGAAAGCAGCCAGTCACAAAGAACCATGTGCTGTGTGATCCCATTTGTATGAAAAGTAGGATAGGCACAATGGGCAAATCTATAGATACAGAAAGTAGATTAGTGATTGCCTAGAATCAACTACTGGAGTTTGGGGAAGTGGAGCGTGTTTGCCAGTGAGCACGGGGTTTCTTTTTGGGGTGGTGAACACGATCTAAAATTGATGGCGGTGATGTTGCCATCTCTGTGAACATTCTACACACCATTGAATTGTATACTTTAAGTGGGTGAACTGTATGGTAAGTGAATTCTATCTCAATAAAGCTGTTTTTAAAAAATGAGGAAAGGGGCCTAGGCGTGGTGGCTCACACCTGTAATCCTAGCACTCTGGGAGGCTGAGGCGGGCGGATTATAATATATATATATAGCCGGGCATGGTGGCGCATGCCTGTAGTTCCAGCTACTCGGGAGGCGGAGGCAGCAGGATTGCTTGAGTCCAGGAGATTGAGGTTGCTGTGAGCTAGGCTGACGCCATGGCACTTTAGCCCAGGCAACAGAGTGAGACTCTGTCTCAAAAAAATAAAATAAAAATAAAATAAAATTTAAAAAAACAAGGAAAGGAAGTGTTTTACTTTTGAGGATAAACTGAAAGGAACCCACTACACATTAGTAATAACGAATGAACAACAATACAGAGTGCTGACTCTGCCATCTGCATGTGGTTCTTCATTCCAACCTCTGTAGATTGCATGTGCCTTGATTTTGCTTTCTTTTTTTTTTTTTTTTTTTTTTTTGTGGGGGCCAAACCACGTGGCTTTATTATACACTCGTGGACGAGGTTCTGGGGCCCCAAGAGAGGGGGGCCCCAGAAGTCGCCCGATTTTGCTTTCTTTTGATGTGACATTTTATGTTCCCCCCTCCCTTGAATCGTGAGATGCTGCACTCACTTAGAGCAATTAATAGTTCTCCCTTCTTTGGATTGCTGGGAGGATTAAATTATTTTAAAATTTTATTGATACATAATAGATGTTCATTTTTGGGGTATATGTGATCATTTAATACATTCATATTTGTAAAGATTAAATCAGTATAGTAGGGATATCCATCACCTTAAATATTCGTCTTTTCTTTATGCTAGAAACATTCAAATTATTCTCTTCTAGCTATTTTGAAATATATCATAAGTTATTGTAAACTAGAGTCACCCTACTGATCTATCAAACACTAGATCTTATTTATTCTATTGGATCAAATGCTTTAATACATGCATTTACCATGCCTAGCACATGGTAAATAAATATTAGCTATTATTATCCTGACCAAAATTAGCAAACTTTTTATTGTTACACAAAAAATAGAGCCATTGATTATGCTTTACAGCTTAAGCAGCTGTTGTTGGTGTACTTTTGACAGTTCTCTCACACGTCCAATACATTTCTTTTTCTCTCTCTGGGAAGTGGCTCTGACCTCCCTCCACTCCACCTTCAGTTACAACAGGCTGTAATAATATAGATGAACACTAGGGGGAAACATGCAATTACAATAAAGAAAAATCAGCACACTTGATACTCTCAGATCAGAAGATACAAAATGTCTAGTATCAAAGGAAAGTGAGATGTCTTCCTTTAATATAGTGTCCTGTAGTATTCTTCTACAGAAGGGAAATATTATTACTACATTAGCAGGGTATTGCTTCTGGAAGGATAGCTGCAGCATTCCTCAAATTCTACCTACATGTTCCCGCCACAAAGAGGTAATATAACCATTTCCTCACATGCTCTTCATTCTTATACACCAGTTCTCATGAGAACACTTAGTGTCTCTTGTGAGCTGGTCCCTCCAAGTGTTTGGAAGCGTACCTTAGTATAGTGCTGCCTTACCAAGCACTTTAAAATAATATCTAGTCTGGGAGGTCCAGGGTGCTTCAAATCCTAGGCTTCCCTGAGATTTCTGATGAGTTTCTGTTTAGATATTTGTGCCCCTACTTGGCCTGAGTTCCTCAAGGGCAGGGAACTACCCCATCTTCATCTTTGTGTCCCTAGCCATTTTCAGTGGATATGTACTAGTGAAGCTCAATAATGTTGACTGGACTAACCTGCTCCACAAACAGGGAAAATTATGACCTTTTTGTGCATGATCAGTGGGACTCTCAAATCCATTGCTCCCCGCCCCGTCAATTTTCTTTAGTTATTTTTTTCTACATACAAAAGCAATTCATGCTCATAATGGAAAAAGCAAGCAAAAAGAACATTTAAATACTCATAACTCCATCCACCCAATATTAACCTGAGGAATTAAGTCTACAGATTCTTTTTGCCTTATGTCAGAGGGTAATATATAAATATGTGTGTGTATACATATATATAGTGTTTACATTTATAGCAGCATGGAATGTAGTATTTCATCATAGGACGATACTATCTTTTTTAAACTAATCCCCCTTCTTGCAGAATTTAGGTTGTTTCTAAATTTTTCCTCTTTCAAAGAGCAGTCTAGTGAATATCCTTGTAGCTAAGTCTTAGCCTACATTCTTTAATAGTATCTCAGGATAAATTCCCAGAGGAAGAATTTCTGGGTGATGGGTAATTTACATTGTCACCATCATTGACAGTGCCCTTGATCAGATGAAAGTTTTAATTAAACATCACACCAGAACTCTATAATTTTGTCTCAGTTAATGTCATCGCTGCTCAAAACATTTGGTGAACTCTGTTTGGTGATCCAGGCTGTGACTCACACAAGAAAATAAATCTTAATCTCTCATCTTGCTTTTGATCTTTGACTAGTCAAGAAAATCTAATTTACCACAAAAGGACAAAGAAAGCAACCATGGAAGATAGTCATCTAAAGTGCCATCAGAGTTAGGAGGTAGATAGAGATGTACTTCCCACACCATGTGGAGTAGTGACACAGCAGGGAATAAGTGTTAGGTCCCAGAGCCCAGGTCTCATTGTACGTGTCCTGATAGAATTGTTAAAAAAAAAAAAAAAGTAGTGTCATTGCACCCTGTGTACACTCCCAGTGCATCTCTCTTGATTGTTTTCCAATTTGAAAGTTTTTTTTCCTTTCTCTTATCTTTTTTGGAAATTAGAATGGAATTTCTCTGTCATCTGAAGACCCCTCATGGGTTGCAACAGGGAGGACCCTTTTGACTGGTTTCTTTCTTAAAGGTTCCCAGGCTCCTTTTTCTTTAGATCTTAAAGATACGCTCAATTAAAGATCCAAACATTAAAAAACATATTTCCTGGGGTTTCTTTATGAAACCCCAGGTGAGAGAGACTAGCACCCAACTGGAGCTTAGTATTTTTCCATACAGGGACTTAGGTGTGGCTATTGATTGATGGAACTAGGCAGCACTTGCACTGGGATTTTTTCCTAAGATTACATGTTTATTTGGAGAGGACTTGGGGAAGTGCTGATTGGGTCTATTGAGAGAGGGGGCTAAAATTAACTCAAGCCACCCCCTTGGTACTGCCATTTATATTATGCCTTGCATAGAAATCCTTAGTGGCTCTTAGTAGCTTACCAAATCATGCTCTGGGCTGATGTTCAAGGTCCTCTACAGTCTAACCTTAACCCCACTTTTTTTTTTTTTTTTTTTGAGACAGAGTCTCACTTTTTGTTGCCCAGGCTAGAGTGAGTGCCGTGGCGTCAGCCTAGCTCACAGCAACCTCAAACTCCTGGGCTCAAGCGATCCTCCTGCCTCAGCCTCCCGAGTAGCTGGGACTACAGGCATGCACCACCATGCCCGGCTAATTTTTTGTATATATACTTTTAGTTGGTCAATTAATTTCTTTCTATTTTTTTAGTAGAGACGGCGTCTCGCTCAGGCTGGTTTCGAACTCCCGACCTTGAGCAATCCGCCCGCCTCGGCCTCCCAGAGTGCTAGGATTACAGGCGTGAGCCACCGCGCCCGGCTGACCCCACTTTTTTAGCCTTAACATCTCCTACTCCTTATACAGACCTACATGGATGCTGCACATCCTCTTGGCCCAGCCACTGCTGTAGCCACTGCTGCAGCAAGCAGCTTTGTGCAGCTGTGGCCTGACAGCTCTGGACAGCTCTGGCTTTCTCTGCACTGAGAATTGCTCACTTTCTGCTTGCTGTCTTCCTGCTCCTGCAGTGCGGAACATAGACACACTTGCCTCCTGGTTGCTTTCTGGACATGCTAGGGACTTACCGTGCTATAGGGTGACCTCTGATGAATAGAGGATGGGAACGGGAGGGTAAAGACCCTCCTTTTCTGTCTCCAGGTGGGCAGCTCTGAGGTCCTTCTGCACAGCTCCTCGGAAGTCCCCTGCAGGATTGAGCCCCAGCTGTGCACAGTGGCGGTAACATGGCCCTGTGCTGCCTGTCTCTCCCTCCTTGCCTGTTCCCTTCTCCCCAGTCCCCCACTCCTGTGACCTGGGATCACTTTCCTAAATGAGCTTCATCTAAGCCTTGTCTCAAGTTCTTCTTGCTAGGGGAAAACAACAGTCACCATCCTATTTGCTGTTTTTTGATTGTGTTCCTTGCTCTTCATCTATTCATTTCTTTAGTACGTGCTTGGGGAACAGCTGATATGTTCCTGGCTTAGGGAAGTTTTAGGACATAAAAAGGAATCAGACACAGACCTTGCTCTTGAGGAGTTCGTAGTTTAAGCCAAAAGACAGACAGCTAAGAAAATGGCAGTGTAACAAGGTGAATACTGTTCCAGAGAACCAAGGAAGCGGAACACGGGGCAGGACAACTGATCCGGCTTGGGGCATCTGGGAGGTTTTCTTGGGAGTGTCTTTTAAAGGATGAGTAGGAAGTAGTTTGCAGGAACAAGTGGGTAAAGACCTTCTGGGCTGACAGAATGTTCTGGGCAGAGACACAGTCATGAAAGGACATGGTGTGTTTGGGAAGTGTGGGGAGTTCAGGGAGACTGGAGTGAGGGGCCTAAGGAATGTGCTATATGGGAGACTGTCAAAACCTGGGTGCCTGCTACACCCTGAGGTCAGCAGAGGGGCCCTCCGGGGCTCCTGGTGTGTCGCTGGTCTAGTTTCGTACTTTTCTACTAAGTGGTCCATTCAAGCTGACCAGTGGACACCTGTAGGAATGGACTCGGGACAGGCCTGAGGCCTGAATCTGTGGTGGGTTCTCCAGGAAAACCGCATCTTGCCTCCCCTAGCCTTAGGGTAATGTGTGAGGGTTGTTTTGCATCAGTTTCTTCTTCTTTTTTTTTTTTTTTTTTTTTGTTTGAGACAGAGTCTCACACTGTTGCCCCGGCTAGAGTGCTGTGGCGTCAGCCTAGCTCACAGCAACCTCAGACTTTGGGGCTCAAACAGTCCGTCTGCTTCAGCCTCCCGAGTAGCTGGGACTACAGGCATGTGCCACCATGCCCGGCTAATTTTTTCTATATATCTTAAGCTGTACAAGTAATTTTCTTCCTATTTTTTAGAAGAGACGGGGTCTCGCTCTTGCTGAGGCTGGTCTCGAACTCCTGAGCTCAAACGATACACCTGCCTTGGCCTCCCAGAATGCTAGGATTACAGGCATGAGCCACTGCGCCCAGCCTGCATCCATTTCTTGCAATTGAGGAGAGCCAGCATGCGGCCAGCATTTCTAGAACAGCTGGGAGGGCCTGAGAGGGTATATCCATCACCCCCATGAGAATGCTCATCCCGCTGCCCGGGAGCAGGCGGTGCAATCTCCACCATGTGTGCGCTTCTGCTTTCTTTGCCCTGAGAGGGTCCTGCAGTGGGTCTCTTGGAGTCTTTCCATTGAGCCCCATTCTGCTGGGCAACCCTGCTGCCCCTAATTCAGGGACAGGCCAGTGACTTTTAGGGTGGGCACCACATGGACTGGTGGCTGGCAGAATCAAGCAGCCCCCTTTTGGGGACTTTGAGACAGCAGCATCTGGTGAGGGTTAGGAAGTAAAGGACATACAGAGAAAGTGCTAGGCAGGAGCAACAGGGTGAGAGAGCAGAGGAAGGCAGAGGCAGGAGAAGCGGACAGAATGTGGCAGGGACACATAGTGACGCAGCAGCACCAGCAGCCTGTGAGATAGGGATGGTCGGCACCCCCTGTGGGGCCTGGATGACATTTCTATTTCTGAACTACTTTCCAGCTCCCCAAAACCTACTGGTATGGCTGGTGCTATGCTCCCAGGAGGCAAAGGGAGGTGCACACTTCCCTGACCCCATACATATCCTAACACAGAGCAGCCTCAGGAGAGGCCCTGCCTGGCCCTGCCACTCACCTCCGTGTGAACTTGGGCAAATAATGTTACCAAAAGCTTGGCACTTGTCCTTGAGGCTGCATCAGAAGAATGAGAACAAGTGGTCTAGAGATAAGGCAAGAAAAGTATATTACTTTGTCAGCAAAGGAGTAAAAATGGTAGACCTAGTCTCAAAAATCCAAATTTCCTGAACATCAGCAGACATTCAGAGCTTTTAAAGGGAGGGCTCTGAGTTCTTGGCTATTGTGGTTCACTATTCTAATGGTCCCATCTCTGCCAAAGATAGAGCCTGCGATCTCTGCCCACCTGGAGATCTGGCACCATCCTGGGATGGCTGAGCTATTTCCTATAGTGCAAAGAACAACAACAACAACAAAATGACCCTGCCCCTCCCAACCACTGGCCTCAGGCAGGGATGCAGGTTTTAGTTCTCAAAAAGGAGGCAGGAAGCGGTGTCTCACTCCTATAATCCTAGCACCCTGGGAGGCCAAGGCAGGCGGATTGCTCGAGGTCAGGAGTTCCAAACCAGCCTGAGCAAGAGTGAGACCCCTGTCTCTACTATAAATGGAAAGAAATTAATTGATTAACTAATATATATAGAAAAAATTAGCCGGGCATGGTGGCGCATGCCTGTAGTCCCAGCTACTCAGGAGGCTGAGGCAGGAGGATTGCTTGAGTCTAGGAGTTTGAGGTTGCTGTGAGCTAGGCTGATGCCACAGCACTCACTCTAGCTTGGGCAACAGGGCGAGACTCTGTCTCAAAAAAAAGGAATGGAGGATGTTTTAATGAGACAGAAAATATTTTACCTTTTTTTTTAGATCAAGCCATTCCCTCTGTTACCTATGTGAACTAAAATAAAATTTTAGGGCTGACCCCTCCAACACCAGCTGACTGAATGGACGCCCCTCGTGGCCAAAGGAATATCCGGAAACTAAATTGCCTGCCAGGAGGAGGGAGGTCAGACCTGTCTCATCATGTCCCCCTCCCTTCTTGGGGACATCTTTGTAACCCATTAACAGTCCTAAGGGTATGCAAAGACAAGCCTGCAGGTCCTCAGTTTACACAACAAATTTATGTCTGGTGTCTTGTCTCTGATTTTTTTTAAATTATTTTATTTGAGCATATTAGAGGGGTACAAATGTTAAGGTTACACATATTGCCTTTGCCCACTCGAGTCTGAGCTTCAAGTGTTCCATCCCCCAGATGGTGTGCACTGCACCCAGTAGGTGTGAATATATATATATATATATATGAATATATATATATACATGGATTGAATCAGGGCTATGAGTGTGCCCATCACCTGAATAGTGTTCATTGTACCTGTTAGGTGGGTTTTTGCCCCACCTGTTAGATGGGGTTTTGCCTTTCTTCCCTCCCACCCACTTGATTTCCAATGACTTTTACTTTCCTCTATGTATTTGTGTGCCCATTGGTTAGTTCCAATTTATTAGAGAGAACATGTGGTGTTTGTTTTTCCCTTCTTGAGATACTTCACTTAGGATAATGGTCTACAAAGAACTCAAACAAATCCGCAAGAAAAAAATTAGCAACTCCATTAAAAAGTGGCCAAAAGACATGAACAGAAGTTTTTAGAAAGAACTTAGACAAATGGCCAACAAACATGAAAGAATGGTCAACATCACTAATCATCAGGGAAATGCAAATCAAAACCACAAGATATCACCTCACTCTTGTTAGAATGGCTTTTACTTTTGTTTTAGTTTAAGACTTTCTATTTCATGTTCATTTAGTAAATTATCCATTTTATCTATATTTTCTAATATATTGGTATAAATGTGTGTAGGGTCTGTAGTGCTGCCCCCTATTCCATGCCTATATGGAAATGTGTGCTTGCTCTCTTTTTCTTGGTCATTTGTGGCTAGGAGTTACAAATGTAATTAACACTTTCAAAAATGAACTTTTTTGGCTTAATGACTTTCCTCCATTTTTTTTTTTTTTTTTTTTTTTTTGAGATAGAGTCTCACTTTGTTGCCCAGGCTAGAGTGAGTGCCGTGGCATCAGCCTAGCTCACAGCAACCTCAATCTCTTGGGCTCAAGTGATCCTGCTGCCTCAGCCTCCCAAGTAGCTGGGACTACAGGCATGCGCCACCATGCCCGGCTAATTTTTTTTTCTATATATATTTTAGTTGGTCGATAAATTTCTTTCTGTTTTTAGTAGAGACGGGGTCTTGCTCTTGCTCAGGCTGGTTTCAAACTCCTGAGCTCGAGCAATCCGCCCGCCTCAGCCTCCCAGAGTGCAAGGATTACAGGCGTGAGCCACCGCACCCGGCCTTCCTCCATTTTTTTTTGTCTTCCTTAGTAGTTACTCATTATTTCCTTCCCTCTACCTTGATTTGGAATCATTTGTTATTTTTCTAAACTCTTGACATGGTCATTGATTTTTAAAGGCTTTTCCTAATATATTCATTCATTATTCTTAATTTTTCCATTGCATAGGTTTGATGGGTAATAGCGACATTATCATTCAATGTAAAATATTCTTGCACTTCTGTTTTGTTTTCTCATTTAACTCATTGATTATTGACAAGTCTGTTGCTTTATTTCCAAAATGTAGGGATGTTAGTTACCTCCACAGAATCAGGTGACTCTCAAAAGTTTCCAGAACCTCCCGATAGTCTTTGTCGGGGGTCCAGGCTGGGGTTCACTGGTTAGGGCCCTGGGGGCAGCTCCTGTGCTTCGCAGGTTCCCCGAGCCTCCCTCTGTGCAGGGTGGGGTCTGGGTCCCTCCTGGGCTAGTGGATGGCCAGCACAGCGTACACGCTGGGCTCAGCTGGAGGGTCTCCCTCCTGGGACACAGGAGGTGCAGTTGTCCCCCGTCTGGGGGTCCAGGTGTGTAGCTGGGCGTAGGTCACGTCCTGGGGGTCTTCAGATGGGGCAGCCCGGCTGTCCAGCTCCACCTCGTCCCCAGGCTGTGTGTCCTTCATGGCAGCATCTCTTGCGCAGGCCTCTGTCTTTGCGCTCTGGCTCCGCAGCCCCCGTAGGACGTGGGAGGTCAGCCTGCCTCTGGGCTGGGAGCAGATGGACAGAGTCTCAGCCCGGGCAGGTCAGAGCCCGCCCTGCTCACGCAGCTGGAGAGGAAAGGCCTCGTCTTGTCTCTGATTAACAGCTCTTTATGTTAGAACATTCCAAGCCCTTACACAAAGCTTCATGTCTTTAACCAATTACAAGTCAAAGAATCTTTAAGCCCACCTTAACCTGTAATCCCCCCCACTTTGAGATGGCTCACCGTTTTGGACCTAGCCAATGTATGCCTCCCACGTATTGATTTATGACTTTACCTGTAACCCCTGTCTCCCTGAAATGTATAAAACCAAACTGTAACCCAGCCACAGCGAGTCCACTCGCGCAAGGCTTCTTGGGCGTGGCTCTGGGTCATGGTCCTCAAATTTGGCTCAGAGTAAATCTCTTTAAAATTATTTTACAGAGTTTGGCTTTGTTTTCTGTTGACACCTATTCCCCACTCTCAATTCTACGCTTCCATATCTATGGGAGGAGGGGCGACTACTCTGTTACAGTAATTGACCCCTCTGTGCCTCGCTTTCCTCATTTGTGAGCTGGGGTGTCAGTGGTGTCTACTTCACAGGGCTGTTGTGAGGGTTGAATGAATCGATGGATATAAACTGCGGAGAAGAGCCTGGCACTTATTAGGCTCTCTATAAGCAGCTAGTGGCCTGGGTCCGGGCAGGACACTCCAACTGTGTAATTAAGGAGGGTGACAGAGACTACTTACAAAGGTGGGGGTCAGAGGAAGGGACACTGACAAACGACAGTGGAGCACCCTGGGCTAGTAGTGGCCATGGAGCCTTTAGTGTTCCTAGGCCAGATGAGGCAAGGGGAGGAAGCGGTTGCCAGACACCCAGCAGCCTCAAGAAGGGGTGACAGGACAGGAACGGCAGCGTGTGTGTGTGTGTGTGTGTGTGTGTGTGTGTGTGTGTGTGTGTGCGCGCGCGCACAGGAGTGCAGCCGAGCCAGCCTGGCCCCACAGGGCTGGAGGGGAGAGGATGCCCAGCCTTGAGCCCTCCCTCCTCCCTTGCTCTGATCTCCTGCTCATGCCCCCCCCCAAAGGCCAATCCAACCAGGGGCCAAAGGGCAAGGCAGTTAGGTGGATACAAACCACAGAGGTCAGCCTGGCAGGGCCTGGAGCAGGTGGTAAGGCCTGTAGAGAGGATGTAGAGCCGGTAGAGCCCATCCTGCACAAAGGTTGGCCACTCATGCTGCAGTGTTGCTATTACTACAATAGGTGCCTGTCACTTGCGGACTTGACTGAGTCTCCATTCCTTGCAAACAAAAGAGCCTAACACAAAGAGCAATGGGGGTCACGCAGGGGAGACCTATGGGACCATGCAGGTCCTGTGGGAATCGTGCACTGTGCTGTGTACCAGGTTGTCTCCTGCACTAGCTGGTAAAATCTCTTTGTGGGCAGGGACAGAGGCCTTTTCCTCTTTGCAAAAAGAGTGCCAAGCAGGACCAGGGGCATATCACTGAGGGCCCTGTTAGGGCTTTAGGAACCCCTCAGAAGCATCAGGAACCTACTACTCCAGCAGACAGAAGCAGAAAACACCTGGGATGCTGGGGGAGAACACTGAGTCCATGAAGAGGTGCTTGCTGCTGTGAGGGTGTGTGCACATGTGGGTGTGTGTGCGTGAATATTAACATTTCACACATGTTGGAGACAGGAAGTTGAAGGCATTGCTGGTTTGGGTCAAGAAGAAGGCCAGGTCCAGGCCGGGCTCCTCTGCAGAGCCCCTCGTTAGTCAGCCCCCATTTGTGCCAGGCCCTGCCTTCTCCAGACCCCACTGACAGCCCTGCAGAGCAGGCACAAGGACACTGTGTTACGGACAAGGACACTGAAGCTAGTGAGTTCACAAAGGCAGTGGTGATTAGGAGAGTCTGAAGTTGAGCCAGGGTATGTGACTTCAAGGCCTGAGTTCTTTATTTTTTTTATTATTATTATTTTTTGAGACAGAGTCTCACTTTGTTGCCCAGGCTAGAGTGAGTGACATGGCGGCAGCCTAGCTCACAGCAACCTCAAACTCCTGGGCTCAAGCAATCCTACTGCCTCAGCCTCCCAAGTAGCTGTGGCTACAGGCATGAACCACCATGCCCGGCTAATTGTTTCTATATATATTAGTTGGCTAATTAATTTCTTTCTATTTATAGTAGAGACGGGGTCTCTCTCTTGCTCAGGCTGGTTTCAAACTCCTGACCTCGAGCTATCCTCCCGCCTTGGCCTCCCAGAGTGCTAGGATTACAGGCCTGAGCAACTGTGCCCGGTCGAGGCCTGAGTTCTTAATCACTGCGTGAGTGTTTCCCAGTGTAGTCATTGCTGTCCACTATTAGAGTTTTTGCCACATCTGTGTATTTCCCGTATTAGCATTTACTTAATATTTTTCTTGAAATTGTCTTTTTTTTGGTACTTTAAACAAATTTTGCTTGAAAAGGAAACTATATTACCACTGTAAATGGAGAGCTAGAATGACTGTACTTAAATAGGAGGTATCATAAATATAAATATTAATACAAAGGAATCGTGGTCTCCAGCCTGGCTGGCTCTGAATTATAAGGCTGAATGATTTTGAAATAACTTCAGCCCTTTTAACTGCTTGGTTGTCTTGAGAGGCCTCTCTCCCATCTATCTGTCTGGGCCCTTAGATCTGTAAAATCGGATTTGAAATTGGATTGTAGCCAGAGGTGTGCTGGTAATGTTTAACAACTGGCCCTCCAAAAATTAAATGTGTACATACACACGCGCATACACAGACAAGTCTCAGGTGAATCTTGCTGATATAAAGGAACTGTATGTTGTAGCATACAATATACAAATAATAAGAAAATATACAGTGTTCTTTATTGTCAATTCCACATAGCTGATTGGTTTTCTCAGAATGTTTTCACTGGATTTTGCTCAGCCCTTGTATCTGTAGCCAGCCTGTGGTTGAAACTGACAAACAAGTGTAGTTATGACATGAATGCTGGTAGATAGCACTAAGATTAACGTGAAGCAACTTTAGCTTTCAGATGTTTGTCAAAATCACTAGTTCCTCAACTAGTCATCAGTGATGAGTGACTTCTTTGCTGAATTGAGTAATTGTTTTTGATTACTGGGAAAACTGAAGAAAATATTTCTTCAGTTTTTTTTTTTGTTGTTGTTGTTCTATTTTCAATATAATGATTCCAAGTCTGGGCCGGGCGAGGTGGCTCACGCCTGTAATCCTAGCACTCTGGGAGGCCAAGGCGGGTGGATCGCTCGAGGTCAGGAGTTAGAAACCAGCCTGAGCAAGAGCGAGACCCCGTCTCTACTATAAATAGAAAGAAATTAATTGGCCAACTAATATATACAGAAAAAATTAGCCGGGCATGGTGGCGCATGCCTGTAGTCCCAGCTACTCAGTGGCTGAGGCAGTAGGATTGCTTGAGCCCAGGAGTGTGAGGTTGCTGTGAGCTAGGCTGACACCACAGCACTCACTCTAGCCTGGGCAACAAAGCGAGACTCTGTCTCAAAATAAATAAATAAATAAATACAAATTTTAAAAAATGACTCCAAGTCTGACATACTTGTAAGTTAAAGCTCCATTATTAATATTTTCTCCTTCACTCTTTTAAATCTAGACAACCACCACCACAAATAGTAAATCGAACCTTGATTTGTAGCACTTGCTACTTTTTGTGCTATAAATTCTCCTACCATGCCTTTTGCAACCTACCAATGTGACGCCGTTGAATGCAGAGCTGGGGAGAGATGAACATAGCACACCCTTTATAGTACTTGCACCGTGCAGATACAGTAGACGTAAATAACTATAAGAGCCTAGATAATACCTTAACTTTGCAACAACAACAAAAAAAAGAGCCTAGATAATAGTTAAACATAGAAAAATAATTGGGAAGATGTGAATAATTACTACCTTTGTTTTTATTATAGTTTATCAAATTGTAAATCTGTAAAATTTAATTTTTAATAATAGCTGGGTTTAGCAACTGGCTCTCAAGATTCCTGAAAATTTGACTCTTATGCATTGGTATGTGCCGGCTCCGGCTCACCACTGATCGCATTTCTTATCTTGAAGCCAGGCAAGCTGCATATGCTCCCCTCATGGAGTTTCCGTCCAGAATAATTTCTGCTATTTTTAGATGTAAACACTCCACTATGCTCTGTTTCAATAAAATAGCAGAGGCTGTCACTCCTCTTACTTCTCTAACCTTGTCTTCTACTTTCCTTCTTACTGACTCTGCAACCTGGACATGCTTTGAACACAGGCCCATCTCAGGACCTTTGCACTTGCCATTCTCCTGCCTAGAATGTTCCTCCTCCAGACATCTGCATGGTTCATTTCCTTACCTCCTTCAACTCTTTGCTTAAATGTCCCCTTCCTGGTGAGGTGCTCCCTGCCCACCCTGTTTATAATGCAATCCCTCCTCTCTTCTATTCCTCTACTGACCATCCCTCTTCCCTGCAGTACTTTTCTCCATAGCATGGATTATCTTTAATATTTTACAGTGTATAAAACCTTTGCATATATTTTGTTTCTTGCCTGTTTCCTTCTAAGAGAATGTAAGCAACACAAAGGCTAGATTTTTTGTATGTTTTGCTGGATCTTTTGTGTATAGAACAGTGCCTGGCACAGCAGAGGGGGTTAGTATGTATTTGTTGGATAAATCAATTATTGAATAGTGGATGTTTAGTAAATGTGTATCAAATAAGATAAATGAGTGACTGTGTGCTCAACTCCTGGAGGAACCAGGAGACTTTCATATATATATATATATATATATATATATATATATATATATATATATACCTTTATTGACCTATAATTCATATACCACACAATTCACCCATTTGAAGTATACAATTCAATGGCTTTTTAGTATATCCAGAGTTGTGCAACCATCACTAATGTCAATTGTAGAACATTTTCATCATTCTGAAAAGAACCATGTACTCATTAGCAGTCACTCCCCATTACCTCCCAATTCCCTTACCCTAGGCAACCATTCATTTACCTTCTGTCTCTGTAGATTTGCCTATTCTGTACAGTTTATACAAATAGAGTCATGTAATATGTGACCTTTTATATTTGGCTCTTTCACTTAGTGTAACATTTTCAAGGTTCACCTATGTTGTAGCTTGTACTTAATTTCTTTTTATGATGAATAATATTCCATTATGTGGATATGTTACATTGTATTTATTCATTCATCAGTTGATGAAAATTTGGGTTGTTTCTACTTTTTAACTATTATGAACAATGCTATGAAGAACATTCATGTGCATTTTTTTTTTTGAGACAGAGTCTCGCTTTGTTGCCCAGGCTAGAGTGAGTGCCATGGCGTCAGCCTAGCTCACAGCAACCTCAAACTCCTGGGCTCAAGCGATCCTACTGCCTCAGCCTCCTGAGTAGCTGGGACTACAGGCATGTGCCACCATGTCCAGCTAATTTTTTCTATATATATGTTAGTTGGCCAATTAATTTCTTTCTATTTATAGTAGAGACGGGGTCTCGATCTTGCTCAGGCTGGTTTCTAACGCCTGACCTTGAGCGATCCACCCAAGTGCTGGGATTACAGGCGTGAGCCACTGCGCCCGGCCTCATGTGCATCTTTTTGTGTGGCCATATTTATTTTATCTCTTAGGTATATCCATAAGAGTAGAATTGCTGGGTCATATGACAACTCTATGTTTAACATTTTGGAGGAAATGCTAGCCTGTTTTCCAAAGCAGTTACCCCATGTTATGTTCCTATCAGCAATATATGAGAGTTACAACTTCTCCCCATTCTTACCAACACTTGTTAGTGTCATTTTGGTTACAGCCATCCTGTTAGGTGGGAAATGGTATCTCATTGTGAATTTGATTTTTATTTCTCTGATGGCTGATGATGTCGTACATCTTTTCATGTGCTTATTGGCTATTTGTATATTTTCTTTGGAGAAATGTTATTCAGATCCTTTTCCAATTTTAAAATTTGGATGTTGTCTTTTTGTTGAGTTGTAACAGTTCTTTATATATTCTGATTATTAGATCCTTGATAGCTATTTGATTTTCAAAAAAAGTTTAATTTTTTTTTCACTTTTTTGATGGTGTCCTTTGAAGCACAAAAGTTTTTAATTTTGGTGTCACCCAATTTACTTCTTTTTTTGTTGCCTGTTCTTTTGGTGTCATATCTAAGAAAAAACCACCTAACTCAAGGTCATGAAGATTTACACCCATGTTTTCTTTTAAGAGTTTAAGTTTTAGTTCTTACATTTACATCTTTAATCTATTTTGAGTGTGAGGCAGGGCTTCAACTTCATTCTTTTGCATGTAATTATCCAGTTGTCCTAACACCATTTGTTGACAAAACTAGTCTTTCCTCATTAAATGGTCTTGGCAGCCTTGCCTAAAGGGGGGAGATTTTAAATCAGATTTATGTGATCAGATTTGCTTCTTTGTGGATTTATTTTGGTGGAAACATTGAGAATTCTAGTCAAAGTCCATTCAGCTACAGAGTGGAAAAATCATTCAAATTGGCTCAAGTTTGAATAAAAGTCTACTGCCTAGAGTGTGGTTTTGAATCATTGTTTTTCACTAAGAAACCAAGGTTCTTTGGAGACAAACTTGATTATATGTTGAGGGCAAAAAAGAAGATGAGCCTGGAACATCAAAGACTACTATTTATAGTCATGTCTGAAGGACTCAGGAACTAAACTGAATAAGAATTTACCAGGCCAAGATGGAATGGTATGAATATCAACAGGGATAACTGCAGTGGATTGACATACATCAAAAATGTTTAAATCCATGTGTTCATAATAATATTTTTTAAAATGTTAGTTTATTGGTTATTTTTGGAGGTGCAAAAACTACCTCATTATTTTGAAAATTGATAAAGGAAAACAATCAAGCATTTATTTAATATATTACCTTTCCCTTGTAAAATGTACCTCGGGGTAGACAAGTAGTTGAAAAGAGGAAGTTTCTTACTATAGAAGCTCCCCAGCTAATAGAGAAGGAATATTTGAAATATCATTTTCTAATCCCTAATAAATGAATATGGGCCATCAGTGGCTGATAATATCACCATAAGGAGGTTGGGGAGGAAGAGAGAGAGAGAAAAAAGGATACTGAGATTTTCTGTCTGTTATGGAAGTAAACACCACCACCACCACCTATGAAGCAATCTTGCAAAAAGAAAAATCAAACCTGGGCCTGGTGCGGTGGCTCACGCCTGTAATCCTAGCACTCTGGGAGGCTGAGGTGGGCAGATCACTCGAGGTCAGGAGTCCGAAACCAGCCTGAGCAAGAGCGAGACCCCGTCTCTACTATAAATAGAAAGAAATTAATTGGACAACTAATATATATAGAAAAAATTAGCCGGGCATAGTGGCGCATGCCTGTAGTCCCAGCTACCCGGGAGGCTGAGGCAGCAGGATTGCTTGAGCCCAGGAGTTTGAGGTTGCTGTGAGCTAGGCTGACGCCATGGCACTCACTCTAGCCTGGGCAACAAAGTGAGACTCTGTCTGGAAAAAAAAAAAATCAAATCTGAATCTGATCAAGCCTCTTGTCCTAACTACTAATTTAGAAGACATATAGATTAAATGATATTCTGGGGATGCAATGAGACGATAGGAAACTCTGCTATAGGAAAGCTGGCTACTTCAATAAAAAATTTCAAGAAAGCAAAAGAGATGGAGAATCTATAGATTAAAAGAGATATAACCATCTCACCATTAGCAACATAAGGATCTTATATACATATGGATTCCAGCTCAAACAAACAGAATATACATCCACCAGAGAAATGAGAGCTCTGACTGGATATTTGATTATATTAAAAATTGTTATTTATTTTTATGGGTGTGAACATAGTATTGTGAAAACAGTATGTAACGTTCTAATCTTTAGATATTCTATTCTGAAATATACACAGATGAAATGATATAATGCCTGGAATTTGATTTAAAACATCAACATGTGGATGTAGGTGAGGGTATAGATAAAGCAAGATTGGCCAAGAGTTGATAATTGTTGAAGCTGGTGATGATGCATCAAATTCATTATATTATTCTCCCTTCCTTCTTTTGAAAATTTACATAATACAAGGTTTTCAAAAATGTCATACATCTTGACAGCAATAATCATAGAATTAAACAAAATTAGAAGGAGGAAGGAACTTTAACTGTGTTACTTTCTTCAGTTTTGATGGTGGCAGTCAATAAATATGCTCTGAAATCGAAAAAGGGAAAAAGTGATAAGGGGAGTTAACTGTGAAGGCACAGCAGGCTGTGTCCAAGACGCTCCAGGGCAGGGAGTGAAGTGTCTCTGGGCCTCAGGGGTGGATCAGGACCTCGGAGTGGGGCAATGGTGGCTGCTGCCTGCCTCTCTCAGGCCTCTTGCCCCCACGTCTCAGCTGCCGTTGCTGTGCCGTCCTCTCCCATGGCACAGCCCTGACTCTCCAGGGCTATGCGAGTCCCCGGCCCTCCACTGAGTGGCATTGACTCTCAGGAGACTCTGGTCACTGCTCAGCCAATGCACCAGCTGGCCTGGGTTAGGCCTTATCAACCGTGCCCCACTTTGTGAGTTTTTAGGTATGTGGATTAGTGGGGCTTTGTCTGGGGTTTTGCAGGAACTTGGGGCAGGGCACATTTTCTAGAAAGAGCAGGTTTAATTGTGGACAGGGTTGGTCATAAAATTTCGCTAGTATGGAGTTGGATTACAGAAAGGAGAGACTAGTTTTAGGAGACCAGACAGGATACTGTTGAACCCAAATATCCACCAGGTACCTTCTATGTGTCTGACCTTGTGTTAGGTGCTGGGGGTGTAGGGATCAAGGAAATGTTGGAGCTGGAAAACTCTGTGAAGGAGATGGGAGGGGGTGGACACGGTTGGATTTAGACACTCAGTGGATTGGACTTGATCTGGGAGATAATGCTCCCGTCTTTGGCACATCCTCCTAACAAGCTCAGCCTTGCAAAATCCTGTTCCACACTCGAGGCTCAATGCATGCACTACCCCCGCCAAGAAGCACTTTCCAATACTCCATAGCAATTTGTATGTCCTTCTCTTACCTTAACTTGCTTTGCAATGACATAGTTGATGTAGTTGTAGTTGCATATTTTGCATTATTCTTTTTTTTTTTTTTGCTCCGATTTTGGAGAGTAATGCATTATTCTTAAGTTGCCTCTTGTTTTATGCTTTTGGACTTCTGCTAGACTGTAGACGCCATATCCTAGACACATTTGCAGGTGGCAGGGCTGTTGGAAGGCCTATAGTCCTAGGTTTAAATCCCATTTTCACCACTTACAAGCTGTGTGACTTTGAGCAAGTTACTTAGCCTCTCTGAGCCTCACTTTCTTCATTTGTTAATGGGAATGATACCCAACTCAAAGTGTTTTATGAGGATTAAATTATATTGAGGATATAAAAGTAACAAGACCAAGCACAGGGCAGTTGAATGGTCTTCTCAGCAGCATTTGACAGTCAACTCCTCTGTTCTACTTGAACCCAGATTTTTTTCCTGGGGGTCTGTGTATTGAGGAGAAACAAGTTAGACCTTGAAGGGGGAGTGGCATTAGCATAGCTAGGAGGATAAGGGAAAGAAAAGAGCACATCCAGAGTTCTCTCTGGTTTCTCAGGGACGGGTCAGGGGGTGGGCTGAGCAGGGAGCAGGCAGCAAGTGGGCCACGCTCTGGACAGGACATCTCCTCCTCATGTTGTCAGCGGAAGCCACTGTAATTCCAGGACTCAGGTAGCCACGCGTCGTCCAGCGTAATGGAAACTCTGCATTCTGAGCCGCAGCACACGCCTTACTTGATGTCCCCACACCGGGGACTGGAATCAGTAACTAGAACAGGATGTCACTAGGCTCTCAGGGAAATGGTGCTGGGCAGTCCTCAGGAATATTTCATGCATGCTTCAAGGGAGCCTGGAAAAACACCACAATTATGGAGGTGTAAACCTCTCTGTTGCCTGGAATGTTCTAGGCTGAAGCAGATCCAGGGCCTTTCTCCAATTCAGGGCTGGCTATGCACAGACTCCATCACCAGGGCCCTTCTAAATACCATTTGCTGCAGCCCTTGCTTGTAGGCACAACGTATAAGGTTACAACCTCGCTCTTACTTTATTTTTAATAGTGACTGTTTCCTGACCATCTTAATTGCACAAGTAAATAACCTGCCCTGAAAAGTTTTGTCTGTATAAGTACTCTTTTCTGCTACTGTTGCCTCTTTCTCCTGCACCATGCATTTCTCCCTCTCTTCTGGATCATTCCCATTGGCATTGTACCAGGCTCTGGTGGCTCCAACTCTGTAAACACAAAACCCTGTCTGTCGTTCATCCCTCTGTTCTCCTGCAGCTGTGGTTTCCTTTCTCCACCCCTTCTCAGCATAACTTCCTACAGTGTTGTCCACAGCTCTCACCTCCTCTCCTCACTCCCCTGCCCAGTTCTCCCCGACCTGCTTGTCTCTCGGCTTCTGTCCGCACTCCACGACACCGCGCCTGATGCCTCGCCTTGACCACGCTGTCCTCCCAGCAGCATTCGACAGTCGACTCCTCTGTTCTACTTGAACCCAGCGATTTTTCCTGGGCGTCTGTGACACCACACTCTTTAGGATTTCCCCATCTTGACAGCCATGCCTTTGACTCAGCCCTATCTTTGGGCTCTGATTCCTCATGTGACCTCTAAGAGGTTGACCGTCCCAGGAGATGGGCTTGAGCCCCACTCTCTTCTCCATCCACACCTCCCACCCATCTTCTCATTCCCCCACAGCTTAAATACCACACACACGGTGATGGGCCCCAAATTGCTGTGTCCATCCTGGTTGTTACTTTGCACCATGTGTTTCTGGATCCCTCCCCTGAGCTGGCTCCTTCCCCAGCCTCCTTAGTCTCAGTAAATGGGGCTTCTGATCCACTTGGTTACTCAGGGTGAGAACCTAGGAGTGATCAGCCTTGATTCTTATTCTGTTTTTGTTGGTTTTTTGTTTTTTAATTTAATTTTAAGGCCGGGTGTGGTGGCTCACGCCTCTAATCCTAGCACTCTGGGATGCTGAGGCAGGAGGATCGTTTGAGCTCAGGAGTTTGAGACCAGCCTAAGCAAGAGTGAGACTCCATCTCTACTAAAAATAGAAATAAATTCATTGGCCAACTAAAAATATATATAAAAAATTAGCTGGGCATGGTGGCGCATGCCTGTAGTCACAGCAACTTGGGAGGCTGAGGCAGGAGGATTGGTTGACCCCAGGAGTTTGAGGTTGCTGTGAGCTAGGCTGACACCACAGCACTCTAACCCAGGGAACAGAGTGAGACTGTCTCAAAAAATAAAAATAAAAAAATAAAAAATAAAAAAATTAATTTTAAATAATTTTAATTGGTTTGGGAGTACCAGCTGAATTCCATTCAATACATGTCTATAGCCGAGACGGGCGGATTGCTCAAGGTCAGGAGTTCGAAACCAGCCTGAGCAAGAGTGAGACCCCCGTCTCTACTATAAATAGAAAGAAATGAATTGGCCAACTAAATATAGAAAAAACTTAGCCGGGCATGGTGGCGCATGCCTTTAGTCCCAGCTACTTGGGAGGCTGAGGCAGCAGGATTGCTTGAGCCCAGGAATTTGAAGTTGCTGTGAGCTAGGCTGACGCCATGGCACTCACTCTAGCCTGTGCAACAAAGTGAGACTCTGTCTCAAAAAAAAAAAAGAAGATACAAACAGAGGTGAGGTGTTGTCTTTGCCTCGGAGGAATTACAGACTAGTTTAAGTCAAGACACTTAGAAGCAGGCCTGGCGAGGTGGCTCACGCCTGTAATCCTAGCACTCTGGGATGCTGAGGCGGGCGGATTGCTCAAGGTCAGGAGTTCAAAAGCAGCCTGAGCAAGAGTGAGACCCTATCTCTACTAAAAATAGAAAGAAATTAATTGGCCAACTAAAAATATACAGAAAAAATTAGCCAGGCATGGTGGCACATGCCTGTAGTCCCAGCTACTCGGAGGCTGAGGCAGGAGGATTGCTTGAGCCCAGGAGTTTGAGGTTGCTGTGAGCTAGACTGATGCCATGGTACTCTAGCCTGGGCAACACAGTGAGACTCTGCCTCAAAAAAAGAAAAAGACACTTAGGAGCACCCACATCAAATGAACAGTACAGTCACATGCCAAACTGAGTGTACCAAGAGCAAATTCTGTAAGAGGAAAGAAATCAGTGTGAGCTGAACAGGTAGGAGCTTGAGAATATCTGTTGAATAAACAAGCTATTAGGGCTTGCTGGCTGTAGCTATAATCAGATAAAAGAAGCAAGGAGTAAAAAGTGACACTGAGGTTTGAGCCAGGGTGACTGGAAAGTTGGTGGGACTACTGGCAGGTGAGAAAGTTGGGTTGGGCAAAGTAAGTTGTGTTTAAGGCATGTTGACATAACTCTTGTGTCCCTAAATCTGGACAAGGTACTCCCCAACTATACTTGTGCAAGTCCCACAAGGATGTCTGACATGTACCAATGAATAAGTCTGGTCATCATGGGCTGACACCAGCAAAAAAAAAAAAAAAATACATGTCTATACTGTACAGAGGTGGAGTCTGGGCCTTTGGTGTACCCGCTACCAAGTGCTGTCCATTGTACCCCACGAATAACTTTTCATCCCTCACCCCTTCCATCTTTTCCTTATTCTTACCTTCATCACTGCTCTCCCACTCATCCAATTTTTTACCAGCTCCTGTCAACTCTACCTTGAAAACATAGCCCAAGTGTTTTCTGTCCACTTCTGTTGACTCCACCTCTACCCACCCTGTCCAAGCCATAATCATCGTTCACCCAGGCAAATGCGGTAGCTTCCTAAATGCTTCCATTCTGCCTTGTACAATCATTTTTTGTCATTGAGCAGCTACAGCTTGTTTTAAAAACCAAAATCACACTGATGCTCCATCTTAAAAACTCTCGAGTGCCTTCCCATTGTACCTGGAAAGAAATCCTGACTCCCAGCTTTGGCCTCACAGGGCAAGGCTCTGGCTGCTTACTGACCACCCATCCCATCATTTTGCCCCTGCTCCACCATGCTTGGCAACGCCGGCTGGTTTTGCCTGAGGCCTTCTGCACTTGCTGTTCTCTTCTTGCCACAGTGCTTGCCTCCAGGTGGTTTTAATGTCCACTCGCATTCCTCAGCCTTCCCTGCCTGGTCACTCACTCTAAAATAGCCGCCTCATCATCTTTAGCACATAATCCCCTTTACATTCTCTGCCGAGCCCTTCTCACACTCTGATGGTAACTTGTCCATTGTTCGCTTTCCCCACATGAATGTTCCTTCCATGAGAACAGGTATCTTGATCTGTTTATCTCCAAAGTCCACCCTCTTCGTTATACTTGGCAGGTCACTTCACTTGTTTTAGCTGCAGTACGAAACAAGAGAAAAACAAAACAAGGCAGTGGGGTTGGACTTGGTTAGTGGTTCTCTGCTCTGATTGTTCATAGGCCTCTCCTGGGAAGCTTTAAAAAGCACACAGAAGCTCTAAGGATTCTAACTTAGGTCCTGGTATGCTTTAAAACTCACCCTGTGATTCTAAAGGACACGTGGGTTGAGTGAGAATGCCTGGTTGAGACCAGTGCTTCTCAAACCTGAACATGCACCCGTATCACCTGGGGATTGTGTTAAAATGCAGATTCTGACTACGTAGGTCTGGGGTGGGGCCTGACATGCTGCATTTCTATCAAGCTTCCAGGTGAGGCTGATGTGCTGGTCCATGGACCACACTTTCAGTGGTGAGGGTCTGAGTGATCTCTAGGTTTCCGTCCCCTTTAGCAAACTGTGGGGAAAGCAGTTCTAAAGCACAGGTGTTCTGTATTCACCAAGCATCCTGCATGCCCAAGTCTCGTTCATCTTTCTCTGTTACAAATAGGCAGTGTTTTTGTTGGTGATCTAAATATGTGAAAGCCAAAATGAATAATGATGTGATATGGAGATGAGGCATGGACTCTGCAATGGGTTCATATCCCAGTTCTGTTTCTTACCGGCTGTGCCAGTGTAGGCGAGTTACTTAAACTTTCCGAGCCTTAATTTCCTCAACTCCAAAATTGGGATAATGAGCCCTTCTTATCTCATAGAGGACTAAATGGGTTAAAACATACGAAGCACTTTGCACACAATAGGTGTCAAATAAATGGCAATGCTGTGATCTTGGTGGACTTTGCAAACTGGTCTAATCTTGTTATCCAGTTCCCTGCAGGCCACAGGAACCTTGATCTGTGCCAGCTGCAAGGATCATCAAACAGATCAGAGTCTGCCTTTGATCTCAATGTCAGGTGACATGATGACATAAGAAATGTCAAGGCACACAGAGCCTTCAGACCAGCGTTTCTGTCCTTGCCTAGAGAATGACAGGGGCAGAGAAACCCTTTATTTTCTCCTTTCTCTAGATTGTTAGAATATCTCCCCATATCTGTTCCCTGCCTACCTGTGCAATTTCCCCAGTGATTTTTGGTAAAAAGACAGAAAACCTTAATCCTTAAAGTGTTGACTTCACTGCTGCAATCAGACTAGTCTGTTAGTAATTTGTTCAATCATATATTAACTGAGTGCCCAGCTGCCAGGGACCCAGGGATGAACAAAAACTTCATAGTCTCTATTACCCTGAAGGTTGTCGAGGGGAGGCAGGTGCTGAACAAATAAAATATACAATTGCAATTGTGGTGCTTTGAAGGAAAAGAACAGAGTGCTCTGAAAGAGAATATTGAAGCTCCACGGCACCATTCATTTTCATTTCAAAAGAGCCTTCTGATTGCTACGGGTATTATGGACTGGAGCAGGCAGGAGGGAGGAGGGCAAGCCATCAGGGGCCCTTCCAGTGGTTTGTTCCAGGCCGTGGCAGTGGAGATGGGGATCGAGTTCCCTTCATTATCGTGAAATGTTGGCTCATAGATTTAATAGTTTTATAATTTTTCCCCTTTTACTTAATACAGAAGACACTGTATCATCATAGAAAATTCTAACTAGGAGTATGGTTTTGGGCCAGTGGATTCCTCTCTGTAGGTTTTTTTATTTATTTTTATTTTTTTTGAGACAGAGTCTTGCTTTGTTGCCCAGGCTAGAGTGAGTGCCATGGCGTCAGCCTAGCTCACAGCAACCTCAAACTCCTGGGCTCAAGCAATCCTTCTGCCTCAGCCTCCCCAGTAGCTGGGACTACAGGCATGCACCACCATGCCCGGCTAATTTTTTCTATATATATTAGTTGGCTAATTAATTTCTTTCTATTTATAGTAGAGACGGGGTCTAGCTCTTGCTCAGGCTGGTTTCGAACTCCTGACCTCGAGCAATCTGCCCGCCTCAGCCTCCCAGAGTGCTAGGATTACAGGTGTGAGCCACCGCACCCGACCGTGTAGGTCTTATTTATTTATTCTGTAAATGATAGTAGTGGTGGGTGTTGGTGTCAATGGGGTGTAAAGTTCTTTCTGCCTTGCCATTTGGGGACTCTTAAGACAAATGAACAGCGGTCATAAATAGAAAATTTTAAGCTTCAATGGGCTAGGCACGCACAGTGGCTCACACCTGTGATCCCAGCACTTTGGGAGGCGGAGGCGGGAGGATTGCTTGAGGCTAGGAGTTCAAGGTTGCTGTGAGCTAAGATCGTGCCACTGCACTCCAGCCTGGGTGACAGAGCTAGAGAATGTCTCCTAAAAAAAAAAAAAAGAAAGAAAGAAAGAAAAGAAATTTTAAGCTTCAAATTAGTAGTATAAACAGAAAGCTTAACAATACAGAGAATTAGATTTCCTATCCTTTAAGCACTCTTGCCTTCCTTTTCACAAGTCAACCTCCCAAAGTGCTGGGATTACAGGCATGAGCCACCATGCCCGGCTGCATTTTTTTTTTTTAATATGCTGCTTAGTGGACCAAGTAATGAATTTTGACAAATGCCTATCATTATATTTTAAATTGCATTTGCAATTGGAACAATATAAAAAGGCATTTCAATTTACATAATCTTTTTTGCTGTTTTCACTTCCTCATTTTTACATTTTTTATTTTTGAGACAGTCTTGCTCTGTCACTTCAGCTAGAATGCAGTGGCGTCATCATAGCTCACAGCAATCTCAAACTCCTGGGCTTAAGTGATCCCTAGCCTCAGCCTCCCAAGTAGCTGGGATTTGGGAGTACAGCAGATGCCACTGCGCCCACCTAATTTTTCTATTTTTAGAAGAGATGGGGGTCTTACTTTTGTTTTAGGCTGGTCTCAAACTCCTGAGTACAAGCGATCCTCTGGCCTTGGCCTCTAAGAGTGCTAGGATTACAGGCATGAGCCACCATACCTGGCCTTTTACTTCCTCTTAAAACAGGGAACAACCTGGGGATTTTTGCTTATTTTCTGGCAGAAAATTTTAAGCAAGTCAGAGCCTCTATAGACTTATGTTTCCACATTTTTGGTGACAGATATTAAAGGAACTCTGGAAAACAAGGGAGGCCGAGGCGGGCAGATTGCTCGAGGTCAGGAGTTCGAAACCAGCCTGAGCAAGAGCGAGACCCCCGTCTCTACTATAAATAGAAAGAAATTAATTGGCCAACTAATATATATAGAAAAAATTAGCCGGGCATGGTGGTGCATGCCTGTAGTCCCAGCTACTGGGGAGGCTGAGGCAGAAGGATTGCTTGAGCCCAGGAGATTGAGGTTGCTGTGAGCTAGGCTTACGCCACGGCACTCACTCTAGCCTGGGCAACAAAGCGAGACTGTGTCTCAAAAAAAAAAAAAAAAGTTCAGAGTTTTGTTGCCTACAACTTTATTTTCATTTGTTGAGTTGTAGAAGCATGTTTAAGTGGGGAGTTATGAAGCCTGAATTCTAGAATCAGTGCTGCCACTAATGCACTGTGTGGCTGCTGGCCTATTCCTTTACCTCTTTGGGCTGACATTTTGTGCTTTTGGAGTAATTTGTGTTCACTACTTCTTCATGGTCTTTTGTTTATAGCTTTACCCTTTGTTGACCAATCAGCCCCAACTTCGTCCATCACAAATACAAGAGGGTAAGATGTGGACGAGAAGTGATGCTGCCAAGCTAGCCAGTTTACACACACAAAACCTTGCCTGGGTGCTGTGCAGGCTCCTGACAGCCCTACCTGGACTAGCTCTGCCCATGAGGGTCAAAGTCTATCTGCACCTGGGTCCTAGTTTCACCTCCATAGATCCCTCTGTTCTGGCTGGAAATGTGACTTTCTTAGTGATAAGAGTTGTGCTTTCCATTCATCCACCAAAATTGTTTTAAGTACCTACTTTTTTTGCGGGGTATTGTTTTTCACTTTTATTTGAAAAATAGCCTAGAAGATAAGTTACTTTAGCAATTCCTTAAGTGCCAGAATTCTATGCTGGCTAGAAAGGTACCACTGTATTTCAAAAACCAAAAACAACTCTAAAGCCATCACTTCCACCTGGTGCTATGCTAATGAAATTGGGCCACTGAGGTAAGCAGTCTTCAATCCTTACTGAACATGTGGGGCTAATCTGAATTCTTTTGAAAGTTTAGGGTTGGGACTGAGGGTGTGGGTCGCATGGATCAACCCCAGTACTCTGGACATCAGCACTAGCTAAGTCTCTTCCTTCTGATTCTGCAAGCAGGAGCAATCCTCCTCTTACACAAGTGCTAGACTGCCAAACAAGGACAGCGCCGGGGAGGAGACCTGCAACACCAATGACTGACATGAGCTGGGACCCCAGTGCTGCCACTGGCCTGCACCATGACGTTGGGCTGATGACTCTTTCCCACGTGGCTACAGTGAAAGCTCCAACTGCAGAGGTAGTGAAGAAGCTTCATTGCACCTGCACTCTATTGAGTCAATGCACAATAAATACACAGGCTTCAATTAGGAAAAGGAAGCACAATATTCATTTTTGGAAAATATTTATTAAAAAACTAAAGTGAATGTGGCAGAAAACAAAAACAAAACCAACACGTACCTTTAAATAGCAAGCATAGGACACACTGGTTATATAAAGCTTTCCCAATCCTACCGATCTAGTCTTTCACACCAGCTACAGTCAGGCAGGGCTTCTCAGGGAAGCCAAGTGTAAACAGGTCATCTGTACCAGTGGTGAGCGGAAACTAATGACGTGAGCATTGTCAATGGCCATGTGACTTGCTTTCCTGGGCCGTCCACCCAAAACACAAGAGTGACCAAACCTCTTCAGTGTGTTCACGAGGATCTACAGTTCTAGTTTTAATTTGAGGGTGGGGGGGATGTTAGGGGATGAAATAGAAAGACAAACAGTATCAGCTGAGGGCAATCTTAAAGCACCTTTAAAATCTGGACTCTTTCCCACAATTTAACCCAGTAATTCGCAAACTTTCCTGTTGAAAAGAATCACCTGATGAGATTGTTAAAGTCACAGGCTCCCTACGTCTGCAATTTTAAGATGAGCACTCCAGGTGATTCTAGGCATATTGGCCAGCCATCCCATCTGAGAGACACTATTTAAAATGCACCAAAACAATTCCTACCTGCTAAAAAACACAAGTAAAGGGGTCTGCTGGCTGTCACTGTGCTTTTGTCAATGTCGAGTGGCTGATGGAGGGAGGCGGACAGGAAGGAGCCTCCAATTTCTAACATGCTCATCTGCAGCAGCCCTGAGCAACCTGTCAAGTGTTGTTTCAGGAAGAAAGATTTAATGATAGAGTTGATTTTAGATCACAGAACAGCCTCTGGATCATCGATGGGCCAACCCCATTCATCCCAGGTTAATGAACTTTGTTGGGCCGATGCCAGATGGGAAGCTGCTGTTCAAATGAAACACGGGGAATCGTGGGTCCCTTGTGAAGGGTCCCTTGTGAAGACATATGGACTAAAACATCTATAAAAATCTTTATTAAACATAGAGCACTATGCCCAAATAATTTTGATGGTTTATGAAAGCCACACGGTGCATCACGGACAACATGTAGAAATCGTCACATTGATTCCAAGGTTCCCATTATCTGCAAAAAGATGTGCTATGGCTGTGTCAAAAACAAGGCAGTCACTGTTCATGATGGCTGCGGCCACACCATCGTGAATGGACCGGGGCGTGGCCTCCCAGGTCAGTCTCCGCCGGTTCCCATTCAATTCCAGTCTGTAGGCAAAGTTCTCGGCTTGCTTGCGGGTGCCGATGAGCAGGACGATGGCGAAAAACTGCTGGTGGCCTTCGTACTTCTCTTGTTTCTCCAGCACCAGCATGAAGTGATGGCCGAAACATGACTGCATCATCACCCAGTCGACGGCCCCCGGCAGGTTAATGTCTGTAGCTAGAAAGACGATGTCTTCTCCCTGAAGGGTGGTAATGCTCTTGTGGGCATGCATGAGATGGGACATCACGGCTTCCAGGGACCCCTGCCACTTGCAGGAAGCACCAGGACAAGGGCAGGAGTAGGGACGGTATTCACAGATGTCTTCATGTTCTGGCTTCTCCGTATGGTGCAGGGTCAGGGAACAGCCCGTCGTGGCATACTGCAGAGACAGAAGGAAATACACTGAGCCATCGGCCTTCTCAAAACGTCTCTTGGTGCGACCCTCTAAGACTGCTGGGAATGCCCACTCAGGTTTCCTGGGCTTAAACTGTATTCTTATCTCAACTACTTTTGTTCAAGATGAGTGAAATATTCAAAACTAAACATCTCAGTCATATTCATCATCAGTGTTGTCATGCATGAAATCAAGGGCATTTCCTGAACCAAGGTGTTGGGCAAAGAATATTATATTACCTCCAGGCTAGTTTTCACATAAAGACAATTTCAAAAATAGTATAATTCTTTCTGTTGTCCCCCTAACTCCTTCCTGGTTCAAACTGGTGACTGGCAGGCAGGCCGGCCGTGGGGAAGGCTGGAATGACTAGGCTAGGGCAGAGGAGGGCTGGAGACCCCTTCACACTGCTAGAAATATTACCCACCTTCTCCTTTTAACCTTTTCTCTGGGAGGTTTTGCCCGTAGTTTTTGGGTGGAAGGAGATCACATCCAAGAAGACTGCTTGTCACTTTGATTCCAGCCAATGGAGGTTCAGATGAGAAAGGCCTAAGCCCTTTCTTGCCCCAGACCACTTCCTCAAGTCCAAGGGCATGCCACTTCACAACCAGGTACGTCAGGCTGTTAGGACAGGCCCAGAAGGGAGGGGTACTGGACGAGTTTGCTGACACAGTCAGTCTGCCCCTCAGACGCTGCTTTAATAGGGTAAGAACGAAACCTTATTCTTGCTGCACTCAGGATGGCAACCCGAGGGATAAATCACACTCAGCGTAGCAAGAGACCACACCAAGGAAGTGGACTTTTGCTCCCAGCTCTCACAAGAATGACAAAGTTAATTCCTAGATACCAGATGGAGAATCAACCCACAAGTAGACACTTGCCCAGAGTACTATGTTGTCTTGTAAAGAATTAAGAAACCTGAATCACCTTTTCAAGTGAAACCAGGTGTCAGCCTTATAGCCCTGGAGCACAGAGTGGCAGGTAAACTGTCTGGCTTACGACACTTGAATGTCCCCCATTCCCTGAGACATGAATGCACCAAATAAGGCCAGGGCCAGGTCATTTTTCTAAGAGGCTAAAAAAAAAAAATATTCAATTGCTAAAAAATCCCCCCAAACGAAAACACCACAGTAGATTTGCTTCTCCATACCCTGACTTATAGAATAACCTCCTTGTAAACCTTAAGAAGGTCAAATGCTAATCTTGACAGATGAATTTATCACCAACAACAAGCAGGTACTGAGCACCTTCTCCATGCAAGACGCTAAGCTGTAGTCACTCGGAGGATACAGGAGCAAAGATGACAGCCTCCACTCAGAGAGATTAGTCTCCTCTAATCAGGAAGAAGAGTGGCTTAAAGAAAGAAATGCAGCTCATACCTCCCCACATCCCCCGTACCTAAAGCGGATTATAATCTTCAGTAGAAATTGGAAGAAATATTTCACTCTTACTTTGCCCACAGGAATTGTTTGTTCATCTTTTTTAAACCATGCACTAATTTTTAAAGCCTGGGTGTAAAAATACTTAATCAGGAGAAACACATTTATTTATCCACGTATATTTACACTTTGTGTTCCTAACTTTATAAACCACCCCCTCCAAAAAAAAAAAAAAAAAAAAAAAAACAAAAAAAAAACCAAACCCCAAATCCCTGTTAACTGTGTTTTAAATCTAGGATGTAGCCAGGAATACAGAGCCTTCTGATATTCTTGCCTGAAAGATGGGTGAGGCATTTCTGTCCAGAGTTTAAAAACACACAGTAAAAATAGCAAGAACTAGCCCAGAGCCTGGCAGATTCTCTGGCTGAAACAAGCCCTCACTACCCGAAGACGGTTCAGAATGAGCTGTTTGCCACGGCTGCCCAGGAATCATCCCAGGAACAAGATGAACTTAGGCCAGTGGCACACAGAAAAGTACCACCTGCACTTCTTCCCAAAGCTCCGAACCACCCCTTATTCATGGACTCAACATCTACGACAAATATGTACCATCTAGCAATCATTTTAGAACTTTTCCCAGTCAAGTAGGAAAATTTATATTTGGAATTATTTGGTTTGCTTTACAAGTCACACAGTCAACACTTCCTTCAACACAAATATGGAGAACAGGGAACCTCCCTGGACTACACAAACAGAAAAGGCATTACTTTGCATTTGTGTGGACAATGACATTATGAAAAAAGATCTTGCTACATTTTGTATTAAATACATTTTTAAAGCCTTAGGTACGGTACTTACTCTGCTTTTTCTAAACAAGCTGAACTTTAATGCCTATTTCTCTCTTTCTATCATGGGTAAGGTTTGTGTCTTCATGACCACTGGGGCCACTTTTATGATGGCTGGATTAGAGAAAAGATCTACTTTAAACACACATACACAGTCTCCCGTGCTGTTTCATACTTACAAGAGTCTTGGAGTGGTTCTGGAAAGACATTCCAGAGCACGATGGGTGTCCCTGTCACCTTCATCAGGGGCTCTCATCCAGGGATCAGAGAGAGGGCTTTAGGGGTCTGTGAGTTCCCCAAGACTGTATGTAAAACTGTCTAGGTGCCTCTGAGCAAAGCCAAATCTCACCAGTCCCTGGCCTAGGGTTTGTGTTTTCTTGAAAAACTCCAAGGGTTTCTGAAGGTTGCTAGGGGCACAAACCTCTATGCTGGAGCACATAGAGGGACTCAGCTGTGGGTCCTGCCCTTGCGGTGTTCCAGTTAAGAGGGGCCATAGAATAAACTTAACAACAAACAACTCAAATGCGTCAGAAACGAAGTTGACTGTGCACAAGAAAACCAGAAGGGCGACAGGTGATTTCAAAGTGGGGCAGGGTGAAGAAAAAAGGGGTGAGGGCAGCTTTGCTATGGACAGCTGGACTGTGGATGGAGTTGTCCCATGTGGTTCTAGCACTGGGGAAACAGCGGGGATAAAAGCTAAAGGAGAAGGCAGGGACTTCACAAACAATTCAGTTTATTTTCAGGTTTTCTCCGCTGGCACTACTGACATTTGGACCAGATAATTCTTTGTTGTGGGGTTGTGCTGTGTATCGTAGGATGTTTAGAAGCATCTCTGGCCTCTATTCATTAGATGCCAGCGGTAACCATGCCCTGCCCCTCAGTTGTGACAACGAGAAATGTCTCCAAGCATGGCCAAGTGTCTCCTAGGGGCAAAATCGCTCTGGGCGAGAACCACTGATTCTGAGGAGAACCGCTCATTCCAATTCTGAATAAGGACAAAACCCGGCTTCTGGGCAGCCACAGTCACAGCTGGGAGGAGCCCACGCCAGCAAGCAGGTCCAGCAGGTCACTGCCCCGCCCACTGGGCACTGCCAGGACAACTTTGAGAATGCCCGCCCTGACACACAGCCAGAATCTGGCTGCTGGCAAAGCGTGGGGATAGACCAGGGAGCTGGTTCTACCCGTTTTACCGACTCGAAGCTGGAGGCTCCCAGAGCGTGACTAACTGGTCAGTGCCTCGTGGTCAGTTGTGGCCACACCAGGAATAGAGCCCTACGTTCCCAGGCTGCCCCTCCAGGGCTCTCTCACAGCACACCGCAGCTCAGGAGTCAAACAAAGAATATTTTGAGAAAAGGGAACAGAATATCTGCCTTCATCCACAGCCCCAACCCAACACATACAAAACTCAGAGTCCACAGATACACTGCTTTTGGAAGTAGGTTCTAATATTAACTTCTTCCTTGGCGTGCAAGCAGAAAAACAGCCCTGAAAGCACCACTCCCTTAGGAATAAGGCAGCAGCACCTCACAAATAAGTAACCAGCCATCAGGTCCTCCCGGCCTTCTCTGGCATCAGGCAAAAAGTCCTCAGGTTTCACTTTTCACACTCTGGCTAGGGCTGGGCCCTCCAAATGTGATGGGGTCAAGGGACTTCTGTGTTTGAGCTTTCCAGGGAGGGCTTTCCTTTAGACACCTGGTCCTTAGCTGTGGCCTCTTGTTACTGAGAGAAAGCACCAGGGCTGGTTTGCAGAGGCTGCCTGTGTATCTTGGGACAAGTTCACAGCTATAAATGAGATTTCTCCCCAGGGAAATATCTGCTCATTTCCCCCAGGGGGAATTAAAGTAACTCTCTAAAGAAAGCACACACACTTACACACATACACACAGAGAAATGCAAAGTTAAGGAACATAGGGAGGTGGAAGATGATCCAGCAGAATGAGAAAAAAAATGTTGAAATCCCATTTCTGACTTTTTAAGGAACTTTTCATGTTGAAATGGCTCAAAAGTCTTGTGCAAATGTGTTCTGCCATTGAAAGGCAATGAGTAATCTGGAGCCTTATTTTTTAAGTCTTTACAGAAAGCAGTAAATAGTTCCCATTCTTTCCCTGGGCTTGGGGTTTGAAGGTTGTATTTAAGTTGGAATTTAGGCAGGGTTTTTCTCGTTTCGGCATACAAACCCTTTCACATACAGATACAAAGAGATACGTCAGAACACATTCAAACATGAGACACCTGTTATTTACCTAATAAACACAGTCACATTACATCTGCTTATGAAATGAGTATAGAAGCAAAACAAATAACCCTTCTTGGCTGGGGTGCTAGTGAAGGCCATGGATGCAGTGAGTGGTTTAGACCAAGTCATTTAATCTCATTAAGTTTGATTCCACACAATTCAAGAACGATCTGCTGAACTCCAACAATCAACAATGCACTACAATGGAGGTGCCATGCACTCCCCGGTAGAGGCTCGTCCCTCTCGGGAACTATGAGGTAACCACCCTGCCTAGACCTGCTTATCTCCTAGGAAACAGTTGAAATTTATTAGCAAAATATCTACCAGTGCCTCAAATGAGAATGTCTCAAGAAAAACAAAGCACAATCAATATTTTGTGTTAATGATCATAGACTTGGGAATTAAATCCAAGAAATGACCTTGTCTTGAAGTAAAAGCAAACCGTGCTTTCCTTCAATCTAAGTAAGCTGTAATGATCACAAAACGCACACTGGCTGCTAATGTGATGCATGACCCTGGCCCGAGAAACCAAAATTGCTACAAAGGACATTATGGGGGCAATAGCTGAGATTTGAATATGGACTGTGGATTGGATAACAGAATCTACTACTGTGTGCCAAATTTCCTGATTTTGATAACTGTGCCATAATTATGTAAGAAAATGTCCTTGTTTCTCAAAGAAACACAGTGAGTTATTTAGCAGTACAGGGGCAGGAGCCTGCAATTTGCATTCAAATGGTTAAATATATGGAAATATGGTTAAATATATGGAATGGAAAGAGCACAGATGACAAAGCAAATAGGGTAAAAAGGAAACAACTGGTAAACCTGCATAAAGGCTATATGAGAATTTTTTTGTACTATTGCAACTATTGTGTAAATTTGAAATCCTATCAAAATAAAAATGTATTAAAGAATCAGGGACTGAGTTAGCATATTTATCCTTTATGGGATATAGAGATTTCTTATGCAGAGTTGGTTGAATAAACTGTTATCACAATAGTATTTTTTTAAAAAAGAAACTATACTTTTAGTACATTTACATGTAAATGCAACCACAGTTAGTTTTTCTTTTACTAAAGGCCCTTTGGGATTCACTTTAGTGAACCAATACAATTTTGCATTGAAGACATAAATTGTTATACTAATTAACACTTCGTTTGTCATCACAGAAGACAAAGCATTCTCTATTGTCCTCTGATCTTTCCAAAGGTTTGAGGGGCCCTGACAAGTCTGCGGCCTTGGCATGTGGTTTCTGGCCACTAGAGTTTCATTATCCACCACCTGACATGGTCCAAGGTAAACTCCTACTCCAATCCAGAACCATCTGAAAGATGAGCTCCAGGAATGAAATTTACCCACCTAGCCCCCTTCTTTTAGTGCTAGGGAGGTGAACCCAGAAGTAGAGCTATGGGAATTCAACAGGAAGGATGAGTTCCTGACAGTGTAATTTATTCTGTATGTTCAGCAAATAATTAGGAGACTATTGGCTGAAGTCTCTGTCTTCTCAACATTCTTTAGACTCATTCAAATGGGAATTGCAGCTAAATCTAGTATAAATCAACACCATGGTAAAACTTTTCCATTTTAACCAGCAATTAAATTTTACCACTTTTTAAAAAGGACTTCTATCAATTCAAGCTAGCTTCTTCATGATTAAAAATGTTTGCCTGCCCCCAAAATACCAATAAACAATCTCAGGTTATTTTCTAGTTAATTTAAGGGCCTATTAATTTTATTGATTTACTGATCCATTGCCTGCTTCTTGCCAACCCAGTATTTGTTGATAAATGAATAAATACTAGGTTTATCTGCAGAAGATGGAATGTTCTACACCATATTAATTTTACTTTAATTAGATGTTTTACTGTAGAACTTAACATTAAAAAAATTCAATAGACCTTGAGATCATGTCAGAAAAAAATATTTATTGTTAGTTTAGATTTCAGGCACTATGAATTTGCTTTGTCTTTTTTGATAAAGGTATTTCACTTATTTTTACATAAATATTTGGGATGAGGGACTTCATAGCTCTTCTGAGATCTTACATAGACTGGGAAACATCATCACTGTTGTCCTGATGGCTGTATGTTCCTCTTGCTTAAAATGTGTTTACAATAATGGTAAAGTAGCTATGATTAGAACTCAAGTACCCAGCGTCCTGTGTGACCTTGAGCCCACCCAGCCACCTCTGGGTCTATAAAACTGTCTATGACTCACTTCTGGATTGTTATTAACAGTGGAAGAATTGTAGACTCCTCAAGTTAATCATGCTCAGACTTGAGCAACAGTAGAAAGCGAAATTTCTTCTTGTGACTTAATTATAATACTCGACTTACTTGCATCTGTCTAGCATCCTTCCTCTAAGAAGCTTAGCTTATTTTCATGTAACTCAAACGGTAAAATTCCTTAGCTCCACTATGAGGCAGTACAAAGAGATAATTACTGACCAATATTGCATCAACAATTTTACAGATAATAATATGAGAAGATAATATTACTCAGCACCAGAACCATCAGTGTCATCAAACAGCAGTGAGACTAGGAAAATACTGTTAACTTTACAAACTTTCCTCTGGGTATGGCAATTCTATTAATAATCAAAATCTTGGGCTCAAAAATTCATCCTTTTTGACAAAGAGAAAGTTGACAAACTACTGTTGCAGCTAATTTTCTTACTAAAAGGTGTCTTCGTGGTGGAATATTTTTGGCATGATTATTGCAGAAATTTGAGAAAGTCCTGCTATGGGGGGGAGCATGTGTTTGACCTTACAAAAGCCCTATTTTTAATCTTAGAAACTTTAAACAAAAGTTGACTTTTGACTATGTATGTTTTTCATCTGTCCATAGCCAGAGTTAGCAGGAACCACTCACTGTCTTGGAGAACCAGTTTTGTGAGGTCCCTTCAGAGCATGCACAAGCAAACAAGAGCACCTTTAGAGTCAAAAGCTTTACGCCACGTGACCGGTGTCCTGCCTACCCTTTTCAATATGCCCTCACTCTTCCACGACCTGTCCCCACCTGCACAATCACTTAACTGCAAACAGCTCCACTCCCCTCACCTGTCTTTAATTCTGGACTAAAGCAACTGAATTCACCAGAAGACTTAAGTGGTAGGGTTGTAACATTAGCAAGTAAAAATACAAGATGCCAGTATCTCCCAGGCAATATTTGGTTATGCTTATACTCCCTATCCCCCCCCCCCCAAATTATTGTTTATCTGAAATTCAGATTTAACTGGGCATTCTGTGTTTTATCTGGTCACACTGGTAAGAGAGCCCCAGTACTGCCATCCTTCCAAAAGCCACTAGTGGAGTCTGGAATGGGAAGGGGAATCACTGTTAGTCAGCAGCGTGGGGTGGGCTGCAGCAAAGGCAGGAGGCTGTAGTGAAAAAGACAGTGTGTGTGTGTGAGATTACAAGGCCCACACTGGTGTTTCTGCTCCCTGAACCTACAAACTGCATGAGCTTGGGCAAATCTCTTACGGGGGACACTCACTGTGTCCTATCTCCTTTACAAAGTAATGAGAAAAATAACATAAGATAACACACCTAGTTCAGGGCACCTATCAGCAAGGCCAGCTAGGTTCTCTACAAGCAACTCTGCTGGCCTCCCATATAGCCTCCTTGTGACCTGCCATCCCTTCCTTCTTCATGGGCAAGCTGCTGCTCATCCTTCAGAATACATCTGGCACCACCAAGCAGTGAGGTCTTCAGACTCCTCTCTGCACATCTCACTTCAGAAGGGCTCTGCCGCCCTGTCGGCACGTCTGTCTCCACCGTCAGACGTGGTTTCAGAAGGATGGGAGGGGTGAGTGGAGGTAACAGCTGGTGAGGCAGGTGGGTTGTGGGAAGGTGATGGCCTGGAGCTTCAGGAGATTCCAAGACAAGAGAGGGTATGATCACAAGTTAGCGGGCAAAGCAGCAGACAACTCTGGCCTGATGTTACATCAGAGAGACAGAGCAGGCAGCAGCATTAAGAAAACCAAAAGGATAACACCCAGTACTGGTGATGCTGAGAAGAAATGGGCACTCAACTGTAAATAATTCCAAGGGAGAAAACAATTTGATTCTACTATTAAAAGCTTTTATTTCTGCATATACCCTTGGACTCTACCAACCAACTTCTAAGAATTTACCTTTAGGAAATAATTATTTTCTTATGCACAAGGATTAAGTTATACTAGTATTTATTTATTTTTTATAATCTCAGAAAACAGAATAAATGACCACAAACAGGAACCTAAGTAGATAACCCTGGTACTGTTAAAGAATTGCAATAGTATACAGCCATTAAACATGGCTTTTTATTTTTTTTTGAGACAGAGTCTGGCTCTGTTGCCTGGGCTAGAATGCTGTGGCATCAACCTAGTTCACAGCAACCTCAAACTCCTGGGCTCAAGCAATCCTTCTGCCTCAGCCTCCTGAGTAGCTGGGACTACAGGCACGCACCACCATGCCTGGCTAATTTTTTTTCTCTATATTTTTAGTTGGCCAATTACTTTATTTTATTTTATTTTAGTAGTGATGGGGTCTCACTCTTGCTCAGGCTGGTCTTGAACTCCTGAGCTCAAACGATCCTCCTGTCTTGGCCTCCCAGAATGCTAGGATTACTGGCATGAGCCACCATGCCAGGCCTAAACATGGTTCTGAAGAGTATCTATCCATGTAGAAAAGCAGTCATGATGAGTTAGATAAAGGTTATGAAGTAGTATGTATAATAGGATTCCTCATCTCACCAGCTTTTTTTTTGAATGACAAATTCCACTGATGTAGAAATAAGTTTGCAAGGACATATGCAAAATGGTATAGTGGTTATTTCTAGGTAGGAGGATTATGGAGGACTTGAAGTTTATTTTACTTTCTATATGTTCTACATTTTATTTTATTTTGTTTTGAGACAGAGTCTCACTTTGTTGCCCAGGCTAGAGTGAGTGCCGTGGCGTCAGCCTAGCTCACAGCAACCTCAAACTCCTGGGCTCAAGCAATGCTACTACCTCAGCCTCCCGAGTAGCTGGGACTACAGGCATGCACCACAGTGCCCGGCTAATTTATTCTATATATATTAGTTGGCCAATTAATTTCTTTCTATTTATAGTAGAGACAGGGTCTCACTCTTGCTCAGGGTTCGAACTCCTGACCTTGAGCAATCCGCCCACCTCAGCCTCCCAGAGTGCTAGGATTACAGGCGTGAGCCACTGCGCCTGGCCTATATGTTCTACATTTTAAAATAAGGATCATAACTTTAGAAAAGATATAATATATAAAATAAAATGCATATAATACATATACTTTAAAATGTTGCTTAATCTAACCAAGATTTCCCTTTTAAAAGAAATGAGGGAAAAAATTCTCATCACTGAAAAACCAATACCAGGACCAGCTTACCTAGCTCTCTGAAAACCATATGTGATTAGGAGTAGGGAAAAGAAGTTCAGTGGGAAAATCCGTGGGAGAAAATGAGAAAAATAACCATTTTTTCAAGTTTATGACTGGGCCTGAATTCAGACATTGGCCATTTGCTTTCTGTCAGCTTCTGACTGTGCACATTTATTTAGTGCCAGGGCTGTGCTAGCCACCTCACATGAATTATCACAGTGTTTGATCCTTACAACACCTTATCATCACCCCATTTTACCAATGAGCCACTGAGGCTTGGAGAGGTCACCAGCCAGTCACAGTGGGGACAGAGTCAGGGTTTGGACCAGGAGGTACGACTGGAACCTGCCTTCAAAACTGCCAGGGAGTCAGGGGGGAGGAGGAACCCAAAGACACTACCTCTGTCGATTCAAACTTTTAAAATAGTGCACAGGCCCACACATTTAACACAGGGATATTTTTCATCCATCTCAATAGCATCTGTGGCCAAAAACTGGGAAGGAGGTAATCCTTTATGTCATTAATGCTACATAGTCTACACACATAAAATCTTTACCAAACTGGAAACGAGGAAAACAGCAGTTTCCTAATTTTCAAGAAACTAATGGAGAAAGATGGGCATCTGGGGCAAAGTTGAGAACTTCTCATAAGCCTCAGAAAGTATACTCGACAGCTTAATCTAAAGATATATTTGATCAGGAAAATGTTCTTACTTTCCTTTTCAAGGTGTCCAGAGTGGAACCACATTCTAATACCGCACGTATGATCACGCCCTGCACACTACGCCAGCAATACACAGTGGCTCTGAATGCTGGCATTCAGTCTAGCAAAGGGGGCCGCTGTGCCCCTTTCAAGGAGTGAGGCCCTTATGGTTTTGAATAAGAAATGCCATTTCTCACAAGTTTTGTCAGAAGCACAAATCTGGCTCTTAAGACATTTTACATTGAGGTCTTACTATGGTCACGTGTATACAGTACCTTTCTATGGGGCTTCAAAACAGGGATCTAACTCACAGCACGGGAGAAATCTAACTCAATCTCAGGCTGGTATTTTATAGGCCAGACCTGCTGTAACCTTAGGGAAGCCTCCATTCTGGCTGTACTAAGGATCAACTTTAACAAGGATTTATTCCATTTCCAGGTTGTAGTGACCTGTGAAAACTTTTTGGCCAGTTACGTGTAGTGTCAGCATTAAACATTAGTACTGCTGTGTAGTATTCTAATGCTTCTGTTTTATATAATAAAATACAATAAAAGCTGTACTGTCAATTTTGTTCTTTAAAATCTTGAGTGAGCCCCGGGGTTAAAGTATGTGGACTCTGGTGCTTGCCAGCTCATTCTATGCTTTTATGGGTCAACCTTGTTCATTTCAGGCTGTAGTGAGGCCTGCAGGGACAATTTCCAAAGTAAATGATTTTGTCTTAGGGGAATTTTTGAGGCTAAGAAGAAAGCTTTGAAACTGTTTTAGGCTAATCGGCTTATACTTCTAGATGATCACCCATCACCTTACAAACACCTCAACACCACTCATCTTCCATTTGAAAAGGTGAAGCAAAAGCCCTCTATAGCTCTTCTAATCTGATCGCAGAGCACACCAGCTAAGTGTTAGCTCCATTCTTTATAACAGATGAACAAACAAGGTCAGGGAAGTGAGTGGACTAAAGTCATACAAAGCCAGGATGAGAACCCAGTTCTTCTGTCTCCTGGCTAGTGCTCTTTTTCCTGGGACTGCTTACTACATTCCAAAATTTTAGGGTAAGAAAGAACCCTGGTATCATTTAGCCCAACCTCTTCTCTTAAAGACCCTCACTTGGATGCAAGCCCCTCACTTTGTTTGATCTGAACAAAGTCAAACATCTAGTAACTAAGAGGACATTTCAGCTGTCCCGGTGGCCAGAATAGAATATTGTCTCGGCAAAATAAAGATAAAAAGAAAACAAGTTACAAAAGCTACTAAATCACCTATCATTGGGACGTATTATTGTTCTGAAGTTCATGTATGGCAAGAGTTAAATGAGAACTTGCAGGCTCACAGAATGCAATCTACAGGAGAACCAGATCAGAGGCTGCACGTTGGCAGTTGGAATTTGGCCTGGAGACATGGTTGGTTTGGCCTGCAAGTGCTGGCTGTCCATGTGGATTCAGCCAATGTTAGAAAAAAAAAAGGTATTTAACATTGAAAAAAATCTAGATTTTTTGGCTTTTCTTGAAAAAAATCTAAAGGTCTGGCATGGCTGCACCCAACCCCACCCCCACCAATCAGCCAGAGCTGACTGAGTGTTGCCCTTTGGAGGTGGTACCTGTCCCCCAGCTCCCTACCATCTCCCCGACCCTGAGGCCATGTGTCAGATGCCTCTCTCCCTTGCATTACCTAGTCCCTGCTGGTATTTAGAGTTTGTCTCCACTGGACTAGATAAGGTCACACCAAGGGACTTTTAAACTTTCAACTGTGTTGGCTGACCTGACTTGGTTTTATTTATATTTGGTTTCTTTAGGAACAAGGACAACATTGTCACAATCCAACAAAAGGGAAGAGTTGTCTGGCTGGCTGAGGCTTTCAAAGTCAATAATTATTTGGAGATATGCTATTAGAAACTTAAAAGATACAGTGGAAAGAAAATGTATCATACTCTAAGTAGGCTGGAGTGGATTAGCATTTCCCACACTTATGGAGAGAAATACTTGGCTGATATCAAAATACACTGTTGAGTGGTAAAACAGACTGTGTGGTTGACACATTTGTGTCACTTCTCCCCCAACACCCACACCCTGGGGGATGGAGTTTGCGATCTGGGAACAGGATGTCAAATTTCTCAGGTGTAGAATAAACCATAGAATGGACTGAAAATACCCCAAGTGGAAGAGTATACTCTAATAAACATATATTTTTTTTTCTAAAAATAAGGAGACGAGCTAATAATGCATGTGGTACCCTGTATCAAAGGGGCTGGCAACACTCTAGCCTTTAATTAAGTGGCTCCACACACCTCTGTACAGTAGCTATTTGGCAATACATCCATTTTTGGCCAACTGAAGCATGAACAGTCCACAGCTGTGATGAAATCTCCCAAAATATTAGGTTTGTAGGCTTCCCTCTGACCCTGATCTTTCTACTTCACATGCCCTACAAAATCCCTGCCAATGAATTTCAGAGTGAGTATGTATGTTGCCATGTTGGGGCAGTCCCATCAGAGGCCCATCTGGTGAACTCATCCAACCAGATGGTTTTGTTACTGGTGTCAACTTTGAGCTATGATTTGGAATCTTGGAGTATACACTCAGATTCAAAATCCCTACAAAAACTTTTGTGCTATTCCTACATACAAAAGATTCGTGCCTTAGGGATACAGATGCATGGACTGGCCCACTTACTAGCTATGTGACTTGACAAGTCATTTCACATTTAACCACTCTATAGGCATGGGTTTTCTCATCTGAAGAAAAGGCAAACGAATAAAAGCTGACCCGTGCAAAGTAGCTGGCACACAGAGAGCATTAATAACATCCCACATGGCCTCCCTTCTTCTCATGGAATACTAGAAGCTACAGGTCCTAACGAGCCAGACAGTTTCATCCCTAAATTTATAGATGAGGAAATCAAGGCCTTCAAAGGGGTCTCTCAGGCAAACAGTGGCAGTACCAGGCAGCTCTTGAGACCTGAGCTCTAGTACTTTACTCAATATTGGTTTTCTCCTATAAGCCAGCCCATGAGAGATTCTGAGAGCAGGTGGGGACAGTGACAAGGCAGTCCCTATGATTGCTACGAGCCTCAAGCTGCAGGCCAACAGGCTAGGTAAACAGACCTACCCTGTTTTAAATTTGAAACAGGCTTTACCACTCCCTATGGTTTCCCATCTTTTCCAAGTAACATATCTTGGTTGGCTGCTGGGCCTATGTATATGTCCCAGTTTGGTTTATCCACACTAACTGGCTGAGCTGTCCCATCAATAGCTTGCATTACTTGTCAACCAAAGGTGAGCATACACACTCCAGCTTTGCAAATCTCAAACACAAACACACACAAAAGTGATCTGAAGATCATATTCTAAGCTTGGTTCCTGGTCTGTAGGTTGACCCTTTTAAATTTTAAAGGGTTGACCCTTTTAAATTTTAGTTTGCAAAGTGATGTCTCTGCTCAACAGCATTCTTATAGAAGAGAGACCTGGAAATCACTAACATGTGTACAAAGGCTGAGTACCCCTGCTTCCCAAGAGAACTCTTCGAGAATGACTTCACTAGCCTGTTATACATTAGGAGAGAACATACGCTTCCATAGGAACCAGAGTTCTAGATTCTGAAAGTGAAACTTCACACTCCATATAGCAGGTTATAACTGTTTCCTTCCCTTTCTCTTGGGAACATGATTCTCTTCTGAGATTGCCTTTTGAAAATAAATTATGGAATACTGACTGATATCAAATTCTCATCTGTGAACTGTAATTCACCTAAAGCCATTTCTTCTATTAGTCACTTAAGGTTTAGGAGAAAGTGAACAGGTGAGAAGATGGCTAGGAAATCCTGTGGGGCATCCCCCACCCCCACAATATATCTCAAATGTCAAATATCCACTCTATGTCAACTATTACCAAACCTTCTCTGACAACTAGGCTGCCACCTTCTTCATGATCCTAAGAAAACTATGGAAATATTTTATCTAAGTCTTATGAGAAACAACTGGGCTGGGTGAATTAGTAAACATTTTATGAGGAGGGGATGAAAGTAAAGTAATTTATTAAGGTTGCCTGAAACCCCACAGTCCAAACACTGATTCAATCCCTTATTTGAAATAATGCTATTTTAAACTCTGTGGCAGGGCAGCAGACCAAATTAAATCACTCATTTTACTGACCTGAGTCCCAAGCCTGAATTCTCAGTTGGATTATTTTTAATTTAAAACTGAGCTCTTGTCCTATAAAATAAGCAGCACCAAGGAGAAATGCAAGACAGCCTACATGGCGCAGGAAGCAGAGCAGTTACTTTTACAAAATACGCTCAAAATTATTAATGACACTATTTCACTTTTAATTTCAAAAAATGAACTTTACAGTACAGCTGTAGGTTATAATGGGGTAATATAGAGAGGCACGTCTGTGAAATTGCTCCTGAAGATTTCTAAGTGATAGATGTGGTGCACAAATGTTATAATATGACCACAGAAGGCATTACTATGTAGCCATTTAAAATACAATGAGGTCAACTAGGCTTCAGACATTGAAAAATGTGTGATAATATGAACTTAAAGACAGCAAGTTGCAGAAGCCATTTTTGGAGAAAAACTTGTATCTGTAAAAAAAACCTTCCTGACACACTGACATCTATGATTCTACATTTAGCTGCGAGGGTGTATGTATATATTTAAAAAGTCTATAAAGATACATACTGAGCTTAACAATGGTGGGAAAGAAAGGGAGAGGTCATGGTCTTTCATTTAACTTTTCTCATCTTGGTGGTTTGCATTATTCGCAAGGGCGTTGATAACTTTTTAAACTAAATTAACAAAGTGATGGGCTTTGAAGAACTATAACAACAGCTCTTGCGTGCCCTTGTTCATTTCTTGAGTGACTTTGTTTTCACCCCACTGATTACAAAGATTCAGCCACAACTCCTCAGTCCTTCCCAGTCCTTGGAAGGCCAGGAGAGGGAAAGGCGTGGTTGTGGGGTTTTCTTGTAGCTGAAGGAAAACAGGCTGTGGGCGCCTTTTTTTTAGCTTCACTCCCTAGAGCTCCCACGTGTCAGGGGTGAGCAGACAGCAGGCGCAGGGTGCAGGAGGAATCCAGTACCAATCTTGCCAAGCCGAGTCTGGTCAAGGATGCGTTCAGCTCGCGCATTTCCTCCCTCCTCAATGCCCCCAGTCAGCTTCCCCGTCCAAGTTTTACTTGCGCGGGCAGACCCATTGAGCACACGTCTGTAAAGGACGCAGGCACCAGGCCAGGAGAGCTACGGTGTGTTCCAACCACCAGCGAGTGCCAATTAATCTGAGGCCAGGACTTGGGCAAATGTCAACCCTGAGCTACTCCCAAAGTGGACAGGTGGGCATGGGGGAGGGTGGACAAAGTATAATTTTTTTTTTTTTTTTAACGAGAGAAGATGCCACCCGCCTTTCAGGGCCTTCGAGTGGGCTGGAGTCCGGAAGGGGCCGGGAGGAGACGGGAGGGCCGTGCTGGGCTTACCTTGCAGGGAAACAGGACGGCCGAGGCCACCTTCTCCATAGCCAGGTTCCTGATGCTGGGCGTCAGGGCGCCCCTGCACGTCGGGCAGCAGCTCAACTTCTGGCGGCATTGGTTACATACCAGGTGCCCCGCCTGGCACTGCAGGATGGGAGGCAGGACATAGTCAAAGCAGACCGGGCACTCGAAGAGCGAGGTCAGCTCGTGGTGCTGCGGGGACACCGGGCCGGCCCCGCCACCGCCGCCAGGGCCCGAGATCACCGCCGCCGCGGCGGGCACCGCGGACGAGCCGGGGCCCGCAGCCGAGATGGTGGCGGCGGCCGGGGGCGCAGCCGGGGACGGAGCGTGCTGGGGCTGCGGCGGCGGCTGCTTGCTGCAGGGTTTGTTAGCGCTGGGGCCGGTGGAGGACGGGCGGCTCATCGCGCTCCGAACCAACCATGGAACTGCGGGCGCCTGCCTGCCCCGGGGCCGCCCGGGTCAAGGCGGTGCGCGCCCCGCGGGCAGCGGGCTCCGGGGCAACGCCACGGCGCCCAGCCCGGAGCCGGGCGGCGGAGACGATCGGCACCGGGCAGACAGGGGGCTGGGCCCGCTGACGCTCTCCGCAGTCCCCGGCGTTCCGAACTCGCCTCTGCGTGGGACCGCGCGCCGTGCCCTCCTCTCGGCGGCGTCCCGGCCCCGAACCCGAGCGGTGCGCAGAGCCCCGACCCACCGGCTTCGGGAGCAGCAGCTGACGCAAGCCCCGGGGGCGCGCGCGGACGTGACGCCTGGACACGTGTGCGGCCGCCCAGGCGCGCGGGGACCGGCAGAGCCACCCAGCACCCGGGCGCGGGCTCCGCCCGGCTCCAGCTGACTGAGCAGGGGCCGCCTAGCGCGGGCGTTTCCTGCTCGGGCTACGGGCCCGGCCTGCGCTAGTGAGCATGCCCGGCTCGCAGCCACCGTGCGGGGTCGCCTTTTCCGGGTTGGGGAAGGGGCCGCCCTCGGGAAGGCGTCGCCGAAGACCCAGGACCACACCCCGGGGATCTTGGCCGTCGCGTCCCTGGGCTCAAACCAGAAGGGCAACTTCAGGCGGGGTGGGGGCGGGGGCGGGGGCCGGGACGGAACGCCAGCCGGCAGGGGAGGGGCGGGGGCCCAGGACTGGTCGGAAAAAAGTGAGAGGTTGCTCTTCCCCGGGTTGAGTCACCAGGGCACAGGGGAGGCGTCCGACGCGGCGAGCTAGGCTCTTAGTCTGGAACACCGGGTCGAGACGAAGAGCTTTGGGCGGCAGCAGGGCAAGGGGCTGGAGTTGGGTCTGCAGCCGGCACAGAACCTACTGCTGTACTGTTGAGGGTGGGGTTGGACCCTAAGGGGTGAGGAGGAGGTAAACTCCCTTTATTTCTTTACCTGCCGACCTGGCGAAAGCTTCAAATGAGCGCCTTTGACTGGTATGGCAGGCCGGGGAGGGAGCTCATTCATGCACAGCTGTAAAAGGAGAGTTTGAGATCATCGCAGAGTGCCAGAGACGTGAGGCCTAGGAAGACAGTGGGTGACCCTCCGGTATAACGCGCTGCGTCCTCCTTGCACAGTCTTTGTTGCGAGGCGTAAGCACTCGCCCTGCGCGCCCAGGGGAAGCGCTAGAGAGAGCATGAGGGCCCACAGCGAACCACATGCTAATTTAATGTATACCGTGTGCTCCAAATTGAATTGCTTTTCTGCAAACTTTGAGCCAAAGACATTGGAATTTGGGAAGGGGCTACCGAAATCGGATATTTTGTGTAGGAGAGACAGAGGTAAGGAACAACTCTTAGGAATGAGTGAAAAACGGTACCCTCTATCTGCTTTGCCATATGTGTGACTTTGGGCAAGTTCTTTAATTTCTCTGGGCCTCAATTTCCTCATCTGCAAAAGTGGAATAAAAAAAATACCTATCTTGTAGGTAGGATAGTGAGGATTAAATGAATGTAGTATATACCAAGCTCTTAGAACAGAACCTTGCTCATCATATGCACTGTTTAAATGTTAGCTGTGTTTTTAAAAAATATCATTAGCGAATGTTTAATTTATATATATATATATATATATATATATATATATATATATTATTTTTTTTTTTTTTTAAGACAGTCTCACTTTGTTGCCCAGGCTAGAGTGAGTGCCATGGCATCGTGACTAGCTCACAGCAACATCAATCTCCTGGGCTCAAGCGATCCTACCACTTCAGCCCCCCGAGTAGCTGGGACTACAGGCATGCACCACCATGCCTGGCTAATTTTTTTTGTATATATATATTTTAGTTGGTCAATTAATTTCTTTCTATTTTTAGTAGAGACAGGGTCTCGCTCTTGCTCAGGCTGGTTTCGAACTCCTGACCTTGAGCGATCTGCCCGCCTCCCAGAGTGCTAGGATTTAATATTAATATTAGTGAATATCAGTGAATAAAATCTATCCAAGAAATAATGCTGTTAGAACTCAGGAAAAATAAAGTTTAATGTTATAAAGGGCTTCTAGAAATACTACATGCATGGAATTGGTGGAATTTGATCTAAATCTTGGAAAAAACTTAATAGGTATAGATATTGTTTAATCACTCAATAAATGTTTCCTGAGCATTTATTATGTGCCGGCTACTGTTGAGGCTCTGAGAATGGTTCTCATTCAGTTTACATCCTACTTAGGGAGAAAGGCCCAATAACCAAGCGCTCACGGGAGAGGATGCCACAGGAGGAAGTGGAGGTGGGAAGGGCATTGTAGCAGGAGTGAAAGAATGTGTTTCAGGAGTGCATTGAGACTTGGGGGGATGTAATGGCAGTTTAGGGGTATGGGGCTAGCACATGGGAACTTCAGTTGGCTTAGTAAGAGATTTACCTCAGTGAGAGAAGGGTTTTTTCAAAACAATAGGTTTTTTGGAAAGCTCTTTAGTAACATGGCTGAACCTGAGTTTTTGGATAGGTGCTGTGGGGAATGTAAATAAATAATAGCTAATATTTAGAGTGCCCACTATGTGGGCATAGATGGTTTTAAGTATTTTGCAACAACTCTCCATGATGGGTACTACTGTTATTTCTATTTTACTGTGTAGGAAACTCAGACGTCGGTTAATTTGCTCAAGATCACACAGCTGAGAATACTGGAACATGCTCCAGAGCCCTTCTTAACTACTAGTTTATATGCCACTCGATTATGCCGACTCCTACTTATAATCTGGTTAAGGAGTTAAGATTAGCACACTCAACAGAGTCAGAAAACAGTTGCACAGCCTGTAATAAAGCATTGAATTTTGTGGGCAAACTTTACATAAGTTTTTTCCTTAACTGGTCTTGAGAGAAAAATTAAATCATGTTCTATTTATTCCATTTTCATCTTTTTATGACATAAAAAAACATAATAGTGATGACAGAAAAAAATCACCCCCTGTTTCACTGTTATTGGAGAAAATGTAATACTTTCCACTCTTAATTTAAAACCCAGGCAATTGGAATTTATTATGGGAATATATTTTCTTTCCCTCCACCTCCGGCCTATCTGCAGATGACCTCCATTCCCAGGGCTTACTAGCTCTCAGTATTCCAGCCAGGTAGGCCCTGGTCATTCAAAAAGCAATTTGGTTTGTGAGTTGTTGAAACAAAGAACAGGAAAAGCAATTCTCTGCAGAGAGAATTTGATTTATTTTTCTAAAAATGCAACTAACCCATCCACTCTTACCCTTTCAGATGCCTCCCTGGGTATAAAGAAATTTCTTTTTGCCTCCTCTTTCACATCATTGTATTCCTGATTAAGTTGACCAGGGTAATTAAAAAACAAAAAAATTCTGGGCAGTTGCTCAAGGTAGGCAGGAGGAGAGCCTGTTGAGCCACATGGGGCACCTTTCCAGGCTGGTCTTTCCAGTCCTTTCTTCCTTCTTCCATGGAGCTTTTGAATCTGAGAAAGGTGGGCACCGTGAGCTAGAGCCTCACCTATCAGGAGGGTAGTCAGCATGGGCACTGAGAATGTGTGCTGAGCTGAGTTGTTGCGAGGTTTATTTTCCCTTGGGTATGTTGCTGCTGATTCTGGGCTTCTGTTTAATGGGTGACTTTGTGGCCTGAGGAGGAGGGTCCAGTACCCTTTTATTATCTCCTGACTCATGACCACTTGCCACATCTGCTACATGAGAGAGGTTAGCCTCATTCTCCCTCCCACTGAATCCTGGATTGCATATGTCAGGCAAGATACCTCTCCTTAACCCTCTCCTGCTCTGCGTTAACCTTGAAAGACTGGGCGTGGGGTGGGGTACTGAATAACCCTTTCTTTACTTAAAATGTTGGGGTGAGTTGTGTTTAAAAAAAGTCACAGGTGAGCCCCTAATCTCACCTAAAATGAGCACAATGGGAAATGCTCCAGCTAGGCAGATAAACTCTAGCCCTTCTTCTTCTTCTTCTTCTTCTTCTTTTTTTTTTTTTTTTTTGAGACAGAGTTTCACTTTCTTGCCTGGGCTAGAGTGCAGTGACGTCAGCCTAGCTCAGCAGCAACCTCAAACTCTTGGGTTCCAGTGATCCTTCTGCCTCAGCCTCCCAAGTAGCTGGGACTACAGGCATGCGCCACCGTGCCAGGCTAATTTTTTCTATATATTTTTAGCTGTCCAAGTGATTTCTTTCTATTTTTAGTAGAGATGGGGGTCTCTCTTTTGCTCAGGCTGGTGCCTTCTTTCTGTAACTTACAAATTATGTGGTTTTGCAAATTGGGCAACTTCTGCAATAGGCAAGTAGTGTGCATTTGCAGAGCAAAATGTGGTTGGCGTTTTAGAGATGACTCAGGTGTGCACTGGAACATGCTGTGTGGAAATTTCTGGTAAGAGGAAATCTTATGGAAAATTTAGAGGTGACTATGAGGACCCCTGGTAATTATGATAGGAACTTTTAGCTTTATAAAGCACATGTGTTTCTGGGATAATTTCCATGTACTCAAGTTTCTTTTGAATAAATGTGGGTCATTTAATTCAAGCATTTCTTGAACCACTTCATGGACTTTGTACTACACAGAGCAGGTCTATGTATTTGCATTATTTTTGTATTCATACTTAGCTAGTTTTCTCTAGTGCTCACCCTGTGCAAGGCACCTTACGTATTTAAGCACTTTACATATTAAAATAATTATATCTAAGCACTTTAAAATTCTTTTAATCTTCACAATGTCTTTTATAGGTTAGATGTTTATAGATGACAAAACTGAGTTATAGACAGGCCAAGATACTTATAGTAAGTAGTCTCCAAGGGGGTCCCAATGATCCCTCCTCCTGGTGTCACCCCCCCCTCAGTGGAACCCACCTCCCTTTGAGTGAGGGCTTATTTTACTTTAAATGAGTAGAATATGGTCAAAGGGACAGAATGTCACTTCTGAGATTAGGTTACAAAAAGACTATGACTTCTGTCTTCTGAGTCACTCACTGTCTTAGCTTAAGCTGCTATAACAGAAATATCATAATGTGTGGCTTAAACAATAAACATTTATTTCTCACAGTTGTGGAGGCTGGGGAGTTCAAGATCAAGGTGCCACAGTGTCTAGTGAGAGCCTTCTCACTGAGGCAGAGATAGGTAGCAAGCTCTCTCGGGACACTCATAAGGACACTAATGCCATTCACAAGGGCTCCACCCTCATGACCTCACCTAATTCTAATTACCTTCCAAAGACCCCACCTGCTAGTACCATCACATCAGGGAGCAGAGTTTCAACGTGTGAATTTTGGGGGTAAACAAGTGTTCAGTCTGTAACACTCTCTGAGCCCTCCCTGTGGATGAAGCTAGCTACCACGTTGGGAGTAACCCTAGAAAAGGCCCAAAGGGCAAGGAACTGATGTTTCTGGCTAACAGTCAGTGAGGACCTGGGCCTGCCAACAGTGAGTGAATTTGGAAGCAGCTTCTCTCCAGCTGAGCCTTGTGATGATTGCAGCCCTGGCTAATGATTGCAATTATGAGACCCTTAGCCAGAGGATTCAGCTGAGCTGACACACAGAAACTGTGTGTGTGTGTGTGTGTATGTGTGTGTGTGTTGGAGTTGGGGGGTCTCACTTTGTTGTCCAGGCCGGAGTACAGTGGCTATTCACAGACACAGCCATTGCACACAACATCCTGGCACTCCTGGCCTCAAGTCCTCCTCCTACCTCAGCCTCCCAAGTAGCTGGGACTACAGGTGTATGCCACTGCACCTGGCCTTAAGGTTTGCTGTTTTAAACCAGGAGTTTTTGGACAATTCGTTACACAGCAATATGTAACTAATACATCTGTAACTTATAGTTACAATATGTAACTAATACTAATATGCCCAAGATTACAAAGCTTGTATGTAAAAAAGAAATGCAAAGCATTGACCATTTACTTTTTTTCTCTTAAATTATTATTATTATTTTTTTTTTTTGAGACAGAGTCTCGCTTTGTTGCCCAGGCTAGAGTAAGTGCCGTGGCGTCAGCCTAGCTCACAGCAACCTCAAACTCCTGGGCTCGAGCGATCCTTCTGCCTCAGCCTCCCTGGTAGCTGGGACTACAGGCATGTGCCACCATGCCCGGCTAATTTTTTTTTTTTATATATATATCAGTTGGCCAATTGATTTCTTTCTATTTATAGTAGAGACGGGGTCTCGCTCTTGCTCAGGCTGGTTTTGAACTCCTGACCTTGAGCAATCCGCCCGCCTCGGCCTCCCAAGAGCTAGGATTACAGGCGTGAGCCACAGCGCCCGGCCTCTCTTAAATTATTTTTATTGTAATGCTGTTTAAATGTATAGAAAGAAATCTAGGAATACAATTTTTATGATTATTATATACAGCTGTAATAACAAAAAAATTCAACACCAACAAAACTAGAATTCACATTCTTATTTCTTATTTTGGTTTTCATTCATATTTTTAAAATAATAATGTGATGGAAGATGTACTAAAATGAAATCATTATTTAGTTTGGAAACAACCTCAATGTCCATCAGTAAGAAAATGAACTATGTAATGCCATCCTACAAAGCCCTCTGCAATTGAAAAAGGTCTCTAAGACAAATTGTTACATGAAAAAAGCAAGCTGCAGCTAAAAAACCCCAAATGATCCCATTTACGTAAAAAGAACCATGCAAAACAAAATATTCTTTATCTGTATGCTTAAAAGGACATAGAAAAGTCTGGAAGACAATGAAGACAATGAAGTGACAACAGTGATTGCCTCTGGGAAGGGGAGTGTGAATGGATATGGAGCTTTTACTTTCTAGTTTTTATATTTCTGGAGTTTCTTTTTATCTTTCATCTTTTTTCTTTTTGTGCAATGAGAATTTATTCATGTGCTTCTTGTGTTATTTAAAAAAAAAAGTGTTGTCCTTGCCTTTCCGAAGTTATTTTAGTGTAGGATTTATTTAGCTGTGGGGTTGGTGCCCAAATGAGTGATATATAAAGATCAGCCAGCCAGCCAGAAGAGGTGGGCGTCACACTGCCACGGAAAGGACCTTGGAGCTTCAGATATCTTTGGGCCTGGGAGGTGACTTGCTGAAATTGATATTACTAATAATATTTTAAGAGGAGAAACCTAAAAGGCAGTGTGTGAGTCGAACTTGGAGACCCTGGTAAGAAGGAAATAGACAGGTTGGAGGGTCTAGTGCATGCCTGGGTCAAGCAAAGATGAGAGTGGAGCTGTGAGCCAAGTTGTGGCCATTGGTCAGCTGACCAAGTGCAAAGATTTGTTCAGTCATGTCACATTTGGAAGCCAAGGATAAAAGTCAGACCCAGGCTTGACCTCTTATGGAGTTAAACCAGAGGGGGAATAACCTTAGCGCTAGAACCCCTCCTTGCATCAGATATCTTTTTAAGCATGTTACGTTTAATCCTTATGAGAACTCTATGAGTCATGTGTTATTATCCCATTTTATAGAGGAACAAAGTGAGGATCTTGGGGGTTTAATGCCTTGTCCTAGGTCATATGGCTGTTAAGTGGCAGAACCACAATTTGGATCCAGGCTGATTTAACTCCAGTGACTGTACTCTGAACCACTCAGCTGTCCTGCCAGAATTCCTTTTTGAAAGTCTAATACGGTGTTATAAATGCCATGATAAAGTTGGGGAGAGAGAGGAGGGTAAAATTTAATTCTTCCCGGACAAGTGTGAGGAAGATACCAAGAAAAAGGCTCTTGAGGCAAGAGTACGAATGTGACAAGCAAAGAAGCAGGGGTAAAGACTGCAGCCCAGAGGAGGGGACAGTATCGGGGAAGGTACAGAGTCCCTAGAGCTTTCATCTAACTTGGGATTCTTCTGTCCCCTTTCCTTTATGTTCCACCTCAAATCAGAGCCTCGCTCTCCTCCCCTTTCTGAACTGTCTGTGGAGTAGAGCATACAGCATCTCTCCCAGAGATGTTCCTAAGAACTGTGGGTTCTTAGGTCTCTGTCCCTTAGTGAGACAAATGGCTTTAATCCTTACTGAGAAATGAAGAAAGGCAGAGAGGGAGAGAGTCCTGAATAATCTTATTCTCTGTCCCCTAGGCCTGATCTGCGATTCCCCGGAGCTCCCCATCCACCCCGCCCATCTGTGCCAGTCTGACTCAACACAGAATGTGGATCATTGAGAACCAGCAAAATTGACATAACCTTGAGGCCTCAAATAATGCATTCCTCTCCTTTGACATTAATTTTGTCTAGATTAAAAATCCAATAGCGAGCTGTCATTGAGTCAGAGAAAAGAGATGGTAATAAAAAAGAGAATCTGACTCTATAATGGAAAGCAGGTGATTTTAAAAATTGGTTCCTCCAGCTGTCTGTGCTACAGAAATTCCAAAAAAATAAGAAAGCTGTTCCTTCCCCTTCTGTGTTCTCCAACTTGGTGAGTGGCTCTGTTATTGGCTTGTTTGCCTGGCTGGGACTTTGGAAGTGTCCTCCCATCTCAGTCTCCCTCCAGTTCTGCCTAGTTCTGTCTCCCCAGCATCCTACACACCTGGCCCTTTCTGCTCTCCCCGCCATCCTGCCCTTACTAAGGGCCTGCACAAGTCACCTAGAGACTCTGCTTCCCACACCCTCACTGACCTCTCTCTCTTTCCAACCCATCTTTTGTTGTTTCCAGAGCACAAACATAAATAACTCTGGCAAATGCATAGTTGGATATGATGTGTAATGAAGTGGTATGGCATTCAGTAATAGCATGCAAACCATATACCCTTTTGGTGCATTCATCAGGTGTATAGTGTTCACTGCATGCCCTGACTTGGGTTAGGTCCACTGTTTTGAGATATGTATACACCAGTGAAATTTTACCCCAATCAAAAGAATAAACATAAAGATAGATTACTTTTCATTTTGTCATACTATTTTATTATGGAAATATCCAGACAAACACAACAGTAGAGAAAACAGTATCATAAACTCCTAGTTACTCATCACTAATCAATTATCAACATTTTGCCATTTTTGTTTCTTTCTTTCTTTTTTTTTTTTTGAGACAGAGCCTTGCTCTGTTGCCTGTTAGAGTGCCGTGGGTCAGCCTAGCTCACAGCAACCTCAAACTCTTGGGCTCAAGCAATGCTCCTGCCTCAGCTTCCCAAGTAGCTGGGACTATAGGGGTGAGCCACTACGCCCGGCTAATTTATATATATATATACATTTTAAGTTGCCCAGCCAAATTTCTTTCTATTTTTTAGTAGAGACAAGGTCTCACTCTTGCTCAGGCTGGTCTTGGCTCCTGAGCTCAAGTGATCCTCCTGCCTTGGCCTCCCAGAGTGCTAAGATTATAGGCATGAGCCACCAGGCCCAGCCTTCCATTTTTGTTTCATTTACCTGCTTCCTACTTTTTTATTTTGCTGAAATATTTTAAAGAAAATTCCAGATATGATATTATTTTACATGTAAATACTTCAGCACATATCTTTAACACATAAGGACTTTTTATTTTAATATAGTAGCATTATCACATCCAACAAAATCAATAATAATTTTTTAATATCATCTAAAAGACAATCTCTGGTATTCAGTTTCCTCAACTGACTACAAAAATGTCTTTTCACGGTTTGTTTTTTTGAATCAAGACTCAAACAGGGTTCACAGATTGCATTTGGTTAATATGTCCCTTAAGAATCTTTTAATCTATAAAAGTTTCTCCTCCCTTTTATTTTCCCTTACCATTTATTTGTGGAAGAAACCGAGTGTCATGTAGAATTTCACAAATGGTAGATTAGACTAATTGTATCCTTTGATGGAGATAGGTGTTCCTCTATTTCTCCCTTTCCACTAAATGGGGACTTAGGCCTAGATATTCACTGTCCATATGGTAGCCACTAGCCACATGTGGCGACTGAGCATTTTAAATGTGGTTAATATGAATTGAAATGTGTTGTCAGTGTAAATTACACACCAGATTCCAAAGACTTACTATGAAAAAAGAATGTATAATGTTTTATTAATATTTTTATATTGATTATATATTAAAATGATATTTTAGATATATTATTTAAATAAAATATATTTCAAAATTACTTTTACCTCTTCATTATTAAATTTTTTTTATGTGACTATGGGAAAATTTTAAATTACATATACATCTTATATTATATTTCTATTGGACAATGCTGGTCTGGAGGCTTCATTACATTCAATCTTTTTTTTTTTTGACAAGAGTACTCCAGAGGTGATGTGTATTGCATCTGGAGGTGCATACTATCCAGTTATCTTATTGTTAGTGATGTTAAGATTGCTCAATGGTAAGAAAGAGAAAAGGTGGCCTGGCTAAAACCTTGATATTCTCCTGTGGAATGTCAACAACTTCACAGAACACCAACATCATGCTGGACCGCACACACTGTGACCTTAATGGAGCAAGATAAGACAAGATGACTCTATAATCATATTTGAGCACATATAAAAAGAAGAACATTGTCAAAACCACAAAACATCTCTTTTTCCTGGCTCTTATAAATGGCTGTTGCTTTTTTTACCAAGTATAGCTTGAGCTTCACTGTTCCTTCTGCCTTTTAGGTGAGAATTACTAAAATGCCCAATGACAGAATCACCACTGCTTCCTGACAGCATGCAATTAAGAGCAAAGACCTGTTTTCTTGAACTTTTTGACAAATCATTCTCACAAGCTCAAATCTCATAAGTCCTTTCTAACACCTACTGAGACCTCCATGGTTCCTTTCAGTGTACATCTTCTCCTGTTGCAATGAGGCAATGGACACAACTTTGAATGCAGGTGTGTTCTGGAGCACTCACAATGGGGTCAGATAGTGTCAGCCTCATCCTTCCATTCTAAATTTTATTGGGTGGATTTTTAAGTAGGGGTACAACTTAGTGCAATTAGATGTTTTGGGAATCGCACAGTTAGTGGTTATTTGTGACTGTTGTGATACTGGACATATCTGTCCGTTTATTGAAGCCATTTTGCAAACAGAACTAAATCCATTTGGTCATTGTATTAGTTTGCTAGGGATGCCATAGAAGAGTACCACAAACTGGGTGACTTAAACACTAGTCTCCCAGTTGTCTCACAGTTCTGGATGCTGGAAGTCTAAGATCAAGGTGGTGGCAAGGGCTGGTTCTCTCTGAAGGCTGTGAGACAGAGTCTGTTCCATGCCTTTCCCTAGCTTCTGGTGGTTTGCTGGCAATCTTTGTGTTTCTTAGCTTGTAAACATATCACCCCCACCTCTGCCTTTATGTTCCTGTGGTATTCTCCCTATGTCTTTGTCTGTTTCTAAAAATGACCTCACTTCAACTTGATTACCTCTGTAAATATCCTATTTCCAAATAAGATTGCATTCTGAGGTAGAGTTAGGACTTTAACATATTAATTTTTCAGGGACACAATTCAACTCATAATAGTAATTCACAATTATTAGACTCTTTCTGGTAGATGTCAGAAGTCACCAATCTTAGAGGTAAGTGACAGTGGATACTTCCTGACAATCTCATTTTAACTAGTTCATATTCAAAGCAACTCTTCTGCCAAATTCTGCATACACATAGACATTTATTAAATAAACATGTATTAATAAATAGGCTCAGAAACAGTTCATAAATCCTTTTCTGTAATCTTAGGCAGTCCCAGACCTCTTCTCTTTAGGGCTCTATCTGAGGCAGATGTCCCAGCTAAAGATAGGATTCAGTTAACCCTATAGTGGTGGTGGTCAACCAGATCTTTGATCATTTCTGATTCTATCCCTGGGTAGCATCCTTATGGGCAAAGTTGAAAGGTTCATCCCAAGTGTGAAAAGGTGGGGAGTATCTCTAAAGCATTTTAACTTGAGGCATACTAGTTTCACCAATGGCAATCCAGTTATAGTATACATTATGCTAATTAATGAGTCACTAATTTCACCAATGAATGCTTATTAATAGTATTTACTATAATTAGCAAAGCCTCTGGTGTTGACTGAAGGTAGCTGAAGCCTGGTGATAGTCCTTTCTGGTGTGTGGCATTTTGATTAAGTGCTAGCTGTGAATTCTTGATTAGGGCAACCAACTGTCCCTAGAGTGTAGATTAAGACTAACAAACACACACATTTATGTCACGCTGTCTGAGCTAAGTATTTACAAGTAAATTGCAGACATGATAACCAGGCTATACCATTTTCAGAGTATATTTGGGAGGATGCATAATAAATACATGAACATGGAAGTGTAAAGACCATGGAATGGGCGTCAAATGTACTCTTTATCAGCTCTCTTTGTGACCTTGGGCAAATTATTTAAATTTTCTGGGTTTCAGTTTCTTCATCAATAAAGTGAAAGCCCTGGGTTAAATGATTCTTTAAGTTCCCTTTAGCACTTAAATTCTACAGTTTAATTCCAAGAGCTAATATATCCACATGTATAAAATACTACGGTGCAGACTGAATACATGACTGCTCAGAGAAGTGGTGTGAAGGTGAGATTGGATTAGTAAATCAAGACTTTGGGGAAGCGAGGCAAAACCAATCATCAGTGAATTATTTCATTTGACAACGTGTGTGTGCGCGTGCGTGCGTAGTTTTTCTATTTTTGTCTATAAGCCATTGACTTGTGTAGTTCAAAATGATCCTTCATGCTTTAAGACGCAATCTGGGGATATTAGATATTATTTTGGTGGCTTTGTTGGCTTTTAGAATTTGTGATTGGTGAAGAGGAGATTTTGCTTGCTTGAAATTGACAAGTGCTACAATGGCACATCTGTGCCTTGGCTGCAAGTTCAAAAAAGTCATATGTGCTACCAGTTTTGTTTTGTGCCTCCTTCGGTAAGACCTGTAGTAAAAGGGCTATATGTGAGACTGCAGTTTTAATAAATATGCACATCTCTTTATGTTTAGAAAGCAAAGGGAAGAACTTACCGATTTCAAATACCTTGATTAAAGTAGCATTCAAATCCTAAACATGGCTACATTTAAACACATTTCAAATAAGAGAATGCAGTAGCTTCTTTTTGTCTGGGATGAAAACATGCTGGATGGAAGCAGGGACGGGACAAACTGAAATGTCCACAGGGGCTAGGCAAGTTAAGTCGGAGAATGAAGCCAGCTGATATGAGTCAGTCCGATGTGATGAGCCAACTCTTCACAACCCTTTGATGGGTCCCATCAAAGGGGAAAAGCTACTAACCAGGCCCTGTGGACAGTGCCAGTAGGAACAGCATGTCCGAGGTTGCCACGTATTCCAGCATTTACAGAGTTGCCAGAGGACTCAGTATTTTGTCCTCCTCTAAAGGTGGAAACACAGATTTTTAATGTGACAATCCTTGATTACTGAATATTTTCAATGAATTTAAACTTTTTTACAGCTTTGCAGGCTGAATAAACCATTGACTCGTACAGCGTGGACATTTAAGCAATTAATTTATGATGGAAAAAATAAGGAGTTTACATAGACCTGGAAACAAAGTCCAACAAAACCACTTATTGGCTATGTAATGTAGGGTAGGTATTTAAGATGTCTGACCCTTATTCTTCTTATAAGTGAAAACTGAGGATATTTTAACCCATTTGTTAGGGCTATTGTGAGCATTGAATGAGAGAAATTATTTGATAAGGCATGCAAATACACCTGGCACTTAGATCAATAAATGCAGTACTTGTGTATGTTCTTTCCAGATAGATACCCTTTGGACCTATGGTTATATATTGTGTGCCCCCAGGTAAAATCCAGCCCACAAATCCCTTTTTATTGGAAGTCTCCTCCCTTGAAATGAATCATGAGCTCTTCATTGATCACTGTCTCCACTAGTCTGCTATTTTCAGGTTTGCTACATGCCTAATCTCTTAACTGTCTGAGTTTGTGACCCCAGCATATAGGATATTCACCTGGCTTTGAATGTCATATGGTGCATTTCCAATCCCTATTGCGTCACACTCTGTTCAGTGATAAGAAGTTCAATAATGCTGACTGCGGAGGGTCAACAGAGACATTATCATGTACACAGAGACAGGCTGGTGCAATCAGGATACTAGTAAATTTAACAGGAATGTCATGTCTCAGGCTTATGTGGCTGGTGCTTTCCATGATACTTAAATAACCTAGTGGATTTACACATATGGCCTCAGTCTTTCGTGGCACCAATGCATAAATTCTCATTTCCCCCAGCCACATCCTGTGCTAAAAGCATGATATAAAAATCCAGCAAACAATGTTTCCTCTATCATATAATAATTAAAAGTTACATCTCAGGGCTCAGAAATATCATGGCTTCCCTGGGAAATAGCTGTGGGAAGACTTTCCACTGTCACCTGATATGGTAGGCAATATTGGGAATGAATGCAGCAGCAGTGAAAATATGCACAAATCCCAGATCCTGAGCCTCAAAGAAATATAATGGGTGCATGGTGGATCTTAATATTTTCAAGCCTAAAAAATTGCCTTTTGGGGAGTTGTAAGCAGTTTATGCCTTCTAGGGTAGAACATACAATTTGTCTTTGGGGCTATATCAATTAGAGTTGTTGGGTGCAAGCAACAGCCTTTGGCTGACTCAGCAAAAGGGATTTTATTGGAAGGATACAGGATATCCCAAAGAACAGAATAAAAGTGAATGAACTGCAGTCTTTGACAGAACTAGGGATCAGGTGGCAAGAGCTACCAGACAGTCTCTCTGGGGCTGCTTTTAGAGTGAATAATCATTCATTTGCAGCCTCAGAGTCACTTAGCTCAAGGTTTGGATTCTAGGGAAGAATATTTGATTTTTCAGCTTGCGTCTCTTGCCCATGCCTGAGAGGATGTGCAGTTTGCTTGACAGTTCCACTATGACTACCTACCATGGGGCTGGGTAGTCAAAATCAAATTCTGATGCTTGTTCCAGAATATGGGGACATGGTGTCAAGAAGACATCTGCCTGGGGCAGACCTACACAGGAAGGACCCCTTCTCCAGACCTGTTGGTTAAGCAACTCTGAGGCAAGTATCTCCTGTTTGGGGAATAGGAGCCAATCAGACCTGTGTCAAATTCCCAGAGAAGGGCGTCTGATTGTCTTAAGATTGGGTCAGATGTCCCTTCTTGGTCTCAGGTCACTGCCTTAAGCAGCTTTTTACCTAAAGAGGTAAGCCGAGCAATTTAAAAAACTACTAGCAAGGTTTTGTAAATGGTAATAAACTGATAGGATTTTCAGTACTGGCAGGAACCCTAATTCATTCTTCTAGAGGGGAGGAAAAATGACTCACAACTGTTGAGATTGAGAAAGAAAGCTGGACAGGCAGAGTTCAGTCTCCCCTTACTCTTTGGAAGCCAGTTGATGGGCAGGAAGTTGCAATGAATCTGACAGAAGTTCTTAAAGTGTTCGTAAAGGTTTTCAGACCACTGGGGATCCTCAACGCCAAAAGAATTTTCATAATAATGCTAAGATGTCGTTTGCCTTTTTCACTGTGTTGACATTTGCATTGACGGTGCAAAACCAAAGACAGGTACAATTGCTTGTGCCTTAGCATGAACCGAGACAGAGACACAAAACTATACTAGTAGTCATTGTGTTCTTTATAGCTAAACACTCAGGGTAAAAGCAAAAAACAAAAGAATTTCATATAAGAATATCCTTGATGAATGCACACTGCTAAATTTTATTCACAAACTGCTGAATGCACTTCTGCTGCACCCTGAAATGATTGTCCAGAGGAAAAGTACTCATGCTATTGTTTGAGTTGTGAGCTGAAGTAGATTTTCCCTCTGGAACACCATGTTACTTAAAAGAATGATTGGCAAACAAACTGATAATTCAAACTCAGGCATTTGGCTGACATTTTCTCTAATGAAGTGACTGTCACTTCAAGGTAAACAATTGACAGTATTTGTTGCTAATGATAAAATTTGTGCTTACAAGCAAAATTAGAATTTTAGAAAACTTGTATCCACCACCATAGGCTTGATAGCTTTCCAATATTTAAAGACTTTACTAATGATATTGGTGGTTATATTAATGAATGCAGTTTTTGGATACTGTATAGTGAAATGTGGTAACTGCTGTGGCCCGTTTGCAGGACGGAGGATGAACACAGAACACAAAAAGACACACAGACACACACAAAGATGGTTACAAGACAGCAGTGCAGAACACACCAGTCGTTTTATTTTTATACCCCAAAAAAATCAAAGTTAGTTCCTTGTATGTGCCCACCCAGGTGTGGCAGCGATAGCCATAAATTCTGGAACACGTAGTCTAAGGACACAGATGTCTCCTGAATCAAGGTTTCCAGGCAGTTGCTCCAGGCACCAGGCATAGATCACAGACTGAGATTAGCAAGGTTGGGCAAGGACGTCACCAGGGGCATTTTTCATCCCCAGTTCCTCTTAGGCTGATCCCCTGTGGCTGTCCCTGGTTGAGGTCACCCCTCCCTTGAGGGGTCTTACCTGTCATTGACTAACCAGCCATCTTATGGGATTAAGCAGCAATCAAAAGAACAATGTGCTTATTGTGTGGCCTCCAGGCCTCCACTTATCATGGGGCTGGGCAGCTCTTGCCTCAATATAGAAACTCAGGTCTATTGTTATGTCTCTAGGCAGCAACCGTGTTTGTCACAAGGGCCTTGTCTGGAACACATTACTTTCAAACACTCTGGGCAGAACACGTACATTACTCACTAAATTTAATTCTTAAACTAGGAAAATATATGTCAGTCCCCTACAAGTAACATTTGGAAGATCTGCTTGAGTCATTGAAGAAAATTGCAAATATTCAATACATGTTGTTGCAAAGATCCATTCAAACTGCAAAATATAGGATGTTAATGTAACCATTGATACAGTTTCATATTTAATATTAAAATTAACCTTTAAGAAACTACCACTTGTTGAGTTTTGATAGCAGAATATCTACAATTATCTGAAAGTATTTAAATAATCCTTCCTTTTCCAACTATATATTTACATGAGGCCAGATTTTCTTCATATACTTCAACCAAAGCAACACATTGTAAAACAAACTGAGTACAGAAGCATCTATGAAAATCCAACTGTCTCTGATTAAGGTAGACATTAAGGTTGTAAAAATGTCAAACAACTGTACTTTTACCTTTTATAATCTTGAAAAATAGTTATTTTTGAAAAAACTATGTTATTTATATTAATATTTAATGGTTTTAAAAATAATTTTTATGTGAATTAATACATAAGTATTTAAATTTTTTTTTTAGTTTTAACTTCTAATGTGTTAAATACCCATAGATATAACCCAGATAAACAGAAGCTTTGTGGGATCTTCAATAATGTTAAGGAGTTTAAAAGTGTCCAAAGACTGAAAAGCTTGAGAACTGCTGTTCTAGTGGAATTCTCTTCACATGGAAGAAAACATCACGAGTAGGGAAAAGAGATTACCCACCTTAACAAGTAAGAAGCCTATCTCAGGAGTGGTTTTGGAAGATATTAATTGGCCACCCAATTAACAGTGAAAGGCATTCACATCTCACTGTAGAGGCTAAAAATCCCAAATATTTATTCTCTCTACATCACTGTACCCAGAGGCAGCCATGTAACCTGTTTTTTGACCATGAGATTGTAGAAGATGCTGTTGGTGGCCTGTCCTGCTCTCCCTTACTGAGACAATGTACTCACCTCCCCCCACCTCTCGCCAGCTGCTGTGAACTGTCCTCAGCTGAGGGAGCCCATTGCTTGGAAGTGACTAGGAGACTGTGCCACACACCCTGGGTAGCCTGAAACCAAGGACTGACTGGAATGGGGGTTTGAGAGCCAGAACCCCTTGCCCCAATATGGGATAGCTCTGGTGGGATCAGGCTGAGGTGGGATTTCAGTGGAACCCACATCTTGGCCTAGTTTCTTACCCTCTGCTCTATACTGCTTTCTTTACTTCCTTTAAAGCTTCTCTGAAAACAGTCCTTCCATAAGTTACTTGCACAAGAATCCCCATTTTAGCCTCTAAAGAACCCAACCTAAGACAGACAGAAGCAGAAGTCAGTGGAAGTGCCCTTCTGGGAAAACATTTGCTTTTTTTTTTATTAAAAAAAGGGAAGGGGGAACATATGTAGTGGCAGGGCCCTTCCCCCTTCTTCTTGCCTTGAACGTGGCTGTGATGTTTGGAGCAAGAGCTCCCATCTTGTGACTCATACACAATAGACATAAGGGAAAGGCCAAAGAGTCCCAGAGCCAGTGCCAGTAGCTCCTACCACCAGACTTTTTTTATGTGTGAGAAAAATAAGTCCTGTTTACTCAAGTCACTTTGAGTCAGTGTTTCTGTTATTTGTAGCTGAACATATTGCTGTGTAATACAGGCGTTGTGAGAATATAATGAGATATGGCCGGGTGTGGTGGCTCACGCCTATAATCCTAGCACTCTGAGAGGTTGAGGCGGGCAGATTGCTCGAGGTCAAGAGTTCAAAACCAGCCTGAGCGAGACGCCATCTCTACTAAAAATAGAAATAAATTAATTGACCAACTAAAAATATATATACAAAAAATTAGCCGGGCATGGTGGCGCATACCTGTAGTCCCAGCTACTAGGGAGGCTGAGGCAGTAGGATTGCTTGAGCCCAGGAGATTGAGGTTGCTGTGAGCTAGGCTGATGCCATGGCACTCACTCTAGCCTGGGCAACAAAGTGAGACTCTGTCTCAAAAAAAAAAAAAAAGTAATGATATAATAAAGGACCTACCACATAGCAGGCACTCAAAAAATGGTAATTTCTTTCCTCCATCTCTTTCCAAGTTATTTTCCTGGCTGGACTTTATGGAAGGCCAAATGAAAGTACACAATACCCGTGTTTCCTATATATCCGGTTTAGCTCTTTCTGAGCTGCTTATATTTTTGAATCGATGCCCTAAGAGAGGAGTGATTAAGCGATAGGAAGAGCAGTGGCCTTTGTTTCTCCCTCCTTGCATTTCAACAGTGGATGGTCTTGTGTGTTGGAAGGGTTGGCCTAGCTCATTGCTTTAATATCTCAAGACTCAAGAAAAAATTACCTTTACATTATATAAAAATACGCCATTATTTTAGGCTCATATTGGCCAACACCTCATATTCATAATAACAGTACTCATATCTGCTCCAAAGTAGAAGGGTGTGATTGGGTGTCAGGAGCAGTAGGGCCTGTTTGGACTGTGATCCCATGTGTGCATCACAGCATCTCTTTGTTTTTCAGGCCACCATTCTTGCTCTGTCCATATGCATCTTATTATTTGTGAAAATAAAAGCTTGTCTTTTGTGAAAATAAAGCTTGTATTTGGAGTAGGAAGACTGCTGGTAACAGGGGCATATTGCTTGAAACACACTGACTGCATCAGGTTTACATGCTATTAAATAGTGCAATTCAATAGGAAATTGCAAATGTTTATTGAACACCCACTGTGTTCGAGGCACAGTGGGGTCTGGGGTGATGAATCAGTCATGGCCTGCCTTTCTGGAACTAAGATTTGTAGGTGGCAGACAGATACACAGATGACTTTGAAACAGGGCTGGTGCTGCAATAAAGATGCTAACAAAGTTCTATAGGACTTTTGAGGGAAGGTAAGAAGGATTAATTTCACCTTGGGGGTCAGATAAAGGCATCTCAATGGCAGTGAGAGAAACAAATGATCTATCTTTGTACTTGCTAATTTCTTTCACCTACTTATGCCTTGTAATTGTTAAAGTATGAAAATCCTTTCCTATAGACTAACTTAAATGAATCCCTACAACACCACCATGGGGTGGGCATATCATGTTAACTTATGCATAAATGGCTAAAGTGAGACTTAGCAAAGTTTTAAACACTTATGTGGTTTTAAATGATGAAGAACTCAACTGTAGTTCTTTCTCTGTAGACAAGTGATTTTTACAGTCTACAGCAGTGGTTCTTAAGCTAGGTTGCACATTAGAATCTGTTGGAAAGTTTTAAAAATCCCCCTGTGTAGGCTATACCAAGAGCAATTAAATTAGACTCTCTTGAGAGTGGGACCTACGTAACTATGTGTGTGTGTGTGTGTGTGTGTGTGTGCACGCTCGCGTGAGATTATTTTTAAATTGTGGTAAAATATACACAACAAAATTTACCATCTTAACCATTTTTATTTTTATTTATTTATTTATTTTTTTGAGACAGAGTCTCACTTTGTTGCCCAGGCTAGAGTGAGTGCCATGGCATCAGCCTAGCTCACAGCAACCTCAAACTCCTGGGCTCAAGCAATCCTGCTGCCTCAGCCTCCTGAGTAGCTGGGACTACAGGCATGCGCCACCATGCCCGGCCAATTTTCTTGTATATATATTTTTAGTTGACCAATTAATTTCTTTCCATTTATAGTAGAGACGGGGTCTTGCTCTTGCTCAGGCTGGTTTTGAACTCCTGACCTTGAGCAATCTGCCCGCCTCGGCCTCCCAGAGTGGTAGGATTACAGGCGTGAGCCACCGCTCCCGGCCTTAACCATTTTTAAATGGCATTAAGTACATTGACATTGTTTTGCTACCAGCACAACCATCCATCTTCAGAATGCTTTTTATCTTACAAAATTGAAATCTGTACCCATTAATTAATAGCTCCCCATTCCCCCCATCCCATCCCCTGGAAACCGCTATTCTACTTTCTGTCTCTATGATTTAGACTACTCTAAGTATTTCATATAAGTGGAATCATACAGTATTTGTTCTTTTGTGACTGGCTTATTTCACTTAGCATAATGTCCTCAAGGTTCATCCATGTTATAGCATGTGCCACAATTTTTTATTTTTTTTGTGACGGAGTCTCTCTCCTCTGCTAGGGCTAGAGTACCGTAGCATCAGTATAGCTCACAGAACCTCAAACTCCTGGGCTCAAGCAATCCTTCTGCCTCAGCCTCCCAGTAGCTGGGACTACAGGTATGTGCCACTATTCCCAGCTAACTTTTTCCATTTTTAGTTGCTTGGCTAATTTCTTTTTATTTTTAGCAGAGACAGGGTCTCTCTCTTGCTCAGGCTGGTCTCGAATTCCTGAGCTCAAGGGATCCTCCCACCTCAGCCTCCCAGAGTGCTAGGATTACAGGCGAGAGCCACTGTGCCTGGCCAACATGTGCCAGAATTTATTTTCTTTTTAAGGCTGAATTATATTTGATTGTATGTATATGCCACATTGTTTATCCTTTCAACTGTTGATAGATACTTGAGTTGCTTTCACATTTTGGCTACTGTGAATAATGCTGCTAGGAACAGGAGGGTACAAATAAATATCTCTTCAAGACCTTGCTTTCAGTTCTTCTGGTTATATATCCAGAAGTAGAATTGCTACATTATGTGGTAATTCTATTTTTAATTATTTTGAGGAACCACCAAACTGTTTTCCATAGTGGTTGCACCATTTACATTCTCACCAAGGGTGCATCGTATTTCTTTTAAAGCTTCCCAGTGATTCCAGTGGGCAGCCAAAGTTGAAAGTAGATCTCCTGAAGAAACTGCAATGGACTGATCTTCTGAAGACAAGTCTATTTTATTCACCTTTTTATCCACAGCGAAGTAGCATGCCTGGCAAACCACACCATGGCACTCATGTTGAGTGGAACTCCTCCGTGTTGTCTTCATTTAATTTCTACATAACTTAATGCAAATCTGTAGCTGAAGCAACTTTCTCTATAATGCAAATGCATTGACAGTCTACTGAAGTTTTCCTCACTTATGAACACATATTTCTACCCTAGTCACATTTATTCTTTAGTATTGCAGGCACCAAGCATACAAAAGAAAGAGTCGCTTCTTCTAAACAAGACGGAAGAGGAGAAGTAAAACAAAAGCAAAAGAAAGGAGGGCTGCCAGGTTTTGTTCAGGTGTTTGGCACAGGGACCTCCTATTTTCCATGACTGCTGACAAAGATCTTCTGGATGCGACTTTTTAATTAAGTTTCTTCACTAGTCTCTCCCCCTTCCTGGTTCTTGCAAACCAGGGAGGAGCTTTTATTACTTAAAAGTAATTGTGTTTTCCTTGTTGGAAATAGACAACAATCCCCTCAAGCCAAGAGTAAGTTTGGAGACTTGATCCATAATCATCTTAATCTAAGAGATGTCACCCTCCCCCCTGCAACTCCACACACACCTTATTAAGAAGGGGAGTCTCTTAGGCCGGGCGCGGTGGCTCACGCCTGTAATCCTAGCTCTTGGGAGGCCGAGGCGGGCGGATTGCTCAAGGTCAGGAGTTCAAAACCAGCCTGAGCAAGAGAGAGACCCCGTCTCTACTATAAATAGAAAGAAATTAATTGGCCAACTGATATATATATATAAAAAAAATTAGCCGGGCATGGTGGCTCATGCCTGTAGTCCCAGCTACTCGGGAGGCTGAGGCAGCAGGATTGCTCGAGCCCAGGAGATTGAGGTTGCTGTGAGCTAGGCTGACGCCCGGCACTCACTCTAGCCTGGGCAACAAAGCGAGACTCTGTCTCAAAAAAAAAAAAAAAAAAAAAAAGAAGGGGAGTCTCTGAGTTTGGGTAGGGAAGGCAACAAAGGAAGAGAGAGACACACAGGAGGGGGAGGGGAGGCTAAAAATCATTGCTTTCCGTGTCTTTGTTTTCTCTTTGGGCTGTTGTCAAGAACGATTAATTTAATCATGTTGATTTAGAAGACTTTTAGTGTCAGTGAGTCTTCTTTATTACTTCTGTCTTCTGCTGGCCTTTTCTGGGCCTCTTATATTTCCATCAAGCTATTGGCATTCTGTCTGAATCAATAGCAGGCCAAGGTCTCTTCCTTCAATAGGCAGGCACAATATATTCTACCTAGGATCGGAGATGAAGAATTATAGTCCTTTAGAATCAAGAGAGACTATGAGAGATAGCTTCTAGCCCAATCTTATTTTCATCTTAGCCTATAGACACTGTGATGTAGCTGGTTAGTGACAGAGTTGAGACAAGGACCTAGGCCTTTACTCACTGAGTCTGTTATTTCTGCCATATTCTATACTTGCATTGCTCATTCTATTTATGGAGTATTTATTATTATATTTTAAGACACATTGCTAGGCATTGGGGGAAAAGCAACACAGACATGTTTCGTGTTCTTATGATCTATATACCGGAGGAAACATATAATGAAACATACAGTATGGTACAAAGTAAGGTACCCAACTCCCGTTGTGGGGAGATCAGGGAGGACTTCCTGGGGGAAGTGATGTTTAACCATTTCGGTACAGCACTCACCGGCCGCGAAACCTTGCCCACAGCCGGCACCCACAGTCAGCACGACAGTTTGTGCTGTGCATTGACGAGACGGATCGTTTTGCTCTTGTGTGATGAGGAAAGCTTTAAAGCACTGAAAGCTTGTTTTACTTTACAGGCAGCTTTACTTGTAATGTAAATCAGAATAGGTAACATATACACGTATGTTTCATTATGTTATTTTTAAATGTTCATTATGTTGTTTCATTATGTTTTTTTAAATTATGTTATTTTTAAATGTTCACAATTTTATTTTGATAAATGAAAAATTAGAAAAGTCATATCATGGCTGTCAGCTAAAGTCACTGTGCGCATTCATCTGTGGCTATCGACTATAGTTGACGCTGGTTCCGAAGTGGTTAAACTAAGAACTGAATTGAAAGTAAGAGTTAGCTGAGGGAAAGGTAGAAGATGTCCCAGAGAGAGCAAAGAGCACACAGAAAGGCCTCAGACGGAAGAGAGTGGTGCCTTTAAGGAACTGAAAGAAATTCAAAGTGGAGCAGGTAAGCAGGGCCTAGATCAAGTAGGTCTATGTAGGCCTTACTGAAGAGCATGGACTTCATTCTAAGGGCAGTGTGGAGCTGTTGAAAGGTTCAAGCAAGATTTTTAACATGATCAGAATTGCATTTGAGAAGGTTCACTCTGGCTGCCACATGGAGAGTGGGTTGCAGGTGGGCAAGGCCCAGGAAGAGAGGCCAATTCGAAGGCCCTTGTGCCAATCCAGATAAAGGGGATGGTGGCTTTGACCACATTTGTTGCAGAGGGGATAGAGAAAAATGAGCATATTTAAGAAATATGCCTGCAATGGACTGACCAGGGGAAGTGGTGAACCAAGTAGGTATCATTCCCTGGGAAAGGCACAGAGGCAGAGGATGAGGTCTGAGAGTGGGGAAGGAGACAATCTTGGAAATGATGCTAGAGTGCCTCTGGGACTCACACATGCGTCTGAATTGCCAGACCAAGTAGAGGCCTGTTATAGGTTGGGTTGTGTTCTCCTAAATTCATATGTGGAAGCCCTAATCCCCAGTACCTCAGAATGTGATTGTATTTGGTGTTTAAGATAAAATGAAACTGTCGGGGTGGGCCCTGATCCAATCTAACTGGAGTCCTTAAAAGAGAAGAAAATTTGGACGCACGGGGAGACATCAGGGGTACCTGCACACAGAAGAAAGACCATCGAGGACATGGTAAGAAGGTGGCCATCTGCAGGCCAAGGAGAAGGGACATTAGAGGAAACCAAACCTGCCAACACCTTGATCTTGGATTTCTAGCCTCCAGAATGTAAGAAAATAAATTTCTGTCATGTAAGCACCCGGTCTCTGGTTTTTTGCTGTGATAGCCCTAGCAAACTAATACAATGCCTGAGTTCATAGTTTGTCTCTCTCCTCTTCTAATTAATAATCTTTAAGTGGAAATATCCATAGAGGGTTGGATAGAAGGGTTTTCAGAGAGGGCCTAAAGTTAAAGCTTTGAAGTGCTCTGCATGTAGAGGTAATTGAAGCTACGAGAGGGTGAGGTGACCCACGGCCTGGGTAGAGAGGAAAGGAGGGCCTAGGACTGAATCCTGAGAAGGGCCATCATTTCAGGGCCAGTCAGAGACACAGGGGAAATCCAAATCCGCCTTGCCATGGGAGGCCAGGGAGGGGAGTAATCAGGGGTGTCAGAGGCTGAGAGGCCAGAAAAGCATGGCCAGTGCTATCAACTGAATGTTTGTTCCCTCCACTTCCAACTTATGTGTTGGAGCTCTAACCCCACTGCCATGGTATTTGGAAGTGGGGCCTTTGTTTAGACGAGGTCATGAGGGTGGGATCCTTATGTTGGGATTAGTGTCCTTATAAGAAGAGGGAAAGAGACCAGAGCTCCCTCTCTGCTATGCGAGCACACAGGGAGAAGGAAGCCATCTGCAAGCCAGGAAGACAGCATTCACCAGAAACTGAACAGGCCATCACCTTGGTCTTGGACTTCCCAGGCTCCAGAACTGTGAGAAATCAATGTCTGTTGTTTAAGCCACCCAGTCTATGGTATTCTGTCATAGTAGCCCAAATTGACTAAGATAGCCAGTAACCTTGGAGAGCACTTTTTTTTTTTTTTTTGAGACAGAGTCTCGCTTTGTGTCCTAGGCTAGTGCCGTGGCGTCAGTCTAGCTCACAGCAACCTTCAAAATCTTGGGCTCAAGCGATCCTACTGCCTCAGCCTCTTGAGTAGCTGGGACTACAGGCATGTGCCACGATGCCCAGCTAATTTTTTCTATATATATATTAGTTGGCCAATTAATTTATTTCTAATTTTATAGTAGAGACGGGGTCTCGCTCTTGCTCAGGCTGGTTTTGAACTCCTGACCTCGAGCAATCTGCCCGCCTCGGCCTCCCAGAGTGCTAGGATTACAGGCGTGAGCCACCGTGCCCGGCCATGGAGAGCACTTTCAAGGGGAGCAGTGGGAAGGAAGCCAGACTGTGGGGCTGAGGGGAGGGGAAGGTGAGGAACTGGGATGGTGGGCTAGACATGGCTTACAGGAAGTTTGGCTGGTTGCAAAGACTGATATTCAGAGCAGAATCTGGAGTAGGGCTGAGGAAGAATATTGTTTTAAACATGAGACTTTTGGGCAGGCCTAAAAGCCAATGGGCAATGGGCAGGTTCACCGTTCAAGTGAGAGGAGATCATCAGTAGAGCCCAGTTCCCGAGAAGATCAGGACTGAGGGTCCCAGAGCACTGGCCAAGAGACAGGCCTAGTCCAGGAGGGGGGCGGGGGAAGACAGGTGCAGATGGGGGGAGCCTGGCTGCTGTGCTGCCTCTGGCTGCTTCCTTTCTCTCAGATTAAGGAGAGGCCATCCTCAGAGAGGAGGAGGGAGCTGGTGGAGGAAACATCAGCCACAGAGGTGAGGAGCGTGCAGTCAGTCTTTTTGAGTTATGCAAACGGTGGAGGGAATGCTGACTCCACTAGGAGCCAAACCACTGTAGTTGTTTTACAAACTCAATTGAAAAGTATGATAGATGGATGAAATTTTCCCTAGTTTTACAAATGAGAAATCTGGGAACACAGAGGTCAAATATCTGCCCAAAGTTACATAACTTATAAGTGCCCCAGGCAGGATTGATGCTCAGAGTCCTTAAAGCCTCAGCCCTCTGCCCTCAACATAGTGCCCTTCCTGGCCTGGACTGGATCAAGCTAGTGGATGCCTCCGGCAGGTTAATAATTTGTCTAGCCTTCAAACCTATACATGTTTGAAATTTGTTCTGGGTTTATCTGGAGGAGGGTTTGAGTTGTGTGTGCAGGAGGAGCAGATTAGAAGGACCCTGTAGTCCCAAACCTGCACAGTCATCTCAGCACAGCTGAAGGCCTCACCCTTCTTGAGAAGGCAGATCTCGGGATCAGCTGTGGAATTTGCTGCCTGGCTGGTGGGTATGGAGGGGCTGTCTCCACACTCCCCCAACCTGGTGGTTTACCATATTGCAGACACTTCTTTATTCACAAATGGTTTAAGTTTGAAAGGTACTAATGGTTCCTAAATACATTTGTGTATGAGTCCAACTACACAATCATTAGATAAGCCACCACTGCACCATCAGTGGGATGGTTTTCCTCTGATGTGTAGCTTTGCTTCTGTCCAGGAAAGATTTAGAGGTGAGTAGCATTTGTATCCCTTCCAGCCAGGTACAGTGACCTCCCTAGGAGGAGTTCTGGAAAATTCAATTTTTTCTACCTTGTTATGTTTCCATCAACATTGTAGTGCCTCTGTGGTAGTTTAGCACCATAAATCAGTGTCCTGGCCAGTTGTCAAGCTGTCCACCCCCAAGTCAGCTTTGGCTGTGCCTCAGTTTCCCTTAGACTGTCAAATAATAGACCTGACTTGTTTTGTGTATGCAGGTGATTCACTGATGAAATCATGTAATGATTCATGCTACAAGGACCCATGAAAGCTGTAATAACCATCTTGCTATGAACTCATGACTCATGAGTTGTTAGGCTACTGGACTATTAGCAAGGCAATGTTGAAGGCTATCTTGATTATTTATGTCTGAGAAAGTTTTCTTTTCTCACAATGAATATTTTCATTAAAGTGAAATACCCACTGTTTGTGCCTCATTATTTTTAGGTCAGTTATGGGAAGTGTCAAGTGCTCCAGACCTAAAATAAATTAGGCAACAAATAATCAAAAACCTCAGAAAGGGAAAGCTAGGAAAGTTTAGTAAAGCATTCTTAGTGCCTCACAGGAATCTGTTCTGTCTGTAGAGGGGGCGTGAGTACTATCGGGTGACCGACCACCCTGTTTTGCCCTGACTGGTTTCTTGGGATGCCAGATTCTCAGTGCTGACACCAGCAAAGTCCTGGTCAAATCAGGAAGAATTCTCATCCTATGATTTTTTTTTAAAATAAACTTCTTCTTGCTTAATAATTTTGGATTTACAGAAAAATTGTGAAGATAGAATAGAGCATTGCCATATAGGTGATGTTCCCAGCTTCACCTATTATTAATATCTTACATTTGCATGATACATTTGTCACAATTGGTAAACCAATATTAACATATTATCAGCTGAAGTCCATACTTTATCCGGATTTCCTTAGTTTTTACCTAATGTCCTTTTTCTCTTCCAGGATCCCATCCAGGACCCCACATTATAATTAGCTGTCACGTCTCCTCAGGCTCCTCTTGGCTGCGACAGTTTCTCAGAATTTCCTTGTTTTCAATGACTTTGATAGTTCTGAGGAGTGCTGGTCAGGTATTTTGTAGAATGTCCCTCAATTGGGATTTGTCTGATGTTTTCTCATGATCAGGCTGGGGTTCTGGGTTCTGGGGAGGAAGAACACAGAGGTAAAATGCCTTTCTTGTCACATGGTATTGAGGGTGCATACTAGCACCATGCTGATGCTCACCTTGATCACCTGGCTGAAGTGTTTGCCATACTTTTTCCCTCCCTTCCCACCAGCAGTTTCTGGAAGGCAGTCGCTAGGTGGAGCCCACACAAGGCTGTGCATGGTGCACTCCGTGGGGAGTGGTGCTCTATCTCCTTAATGGGGAGTATTTACATAATAAATTATTTGGAATTCTTCTGCATGGCAGATTTGTCTATTGCAAACTTATTTATTCAGCCATTAATTTATATCAGTTGGACTCCTAGAGATTGATTTTATTCTTGCAGTATCGTCCAATACAACTTTATTTATTGTGTTGCAATTCCCTAATGACAAACAATGCAGAACATCTTTTCATATACAGTAGTCCCCCCTTATCCATGGTTTTGCTTTCTGCAGCTTCAGTTACGTGCAGTCAACTGAGGTCTGAAAATATTGAATGGAAAATCCCGGAAATAAACAATTCATAAGTTTTAAATTGCTCACCATTCTGAGCAATGGGACAAAGTCTCGTGCTGTTCTGCTCTGTCCCACCAGGGATGTGAGTCATCCCTTTGTCCTGCATATCCATGCTGTATGTGCCACCCGCTCGTTAGTCACCTTAGTGACTGTCTTGGCTGTCAGATCAAATAAACATAGTATATATGAAGTTCTGCACTATCTGTGGTTTCAGATATCCACAGGGGGTCTTGGAATGTATCCCTCACAGATAAGATGAGACTACTGTACTTATTTGTCTTCTGTATATTTATTTTCTTTGGTGAGGTGTCTGTTCAGATCTTTTGGCCTTTTTAAAATTGGAGGTCACCCTACTTTTAAGAGCAATATGGGACTTGAGGCCATTTTTTGTAGTGTGTTGGAGGGGGAACTAGGAAACCCTGCCAACCCAAGATTCCTTCAGCTGTGGCTTCTGAGACTCTTTCCTTGGAGGCTCAGCCCAACCAATCCCTGAGTCAACTCTAACCAGAGCAGGTGGGGTTTTGAGGTGGGCCCTCAGTAGACCTAGGTATGGCTCAGTCAAAACCATTTATTTGCCCCAGTTTTCAACTTCTTTCCACCACTGCCTAATACTTCATGAAATAGACTAGGAACTAAAATATTTCACATTCACATTCTCCCCCATTGCCTTTTGCTGCCATTTAGAACTAGCTTTGGAGGCCTCAGGCCAAGGCACGTGAACTTTACAGGACGGTGAACATAGTCTGGTTTCTATGCTTTCCTATTTCATGATGCCTCCAGCAAGGTGGGTTTGGATGGATGTGCAGACCCGTGGACATTTCCTTATGTTGGATGCAATTCTTTACTCTTTTTTTCAGACAGAACTTAAGGCTTTGGAACTTGGTTTACTATCATAGGAGAAAACTGATCCAGGAAAAATGCCACACATTGCTGTCACATTTATCATGTGACAGCAATGTGTGTTATTTGCCTAAACACCTTGTGTTATTGGCCTAAACACCAAATAACACAAGGGTAGCTTGTGTTATTTGGTGTTTAGGCCTTTCTGTTCATTTCTCTGAAGTTTATTTTTCTTGAAGACCTTTTTAAAGTAGGAGACCCATTTTCTGCTGTGGTAGTGTACAAACACCAGTTTTTCAAAGGAAATGCTGTTCGCATATCAGCAAATTAGAATTTTGACAAGCTATCAAATAAAGGAAGCTCGTCTGCTGGCGCTGAAGGTGGTGCCGCCACTAGGGGTCAGACGATGTCCTAATAAAGGAGGTACGGTCACCATGGAGAAGGGAGAGGGGCGGGAGAAGCCCTTGACTGCGTCGCATTTTCAGAGAGAAAAGGTGTTCCATTCCTGGATGGAACTGAAATGCAGGCATTCTGAGCTTTAGCAATGAGAGTTTTTTTGTGTTTTTTTTTTTTTTCTGGATTCAATGCTAATTCTCTGAAAAGAATTTTCAGATTTTATGTGTTATTTTGCCTACAATTTCTCTTCTCTGTAGATTTTTAAAATGTCATTTATTTTCCCTTACCAACCCTGTCTGGCCATTCCTAGTGTATTTAGGATGTTGAAAATCCCAGTGTTCTTTCTATTTCCCACAGTATTTTTATTCAGGTGACTTCTGGATAAAATGAAACAGAGTCAAAGAACAGGAGGGCTGGGGAAGGAGGAAGGGGAGGATGGTCCCAGTCTTGGGCAGCCTTAGGAGAAGGCTATAGGAGAAGGCTACGGCAGCGTGGGTGATGAGGCTGATGTCTTTCCTCCTACTCAAATCAAATAGTCCAGGTGCCAGTTCCAACTTCTTCCAATTTGAGGACCATGTCAGGGCTCCCCACCTGGGATATTGCTTTTCCATATTCTTGTGCCCGTGACACACGCCGCTAATCAGTGTCTCTTTTCTAGTGAGCCCTGATTGGTCTCAGAATGCTCTTCAATCCAGTGGTTCAGGAAGTCACTATCAGCTTCGCCACCATTCTAGGTCTGGCAATGCCTAGGTGTCTAAAACAAGTTTATGTTGAACTTGGCATTCTTCACTCCTGCCCCTGTGATGGGAGTGGCTATTGCTTGCAGTTTAGACATTTCCAGAAGTTTTTTGAGGCTCTTCCTTAAAATGTGGTCAAGGTGTAGTTACACAATTGCCAAGTTACAAACTGCTTTCAGGCACTGATTTGTTTTTTGCTAAAATGGTATTCTAGGTAACAGCTACAGATTATTTTGCTAGAGATTTGGTCCAACTCCTCAATTTTTCTCATGAGCACAGTGTCTGTCCAGGGTAAAAGTCTAACCTACCAACTAAAGTTGACTAAAGAGTGAATGAACAACCTTACCAGCATTCCAAAATGCAAATCAAACAACACGAGATAACCATTTTTTTCCCTCATCAAATGGCAAAAATTAAAAAGACTAATAACATATGGTGCTGATGGGGAGTGGAAAAACAGGCCTTCTCATCTATTGTAGGTAATACTGTAAATTATTACTGTTTTTAGGAAGATAGTATGGTAACATTTATTAAAATTTTTAAAAGTACATATTTTTCCCCAAATCCCATTTGGAGGAGTATAATCCTCAGACATGAAAGCTATAGAATATAAAAATGCATAATCAAAGATGCTTTTTGCACATTTTTTAGTAGCAAATCAAAACAAAAAGATAAAACCAGAATGTATGTCAATAGAATATATTTTGGTATAAATATAATTTGGTATATTCATAATTTCAATTTAAATGAGTCCATATGAATAAGTCAGATCTATATGAATTGTTCTAGAGGATATCTATGATAAGTCGAAGGAAAAAAAGAAATTGTGGAGTCTTGAACATAATATAATTCAGTTTGGGGAAGAACAAAAAATTCAAGCTCTCTATGTAAAACAATCCACTTGTACTCACTAGATGTTTGGTCCTTTGCGGGTGGGATAAGAGGAGGTGTGTGTGTGTGTGTGTGTGTGTGTGTGTGTGTGTTTGTATGAGGTGAGAAAATTGTGAATTTTTTCTTTAATGAATTTTTAAAATTCATATTAATACTTTTAGAATAAAAAAAAATGGATGAGGAAACATGGTCCCCCAAAAGTTAAGGCCTTTGACCAAAATCTTAACAACTAGTTAATGTCCAAGCTGGGGCTACAACCCAGGTCTGCTGAGCCCTGATTCCTTATGTTCATTCCTCTGCACCACTTGCTATGAAAAAAAAAAGAAAGAAAGAAAAGTTAGCTGGCAAAACTCATTACTGCTTCTTCTGTTTGATGTTTTCACACCTCCCTCTCCTTCTCTATTGAGTAGCCAAGCTAAGAGAGCAAGAGCATTTAATTGTAGCCAGATCCTCTGTTCATCCGCAGGCAGACATTTTCCTTTTGACTGGCTAAGTTAATTTCCATGACTGGGTTAGCTATTGAATGGCAATCCCCAGAGTTAAAAGGATCAAGGAAGTGACTGAAGAGTTATATATTTTCTCATTGTCCAGTCAAGACATTCTCCTTGATCTGACAGATTTTCACACGCCAGCATTTTATTTCATTTCTAGTTTGACATAAAAGTTATTGTGTCCTTGGGGTTATAAGAAATATAATCTCACCTGTGACCTTCCTTTTATACTGCAAGCTCTCCAAAGACTTCGTGGAACCTTTGTAGTTTAATTTGGGCTTTGTTCAGCTTCTTTTGGCTAAAGTTAACCTATGGGCCCTTTTGAATAGTTTATCATTTAATCCAGGGAGAGACTGTTACCTATCAAATGGAACACATTGCTGAATCTGCTTAGTTGTTTCTTTTTATTCCTGTGGAAATACTTTTTTCCCTGACTTTCTTGACCTCTATCTATGGTTTGGAAACATACAACCACAAAGCGTGGACCTGGGCCTGAAGGACATGAGGTGTTACGGTTGGCAGAATAACACCCTCCCAAAGCTGTCCAAGTATTAATCCCTGAAACCTATGAATATGTTATCTTGCCTGGCAAAGGGATTTTGCAGATGTGATTCAATTAAGGGCTTTGAGATAGGGAGATTATTCATTATTGGGATAGGCCAAAATCTACCACTTTAAATGCAGAAACTCTTTCCTGGTTGTGGTCAGAAGGAGATGTGATTATGAAAGAATACTTAGAGTGAGTTGCAGCATTGCCGGCCTTGAAGATGGAGGAAGGGGCCATGAGCCAAGGAATGCAGGAGACCTTTAGAAGCTGGAAAAGGACAGGAAACAGATCTTCCTCTAGCGCCTCCAGAAGAAACACATCTTGATCACAGTGCAGAGAGATTCATATTGACTTGGAGAGGCAGGGTGAGCCACATGTGCTTGGTGAGGGGTCTAGCTCTATTTCCCACTCTTCTCTATACTTTTTTCCTCAAGCTGACTTTCCCCTATGGTTGCAAGATGATGATCAACACTTACTGAGGCGGTAAGCTTCCGTGTTCACATCCACAGGGAGGGAAAGCAAACCTCTCCTTCAACCATGAAATGAGGCATTCCTGAAGTCTGAGTAGGCCAAATTGGAACATATGCCCATCCCTGGACTAGCCCTGGGATACCAGCTACTGATGGTTTAAGCCTGGCTTCCTAGACTAGTTATGAGCAAGGGGTAAGGATGGCTGTGATGGGCCGTCCACATAGAGGAAAGGCCCAGAGGAGAGTGGGAAATAGAGCTAGAACCCTCCTGGTAGCACACCTGGCTCACCCTGCCTCTCAAGGGTCATTATGTGAAATAATGCAGTTCCATATTACTCAAGCCGGTTGACTTGGGTTTTTCTATTACTTGCTGCCAAAGATATTCTATATTCTAATACTAGCCATGTGCTCTCCACGCACAGGCTGGGAGCCCCTCCTGCCTGCTTTGTGCTTTCACGGTACCTGCTTGGCTCCTGCAGGCCTTTCAGTTTATGACTTTCTGATTCTGACTGTATCTGATAAGACACAGCTTTCCTCCCAGAGCTAGCTCCCAGGTCCAGAGCCAGCAACGCCCGGCATGCCTGGTGCCTCTCCCCACGCCTACACCCACGGCTGGCGTTGCCAGCTGATCCTGGCACTCCTTCTTGCTGCGTCCACACGTGGCCTCGCGATGCTCACCACAGCACTCCAGGCAGCCACGACTGGTTGACAGGACCTAGCACAGGCAATAAACTCTATTTGCCATATTAGCATAACTAGACATTGCCTTTTTAAATTTTTTCCTTTTTAAGTAGTTGCTTTTGCCTTGTCAGTATTGGGATAACAACCAATTACAACTCTCAGGCCTCCCTCACTTGTCTGTCTCCATCGTTCCCTAAGCCTGTAGGCAGCCAGCCAGAGGCGCCAGGACCTCGACTGTTAGTGTTAAACCTTGAACTTCCAGTAAAATGGCGCTCTGCCATTTTACTTAAAAATATTCTTTGGGGATAATTTCCCTACTCTTAGCCTCTGAAATACTTTATATTTTTGTGGTATCATTTGCATTTTATCAAGGGAATTTAATTTACTAGAATTCCAGATTGAGGGAGTGTTGCTTCCTTGGAGAAAGAGGTCATCAAAACAGGTCCCGGGAGAGGACAGTCACTTATTGGGCTTTATGGCTTTTGGAAGGAGGCAAGGCAGGAGCAGCGCACCTCTGAGAGGGAGGAGCAGAGGATGGTGTGGTGGTGAAGGCACCAGGTCGTCGAGAGGAAAGTGCTGGAATTCCCAACAGCTGCTCTGAGGCGGGGCTCTTTGGAGAGGAGCTACATGAAAAGAGGGCTTTCAGAGAGCAGACCTGCTGTGCCTGAGCTACGATTCCCCTTATCTTGCCTCCTCACGAGACCCACTGCCAAGACCTCTATTTTTGTCTTATTCCATCTAGAGACAAACTTGGATTTCTTCTGGATACAACTCCACACTGTGACGTTAAGGTGGGAACACAGAGGCCCAGGTTTACTCAGGTTTTAGTTTATTTTATGGTGTTATCTTTTAAATATTTGAGCCTGCTTATTCAGCTTGTGTCTTCATAGTCATGACTTGCTTTTCTTATTTTGTGCTACCTTCTTTGCGTTCACATTGACATTTTTCTTAGTTGTCAGTCTTTTCTGGGCTGCTATAACAAAATACCATAGACTGGGTGGCTTATAAACAAACGACATTTATTTCCCACAGTTCTGGAAGCTGGGAAGTCCAAGATCAAGGCACCGGCAGATTCAGTATCTGGTGAAGGCCAGCTTCCTGGTTCATGGATGATGGAAGGGCAATGCCCAGCTCTCTGGGCCTCTTTTATAACAAGGGCTCTAATCCCATTCGTGAGCTCTCTGCCCTTGTGATCAGTTCACCTCCCAAAGGCCCTACCTCCTAAAATCATCACATTGGTGACTGGGTTTTTTTTTTTTTTTTTTTTTTTTTTGAGACAGAGTCTCGCTTGTTGCCCAGGCTATAGTGAGTGCCGTGGCGTCAGCCTAGCTCACAGCAACCTCAAACTCCTGGGCTCAAGTAATCCTTCTGCCTCAGCCTCCCGAGTAGCTGGGACTACAGGCATGTGCCCCCATGCCCGGCTAATTTATATATATATATTAGTTGGCCAATTAATTTCTTTCTATTTATAGTAGAGACGGGGTCTCGCTGTTGCTCAGGCTGGTTTCGAACTCTTGACCTCGAGCAATCCGCCCGCCTCCGCCTCCCAGAGTGCTAGGATTACAGGCGTGAGCCACCGCGCCCGGCCGGTGACTGGGTTTTCAACACATTAATTTGGGGCAGAGGGACACAAACATTCAGTTCATAGCATTAGCTTGTATTTATTTCATCTCATAGCTTTTATTTTTGTTTTCTTTCTTCCATTTTATTACAGTTTTTTGGTCTTTTATGATTTTTAATCATATTTTAAATTTCTCTTACTTCTTTTTTTTATTGTCAAGTTATAGCTCCCTTGGCTTATTCAGCAGCAAGCAGGAAAGCATGGCACTAAGGCATCTTGATCCTGAAGACTCTTTGAGTTCCTCTTGGCAGTCTTGACATTTTCTACATCAGCCCTTAGAGAATGCAGAAAATGTTTGAATGTTTGTGTCCTCTCTAAAATTCATGTCAAGTCTCGTGTGGTGGTGCGTGCCCATAGTCCCAGCTCCTCGGGCGGCTAAGGCAGGAGGATCACTTGAGCTCACGAGTTCAAGGCTGCAGTGAGCTATAATAGGGCCACTCTACTCCAGCCTGGGTGACAGAGCAAGACCTTGTCTCTAAAATAATAAGATAATAAAATGAAAATTAAAATTAATGTTGAAACTTAATCCTTAATGTGACAGTATTAAGAAATGGGGTCTGTAGAGGTGAGGCTGGCGACGTGCGGCACCTGGAGTTAGGAGGCGAGGCTGAGAAATGAAGAGACAACAAAAAGATGGGGACGGGAGGATGGAGTCCTTGGTGACTGCCGCACCTCGTTTATTTCAGTTGCTGTATTTATACAGATAAGAACAAAGGAGAAGCGAAATGCATTGGAATAGGTGGTGCATGTCTTCATTAAACCAGAAAACAAAACAGTTCTTGTTTCTTTCAACCTTACGTCACTTTGATAGCCCTTTCCCTCACTTAAGCAGTTTTCTAATCTACAACTTAACTTTTTTCTGATATCAAAAAAGCTACAAATACTCAACTATGATCACTCAGACAGTTCAAGGAAAGAGCACCCAAGCGTAATTAACAATTCTGAGAAAGGAGTGTGCAGGGCCTGGGGGGGGGGGGCTATAAGCTACGAGGGCTGTGTGCACAGGATTACTTTAGTGACCTTCTATAACTGCTACTGTTATCTCCAGCATCCTCCGTGAGCTAGAAGAAAGGCCAAGAATGTCAGAGCTATGAGTTAAGGCGCCAGGTGCTGTGTCTCAAGGACCCCAGTGTTCCGGGGAGCAACCACACTTTAACTCTCCCGTGTTCGGGACAGCTCCCAACATCTCTCCCTTCCCTTTATAATTAATTGGAGTGTCGCTGGTAAGCTGTCATTTGCAAGTTAGTGGAGTGTATGGCAACTTTAACAGCCAAAATATTCTTAACAATCAGTCACAGTAGCAGAGGCGTAACACACAAAATTAGCAGGAGAAGAACAAAAGCCCCAATAATCATAAAGAATAAGCTTTAAAAATTTCCAAAAGATGAAACATGCCCTAAGAGTTGATTGAGAAAATCTCGGGCTTCTGTAGCAATGCTAGTATCAAGGGGAGGAGTCTCCACCATGCCTGTTATTTCTTGATGAAGTTGGAGCAAATCTAAAGATGCATTTGCGGAGTGCCAGATCTTTGCCAGGTGATTTTGGACCTTAGCCCAATTATAGTTACTCTCATTATAAGGTTTGGGAGTTACACAAACCCACTGATAATTGTCATGGCAGCGGAGCTGGCTGCGTAGCCGAAGCCCTTGTACTTCCTCTCCCAGAATCTGGACCACATCATACAAAGCGTCCAGTCTGTCTTCAATTTTTTTATCAATATGCTCTTGGGTTCCCAATGCCTGAGTGACATTTTTAGAGAGATTATTGACATAATGGGCAGTTTGTATCTCCTGTGTCAACGCCACTGCAGCCGCAGCAGTGGATGCTATTACAGTAACAAGAGCTACAATGCCAGTTATGAGTAGCCCAATAAATCTTTTAGGCCTTAGCAAAATAGCGTTTACCTCCTTCCACATTTGCAATCCTTTATCATCATACCATGGACCAGAGACATTAGCTGGGACCACCACAAAAGCGGGGCGGTATAACACAACCATTCTATCAGAATAGGCAAGGGATTGTATACAATTAGTTAGTTGACAATTAAGGCATGATATTTCAAAACCATGAGTGACAGTGCGAATATTCACTTTGCCTATCATGAGTACAAAAGGTTCAGGGACACAGGCAGAAATAGTTCTTAGGCGTATTTTTGGTGTAGAGTCCACCACACTCTCTGCAGAGAATTGACTGGTTCCTCCAACAAGTTTCCAGAGACTAGTCTGGTATACCTTTGAAGTAGTTGTCCATAGCCCCTCAACAAAACCCTTGTCTCCCAAATACCCATTGTCAGTTTTTGCTGGGGTCCAATCATATATGCTCTGAGTCGTCCCAAGAATAGGAATCTTAGTCGCAGTCGGTTTACGGCAACGTCTCCAGGGAACGTGCAGAGTAGAAGCAACCGGCTCCTTTTCACAGGGAAGTATTCCGGGTGGCGGCGGCAAATCAGAGGGTGCAGAGCCAGAAAATCGCCTGTCTAAACTTGACATAAACACAGTCCATTTAACACCTTTTATATTGTAATATACATAAGTAGATACAAGAACACAGCCTGGAAAATAACCCTCACGGTGGAAACAGGAAGGAACATCACAGGTGAGTCCTGTATAATTATAAGCAGATACCTTAGCGTGCTGGATGTGATCATTAGCGGGTGCTCCCAGAGCCCTGGGATCACTGACATAGACGGGAGCAACACGCTCTCCCTAGCCCACCGGGTGGAGTAGAGAGGGGTCTGGTATATAAATCCAATAGGTGGCTGCCTGGGTAGGCGTCGATAGCAAGGTTACCATAGCTAAAAACAAGGTCAAAGAATTCAATGGCTGTCCTGTTTCTCAAACCCGCTTGGAAGCAATCTCAGTGAGTCTCTTAATCTGACTCCAAGGCGGCAGCAGAGCTTGTCTAGTTGTCATCGTAAGTGGAGGTTGCTGGTCATCCTGCAGCTTCAGTCTCTTTATCCTGTTTTCTATGGAGGGATCCTGCCTGGCATACCAGCCTCTCCGGGAGCCAGCGCAGGCCTTCAGCATCCTGTGGAAACACACAAACATGCCCTCGACCCCAAATGAGAACTGGATCCAGCCCTGACCACTGCCCAGTCAGTGGATCCTTCCACACGACCAACCAACGGCGTGTCTTCGTTGGAATTAGTACACCAAAACCGCTGGGCTGCTGAACGACCTTCTTTGTCCAGAATTTAAAAATTTAAAATAAAGAGAGCATGGTTTAGATAATTCTGGGGGGTGAGGGGGTACAGTTCCCCCTTTTTTATTTTCAAAAGTTGATTTTTGAGAGTCAAGTGGGCACGTTCCACAATGCCTTGTCCTTGGGGGTTATAGGGAATTCCTGTTTTATGACTGATTCCCATTTTCCGTAAGAATGTTTGAAATTTGTGACTCGTGTATCCAGGGCTATTGTCTGTTTTTATACATTTTGGCTGGCCCATTGATGCAAAGCAGAGGAGGCAATGGGCTACACAATGTTTACCAGCCTCGCCTGATTGCAAAGTGGCTGTTAAAAATTCAGAATAAGTGTCTATGGTCAGATGAACATATTTTAATCGACCAAAAGAAGAAATATGGGTCACATCCATTTGCCATAAGTGGTTAGGTAAAAGGCCTCTGGGATTAACACCATAATGGGGGACGGGGAGTAACTGAGAACAGGAAGAGCAAGCTTTTACAATTTGTCGAGCTGCTTCTTTAGTGATATTGAACTGTTGCTTGAGAGCACGGCTATTTTGGTGGTGCAAAGCATGGGATTGCTGTGCTAACTGCACTTGAGTTAACAAAATAAGAGGGGGTTTGGTTCTAGTGGCAAGATCTACAAATTCATTTCCTTGGCTGAGGGGACCAGGCAGGTGAGAATGAGCACGAAGGTGCCCAAAGAAACATCGTTCTGTACGTGAGTGAATGAGAGCTTGCAAGGCACGAAACAATTTCTGAACATTACTATTAGAGGTCCCAATAAAGGGCACAGTCTCTATGACTTGGAGTGCCCGAATTACGTAATGACTATCTGAATAAAGGTTAACAGGCTTAGCAGGAATGGCCTGTAAAGCTGAAAAAACTGCCTGCAATTCCACCTCTTGAGCCGAAGAAGACCCAGTGTACCAAGATTTAATGTCATTGTTAATTGAATAGGCTGCCATACCATTAGAAGACCCATCTGTAAAATTCAGAACAGCATTGTCAAGGGGTACAGGAGATACTTTGGCAGGAAAAATAAACAGATGTAGGCTAGCAAAATGTAACAACTTATCAGGGGGGTAATGGTTATCAATTTTTCCAGGGTAATTGGCCGGGGCTATGGCCCAGGAGTCACTATGCTGGAACAACCAGTCCTGTTGCTGACGAGAAAAAGGAACACAAATAAGGTGTGGCTCTTTACCTAGTAATTTGCAGGATTCTGAACGCAGCATATGGATTAAGGTAGCAACCATTTCATAATAAGGAGTTAGAACCTTAGAGGGAGAAGAGGGCAAATGTAGCCACATCAGTGGTCCCCCTTGATAGAGGACTGCTGTGGGAGTATGAGAGGTGGGTAAAACATAGCCAGCCCATTCCAAGTTGTAGTTTACATAGGAAACATGTTGGCGGGACAATTCCTGTTCTACTAATTTTAAGGCTTGCCTCCCGTCAGGAGTTAATTGACGAGGAGAATTAGGATTGGAATCGCACTTTAAGATGTCAAAAAGAGGCTTAAGGTCTCCAGTGGTAATTTTCAAATAGGGTCGAATCCAATTGATATCTCCCAGAAGTCTTCGGAAATCATTAAGGGTTTTTAAACCATCTTTACAAAGTTGAATTCCTTGGTTAATAAAATGATATTTATGCAGTTGGTATCCCAAATAAGAATAAGGAGGGTGCCTCTGCACCTTTTCCTGAGCAATGACAAGGCCCTGTTTATTTAATTGTGTTGTTACATGATCAAAAACTTGCAGTAAGAATCCTTCATCTGCATGTGCCAAAAGAATGTCATCCATATAGTGGATGATATATACAGTAGGATATTTGATTCTAGCAGCAGTTAAAGCATTGGCAACAAATTTTTGACATAAGGTGGGGCTATTGGCCATGCCTTGAGGCAGAACAAGCCAATGATAATGTTTCATGGGTTCTTTAAAGTTAGTAGAAGGAACACTAAAAGCAAAATGTTTACAATCTTGTGGTGCAAGAGGAATGGTATAGAAGCAATCTTTTAAATCTATTATAATTCTAAAAGTATGGGCTGGAATAGCCATGGGGGCAGGGAGACCTGGCTGCAAAGCTCCCATGAGTTCCATGGTGGCATTAACACGTCTAAGATCTTGGAGCAGCCTCCATTTCCCAGACTTCTTTTTAATGACAAAAATTGGAGAATTCCAAGGGGAGTTGGAGGGGGCTATGTGGCCGCTATTAAGCTGTTCCTGCACCAGCTGTTCTGCAGCGGCTATTTTTTCTTGATTGAGGGGCCATTGATCAACCCACACAGGTGCATCAGATTTCCAAGTAATAGCCTGTGCATGAGTTGCAGGAGAATTAAAAGCCCCTTCTAAAAATATCCCAGGCCTCCTCGAAATGGCCAGGACTTTACTTGAATAGGTTTAGAAATACCTTGACCCCTAATTCCCAAGCCTTGGGCTGGGAGCATCCCTTGATTAAAGAGTTGCTTAGTAACTGTGGCATTAGGGCTATACAAATAAACTCCCATAGCCTGCATAACATCTCTTCCCCAAAGATTTACGGGTAGAGCAGGTAGAACATATGGTTGGAATTGTCCAGAATGTCCCTCCTCATCAACCCAGGTAAGCAATTCACTACTCTGTTCAGGATTACGGGCTTGGCCTATACCCTGGAGTGAGCCAACTGCTTCCTGCTTGGGCCACAAGGAAGGCCAGTATTGTTCAGCGATAACAGAAACATCAGCTCCAGTATCTAGAATTCCTTTAAATGCCTTGCCATTCACCCACAAAACCATTTCAGGCTTATTCCTAGTAATAGATTGCATCCAGTAAGCATCTGAGGAGCCAAAAGCAGAGGGTCTCCTGGCTTGTTGCGATTGTACTTTACCAACGGGTATCAAGGGGATCAAAACAAGCTGAGCAATGCGCTGACCGGGATTGACAACAGAAATAGAGCTAGGAGAGGAGACCAAAACTTTAATTTCTCCTGTATAATCCTGATCTATAACTCCCGGTGACACATGTAAGCCTTTCAAGGTGATACTGCTTCTACCTAATAAAAAGCCTATAGCAGCATTTTGAATAAGAAGTTGTTGCATCATATTTTTCTAATTCCTTAACCAAGTTAGGTGCCTGTTTCTGAGTATGAGAATTCACAGAGGCTGTAGCTGCGAGAGCTCAAGGTCAGATCTTGAGCCTCTTGATAGGGGTTAACAGGCAAAGGAGGAGAGTGATCATCGGATTCATCCTCAGGGATTGCGGAACTCCGGCCTAAAGTTAAGCGCTGTCCTTCATGCTGGGGATCTAAACAATCCCTAATAAGATTCCAAAGAGAAAAAGCATCTACCGGAACCTTCTCAGGTCCGTGGGCTGAGTAATAGTCCTGCAATTTAACTCCTACTTTCTTCCATGTATCTAAATTTACTGTTCCTTCCTCAGGGAACCAAGGACATACTTCTTCTACAAAACTTAAAAAATTTTCTAACTGCTTTTTTCCTATTTTAACACTTCGTATTTCAACACTTCGTATTTTAACACTTTGGGTCCAAAGCATACTCTTTAACACTTGTACAAACAACATCCTACTAGTTCCTTGTCCCATAATTTCTTACTCCCGTCAATTACACTCTCTGCCCAACTCACCTTTCTTTCTGTCTCGGCCGGCCTTCCACGAGCAGCTGCCTTCACCGAATCCCCGTGTCACCAAGTGCCACCAAAGGCCCTCCTGGAGAGAGGGTTCCCGATACGGGCCACCACCTGCCGGAGCCAGCCAGCGACGTGCCGTGCGGCACCTGGAGTTAGGGGGCCAGGCTGAGAAATGAAGAGACAACAAAAAGATGGGGACGGGAGGATGGAGTCCTTGCTGACTGCCGCACCTCGTTTATTTCAGTTGCTGTATTTATACAGATAAGAACAAAGGAGAAGCAAAATGCATTGGAATAGGTGGTGCATGTCTTCATTAAACCAGAAAACAAAATAGTTCTTGTTTCTTTCAACCTTACGTCACTTTGATAGCCCTTTCCCTCACTTAAGCAGTTTTCTAATCTACAACTTAACTTTTTTCTGATATCAAAAAAGCTACAAATACTCAACTATGATCACTCAGACAGTTCAAGGAAAGAGCACCCAAGCGTAATTAACAATTCTGAGAAAGGAGTGTGCAGGGCCTGGGGGGGGGGGCTATAAGCTACGAGGGCTGTGTGCACAGGATTACTTTAGTGACCTTCTATAACTGCTACTGTTATCTCCAGCATCCTCCGTGAACTAGAAGAAAGGCCAAGAATGTCAGAGCTATGAGTTAAGGCACCAGGTGCTGTGTCTCAAGGACCCCAGTGTTCCGGGCAGCAACCACACTTTAACTCTCCCGTGTTCGGGACAGCTCCCAACACTCTGCCTTGTGGAAATAGTGCCCTTATAAACAGGCTGGAGAGGACTGGCTGGCCCCTTTTTTGCCCGTGCACCCTTCTGGTGTGTGAGAACACAGCATTCGTCCCCTCCAAAGGATGCAGCAACAAGGTGCCATCTTAGAAGCAGGGACCCAGCCCTTACCAGACACTGAACCTGGTAGCACCGTGATCTCAGACTTCCTAGTCTACAGAACTGAAATACATTTCTGTTCTTTATAAATTACCCAGTCTCAGGTATTTTGTTGTAGCAGCACAAACTAAGACAGCCCCATTAAAACTTTGCTCTGATAATTTAGGAAACTCACCAACTCCTCCTTAACCCCAATAACGAAGATTGGTATAAATGCATGTCAAGTTCTGGAATGGACTTTCCTTCTCAGATCAAGCACTCTACTATCCCTTTAATGAGAAATTAACCTAGGTATTTGGAAGAAGGTTGCAGTCACAGGTAGGAACTCAAGTCTTACCTAAGGAAACAAAAGGCAAAAGTTGGGTTATAGAATCAGCCAGCTCACTGGGACACAAAAACCAAAACCAAACCAAAACAAAAAACAACTCAAACCGAAAAAGAACCAGGAGGTTATACTTGGGCACAGGGCACATCCCTGTGATATCAGACATTAGCTTTATACCCTTGTGGCCAACCCCAGGCACCACATGGCAGTGTCCCTAGAGCTGCTGGCTCTTTCCCACTCAGACAAGGACTAGCCCAGAGCCTGGGTTGGGATTAGCCCCTGGGTTTAGCCAACAGAGGGAGGGACACTTGCTCCTTGCTCAGAAAGGGGCACATTTCCAGGGGGATTCTGCTCTGTCCTTTGCTGCCTTGTCATGGGCAGTGGGTACCTTAAGCTAGACAAGAGGGGAATACTGATGCTTGCAAGTTAGATTTTTGTAAATAGGAGGAATACCTGTATTTGTGCAGCTGATCCATTATAGGGATTTAATAAATTACACGGATTTAATAAGGGAAAAATAATTCCCTAGGAATGTACTGCTTTTGTTGAAAGAACTTTAAAAAGGTTGACTTGTAATCCTGACTCATGTTAGTTTGTACCTTCCATCTTGGTCAGTCAACAACTACATCCCCCTTCCCACCATAGATTATAGGCATTTTTGCTATCTTTTTTTTTTTTTTTTTTTTTTTATCTTGGCAAGAAGAACTGTTGGCCAAAAAACTAGCTTATATTTTTTAGCCTTTTATCCCAAATATTTATTTAAAAAATTATGTGATTAAAATTAAATGCAAAACCTTCTTGTGCTTCCTTGCCTCCATAGTTGCCTACGTAAGGATAGCTAAATTTACGTTGCTTTGTGCTCGGAGCTGCTCACGATGAAACTTGCAGGGATTCTCTTTGTCCTTGTCTTTGAGAGGTTGACAATATATTGTAAATACCTCGTGTCACCATGAACTAACAAGAATGAAACTCTGGAGCCACCACAGAGTCTCTGGCGGTTTCCCACCACAATCAGATTTCTCTCCCAGGGATTCACCTGGGGTTCCCGTAAAGCCAGTTGGCCTCCTTCCATTATCACTGCCTCAGGTTTACAGAGCTGGAAAGACGCGTTAGGCTCTTGATCATTGAGTGGGTAATGCGGTTTTTGAGGATTCTATGAAAGCTAGCCTTTCCTCCAGGAAAATTCACAAAATGTAAAATCATCTGAAACACTGAGCATGGTTCCAGGCTTTTCCCGACCCTTGAGCCCATCAGGGCAGAAATCATCAATAAAGGAAGATACTATTGACATAATGTTAATTTTCCTAGGTTTTCTATCAGTCAGGGTTTAACTAAAGAAATAGAAGTAGTAGGAGATGTATATTAAGAGATGTATTGCAAGGAGTTGGTGTAGGAGATTGTGGGATGGCTAGGCAAGTCTGAAATCCGCACGGCAGCCTGTCCCGAAGGGCAGGCTGGACCTTTTGGGCACAGGTTGAGGCTGCTGTCTACAAGTAAAATTTCTTTTTCTTTCAGGAAGCCTTATCTCTGTTCTTAAGGCCTTTCAACTGAGTGATTCGGGCTCACCCAGATTATCTAGGATAATCTCCCTTACTTAAAAGCGAGTGGCTTTTAAGTCACACCTACAAATTACTTTTACAGCAATACCTAGATTAGTATTTGATTGACTAATGAATGGGACTGTAGCCTAGCCAAGCTGACACACAAAACTGACATTTACAGGTATAATGGTATTATTGTTACATAGAAAGTCATTTTTGTTCTTAGAAGATACGAATTGAAATATTTAAGGTAAAGTGTTATGATGTCTACAACTTATGTTCATTGGATTTAAAAACATACATATGGTGAGAGCAAGCATGGCAAAAGATTAATAATTGTGCAGTGAAGATGGAGGTATGTGAGAGTTCACTGCGTTATTCTTTGAATGTTTCCGTATGTTTGTACATTTTCATAATAAAATTTGAAACTAAAGCAGCCCCCGATCTCCTGCCTGGCACAATGTCCATTAGCTCAAAGCATACAATAAATAAGTGTTATATGAATTAAACTGAAGAAGGGGTAGCATTTCACTCACAACCAAAGAGCTCAGCAAGATGTCATTAGAGCTGTAATAATAAGAGATCTACTACTCTTTGTTCTCTATCCTTGTTTATTTATTTATTTTTTTAGATAATTCCATTGATAAATAACTAACAGCTAAGTCATTTCTTTTTTTTTTTTTTTTTCCTTTTTTTCTTTTTTTTTTTTTCTTTTGAGAATTTGGGTTGGAGAGATAAGTCATTTCTTAAGGTGAGTGGAAGCTGCATGATTATAAGAAGTGCTATATTAGGAGCCAGGATTTCCATGTTTGAGTTATATTAACAAGTGCATGCAAGCTGTGTGACTTTGGGCAAATTGCTTACCTACTCTAAGCCTATTTCCTCACTTGAAGATGGGCATAATTATGCTTGTTTTACATCCTAAAGGTTTGTTTTGAGGAAGAAATTCAACAATGACTGCAGAAATGCCCTGTAAATAGCAGAGAGCTACAGAGTAGTTTTACCAGTTACTATTGCATTTTAGAATCTAACATCCCTATCGTTTCACATTTAATATCTTTGACATGGGAGACGTTTTGCAATTGATGGTGCATCACAGTTTAATTGGCAGCGCTCTTTTCTTTCTTACTGTCATATGAAATTATAGTGGCATATTAGATTTAATGAAATACTGTGGCTGAGTGGTCTTGGCAAATGACTTAAACCCTTTACATTTCAGCTTTTTCCTCATTGCATTAGGGATAAAAGTATTTTATACAATTGTGAAGATTTAAAAATATAAAATGTGCAAAGCACTTAATAAATGCTCAATAAATACTAACACACCATAGCATTACTATACAAATGTAAGTCATTACATAGTATAGAACTTGTGCAATCTCTGAAGATCCTGCCCATAGAATCCACCCTTGCCACCTCATTCTTGAAGAAAATACAGCCTTAGCAAACTTACTTTGGATAAAATGACCCCAATGAAAACTAGATGATTGCTCAGGGTCTTAGGGCTAAACAGACCCAAATACAAGGTGTCAGCGTAGGGATCTCTCTCTCTCTTTTTGTTTTTTCACATTTGGTTCCTACTTCCTAGATGGTGGCTCTATTTCACAGCCACCCCCCTGGAGACTTCTTTAGACTCTTATTTTTTATTTTTTTCATTTTCTTCCATTAATTGTTATGGGTACATAATGGTATGTATTTATAGGGTACCCTCTTAGACTCTTTGAGACTGGGCGCTCCCAGGCAGCGCCATCTCTGTGCACACGAGAACTTTTTGAGAACGTCGAGGCGGCAGCCCTGCAAGTAAGCAGGAGATCGCTTACCTCGGACAAGCTGCGCTGCGGGCTTCCCTCAATAAACCTCCCAGCGATTTCTCCCGCATTGTTGTAACCAGACTGCGGTTTCTGGCTTCCAGGAACCCGGGCTGGTAAACACATTACCCGCAGTAAAGGCTTTTATTTTTGTTGACCTGCAGCGTGAGGATTTAATTTGCATGCTCCTTCCCGCGGAGGGAAGCGCGTGCAACCTGCTGGCCGCGGCTGCCTGCACTAAGTGCTTCCAACCGAAAGGGCACAGCTCGCGCCCTGCTGCTAGCGCTGCAGCCTCGCCTTCTGGGCCGACGCTCTCTGCAGAGCGCGCGCGCGGGAGGGAGCGCGGAAAAGCGTCCAGCAGGAAAGCAGAGCTTGGAGGAGAAGGTTGTCCCAGGGAGGCTGCCAAGAACCACTGATTCATCTATCGTAGTGGAGTCTTCTTCTCTTTGTAAAAATCCGGGCAGAAGTCAATGGGACCCTTGAGAATGGGGTCTAGGGTGCCAGCTTTTTTTTTTTAATTAGTCCTTCCCTGATCCTCTCAACTATTTTCCTGTCCGCACATTCTCTTTCCTGTTTTCTCTCTGAGCAACTGAATGTTTGATAGTTATGTTATTTCTTAGGTCTTTTATTTGTTACCCTTCTAACACCATCTGTAAGAGTTTTCATTTTGAAATAACTTCACTTTACAAAAAAGTTGCAAAAATAGTACAAAGAGGCCCTTCACACAGATCTTCCAAATAGCGACATCTTACATAACCGAATTTTCAAAGATAAAAAAGTTTTCATAGGTAATGTATTCATCTGGTTCCAAGATGAAAATAATATGACAGCATGCATTGTGAACTTTTATTCTTATCCCTGTTCTCATTCACGCTGTCTTCACTGTCTCCTTCCTTTTTTACAGGTAACTATAAAAGTTGCTTGGTGTTCTTTCAGCGTTTTATGGGCAAATATTTACAAATATGCACCTTTCTTACAGGAATGGCAACATTATGTATACTGTTCTGCAACTTTTTTTTTTTTTTTGAGACAGAGTCTTGCTTTGTTGCCCAGGCTAGAGTGAGTGCCATGGCATCAGCCTAGCTCACAGCGACCTCAATCTCCTGGGCTCAAGCAATCCTGCTGCCTCAGCCTCCCAAGTACCTGGGACTACAGGCATGCGCCACCATGCCCAGCTAATTTTTTCTATATATATTAGTTGGCCAATTAATTTCTTTCTATTTATAGTATAGATGGGATCTCGCTCTTGCTCGGGCTGGTTTGGAACTCCTGACCTCGAGCAATCTGCCCACCTCTGCCTCCCAGAGTGCTAGGATTACAGGCGTGAGCCACCGTGCCCGGCCTTCTGCAACTTATTTTTCTCACCTAACGTTATGTCCTAGAGATGTTTCCACATTAATATGTAGCATCCTCATGCCTTTTATCAGCCATGTATTTTTCTATTATGTGGATGTATCTATATTTATTTAACCAGTTCCTTATTGATGTATGCTAATGTTTGGCACGTTTTCTTTATTACTTGTCGTCCAATGCATGTTAGTGACAGCACCAGTCAGCAAAGGGCAGAGGGTAAGATCTACTACTACAAGGTGATTCCTTTAGCAGTAGAATGAATTTTCACCAAGCACGTGCATTGCATAGCTTTGGGTGATCTTGGTTCTAATTGCTGGATTCAATTATGTTGGTGGAAGTAAGGTGAGGACAAAGTACTAGAAGCAGGAGAGGAAAGCCAGTAGACCTTATTTTTGATATGTTAGAGTCTGATTACAAAGGAATGAGTTAATATTTTTTCATAGTGAAGAATCCTAAATTCCCGTAAAGGGTACTCAGGTATGGAATGAGGGGAGTGGGATCTAATGCTATAGAACAACGGATTTCTCTCAGAAATGTGTTGTGGGCCCCTACTGCTTCAGGATCAGACCCCAGAGTAATAGGATACGGAGTCAGACTTTTCCTTAGCAGAGGAATTGGTGGCCAGGGCCCAAAACTAAAGACAAAGGAGTCTTCTTTTGTTCACATTCTATAGAGAAAGATGCCAAGGAACCTGTAAAAATTGGGGCCAATCACCTTGTTCAGGGCTTAGTAAAAGGTGGCTAAAAGGCTTGGCCAATCCCAGCCATCACTCCATGCTCCTCCTCATCTGCATTGACCAAAGACAGCTTGGGGTTGGGGGTAAGGATGGGGGTGGCAGGTGAGGGGGTCAGCAGAGAAAGTGAAATGTTGGAGTTGTGAACTATCAGCTCATGGGGGTGGGGTGTTGTAGCTAGTCCTACCCAACTCTTAATTGAAGGGATCCCAAGGAGGTCAAATTGTCTTCTAACTTTGACCCTCCTTCCTCCCTCTGATAAGGACCCTTGTGATTACATTGGGGTCTACCTGGAGAATCCGGGATAATCTCCCTATCTCAAGATCCTTAACTATATCTATAAAATCTCTTTTACCATGTAAGGCAGGGGTCCTCAAACTTTTTAAACAAGGGGCCAGTTCACTGTCCCTCACACTGTTGGAGGGCTGGACTACAGTTTTAAAAAAACTATGAACAAATTCCTATGCACACTGCACATATCTTATTTTGAAGTAAAAAAACAAACAGGCAAAAACACCTGCATGTGGCCCACGGGCCGTAGTTTGAGGACGCCTTATGTAACATATTTACAAGTTTCAAGGACATCTGGGAGGGGGCATTATTCAGCCCATCATTGTCATATTTTCCTGAGTGGACATTGGACTTGTTGAACCGCCCTCCACCTGCCTGAGCAGGGCAAAGAGAAGTGGAGAGACATGGCGGAGCTGAGGGGGAACGGGAGTGCGGCAGACGCCACCTACTGGTGAGATATGGATGTGAGCGTTCCCTGGGGTCCAGAGAGCTGCCCTCTAGGTGAGGGGCACCCCAGAATCAACAGGCTCTGGGCAGAATTGCCAGGGATAGGGCCTGAAGGGCTGGATGGAGCAACCAGGAGCCAGATCTCCCAAGTCAGGGAACTCCATGAGGGAGTAGGAGAGAGAGCATCCCCACTTCTTCCCACATCAAGCCCTGCAGTCATAGCCTGAGTGGTCTGGAAGGGAAAAAGCTTTGTATCAAATGTAGCTGGGGAGGTATAAACTACATGGACTTTTAAAATAACTTCTGATAACTAGAAAGAAGTATCTGACCAAGATATACCTGTGTAGAAAGAGTGGTCAACATTCAACGGTTGGGATTCAGTGATAAAAACAGAGCACAAAACTAGTTCACGTTTTAGTGCTCCTGGCAAGAGCAGACTCCTCCATAAATTGGTTATAATTCTTCATGTCGGGGCCTGGCCTTCAACGAGAGAGAAAATGAAGAATGTTAACAAGACTAAGTCACAGCAGCTGTTTGGCTCCATTGTCATTTGCAACGCCTCAGGAATTAGCTTTACCCCTCAGAACCACACTTCCCAGAGAGTTCTCTGTGGTTATCTACAGAGTTTTGGGCTCACTTCTGGCTGAGTTAGAGGAAGGGATTTCCAGGTTAGCAGTGCTAAACTGTCAGTTGACACTTCTTTTAAGTTTGTTTTCTGGAGGAAAGCTCAAATAAGACTCCAACTTGCCTGGAAGTAGGCATTTGAAGATTATCTGTCTATTACGCAGCTTGCTCCCTGACCACTTATTCCATTCCTGTAACAATCCTGAATTATCACTTTCAGTGAGTTCCATGGGAGGCTGCAGAACAGGACAGACAGGAGGTCAGGTTTTAAAGGCAGGCAGCCTTGGGCTCCAATCCCAGCTTTATCACTAGCACCTGTGTGACCTTGAGCACGTTTCTTAAGCTTTTGTGCCAACATACCTAACTAAGCCACGTTGGCAAAGCACAAACTGCTCTTGGGAGACACTGGGCATTCTTTGATATATAGGGTAGTGGGACCATGTTACATGAATTGCTGCAACTTCACTATGGAGTTTCAAGGAAAAGAGGTCTCAGGCAAAATTCTGCTACACATAAATATTTATTAACGAGCAGGTACAAAACATGCACACTCCCTCTTCAGTGAGCTTGATGGAATCCGAGCACTTGATTCCTCTTATTGCTCCTTGCATAGAATTTGCATCTAGGACAAATGCGACTGTATTCTAGTGGGAGGGTTCTGTGAACTATTTGGTTGGAATCAAACTGCCAAGAATCCTTTGGAATCAGCAGGTGGATTTAGAACTGTTTATGAATCAAACTGGATCAAACTGGAGGGTTGTTGATAAGGGCTTAGTTTCTTTTTCTTCTCTTAGAAAAAATAAGTTTATTTCCTTAGAGATAATAAACATATTAAAATAAATTTCAGATGGTTTAAAGAGTTAATAGTAAAAAAATAAACAACAATGGCAGCATAGAAAAACTTGAAAACAACGACACAGAAAAACCAGAAGGAAGATGTGATGAATGCTTAGCAAAAGATATACAGTATGCCTAAATAAACACCCAGAACGTCTATAAGACAAAAAATAAACACCATGAAATTAAAAATTCAAACAATAAACTGGGAAATCTATTTTTAGCCAAGGAGTAATTTTAATATGGAAAGAATTCTTAAAAACCAGTGAAGGAAATGATACCTTAATGGAAAAAAATGGGCAAAGGATATGAAAAGAAATAGAAATTTACAAAAGACCAGAACATACACAATGATCAGAAAATATACATAATGACCAGAAAGTTCTTATATTTCATTCATTTGAGTGGGTTCTTTAAATTATTTTAGTCATCCATATATGTTGAGCAAAGTATTAATTTTATCAATGGAAACTCTTTTTAACATCCATTATGCTAATGAAAAAACTTGAAGTGCTGGTTAGAGATAAAAATAGCCAAGCAACTTATATAATAGTAACACCCTTTGGAGCGGTGCCTTTGATTAAATGCCAGCAAACCACCCCTGGAGTGTATACGCCTGATTAGGGCAATGACTGTCACATGAGTATAGCCTAAACTTACGAATACACATATTTATAGCACACTGTTTGTGTTGAAATATTTAAAAGTAAATTACAGATGACAGAATCCCTCTTCCACTCTGTTTTCCTCTTCTGTAAAATGAAGATAACAAAACCTCCCTCACAGAGTTGTCCCCAGAGTATTAAATTATAAGAAAAGCTTAATACAGTGGTAAGTAGTAAAGGCTCAGAAAGTCTTAGCTGACATTGTTATTTTTTGCTTAGATACACCTAAGCAAACTTTTTTGGATAACTGTGTACCCATTGAACACCTTTCAGTTCACATTTAAAATTTTTCATTATAGATTTATATAGTAGGAAAGGATATAATTTCTGGCATGTAGTAATTATTAACATCTTAAATTAAAACTGATGTAATGCTCTATTAAATAATGTTTAATGGAATCTACATATGACATGATTTGATACCTTTCATCTTTATTTTAAAAACACATGACCAAGTTTTTCTTTTTTTTTTTGAGACAGAGTCTCACTTTGTTGTCCAGGCTAGAGTGAGTGCCATGGCATCAGCCTAGCTCACAGCAACCTCAATCTCCTGGGCTCAAGCAATCCTGCTGCCTCAGCCTCCTGAATAGCTGGGACTACAGGCATGCGCCACCATACATGGCTAATTTTTTCTATATATATTAGTTGGCCAATTAATTTCTTTCTATTTATAGTAGAGACGGGGTCTTGCTCTTGCTCAGGCTGGTTTTGAACTCCTGACCTTGAGCAATCCACCTGCCTTGGCCTCCCAGAGTGCTAGGATTACAGTCATGAGCCACCTCGCTCGGCCCAAGTTTTTCTTTAGTGTAAAAACTCTTCTGTAATATTTAAAGTAGGACATTTTATGTCTTTACTTTTTCTCCTTGAACTTACATTTCTATTTTGCTACCCCATAGAATTTTATTCTAACATAATGCATTTTTATCCCTGAAAGTCCTTTTTAGTTGTTTTATTGTCTTTTCTGCAATAAATATATGTGTGTAAATAAAAGCTTTATAATTAGTTTTATTTCCTGTTACCTTAAGGCTCTGTTAAAAACATTATTCACATTGGGTTGTTATTATAGTTATATTTTTCTGTACAGTTGAATAAAGTAACAAATACAGGCTGGCCTGAAGGTAGTGAGTTATCTCATGTGATTGTTCATAGTTACAGATTGAACTCCTTGTTCTACTACTTTCCCCTCTTCTCACTACTGCACTTGACTAGTCAAAAAAAAAAAAAAACGATAAAGTAACAACTACAGTATGCTATAGATTTTGATAAACACATGAAAATTAAACTTGCATTAGGAATAAATTTTTACAATATATTTCTTTCAACTTATTTATGTATCTGGATGAATATTTATTTCTAGAATGAGACAAGGTTTAGCATCAATTCCTTTCCTATTTTTGTTGATATTAAAAATAAACACATTTATTCACATATATAAGTAGGTTGCAGTGGAAAAAGTTTTGCCACAGCATAGCACTCACTTCGTTGAACTCTTCACATTTCCAGGGATGTTTTAACAACTACTGAAAGAAAATTTACAAGCTAGATTATGAAAACAGTGATGTTATTATTTAAATCACATGGACCTGATAGAATTGGTTTATTTACTTCACCTGGCAAGGAACCGTGGTTTGCAGAGGTGTTTGCTGAGGCATTTGCTGAGAGCGGCTGAACTATGAAAGGTAAGAATTATAAACACATGCCTTGTTGCAAAAGTGTAATATGTCTATTTCTTTTCTTTCTCTCTTTTTTTTTTTTTTGAGACAGAGTCTTGCTTTGTTGCCCAGGCTAGAGTGAGTGCCATGGCGTCAGCCTAGCTCACAGCAACCTCAAACTCCTGGGCTCAAGCAATCCTGCTGCCTCAGCCTCCCGAGTAGCTGAGAATACAGGCATGCGCCACCATGCCTGGCTAATTTTTTTCTATATATATTAGTTGGCCAATTAATTTCTTTCTATTTATAGTAGAGGGGGGGGGAGTTCTCACTCTTGCTCAGGCTGGTTTTGAACTCCTGACCTCGAGCAATCCGCCTGCCTTAGCCTCCCAGAATGCTAGGATTACAGGCGTGAGCCACCGCGTCTGGCCTAATATGTCTATTTCTTATCTTGGTATATATTAACCAAATATTTTTGTTTTTTTCTCCCTTCTTATCCTTTTATCAACTAATATAAAATGTGTTCAAAGTACTTAACTTTATACCTCGGCATAAAGTTAAGTTAAAAAGTTAAAAGATAGCAAAAGTGGAGTGTGAATCAGCCAGGAGAAGAATGAACATTATCCAAGGACAACAAAGGGACTTCGCATCCACCCCTTAGGAAAGGAATAGTTTTGGTTGTGTGGGGGATACTTACAGCATGCTAGGCAAAAGTATGATTTTGCTTTTGACTTTGGAGATTTCTGGTTTAGGAACATGTGTGTGGGTGTCAAGCTGACAAGCGGTAGACTGTTGTGGCTTTGAAATGTGTCAAATTGGCCAGGCTGAAATACATTGCCTAGGCTTTCCTTTGTTTCTGGTTAGGGTGCACCACAAAGGAGAGCCGAGGGGGGCGTGGAGGCTGTAAGTGAAGTGGCAGCCACTTCGTGCGTGGTTCACTCGGGTTGTCTTTTATCCTCGGCTCACCTCCTTGGCAAGAGGCAGCAGCTGGGTTTGCAATTGCACCTTTCCCCAGACCCTTCTTTAGTTTTTCTGACTCCTGGGCATGCGTTCGTGTTTAGCTACATGGAAAAAAAGGCCCTGGCTTCTGCACGGCACTCAGACAATGCATTAAGGTCAGCGGCAACAAGAACTGATGCAGACTTACACTTGTGGGTTCCAGCATGTTCTTGTTCTCTCCCACCTTCCATTCATCCGCCTTCCCTTCCCCATTGCCTGCCCAGCATCAGCCTGGAAGACAAGAGCCTCGCAGAGACTGACAACCGGATCCCACAATTGCGGGGGGTCCAACTACTGTAACGAATCCCATCTTAGTGATCCGGCTTCTTTGAGAGATACCTAATACAGTGAGTTATTAAAAATCAATTGAAATTAATGTGGTGTTTTAAAAAATTGTAATAATGCAGTGCAATTTGTAGCTAACATTTTTAGTTATTTTATTGTGGAAGCTAGTTTTTTGATAAAAGCATGGTAGTCCTCTTATAACTGAATGTGGGAACACATAGGAACCCTGGTCTTTCATGAAAAAGATTAGAATTTAGCATAATCTGAAATATTTTTTTGGACAATATAATTGAACTTTTTCAATTTAATAAAACAGAAAGGTAAATATGGCTAAAAACTGGTCCAATAGCTAGCATATAATTTTATTTTTTATTAATAGATAATGGAAAATATTAAACATCTTAGATTAAATAAGACTTTTCTCTAAAATGTTTCATGATAAAATATGTTTTAACTAGACTACTAATAACATACACTAAATCTGAGACTATGTTATGCATAGGTTGGTTCCAATGTGTCTTGAAAATCTGATTGATCAATTTGGAAAACATTCCTGTCACATTTAAAAGAATCGGTATCACTAACCTCTATTGCTATGGCTGCTCAAGTTTGCTTTTCTTTCCAGCTAATGACAAATTCTAGGGATTAGTATTGAGAATAGCGGAAACTATTTGCTTATGTTTACTTAAATACAGGAAGACAATGTTATTTTTAGCATTCAGAATTTCTAATTGGCATTCTCTTTGCTTTGCTATTATGAGATTTTCCCTTGGATAATTCATCCTTTGAAAATAAATGGATTGATTAAAAAAATGGACAAGAGATATGAACAAAGAGTTCACAGAAAAGGAATTGTAAATAGCTTATAATCATAAAGAAAATGTTTAGTTTCATTCAAAATATGATGAATGCAAGGTAAAACTATGCTGAGAGAAGCTGAACTCATGGAGAAGTAGGAGGAGAGACCTGGGGCTTGTGATGGGTTAGTAGGTGATGCGGACTGATTACACCTGAGCTTCTGAGCCAAGCCAGGGATTGGGCTGGGGGTGGGGGACAATGGCTTCAAAGTGGCCATGGATGTTAAAGAGGACTCCAAGCATTAGTGATGTGGGAGATATAACAACCACGCCTCTAAGATGGCTAAATACAAAACTCCAGACAAGAAAAAAATAAATAAATAAAAACCACTCTACTGAGATACCAAACTGGCAAAAATTCAATAGTTTGATAACTCTGTTTTCAAGACTATGGGGAAACTGAAACTCTCTTCCATTGCTGGTGGGAATGCGAAATAGTACAACCCCTATGGAGGAGACTTGACAAAGATCTAACAATGTTACACATGTATTTACCTATTACTTGGCCAGCCCAAAGCATAGGACGGCAGTTCATGCCCTGTACAAAGGCACCAGAGTGCAGAGGGAGGAGGAAATCCAGCCCCAGGCTCACCAAGCCCAGCAGCCTGGCAAAGGGCCGTGTAAAACTCATCTGCTGGGGAATTTTCTGCAATCTGTCTAGAGGCCCCATATGTGCTGTGGGAGGCTGTAGCCCCAGGTGCCCTCGCCTAACATTCTTCTTCCGCCCATCACCTTCCCAGTATCAGGGCTTTCGGCCTCTGCTAATAGGAACCCAGACTCATCTGCAGTTTGGGGCCCCATGGACTTCGGATGATTGTGAAGTGGGAAGTCTTTCTCATACAGACTATTCAGTCATGTTCAGAAGGCAGAGAATCTTGGAGTCAGGGAAACACAGAAAGTAATATAATCTTCATCTTATTCTCTTTTTTCTCCTTTAAACTCTTAAGCCTTCCCTGGGAAACTTAGATGCTTTCAGCATCTTGGAAATTATGCATGGATCCATTTAACAACTTAGATATACAGCCTTATTATAGAAATATTTTCCTGACTTTAGGAATAATACATGGCCGGGAACAGTGACTCATGCCTGTAATACTAGCACTCTGGGAGGCCGAGGTGAGAGGATCGCTTGAGGTCAGGAGTTTGAGACCAGCCTCAGCAAGAGTAAGACCCCGTCTCTACTAAAAATAGAAAAAAAAAATTAGCCAGGCAAGTAAAAATAAAAAAAATTAACTGGGCATGGTGGCCATGCCTGTAGTCCCAGCTACTCAGGAGGCTGAGGCAGGAGGATCGCTTGAACCCAGGAGTTTTAGGTTGCTGTGAGCTAGGCTGATGCCACAGCACACTAGCCTGGCCAACAGAGCGAGACTCTGTTTCAAAAAAAAAAGGGGGGGGGATAAAAAAAAAACAAAACAGTTCATTATAAGAAAAGAACTTGGAAATTTTGTGAATAAAGACAAAATAACTCTACCAGTCAGAATAATACTTTAGTGTTTTATATTTATCCCTATATATGCATAGATATCTATGTAACTATATTTGAAAATTTGGGGCATAATCTGTACTGATAGTTTTTCCTTTTGTCATTAAATCTTTGAAAACTTTTTTTTTTTAATGGTGAAGAGTGCCATTCAATTAAAGTTTCAACAGTAATAGGAAAGGCACTGTGCTAGGCTTTGGATGTACTGTGCGTGTGTGTGTGTGTGTGTGTGTGTGTGTGTGTGTGTGTGTGTGTGTGTGTGTGCGAGAGAGAGAGAGAGAGAGAGAGAGAGAGACTTGGTGTACACATGATTATATTTGCCAGCTTTTTCCTAAAGGTAAAGAGACAATAAATATTGTCTCTGCCCTCTCAGACTTTGCAATCTAGTGGAAGAGATAATGCATGTACATAATTAACTTCAATACGGTGGCAATGTGTAATAAATCATGAATTCCTTGGAGATAACTCTGAGATGGAATGAATCTCCATGCATATTCGGGGCATTTTCATGTTCTAGTAGGTGACACCGAGGAACTATAATAATAATCTTGAAGTTTCCCCCAATGTGCAAATGGACAATTTCTACTTTTCAAATGTAGAAATCATTGAAAGGTTTGGTAAGCTCATGACAAAGCAATATTGAAATCAATCGAATTTGTCTCATTTTCACTGTTCCCTACCTCTGAAAGGTCACGCTGCCAATGTTCTGTTTTGTCAGAGGCAATTAGAGTCCTGGGTAGCCAGGCCACCTGGCTCTGGAATGTTTTGAGGGTGAAGAATAGATGAGATGTTCAAAGAAGGAGAAGAGGTTTTGCTCCTCCCTTCTTGGTATGCCATGGGAAAACACTAATTTAGAATAATTAGAGCTAACTAATGGAGAAGTTGTAATGGGACATTAGCCATGCATGCGACACAACAGGAGATTGCCCCTGTTAATGAGGCGACGAGACCCACTCTCCAGTAATTCAGAGACTTAACTGTGAATCCCCATATGAAAAGTTATACTTTCAGATAGGAGGGAACTGGGAGTTTGGAAATGCACCCACAGTGGGTAAATGTACCCTCTTCGGAGGGCAGAGAATTCCCAGGTTGTGTGTGTTTCCTGGTGTATTTCATGTAGTTTTCTTCTTCTTTTGTGCCTGATCATCCTTATTTTTAAAAGGTATAATCCAAAGATTATATTATATATTATTTGGGGCAGATGAGTACATTTATACTGAATGTCCAAAGAGTAAGAAGACTTCTTGCCACTCAGAATCGTGTGGTTACCGCTCCGTGTTTCAGTAGATAACACTGTTCCTCTGCTACACTGAACATCGAGGCCTCTTTCCTTTAGGGTCCTCACTATGCCTGAATGCCGGTGTCCCACCAAAAGTCATATGTTGAATTTAACCCTCAAGGTGATAGAACTAAGAGATGGGGCCTGTGGAAGGTGATTAGCTCATGAATGGGATTTGTGCCCTACAAAAGGGCTTGAGGAAGTGAGTTCATCTTCTTTTTTGCCTTCTGCCACGTGAGGACCTCCTTTCTGCCATGTGGGGTGCAAGGAGAAGGTGCCATCTTAGGAGTAGAAAGTGAGCCCCAACCAGACACCAAATCTCTTCCCACCTTGATCTTGGAATTTCTAACCTCCAAAACTGTGAGAACTACATTTCTATTATTTAGAAATTACCCAGTCTAAGGTATTTTGTTATAGCAGCAGGAACAGACTGAAACAGTCCTGCAGAGGGATTTAGATTGAGCAGGTGAGACCTCTGCTTCCAGCCTATAATGTCAGACCCAGAGACTCATCAAGGCCCAGGCCTCCATGGAGTAGGTGAAGACCCCTGCTTGGTGCTGGGGCTTCTCTGTGCAAGACAGGGATTTAATTCAGGGTCCTTATTGAGAATTGAAGGGTCTGCCACTGGAGATGAGTGGAAGGCTGTCTCCTTGAGGCCCTACTTATAACCCCACAAAAGAAACCCAACTACATTCTCATCTCTGTCAAGATGTATCATCACATCCCAATCCAGTATCTTTAGGGTTTTATTCTTGGACCTTTCCTACCTGACATCCAAATCCAGCCTTGCCTCCATGACCAGCCCTCTTCTCCTCCAGTTCATCCTCCCAGATCCTGTTGGCTTCAGACAGCTTGGCTGTATCTTTTGGGTACTTTCCTGTCTGGCCTCAGACACACGCTCTGCTGTGCAGGTCCTGTGTCTTGCCCATTGGATCAGACTTCAGAATGATTGCTGGTGTTTACTCTCCCCTTGGCCACAGAGCTCTCTTAGGAGCTGGTGACCTCAGAGAGAGTTTCCAGATCTAGATCCAGCCCCTTCCCAGCCCCTGGTCCCAGAATGTGGGAACAGTTGGAGGGGCTGTTTCCCCACACTTTCCTATCCCTCTAGGGACTATATAATAGCTGCTTATCTGCCATTCAATTAACAGGATGTACATTTTTGGATACCAAGAAACAAAGACAGTCCTAAAGTTTTCACATATCAAATGTAATGTCTTAAGAATGTTCAGATATTACCAGCCGCATTTCCAGTCCCTGCTTCAAGATGAGGCTCTTCAGTGGTCTGAAGACGTGAGGCTGTGAAGCCTGGTTTTGCTCTCCTAGTGATTGGGACAGAACATGACCCAGGGGTTACCTATGCCTTAATAGCTGAGGCTCTGCAGACCTGACTGGTTACCCTTCCAGAAAACGGAGGCGGTATTCTTAGTGCTTTTTGTTGTCTTTCCTGGAGAAGCTTTCAGAATCCTGGTGAGTTTGCTCACTCACTACCCATGGAGAAATCCCATTAACTCTTGGTTCATGGTGATTTTATTTTACTTTATTTGAAAGGAAAGCCCTCCCCCTGCCCCCATCTTCCAGCAAGGATTTGTTATCTATTCTCCCTCAGTGCAGATAGGGAGATATTTTACAATATCTTATTTGCAAACCTTATTTGGTAGTCTTTAAGAAAAAGGGTCACAATTGTATTGGTACACCCCCCACCCTGTTTCTGAAGGAAAATTGTGACATGGTGAAGGCGAGTCAGTCCAGCTCTGGGTGGAGATTTTCTGGAGAATTCCTCACAGCGGCACTCTGCTCCCAGCACTCTGTTTAATATACTTGGGCCTTCCAAAGGATGCCAACAAATGGGCAAAGTCCTGAGGATTTTCCTGATAATTTGCATGGAAAACAGACTGAAAGGTAAGTCAGGTTTTATCTGAAGAACTTTAGTGAATTTACACCTGCCTATGAGGGACCCTTTTGTAATAGCTTACTCCTATGTGGAAAATGATATTCTTGGTCATATGACCAAGGAAATTTTTTCTTAGCAACTTTGGCTGTTGTAGATGTATCATGGCAAAAGCAATAATATGCCTGCCTTCCTAGACAGAGACAAGGCAGTGAGCCCCCATCCGACAGAGTTGTGGATTGTCATTATTGAGTAATCTATTTATGCTACTTGGCTCACCCTATTTTCACCATCAAGAATTCACAAAAATATTTGTCTAGCGGTGCAATATATAGAAAGGTTTTTTTGTGTGTGTGCATAGCTAATGGGATTCTTTCATTTGGAATGGCCTCTTTGGATCCATGTGCCACTCTTCTGTCAGATCGAGCTCTCTGAGGCAGAATTCTATCTGACCATGTCTGTCTCCTGCTTACAATCCTTAGGAGTTTCCCTTAGGCTTTAGGATGAAAGCCAAACTCTTTGATGATCTTGTCATAGACCATCCCTTTCAGTCTCCTTACTGTCTGATAACTCTTCACTTTGACATCTGGGTTCCTGACTACTTTTTTTTTTTTGAAACAGGGTCTCGCTTTGTTGCCCAGGCTAGAGTGAGAGCCGTGGTGTCAGCCTAGCTCACAGCAACCTCAAACTCCTGGGCTCAAGCAATCCTGTTGCCTCAGCCTACCGAGTAGCTGGGACTACTTTTTTAAAGTTAATACTTATTGAGCATATTCTGTGCCACTTGTTAAACACTGTGCTGAGGATTTTTAGGTGGGTTATCTCATTTGGTCCTAGTGACAACCCTAGGTAACTCACCTAAGGTCATCTAGCTAATAAGTGGTAAGCTTGTTAAACTAGGATTTGAATCTGTGTCATTTGACCGTGGAGCCCCTGCCCCTAGGCACTGAGCTCCACTGTCTTCTCACCTGGAAGCACCACGCTCTCTCCTGCCTTACTGTCTGTGCATGTTGTTCCTTCTTGCTCTTTACACCTCATTGACTCTTTCACCTGGTTTAGACATCACCTCCTCAGGAAGCCCTCCCTGAACTTCTCCCACATGCACTCCCATAGCACCTATAGTCAATTCTGTCATAGCACTTGTCACACCCTACTGTGTTTGTATAATTTTTTTTTTTATGGTGTCTCTCCTTGCCAGGCTAACAGCTTCTTTTAGGTAGGGACTACATCTTTTATCTCCATATCCCTACCCGTGTTTCTAGGACATAGGAAATGCCTGGTATATAGTAAAACGGTCAATAAAATTTTTCTTGAATAGGCAATGAATACATGACGTGTATCTTTTTCTTACCTAACAGTCTGGGCAGAAGCTGTCCAGCACTGAGACAGCAGCACCAGGGTGAAGGGTCCCAGGTCCCTTTTGTTTCTTTTTCCCACCATTCTGAAGGTGTTGTCCTTGTCCACATGGTTTTAGATGGACTGTCACCACAATGTTGGGAATGTCACCACTTCCCACTTCAAACCAGTGGGAAGGGAAAAAAGAACAAGGAGAGCACTCACCCTTCCCTGTAAGGACCCAACTTGGTGCTTGCACCACCCACTCTGCTCACATACCGTTGGGCAGAACTGCGTTACTTGGCTATACCTTACTGCTCGGGAGCCTGAGAAGTGTATTCTGGGAGCCCATGTGCCCAGTAAAAGACTTTTAGTACTGGCCGGGCACAGTGACTCATGCCTGTAATCCTAGCACTCTGGGAGGCTGAGGCAGACGGATCGCTCAAAGTCAGGAGTTCGAAACCAGCCTGAGCAAGAGCGAGACCCTGTCTCTACTAAAAATAAAAAGAAATGAATTGGTCAACTAAAAATACATAGAAAAAAATTAGCCAGGCATGGTGGCACATGCCTGTAGTCCCAGCTACTTGGGAGGCTGAGGCAGAAAGATTGCTTCAGCCCAGGAGTTTGGGGTTGCTGTGAGCTAGGCTGATGCCACGGCACTTTAGCCGGGGCAACAGAGTGAACAGAGTGAGACTCTACCACAAAAAAAACCCAAAAAAACCTTTTAGTACTAGTATAGTATTATAGAAAATGAGAAATGAATATTTGGGTATAAGTATTAATTTCTTCCACAGCGAATGAGAATTTAAAAATCACTATAGAGTCTATCTTGGATATATATTTGTGCTGTGTCAAGTAAAATCAACATGTGGAGTATTGAATATTTAGCTTATTAAGTAGTAATGTATTTTACAGAATCTAAAGCCTTTATGTTAAGACTTATCTGGCTGGAATAATCTGTCAGTGTATGTATCATTAAGTGAATCATTTTCGTGGAACAGTGGGGGAGTGGTTTGTCAGAGAAGGCTTCCTGGAAGAGGAGATATCTGATCTAATTTTCGAAGTGTGTGTAAGAGTAGCCAGCAACAATGGACAGATGCATGTCAGGAGCATTTTAATGTCTTCAACTAAAGGAGAAAGAAAGGAGCACAGTTTTGGAGTCAGAGGTTGTTCTGCTGTGCAGAAATTCCTGTGGACTAGGAGAGCAAGGGAATGAGAGGACCAAGGCAAGAGCCCTGGTATAAAGATGGTTCTGCAGTGTTCAGTGGGCAAATCGAGGAAGCTAGATGTGCAGCAAACTCCACTGAGGTCTAACCTTACAGAGCTTGCAATACCCAGCATGCCTTGGGTTTGGGCACCATCTTGATTTCACGAAATGAAAGCTTTTTTCACTCCAGTGGACACATCTCTTATTTTACAGTGAACGTTTATGAGGAAAAGGGAGTTGTTTTGGAGCAACTTTTCTGATGCTCATCTATTCTGCGATACAAGGGAACTCTGTTAAGAGTTTGTGGTGAATTCTTGACTTTAATTTCAAGATTCTTCTACAGGTGCATATAATCTATTAGTGTATAAGTTTATTTCTAAATCAAAATGAAAAACAAAATTTGACTTTTAAAAACAGTTCAATTGCTTTTAAATGTTAAGCTAGATTAATTTCTCCTCTCAAATTCTTGTCTGTTGAATTACTTCTTTTATAACTGATGAAAAAAAGCAACACACTGAAAAGGAGAGTTTCATAATTACATAGATCATAAAATATAATTTTCCACTCCTGAGAGACTCCCTGATGAGCAAATATACACCCAGAAATCACAGGTGAGAAAGTTTCATTAAATGTATTCCCAAGTATTTTTTAATTATAGAAAAAGAAGTTTGGTTAGAATCCTTCTATCTTGGAGCATCCGAAGGGTATAGAATATGAGAAAATACTGTGCTGTTCATTGTGTTAAACTGTCTTGTGAATTTTAACTTCTCTTTCCAGAAAGTGCAAAAGAAGTGGGTAAAGATGAGGGAGGGGAGCATTATGCAAAATCTTTTTTTTTCTTATTTTTTTTTTGTTTTGAGACAGAGTCTCACTTTGTTGACCAGGCTAGAGTGAGTGCTGTGGCATCAGCCTAGCTCACAGCAACCTCAAACTCCTGGGCTCAAGCAATCCTTCTGCCTCAGCCTCCCAAGTAGCTGGGACTACAGGCATGTGCCACCATGCTAATTTTTCTAATATTTTCTATATTAGAAAATATTAATTTTTAATATTAATTTAATATTAATTTTTAATTAAAACATTAATTTTAATATTAAAAATATTTTAATATTAAAATATTAATTTTAATATTAAAATTAATGCTAATTTTTTCTATATATATTAGTTGGCCAATTAATTTCTTTCTATTTATAGTAGAGACGGGGGTCTCACTCTTGCTCAGGGTGGTTTCGAACTCCTGACCTTGAGCAATCCGCCCGCCTTGGCCTCCCAGAGTGCTAGGATTACAGGTGTGAGCCACCGCACCTGGCCACATTATGCAAAATCTAGAGATGGTAAACTGTTTGAGCCCAATTAGAAAACTGTCTTGTTGCAAACATTTGTAGCAAATACATGCTCCTTATTTTCATTGTCAGTCTTGATTTCACAGTATGTTTCTCAATAAAGATTACACATGAAGGTTTGTTCTTAACTTCCACAGCACACTCAAGGATTATGACACTCCCACCAGTAACAAGGCTCATTTTGATAGTGAATCTGATTCAAGGCTCTGGAGAAACATGCTCCAGAGGGATGCATGTCTGTGGGGTACCTGTGTAGCTGATCAAGTTTCAGGTGGTTGTGAGTGTAGCATTCCATGTGTCTCCTCCAGCTGAAAATTACTGCACATTCATAATTACTCTCTAGTAAGGAATGGCTGCAAAACAGTATGATTTTTGTTTTTAAAAAATAAAAATACACCAAATAAAAACCCAGCATATACACATGTAGGAAGGCTGATAGCACAAAATAATGATAATTTTTTTTCCTGGGTTCTGGGATTGTCAGAGTTTTTCTTCCTTTCCTCCCTCCCTCCCTCTCTTCTTCCTTTCTATCTCCCTTTCTTTCTTCTTTTTCCTTTTTTCTTATCTGTATTTCTAATTTTTCTATATGAAACAAACTAATATGACTTGTTTGTCTAATTTTTAAAAGTAATGCAAGCTTAAAAACTCTCATGTATTATTTCTTTGTAAGATATCCAATGTTCCTGATATTTCTTTCTCTGCTCCACACATGCCCATCATTTCTTAGTCTTCAAATTGTTGGTGAGTTTACATGTTATATCATTGGGAGTGTTTTCTCCCATCTCCTCTCCATAAAATCACAGGCTCTTATGTTGCTCAAGAAGTTTCCCTAGTAAAACTTCCCAGATGAATCCCACTTATTATAATTTTTATGTGTTTTCGTGATATGTTAATTGGTGTAATTTGACTGTGTTTCATGTGTCTAAACTATTTTCTGTGCATTTTCTGATCCCAACAGCTGGATAGCGTAACTTTTCTGAGGTCAAGAACCATAACTTCTCTTTCCTTGGTTTATGACTCTTCTTGCCATTATAATGCCCAACATTCAGACCCTGGATAAATCTGACTGATTGGGAAAGAGCAGGCCTGGCAAACTTGAGGGAGGTGGGGTCATTTCACACACCTGCTGTGAGTTAGATTTGCTTTGACGTGGACTCACCGGTACTTTTTCTGAATTTTAAAATGAATCCAGCTGGTAAGATCACAGAATCTTGACAAGGATGGCTAGGCTCATCCTTGAACCCTGTCAACATGGATGATATTTTTTATATGATCATTATGCATTAAGTGATTATTGAGGCAAATCTGCGGTTAAAACTGGTGTTTCCATGTGGAAACGGGATGTGGACCTTTGACTTGCCATGAATTTCTTATTTTCATGCACTCCTTCCTAAAGCGCTGAATGCCTGCATGTGGTTTGGAATGAATCCACTAACTCCCTGGATGTTGCCTCGCACAATGGATCGCAATCATTTGTATGCCTCTGTGGTTCAGACATGGTTTTCTTAGTAATTACTGAGAATTTCCTCTTTACTAATCCTTACACCTCTCTGCTACTCTTATCTACCACTTACATTATTCTGTGACTGTTTTGTGCATCTCCCTCTGGCAGATACCTTTTATGCCCCATTTCAGCCCCTGACCGCAGTTCCAGGGGCTGCAGCGGTGACCAGCTACCATGCATGGGCCACGGCCAACCTCACGCAGGCGCCATCTGGCAGCGCCCTGCCTTCCGCCTGTGCCTCAGACCTCTTGCCTTCTATTCTGGGACTTCCCTGTGGGTGCTGAGGCACAGGAAGCTGTGGAGCTTTGCTTGGTGCCCGCACTTACCCACCTGGAACTATGGGGCAAATAACGTTCCATGAAGTGGATCTTTATCCGGAGCCAGGAGCAGATGAATGACTTCTTCCCCCTTCTCTCCTGGATGGAGGGGTCCTGAGGCGGATTTTAAATTGCCCCAGAGGAGGGCTCTGAGGTCAAGCAGTCAGGTGCACTCCAGCTGCTGTGCCCTCCCTCCTTCCACACCTCCCACCCCTGTCCCTCACTGCTGCCCCATGGAGTGGCACTTTCTAATTAAGGAGACATGTATAAGCCTTTGCTCTCAGACTCCACTTTCTGGAGAATATCCTGTTTCCTCCAATCCCATTTCCCATTCCATCAGCAACAGAATCCATTCTTTGCCGTGTTATCTCTGTGAAAAAGGTGAGGTGAGCAATAGCCATCCACATGAGTACTGTTTTTCCCTTTCCCTGAAGGAGGTTTTTAACTTCTGCAAAGACTTAGAGGCGCAGGACATTCTCAGAAAGCCATTCAACCGCACATTTCAATTTAGATCTCACCGATCCCATGTTAGCATGTAGAGAGTTATCGAAGTCTGTGGCTGAGTGGTTCCTGCCCTTGCCTCTCTCTCTCACGGAGGAGCCTGTTATTGGCGTGGGGGAGCCACAGGCGTCAGACATTCCGCATGGCTCTCAGGAGGTGGAGACATCTGTCTCTAGGGTCAAGCTCATGCTAGGAGAACAGTCCTTCCCCCACCTCATCCACGCCGAAAAATTCCCTTTCAGGGAATCCACAAGGAAAACCAGCACAAAAATCATCTTGACTGTAGAATGCCTACTCTAAATCATAATCAGAGGAAATCTTATCTATTACCTGTTGACCAATCTTGATTTTGCTTCTTACTTTTTTAATTGTAAAAACACAACATTAAAGAAATGTAAGAAAAAGATACAAGATCAGCTCTAGTCACACTCACCTAACACAGTTCCAGTGACTTGCTGGGAGCAGCTGGTGTCAGTGACCTCCATGGTGCTGCCTGTGTCTGGCAGTCTGGGGTCTTGTCTGTGACTGCACTTCCCTTCCCTGTCCACTGAGTCCGGTGGCGTCTGCCCATCACCTTGCTGAGCCCCACTGCTGCTGTCATCCACGTGCCTTGGGTGGAGCACAGGCTACGGAATGGTCTGGAGTCAAAGGTGCGGTCCACTTGCCTTAAAGGGGAAAGCTTCTGGGTGTAGGGTTCCTGCCATGAGGAGGAACTTAAATGTTTTCCATATAATTGTAAGACACATGGGCTTAGGCTTTACTTTTCTTAAATAATTGTAGCATGTAAAGCATAAAGAAGAAAATCATCCACAATACCACCATCTAGTGATTGTCATTCCTAACACTTGAATATATTTTTGTCTATATATACACATAAAGTGTGTGTATCTCCTTTTGAATTCTGTTCTAGATACCCCCTCCCCCCACCTGCCTTATTATTTGAGAACCTCCAGGGGCTTACTTGGGCGAGAGCAGTTTGGTCCTGCTTTTGAACGCCAGGCAGGAGCAGCACCAGAAACTGAGATGGCTCCTTCGCTGCCCACTGCTTCTCGTGTTGCATCACAGCATTGCTCTTTTTTTTTTTTTTTTTTTGCTTATGTCCATGTCTTTAGAACAGCATTGCTCTTGAAGAGCGATTCTGTGCTATGAGCACACGACTTTGGTACCCTCTGGAATATTACAGAGGTGCTCCACGCTTTCGCTTCAAGTTCACAGTCATGGATTCCCAAAGCAGGAAATGAGTAAGGTAGGACACAGCTGGGGCATGTAGAGCCCTTCCAAGTTCTCAAGGACTTCATGTCGCATCTGAGCTGGTCTAGACCTCTAAGTAATTTTATATTGTGACCTCGTTGCGGAAGAATGAACACACACACCAAAGTAAGGCAAGCACAAAAATGAAGTTTATTGAGGAGAGAAAGATAGGATTATAGAGCAAGAACAAGATATAGGTTTACAGAACATGATACATATGCCACAGATGATGACCGGACCCATTTTCGTAGCACAGGGAGAGCAGAGAGCCAAAAGGAAAGGTACAAAAGGGGGTTGGTTATGGTCTCAGTCTTGTTTTATAGTGCTGGGATTAGGACTTCCCTATGGCTCAGGTGTCACCATGGAACCACTTTGATTGGACAGTTGGGAGTTGCACTGCTATGGATGCGGCTGTTGTAGGTTAATTTCTGGACTCTATGGTACCTATGCGGCTTTGCCTGTGGGCTAGAGAGTCCTCTGTAATCTTTTGCAGTTGGTGTGCTAAGTTGATTGACAGATTCGTAGGGTATTTCCTCTGCCCTCAGGTGCGGCAGTTGCTCTGGGAGAGTATTAAGGTGAAGCAGTACCAAGATGGGGGCCTGGGGCCCACGCTTGTCCTTCTTCCCAGGTGGGGCAATTGCACCAAAGCCACAGCACCTACTTTTGTCCCTAGAATCCCTTGATCTCTACCTAACAAAATTATCATTTTTGAAATTTGGTAATTAAAAAATCTTTACAGCTGTGGAGGTGAGCTTGGACAGGAGAGAGAGAGCAATTAGCAAACTGTGGATCTAAACCATTAAGAAATACTATCTGTACTCTTCAATATTATGTCTTTAAAGTGTGTGGACATAATATGTTTAAAAATATTCACCACATTCTTAACTATTAAATGTCAATTAAAGTTTAAAATGCTTTCTCTTTCCTTAATGATTATTTTGCTATTGTCTGAAGGAGCCTAAAGTCTTGCTGTAGTCCTAATGGATTTTGGAAATAGTTTGGGGGTTGTATGAGAAGAGTGAAGCACAGAGAAGAAATATTATTTTCTTCTCATATGAAATGACAAGCCAGACATAATGCAAGAAGTCAGCCTTTCTGACTGAACAGGTATCTATTATGGCTTTCTAGAAAACATGTGTACAATTAGTAGGCTGTACTCTCTTTCTTCTCAGTTTAGGTCTCTGGGCAGCTTGTCCCTTTCCAGTATGTTTTGAGATACTTTTGGGGTTCATTCTCTCTCTCTCCCCCATTAGCACCACCCCTGCTTTATTCCCTATTATGTTCATCAAAAATGGAACAGTTTGATTAGATCACCAAATGATACATTTCTATCAACACCAAAGTGACTCACAGGCAGTTTGTGAAAAGGAGTAACAGAGAAAAATGGCTGGGACTGGATAGTTTTCAGAGTTACTTATGCAGTGCAGACTCCATGTAAACAAAATTATCAAAAAGCTCTTTGAGGATTTCCCAGGAGAAAAGCTGGGAGAAAAACAAAAACAAAAAACTGCCTAGGTGTGGCCTGTAGGTTAGAATGACTGTTTTTCATGCAATTTCTTTGTTTTTTCCTGGTAAGTGTTAGCACTTGAGGGCAGAACAAGGAGATTTGTCATACCCTATGTTCTTGGATCTATTAAATTCTTGAATGACTATTTCATCCTTTCTCTTGTGCTAGCAGCCTCAACCTGAGTATGCAGGGCAAAGTGACCTGGGTCATTGCAAAGAGGAAATACTTTCTATGTTGTACCATTCCTTTTTCAAAATGGAAAATCTCACTCTATGGAAGAGATTCCAAATTGGGTTTTAATTTTTCATGGAAATAGCTGGGGCAGCTACAATTTTAAGCAGGGATTACGGTCATGTGCATGTAACAACTTTTTGTCTTTTCATTACCCTGGAAATTCTGGCTTTGGAATAGAACACATCTGATGCTATCCTGAACTGGATTCGCTATTCAGAAATGACTCATAGCATGTGCACTCACATGAGATCTGGCATGGCTTGCATTTGGAGACTGTCCTGTGCACCACCACCCAAGGGGGAGGGCTATTTTATTTTCTATAGCTACGGTTGAGTTCACTTAGCCAGCTCATTTGCACACCTCTTTCTTCCCTGTTGTTTTAAATTGCTTAGTTACTTGCTTTTAAGTAGCAGTCCAGCAGGTTGCTTCCCTGCCACTTTTGTTTTGCCCATTAAGGCTCCCGGTCTTTCTGCCTGGTCAAGTCTGATTAGTCCTTGAACAATGCCGGCCTTTTGGGCTGCTACTGAGAAGTAACCTGCACGCCCCCTGCAGCATGTCTCGTGCCATCATGGACAGCCATTGCAAGCACTAAGGGGGGAAGATAGAAGAGTTCAGAGAGCTCGGGAAATTCCTCTCCCAGAGTCCTCTGGGAGAGGAAGGGGCCAGCTGAATCTCTCCAGTGGAGTTACAACCTCATGCAAGATGCTAGTCAGAGGTAAAATGACTTGGTCAAATTGGAGAGTGTCTGATTCCAGGGTGTGAAACACTCCCCAAACGAGTTTCTTTTTGGAACTGTGTTGGTTATGTTGAGTAGTAGAAATAAGAGATGAAATTTTCACCACCCCTTCTCCCTTCCGGGACAGACACAGTTACACATCTCAAAACACACTGATTAGCGAAAGAGCCATTTTGTCTCTGCAAGTCTATTATCGACACTGTCACCATTGAAAATGGACTTATTTGATCTCAAATCCCACTGGGAAATAGCAGAGCAGGGGGTTTTGTAAAGGGGGAACAAGAAAATAGAAGAATTTTTTAAAAACTTGATTGGTTAACATCAGGTTACTTTTTTGTAAAGGTTAAGCAGAGGGGACTTCCTTATTATGCTGGAATTTCCTGTTTTCAGGGGGGAAAAAAACTGATTATTTTGGGATCTATCTACATCCTTAACATTTCAGTTTGATTATGTGGCACTTACTGAGAGTGACTCCATTTGGGTTTGGTTTGGTCTGCTGGGGCCTAGTGTAGGATCAGTCCAAATCGATGACCTCCCATAATTTTGTTTAGTAATTCCCCACTTTTGGTCAGGTTCTCATTGAGGTGACAGTGTGACCAAAACTTAGGGCATTAGCAGCGCTCGCTCTCAGTTACCGTAATTCTGAGTTTCTAGCCTCGGCACATCATTCATAGGTGTGGTGTCCTCATGATCACACTTTTTTTTTTTTTTAGGTTTTGTCATTCTAGTCAAACTCAGACCATTTGACATTTGACAGATGGCTGCATGTAAACATTTAGAACTTTTGAGAGAATACAGTGCCCCAGGGAGACTATTATGACTATCAGGAGGATAATCCCAGGAGTTTGGAGTATGTTCCTTAGCCAGAGTCCCCATGAGCCAAACCAGTTAAGATTGAATAGGCCAAAGTGTGAGTCAGATGAGGAGTCTACCCATTTAAACCAATCAGCCTGTTCATTAATCTCCTGCAACTCAGTCTCTGTAATACCCAATGTATTCATTCATGTGCAAAAAGAAGTGTCAGCAACTGCAGGGTCTCCTCCCTATTCAGCCGGTAGGTAATCTAGAGCAATTCTATTATCCAGCACAAATATGTGCAAACATAGCTTTTGCAGTAGAATCTGCTATAAAGTCTATTTTGAGAGAGAAATTTCTAATCATTGCCTCATTTACATTTATTCCAACCCATGGAAAAAAGAACCTAACAAATGATGTCCATTCAGTATGGTTAATGCCTCCTAATAATGTTCTTTTTGACCTATGACATAGGTTAAGATGAGTGAACCAATGTCCTGTTTTTGACTGATTGTGGAGCAACAAAGCTACTTTTAAAATTCCTGTCCCACACTGGCCCTTCATCTTCCACCCATCAAGGCATGAGGTTGCCCGTGCATAAGGTTGGGCAGGAAATCCTCCACAGATAAAAGTATAGCTCTTGGGTGCATACAAGGCCCCTTCTCCAGTTCTATTGTTCATGGATACATTATTTTTGGAATGATGTTATTACGGGTTTAACATAGTGACTACCATGTGAGTTATATTTAACTCACACTAGTTTTGAGCCTGGGGCCTCATGAAGCATATGTAACTCATCCATATCTTTACCTTGGGAGCTGCGTGGTGCACAGGCAATTCATGCAGCCATGCTGTAACATACATGTAACATGATGGGTGGTCCCCCGGGGAAAACCCTGCAGTTGGTTCATGAAAATCTTATTTGTTGATATTCTTATTGTTACAATTAATATTGACCATTTAATTACATATAACCCATGTACAGAAAACAATAAAAAATAATAAATTTTTCATTAAATTAGAAAGGATCATTTAGTTTTCAAATTTTTTATTCTATTTTCATAATAAAACACCATGGCCCCAAGGAACATTGTTTTTTTGTAGTGTGGCAGTGTGTTAAAGAGTTCTGTAATACCCAGGCACATAAGTCAATTAGTAAGAAACTTCATTTGGGCTTTTGGTACAAACCTGTTTGTGATATACTTGTTGGTTCTGTGTTTTATATCACATTACTGGGTTAAATTAAAACAGAGAGTGAGAACAAGTCAGTCTAGAAATCTTACAATTTGAACAATAGTTATGCTAGGGGTGTTGCTAAAGTTACCTACTGGGGGGAACGGAAGGGTCCCTTAGGTCATGTGCTTGGTGTGACAGATCTAAACTCTGTCAGGTGACTCACAGAAGCTACTGATTGTGAAATTTTAATTAACAGCATTATCCTGCCGAGCAAAAGAGGTAGACAAAAGCAAGGAAAAATTAAGAGTTTCATGATGGCAGAGAAGTTTTGATCTGTAATCTTGGGAAAACTGTCCACGCCTAGGATGCAATCTCTTTCTGGAGAGAAACTTCCCTGGTTAGCTTTACCGTAAGGTCTCGGAGGATGATGTACAGTTCCAAGAATCAGGAGGGGCCCTTCTGAGATGTGAGGTTATGGACCCAAAGTTTGAGGTACCAAAGTTTTGCTGGAGTGTGGGTGGTAGGAAGTATCAGGGGTTCGAGATGTCCCCAATAAAGACAGGATCCTCTGGCAGACTGTGTTGCAAGAGATAAAAGAAACAAAGACACAGACACAGAAATAATAGTTAAGAAAGCGGGGAGATCAGGGGACCACTAGCAGTCTGGTGCTAAGGTGGCAGTGACTGAATCCCAGCACTTGCTTTGTATTCTTTGCCATGTTGCAAAATACAATGATCTCATGTGAAAAAAATCACAGGATACAATGATCAAAGGTTTCAGTGCTCCCCCCCAAATCACAAGGTGTCCTAGTTAATTTCTTTCTTCTTTCTAGAAGTGAAAAACATATACTTCTTTGGTAGGTACAGCCCTTTTGATCAAGGTAAACTGATTTATCCCATGCTCAAGCTATGTACATGGATATCAATCTTTAATGTCAGTAGTTGCGACCCATTTGATCAAGAAACAAGGAAACTACATGCTTTCCACTGGGAGACTGGTTTTACATTAACTGAGGCATTGTTGAGAGAAAGGGAGAGAAGGAGCTTGGCCCAGGGTGCAAACACTATGGAAGCCTTGAGACCCTTCTCCCGGGCTAACATGTTGCAATCTACCTCTAGATGTCAGAGGTTGCAATCTACCTCTGACATGAGAAGTTCTCATGTCAGGCTGCCTGTGGCTTTTCATGCATGAGACCTCTTAGACTCTGAGGTTGGAGCATGCTTTGCTGTACTCCCAGATGGCTGATATATGTCCCCCAACTAGGCAGTTAACATCTGCACTTATTTCAGGCTTTCTGCTCAGGCAATTCCTTCACCTCCTCTCCTCTCACAGCCTCAGACACAGCATCCCTAAGTCCCAGTGATCTTAATCCCATCAAGGAAGAACTTCATATGATCCCTTTTGACAGGGTTCAAGGATAGTCTTTCTCTGATGCTGTTTCCAGAAGGTGTAGTCTTCATTTTCTAGATCAAAAGGAGTTTGATTGTCTTTAGTCAGTGGATCAAAAGCTTCCTTTATCTGGTGAAAATATACTTTTGGCCTAAAGCTTTGTAGCATTTAGTCATATCGGATTTGAAGAGCACAGAAGACACATGAGGTTTTATTATCAGGGATATAGGCCTTTCAGTGACTATTTCATGAGGAGTCAACTTATATTTTCAGCAGAAGTGGATCTGATTGCTATCAATCTGCAATATCTTTGACCAAAGCAATCCAATAGATTCAGTTAGCTTTGCCTAATGTTATTGTAGCTGTAATACCTTATTTAACTGTTTTACAACTTGCCCAGTAAAACAAGTTACCTCTGTTACTAGAGATTTATTTTCAGGAATGCCCCATGTGGGAAACACATTTTCTAATAATCTTTTAGCTATTGCTATAGCATCAGCCTTCCTGTATGGGAATGTTTCTGTACAACCAGAAAACATACATTGAAAATGGCAATTGAATGACAACTCTCTATAAAGGTTCAAATGGCCCATCAGGTGGTAGAAATGTACCTGAAGTTTTGATTGTCTTCCCAGGCTTATGGGTTTGACAAACCAAACATTGGTCATAAAGTATTTTGGCAATTTTAGAGCAGTTACCATATCAATTTTTTTTAATAATTTGGAGAATTTGACTTATCTCTTCTATGATAAATCATAGAGTATAGAGCTTTTAATAATGGAAGCTTTAAGGACTCAGGAAGAACCAAGTGGCCATCCAGGCTATGCATGAGTCCGTGCTTAATATTGGATTTACATCCTTTAAAATATCCTTTACATCCTTTAAAATTTTGTTTTTCCAGTTCAGGTGCATAGCCATTTTTATTAAATATATTATCATAAGTAATTTGACTTGGATTAATCTCATGGAGTTCATTCAAATTGCATATTTTAACAATTTCAGTACTGGCTGACTTAGCATGAAAATCTGCAAAGTGACCATCAAAGATTGCAAAGGCAAATACAGAAGGTTACATAGTTGAGAACAAAAAGCTTAGCTCTTTTAATATTAAGAAGACTCAGTTTTCTTAGATAATCAAAGACATAATAGAAGATAACTAGAAGCACAGAAAATTATCTTGGTAAGACATGCTATCCTTATTTCCTAGACGAATTACTAAGAAGGTAAAGAAAAACTTTTCACTATTTCCTATTAAGAGCAGAGGCTAATATTTTAAGAAAACCTGTTGCTTTAACAGAGAGGACCAAATTCCAGTTTGCATTAGTGTACTTTTGATATAAATGCTCACTTAAAAAATAAAAAAACCTTATAATTCCCTTCTAATTTTAGTCATTTTGATCATATATAACATTTCATAAGATTCATCTTTCATGAACTTTCTATATTTTCATATCCCTTCAGTTATTTGCCCTATACTTTTTCTTTCTCATTTGGAACAACCAGTCTCTCTACTTTTGTACAAAAATTACTCTCCTTTTTTTCCTTAACAAAAAAATATTTTTCATGTAAGTTGCATTTACCAAAAAATCTTACTTTTTTGTTTCCATTATTATTTCTAGTACTAATTACCATATATTGATTAGAATTTTTAACTTTTAGTAACCTTAATTTCTAGCAAAAATGTAGCAATTAAGCAATTTTTAACTGTTTTATATCAGCATTTTTTATAATTAAGAACATATTTTCTCATAATATAATTTTTTTATGCTGATCAACAGACTCATATATTTAGCTCCTCTGCACTGAATAAAAACAAGATGCCAAAGTATATAAACTTATGCTTAATAATTAATGGTTTAGTATTTTAACTTAGTCATAAAATATCTGACTCATATCTATCTATTACTTAATTTATTATGACTTTAAGACTTTAAGTTACTGAAAAAGATTCTTGAAACTACAAGTCCATCTGACAACTTTTTTCCCATTCCAGCAAGGGGTTGAGTCAAGGACCCTTGCCTTTTCTTTACTGACCTGATCATTGCCCTAAGCAATTGTTAGCTAGGTTGCTTATTATAATTTCTGCCTCCTGATTTTTAGAATTTCTCCAAACTGGGGTATATAGAGTAGACTGGTTTGGGGCCCTGTAATGTGAGGGGACTTGCAGGAGTCTCTCTGGTCCCTCTGGTCTGTTCAGCCTTTGGTAGATTTAGGCTTTGTTTTAACCCCACCACCATCTGCTTTACTGCTTACTATCCCATTTTAAACAACCATCTAATTTTTTTTCCCCATAAATTTACATTTCCTAGGTAAAACAAGGTAAAAATTTACAGATCAAAAGCACAGAGCTAAGACTTTAGTCCTGAATATTAATACCATCAGTTTCCCAAACCAAGGAAAGAGGTTGTAGGTAAAGGCCCAGTTAAGACAGGATGGCCAAGAAAAAACACCTTGAATAAAGATAAGACTTGCTATGCAGTTGGGTTGTAACAGCATACCCTGCCTGATACTTTCTTTCTTAGTTTTTGGCATAAGCCCCATCAACAGGAAGTATTTACTGAGGATTATCTAGTGGAGTATCTTGTAAATCAACACGCGGGGCCACTGATTCTAACACCACACACACAGTTGCAGTCTTCATCCTTGTCTGGCAGAGGTAGTAGAGCAGCAGGGTTAAGTAAGTCGTGGTGTTTTAAATTTGGCCTAGAAGAAGACAAAATAATAATTTTATAAGATATGAGTCTACTTACTGCAAGGTGCAGTTTGACTGAAATTTAATAGACTTTCCATAGCAGCTGGAACTTGCAAGAAAAGTTAATTCCCTACTAACTTCCCCTTTTTTATTATCCTCGAAATGAAAAGGTAATTGGACAAGAAGGTTAATAGACTCAGAATATTGAGGTAAAGATGGATGTAGAGAAAGAGCAGTGGGGTTATTCAGTCAGGTACAGTCCTCTTTCGTCACTTCTTTAGCTGTTGTTTAAGCATTTCATCTGCCTTTTGCAAAGAAATTTTTACGAAAGCAAATTTTGATCCATTTAATCCTTTAGATGCCTCATATACCAGTTAAAGAACGCATCCCATTGTTTTTGTGGGGTTTTTGATGCCTTCATTTCTGATGTGCCTCGCAAATAAATAATTTTATCCAAATTAAAACTTTTCCATTATGGCCTCTTTAAGTCTGAGTTGTTTCTAGAGAGGTTAACACCTTGTTTCAAAATGGACACATTCTGGGCTTATAATTTTAATATGTAAAATTAGCTGTAGTCTCAGAAGGTAGGATCCCAGAAGTTTTGAATTGTGACAATCCAGTTTGATCCTGAACTCAATTTAGTTTCCGTCTCACCCAGTCAGACACCTGAGGCTTCCTAACTGAGTCCAATTCAGTTAGTTGTCAAATCCAGTCCAACTCAGGAGCCAGTCCAGCTTTGCCAGTGATGCACTACCCAGCTGAAACCCCCAAAATTCATATGCCCTCTCACAACATAATACCCTTGATTCAAAAGCCAAGAAAGACTGGGGCTCAATGCAAACAGAGCAGTGTCTGATCCAAGAGGAACTCATAACCCCTAGGGTGCTGTGAGGAAGACAGGGGACCTCAAAAGGGGTCAGTGGCACCTCTCTTGCATTCCAAGGCGTCTCAGAAGTCAGGTCCCATCTGCTTCACCAAAACTGTCAAAAGACAAAATTTACACTAAATTTAAAGATCTTAATTGGCTTTTATTCCTGTTCTAGAATGAAGCTCTGAATTCTTTCTGAAGCAAAAATTTGCTCAAACTCATAAAGTGCAAAACACACATCTGCTGAGTTTTGGAATCCGAGAGAGAACCAACCCATGATCCCCAGTTGCTGTGAGTGATCAGTGGACACAAAGGGCCTGGCACAAAGGGTCTCACTTGGTCATTGTTCCTTGGGGTCATTGGAAGCTATACTTGAGATTTCATTTGTGACACCAATCTGTTAAGCACTTTAGACAAATTAAATTGAACAGAGTTTAATTGAGCAAGGAACGGTTCACAAATTGGGAAGTCCCCAGAACCAAAATAGGTTCAGAGTGATTCTAGGTCCCCCGCGTGGTCAGATGACATTTATGGGCAGAAAAAGAAAAGTGATGTATAGAAACCAGAAGTGAGGTGCAGAAATAGCTAGAGGGGCTACAGCTCAGCCTTTGCCTTAGTTGAACATGATTCGAACAGTTGGCTGCTTTTGATTGGCTGAGACTCAGCTACTCGTTACAAGAGTAGGTTACAGTCTCCTTTACGCATCAAACTAGGTTACAGTTCATGATGTATGAAGAAACTTTTAGGCCAAACTTACAATATCTGTGGAGACAGCTTTAGTCTAAACGTAATTCTATTTAACACAATTCTCCTTTTGATTATAGCCATCCTCGTGGGTGGGGGTTGGTGTTTTTGATTTGCAGTTTCCTAATGGCTAATGCTGGACAGTCCTCAGATAGTCTTGGCCAACTCAGCTTCTCCCTCCTCTTCTTGCTTGTAATTCTCAGAATAACTGTTGAATGCCCTGGGAACGTAACATCCTGAATTAGGGAGGAACTGCCTGAAATCCCTAAGCTTTGTCCCTGTCCCCACTAGGGTATGTAACATCTTGGGATAGGGAGAAACTGCCTGGGACAGCCTGGGGCCCTGGGCTCTTTTTGTCTCTCCTCTATGAACAGGATGCCCTTCAATGTTTTAGCTCAGTGATTCATATTCTACTTACATATATAACCCAGGGAGGGCTCCCTTTCAGGGTACCTCAGCTGTGATGCAAGAGGGACATGCATAATCAAGACTTCATCCACCCTGGGTAGCTTTCCTGAGCCTTGGGGAACTGGTTCTTGATGAATGCCAGGCTTCTTTTGCACCTTGTTGCTTCTCTGTAAATAATAAATCTATTTCATATAACCTGTTGCATGTGAGTGTGTTCTGTCTTACTGAACTTGGGAAAGTAGTAAAACTGTAGCCCAGGATGCAGTAGGCAGAAGTGTTTAGACTACTGTTACCAGGGGTTGGCACAGTGATGGTCTCTGCTATCCTCCATGCAGTGGGATTCATCCCTTGGGATTGGTAATTAGTAACCTGTTGATAGCTAATGATGTTGAAGATCTTTTCATGTACTTGTTTAGCCATTTACATATCTTCTTTGGAAAAATGTCAGTTCTAATCATTTGCACATTTTAAAATCAGGTTTTTTTAAATTACTGAGTTATGAGTTTTTCATATATTCTGTAAACAAATCTCTTATCATATACATGATTTGCAAATATTTTCTGAGTCTGTAGATTGCCTTTTCTTGATGACATCATGTGAAGTGCAAAAGTTTTAATTTTGATGAAGTCCAACTTATCAATCTTTTCTTTTTTTGCTTATGCTTTTGATATTGTATCTAAGAAATCATTGCCTAACCCCAAGTTACTGAGATTTACTCGTATTTTCTTCTAAGAGTTTTATAGTTTCAGCTTTCACATATAAGTCTATGATTCACTTTGAGTTAAATTTTGTGTATGGTGTGAGGCAGGGGTAACTTTATTCTTTTGCATGTGAATATCCAGTTGTCCCAGGACCATTTGTTGAAAACACTATTCTTTCCCCAATTGAGTTATTTTAGCTTCTTTGTCAAAAATTGGCTGCCATAAATTTTAGGGCTTATTTCTGGGCCCACAATGTCGTTCCATCAATGCTCAAGTGCCCTATTTCAGAATAATCTTTTTATTAACTATAATATACACATAGAAAAGATCATAAATTTTAAATGTGTAATTTTGATAAATTTTTGCAAAGTGAATGCAATTGTTTAGCTGGTATCCAGACTTACAAATATGACATTACCAGCACCTCAAACGCCCCTTTTGCCTCTTCTAGTCACTGCCCCCAATGGTAAACACCCTGCTAACCTTCATCGCCACAAATTAGTTTCCCCTTTTTTTTGACTCATATATAAATGGAACCATGTAGCATGTACTGTTTCCTGTGTGGCCTTTCCCCCTTAAAATTATGTTTGTAAGATCCATCCCTGTTGCTGCATATAGCAATTGTCCATTCGTTCTCACTGCTGTGTACTACTCTATGGAATCCTAGTTTTGTTTATCCATTCCACTGTTGATGGACATTTGGGTTGTTTCAGGTTTTTGGCTTTCTTAGAGTAGTGCTACCATACATATACTTAAACTTGTCTTTTAGTGAGCATAAATATGTTTCATCAAGGTATATATACCTAGGAGTGGAATTGCTAGGTTGCAGAGTCTGTGTATGTTCAGCTTTAGTAGATGCTGTCAAACAGTTTTTCAAAGTGATGGTATAAATTTGCATGTAAATAAGATGCCATTTACAGAGCGAAAAGTTCACAGAGTGAAAGAAGATATTTTCAATACATGTATTTATGTCAGAATAAGCAAAGAACTCCTACAAATCAACAATGAAAAGACAAGAGAGTTCAATAAAAAAACAGGCACATGAGCTGAACAGATACTTCCACACAAAAGAGAGCAAATGACCAGTAAACATATGAAAAGATGTGCAACTTTATTAGTCATCAGAGAAATGTAAATTAAAGCCACAATGTGATATACACACCCACCAGCATGATGAAGATGCTAGCAAGAAGGTGGAGCAACTAGAAACTCAATGCACTCTTTAGGTAGTTTAAATAGGTACAAATAGCATTTTAAAGCTTGTCTATTGATTAATTAATGGATTGATTACAGAGACAGGGTCTTGCTACATTGCCCAGGCTGGTCTTGAACTCCTGGCCTCAAGCTATCCTCCTCCCTCGGCCTCCCAAAGTGCTGGGATTACAGGCATGAGCCACTGCACCTGGCCTAAAGTTTGCTAATTTATGACCACAAGATTATTTTCTCTCTGATCACTATCACAAGATTGTGGAATCCTCCCTCCCTCCTACCCCTTATACACATCAAGTGTTTCATGACAAATATCAGAGTATTAAGTTGTGTTCAGATCTAAAATTATAACCACGTGGAAGATTTTGATGGGTTAAGGAACTGGGATAGTGTGGTCACTTAGCCACCGCCTGGCGAGCATGCCATTTTTCCTATTCTGCAATGCATTTCTTGGAAAATGACAGAGTCTGATTTTAAGTCCTTGGGTTTTGGTCTTATTTTCCATAGTAGGGACAATCAATCTTAAAGCAAGTGGGTCTGCAAGCCACTTGGGGGCAGCACCATCAACCCAGACTTCTGTGCACAGCTTTAGACAACTCCGTGGTTTCCACCTAGCTCGCTCTTTGCATGCACTCCTCTGACTCCGACAGCATGGTTTCTGGTTTGGGATTTGGGTCTCAGCTCCTGTAACCAGGCTCTCACTTGCCTTCTGCCTGCTCTAGGCTCTGCCTTAGCTTTAGCTCTGCCTTGCTGCCACCATCATCATTTGTAGGTGACCTCAAAGTACTGGGCACAGGAAATCAAGGCAGGGACCGGGAGTGCTCATGTTGAGGTGTGAATCAAATGTGTGGTGGGGTGGGAGGGTGGGGAGAGCTTAGTCAGGGCACAGGAGTCAAGGCAGGTGAAGTATGGGAGGGGGTGGCCATCTTGTTAGTGGGAGGGGGCGCTTGCCTTAGGAAGGAGACAAACTACACAGCAGAGACGCAGAAGAGAGACCAAGTTCCAATGACAGTGTTGGAATTGCTCAGTCCATCCGTGCTGAGAGCCAAGACTATCCCTAGGCTCGTCAATTACATGAGTCAACAAATTTCCTTTTCATTTAAGCCAATTTTGGTTTGGGTTTCTGCTACCAGAATAAATCTAACCAATTCTACAGGCAAGGATTGAAATGTATCAGTGGTTTTCAAAACGATTTCTTGGGGCTTTAAGAGTCAAGGAAAGTGCCTGAGATAGCACCAGCAGTGGGAAAGGAGATTAAAGTGGGCAGACCGTGGGCCCCAGCTCTGCTTTGTGTTTGTCAGTTTTGCATGTTGGGATTCCACATGAAATTTCATGTGGAAACCAGACTTTTTATTATAAACATTTATAAATCACTGTGTGAAATAATTGAGGAACCATGAGAAGAAACACTAGAATGTGATTTTTTTCTAGAATAGTCTATTAATCTGATTTACCTGCCTATAACATACTTTAATGACACCTTTTCAATACTTAGAGACTTTTCTGATGATATTGGTGGTGATAGTAACTAATATGATTTTTTGGATATTGTTTTATAAAACATAACATTTTAATGATCTTTATCATTCAAGGAACCAGTATAACCAATGCATGGGAAAGAATCATCAAAGTTCATGATACAACAATGAATTTTAATGTAATAGGTTTGAAAAGTTCCTTGATATGGTTTTAGTGCTCACATTGCAACCAACCCTTAAGAAATTACCACTTTTGGAGTTTTGGTGTAGTATCAAAGAATAGCCTAAAAGTTATTACATTCCTCCTACCTTTTTAAAACTTGATATCTATGTGAGGCCAAGTTTTCTTCAAATATTTCAACCTAAACAAGATATCACAAAAGGCTGAGTGCAGAGGCAGATGTGAGAATACAGTTATCTCATATTATGCTGGCCATTAAACATATTTACTGAAATGTAAAATAATGGCACTCTTTTTATGAATTTTTCTTTGGAAAAAATCATAGTTTTTCATAAAATACTATTTTAAGTTGATACATAATAGATTTTATTATTTTAGATGAGTTAATAAATATACTTTTTTCAGTTTTAATTTCTAATAGGATACATATTAATAGCTATAATTCAGGTAATAAAAAACTCTTTGAGGTCTTTGATAATTTTTAATTACATAAAGGGGTCCTGAGATAAAAAGTTTGGAAACCACTGGTCTAGTGGGTATTCAGGTACTTAACACATAAAGGTACAAATAAGTATATAATTGTAGACCACAGAGAAAGATATGAAGGAAAAGAGCAAGGTACTAAGAGAGATGAACCAGGAGCCCTAGTTCAGATGGGGGATGGTGTCAGAGATGGCCCCATGGAAGCAGTGGTTTTTAAGCTGAGATCTGAAGAAATAGATTGGGGTGAAGATCATTGTGGGCAATGGGAACAGCAGGAAAAAGCCCCTGAGATGGGGATAAGCCTGGGTTGGGGGAATCACGGTGGTGGGAAGGAGAGGGCCCGCAGGAGAGCCTGGCATGAGATGATGAAGTGAGGGCTAAATCCTACAGGCTCACCTGAAGATTTTGGCATTTTTGTTCTAAGTGCATAGAAATGACCACAATATGCATTACTCTAATATAATCAGACTTGAAGTTTTAAAAGATAACTGATTGCTGTGTGGAAGAGGGATGGCAAGGGGACAAGGGAGAAGGCGAGGAGAGCACCGCTGGATAGCTACTGCAGCAGTCCCGGTGACAGAGGCGGGTGCAGGTGGAGCTCTTTCGGAGCTGAGGGTTCTGACGCTGCCCCACTGGGCTGGAAGAGAGGGGATGACTCCTAACTCAGAGCAGTCCACAACACAGAGTGCCACCAATCAGGCTTCACAAAAATTAAATATCCATTACATCAATTTTATAAATATTTAAGGTGTGTGTGTGTGTTTGCGCGGGCAATTAAATTGCCCACATTTAGTTTGATAATTATATTTGGTAATGAGATTGAAAACGTCACTCTCATAGCACCACCTTGTGGACAGTAGTGAAAAGGTTTTTTTTTTTTTTTTTTTTTTTTCCAAATTGGGTTCAATCACTGAAACAATTTTAAAAAGATAGAAAGTTCTCCAGAAAGTTTACCAGTTACCAGCCACACCAAGTCCCTCTTGGAAGGAGATAAGATACGAATACATTTAGTAGAGTTAAAGTTAAACTGGCTGTCCTGAAAATAACTGGTTAAATTCGTTCAAACTTGATCCTCTCTGGTTGATTTGAACATAAAGAGTAATTGACTAAAAATACCTTTTATTGAAATAACCCCTGATAGCCAGTAATAATATTTTTGTTTTTATGCAAAAATATGATTCTTTAATGCATTTGCCATTTATTTTCATGAGATCAGGGTAAGCATTTTTGTATCAATGTGAAACCTGATAGAAATGGATTTAATCCCTTACTTAAGTTCGAAGTTCACCTAGAATTGCATACTCTGAGATTGGGCTTTTCTGCCCCCCTCTTGAGTCTAACTTGTTTTTTCCTGTTGTTCTTTCTTTTTTTTTTCTGGTGTCATCTGTTTCCCTCACATTAAGCCCTTTATGTAGTCATTCTTTTCCATCCTGTTGCTCTGGGCTTCCCAGGAGACCTGTTGCCATCCAAGACTGGCTTCTCCAGGTATTTTTCCCCAGGTGAAGCAGATTCCCCTCTGCCTGATGGCTGGCATTGGAATTCCTCAGGGCTCAGTTGTGGGCCCAGTTCTATTCTTGCTTCATGCTCTCTTTAGGCAATTTTATTCCAGACCATCGTGGTATTTACAGTCAGTGACTCCCAGACGTATTTATTTCTCTGGTCCAAACTTCTCTTCTTATTTACAGATCCTTATTTTTAATCCATTAATCTACCTCTCCACTTGAATGTTTCATGTCCAAGACTGGACTTGTGATTTCTTCCTTTCCAAATCTGGTGTTCTTTTAATGTTTCCAAATTCAGTGAAGGCACAACTTTCCATCTAGTTACCAAACCAGAAACCTAGGAATCATTCTCGACTGTTCCTTCTCCCTCCCTGTACGATCTATTTCGGCCTTCTCTATTTTGTCCACTGAGTGGTGTCTCCTGGGAAGTCCGAGTCAGTCTACTTTAACCGCCACGACTCTGTTCCAGGCATCACTTGCCTACACCATTGTTATCACCACCTAACTAGTCCCTGCATGCACTCTGGGCTCTCTCCAATCCATTTTCCACACTCAGACATTTTTTCCAAATGCGAATCTTACCAGGCCACTTAAAACCTTTGCAGTGTTTCTCCTGCTCCATGGTCCAGAATGCCTTGTGGTGGCCCTCACCTGTCCCTCCACTGCTCCTCAGCCTCTCTCCTGCCAAGCCCCACGAGTTTCTCTGTTCCTCGAGTGCATTCACCACAGGGTTTCACACCCCACGGGGCACGTCCTGGTACCTGTACTCAGCCTTCCCACCTCAGCTTAACCGGCTCTTCCTCAGAGATACCTTTTCCTGTTCTTCCAGTCCTTGAAGAAGATTGAAACACCAAAAATCCCTTCCCTCTGAACACTTACCTCAGTTTTCAAGTTTATATTCATTAGAGTGATTTTTTGACTAATGCCATCTCCTCAGAAGAGCCTACATTCCATGAGAGAAGAGGGAGGCCATGTCTGATTTTGCTCACTGTGTTTTCCCAGCACCTAGCATAGTGCCTGGCACATGGGGGATATTAAAAAACATTGAATGAATGAGTGAATGAATGCATGAATGAAAGATTATGGCTCTAAGGCCCTGACAGGGCAGTTACAACAATCAATAGCAAATTCAGGTCCAGGTGTGACTGAATATTGTCCATAACCTGGGCAATGCAGTGTCAGTCCCAGCCAGTTGCTATTCACGGTTATTTCTGTAGTGCGAAGTGAAGGGACCTAGTCCTACCTGGTCCTGTGACGTTGGTGGGAATATACTAAAAGAAATGATTCATGTATCTCCTCTAAGAACAAATAATCATTTGGGGAGAGGTACCAGTCCAAGTCAATATTTGAAAAAGAAAAATATTTGCCGTCTCCTCAAGGGCCCATTCCCACTAAAGACACAGTTGAAAAATTAATATCTATATCTTCAAGCAAATAGCTTTCTCCCGCTTTATATTTGAGAAGCTGAAGGGACAATTAAAGTCATTTTTCTCAAAACATAGAAAGGTCAAAGGCAAACTGATGGCCCCAGAAAATTTCTAGCTACATTTATTTTTTTTTATTTTAATTTTTTTTTTTTTAGAGACAGGGTCTCACTCTGTCACCCAGGCTGGCGTGCAATGGTACAATCATAGCTCACTGCAACCTCAAACTCATGGGCTTAAATGATCCTCTTGCCTCAACTTCCTGAGTAGCTGGGACTACAGGCATGCAACGACACCTGGCGAATTTTAAAAATTTTTTGTAGAGATGGGGTCTCACTATGTCACCCAGCCTCGTCTCAAATCCTGCCCTCAAACTATCCTCCTGCCTCAGCCTCCCAAAGTGTTAGGATTTCAGGTATAAGCCACTGCACCTGGCTACTAACTGCTTTTAAATACCATATCTCCACCTGGAAAAAAAATAAAAACAAGTACTACTGGGTACTCTATTTATTTATTTTTCAAGTCTCCACACATGACATTCAATATTTATTTATTTATTTATTTATTAGAGATGGGGTCTCACTATATTGTCCAGGTTGATCTTGAACCCCTGGCTACAAGCAACCCTCCACCTCGGGCTCCCAAAGTGTTAGGAATACATGTGTGAGCCACCATACCTGACCTGGGTGCCCTGTTTATAAGATAAAATAAAAACTTATTTTCACTGAATATTGACATAGAAAGTGATTAATACCTTTGTATGTCAAATTATTATACTTTTATATATAAAACATAGATAATCTTTCCTCCATTATTTTACTTATTTAAAGACTTGTTCCAGGAATAATTTAGCACAGATAAAATATAACAACATATAAAATAATGGAAAACTAACAAATTATAAACAAATGAAAAATTCAAAGGAAAGATAAGAGTGGGAACAGAAAATGGATACACGAATGAAGTCAATTTTAAAAATGCCTTTTGTAAGGACCAATACACTGCCAGGCATACACTGCTGGTTGTTTACCCAACAGCCAACCTGCACATCTTCCTTCTACAGAACACTTATTTTGTTCCAATATCAAGTGTCCTGTTCTCAGTCATAAAGGATGAACCACGATTGATCTAAGAGTCATAGATCCCCAAGCTAGACAATTCTTGTTACAAGGAATGTCTTTATTGCTTGAAACTTTTAGTGAGATCTCTTACTTGCAGCTGAGCACTTCCTCACTAATGCACTTGGTATGGTTTCTAATTTGGCTCTAGATCTTCTAACAATCAACTCCAAAAGAGACATTTAGCAAGAAATAATTCAGTGCCCATAAAACAAACACACAAAAAGGCCTGCACTTCAGGAAAAGCATGATGTGGCTAAGACTAAGACAAAATAAGACCATGATCTTAGGAATCCACTCATTTGTCCAATGTATTTTAAAATCCCAAATGAAAACACCAGTGATAAAGACACTATAATCAGCAATCCAAGCCAAATTACCTTTTTCTTTTGACATAAGTTATTATTCACCTTGTAGTTTCATTTTCTACATGCTCCTTAAGTTAACACCTTATTCTTTGAGCCAAATGAAAATGCATCTAATAAATTAATTCGGACAATGAGTGTGGAAAAGTTGTTCTTTGGAAAATAACCTTTGGATTGTGAATATCAAGCCCTGAGCCTGTGAGTTGGCAGACCAGTGGGGCGAGTAGGGAAAATGTCTAAGTGGTTCTCATGCACTTCTTTTAGAAACAATATGTGTCTACTCTGTGAATCTCTCCAGAAAAAATGTAGGCATTTAGCCAGACAGGGAAAGATTATATTCTAAATAAAATTGTTCTCCCCTTTGAACAATGACATAAGAGAGTTTAATTTTATATGTAATTTTATTTTTATGTAGGAATTAGGCTTTTTCTCAGTTTATCTGTTTGTACATGTCTTTATATCCAGCTTATGAAGAAAAGAAACAAACACAGCACACAGAGAAAGAATCTCTCCTCCTGTCTGCTTGCCTTGGGTGCTTGAACCCACATGTCAACTGCCGTAGCTGCCAGTCAACCAGGAATAGCCCCTGCTTCAAGCCCAAAGAAGCCCGCTTACTATTTTAATGACAAGAACATGCTAATGTGGGCATGTGAAATGTATCCTTGGAAAGGAATGCTGTCCATACCAGGAAGTCTCTGAGAAGGCTTGAGTTCCTGCCATAACTAAAAATCTGCCGCTGCATTACCGATGACTTCATCCCCAAATGAGAGCTAGCTGCCTGCTTCTGTAAGCCCCATGGAAGGATTATGCCGCTTCCATAATCCTACACCAAGAAAAGACTAATTTGGAAAACATGCAGAAAAGAGACTTCATTTTCTCTTTCGAATACAACAAAGAATTCAGCCTGTGTGATTGCAGAAAGCCACCAAACAACACTGATAGTGAAGGGTTTACCAGAGAAAACAATGAAAAAACTGCTAATGGTATTTTTCAGTGTGGCTCATGAATGAGGAACATAGACACGAAATGGTCTGCCCCTGACATTAGGCTTTTGTGTCCTAGGTGCAGTTCCGACACCTCAGACTTCGTTGCACAGCTTAGTTTTCACTTTAGAAAAAGGGAGCCGTCCCATTCCAGTTGATGGTAGCCTCTCTCCACTTGGTTCTGATCACCATCTCCACGGGAGAAAACCGTCTTCCTGCTCTGTGTTTATCTTCCTGTTGGTCTCTTTCCCAGTGATGGGCGTGAGTATCTGGGGAAGGAACAGCTGGCATTTAGACCCAGGCCTGCGGACACTGTTCTGGGGGGAGCCAGTAAGGAAGGACAAAAGGGTGGGCGCAGGAGTGGGCTCAGCAGGCTGTGTTCCCAGAACAGGTTAAGCAGGGGGCAGGATTTGAGCAGATGGGATGTTGAAATGCTCCGTACAGAATCAGTCAGTTGTAACCTGGATTGTTGTATATTTTGGGATTTGGATGTTGATAAGTTGTGTAGTGCACCTTCCAGCGCCATGATGTGACACCTAGAAGTAGGGGTAGGTCACTGGAGGTTGTCAGAAAATACAGGAAAAGGGAGAACTCACCACTTCTCAGTGCTTCTAAGTGTACATTTGCATTTTGGTAGAGGTGAGGCATTCTAGTGGGGTCTTCAAGAACTGGGTTGAGGGTCTGGGTTTGCCTCCTGCGAGCCAGGTGACATTTGAGAAGGTATCTAATATCTGTCACCAAGCCTCATTTATTCAATTAGTAACTATTTATTGGGCACCTCAGTTTCTTCTCTATAAAAACAGAAATCACAGTTCCTGCCTCATATGACTATCGGGAATTTAGTGGGTTAATGAACACAGAGTCCACAACAGAATGTGTGTGATGTTTGTGTGCTGATAAAGAAATGATGCTTTCCTCAAAGAAAAAAGTTAAATAGAAATGATATATATATTAAGAAGCATGTTGTCAATGTTGCACTAAATTAAATGAGCTAATATGTATTTCTCATAATTCAAGAATTATGGGCTGCACAGATAATGTAGTCACTAAGATTCTTTTCCACATGTAGTGGCAATAATGGGGGATTACTTAATGCCAGACCTGGGATGCTAAACGCAAAGAGTTAGACATCAACAAGGCCCCATAAATGGAGCTGGGACTACTGGATACAAACTCTCAGTCTGTCTACTTTTAATACCTGTCCAAGGGCCAATGTTTAAAGACACCTTAAGGTTAGTCTTTTTTATTTCATGAGTTTAAAAAAGTGTGGTTGTGGCTGGGTGTGGTGGCTCACACCTATAATCCTAGCACTTTGGGAGGCCAAGGCAAGAGGATCACTTGAGGCCAGGAGTTGAGATCAGCCTAAGCAACACAAGACCCCATTTCTACAAAAAATACAAAAATTAGCCAGGCATGGTGGTGCATGCCATAGTCCCAGCTACTTGGGAGGCTGAGGCAGGAGGAAGCCTTGAGTCCAGGAGTTTGAGATTGTAGTGAACTATGATGACACCACTGCACTCTGTCTGGATGACAAGAGCAAGACCCTGTCTTAAAACAAACAGTATGTTTGTAATTGACATGAAATGACCTGTTTGGTTTTCTGCTTCCCACACTGGGCTGGAGGTTTGCTGGGACAGTACCTTATTCATCATTGTTTTCTGAGTGTCTAGCCCAGTGTCTGGTACATAGTAGGCCCTCAAAAATGTGTTCTGAACTAATCTGAACAGAAATGCACTATCAGTTTGTTTACTTACGTCACTGGATGGTCATCTGGTGTTCAGCTGGGGGGTGGAATTGGCCAGGTGAAGCCCCTTCTCCCCTTTATTTTTCCACTTCTTTCCTCAGGTATTGAATACCTCATGCCCGAAGATAAAAGGCCCTGGAGAAGGCTTTTTGGAAATTTGATTCTTACCTTTTGTTTTTTCTCCTACCTAAAAGTCTTTTGTTCCTCTGTGTCATTTCTAACCCCCTCACCCCTCTTTAAAGCAGGTTCAGAATCCCCACGTTGTAGTGCTTGGGTTTAGGCCCACAAGGGGCTTTTTTTTTCACGCATGGGCTTCATTTCAGAAGCTGAGCCTGTGCATTTTCCTGCAGAGCCAGCGCGAATGCCCATACAGCTGTTCAACAGCAGCAGCCACTCTCTTTGAGTACAGTAAAGTACACAGCACTTGGGGTCTGAAATGCTCACCTATTGTAAGGTGCACAGGCTTTCTCTGTGAGGGCTGGCCACTGTAAAAGTACAGATCAAAGAGACGCTCCATTTTCCAGTCTGACAAGAGCTGCCTATTTGTGCAAAAAAGGATGCTGTAATTTCCATTGATGTTGCACAGCCAAATAGGCAATTTGGGAGTCTTCAGCATGCTGCCCACCTGGAAGGGGAGAGGGGAACACAGATGAATACATAGATTTTGCCACAATGCGACAGATGCTGATACATCATCATGATCAAAAAGCAGCTCTGAGGCTTCTTGTTGCACTTGTAGCTGTGCAGGGCACTGTACCTAGGAGTAAGATTTGAAATGAACGCTTCATCATGAATGAATTTGCATTTATGAATGATCCGGCATAGTGGCGATGCTGTACTTTTTCTCTGAATAAATTATACTAAAAAAATTTTTAGTGGCCCCATGGAAGGGGTGACGCAACTTCAGTTTGGTTTTGAGGCAAGATAAAGAATAAATAGATAAACTGTCATGTAAGTGTAGGGGTAGAATAAGAGAACTCCAATTCTGTCTTTGTCATTGACTAGTGTATCTGCTCCTGTTCCCAAGATAGGGCAATATTTCATTCAGCAGGTGGTGGTCAGACTTCTGGCAACACCAGCCATTTAGAATATAGAAGCTTCTGGAAAATGAGGGATGCATGCACACATCACACATACACATGTATGTCTACAGCGTAACAGTTGTGAAGATGTACTGGTTTAGAGTGTACTGGTTTAATACTACTTATAATACAAAGTTTACTATTTGTAAAAGCACCTTATTTGGTTTTTCCAGGTAACTGTCAATTCAGCCTTGAATTCTCATAGCTAGTGAATTAGAAACGACCACTGTGGGGGTGCCATGCAGTAAAAGGGGAGTAGTCTTGTACCCTTCAGTAGCCTCTGAAGGGACCATGATATTTAAGTGCACTGCTGTAACTGATATCCATCATTTTGTTTAAAGAGGTAAAGAAGCACATATTTAAAGCACAATCTAAAAAAGATTTCCATCAAAATTCATTGAAAAAAATTTTTTCTACTTAGGTAAACGTGAGCTACATGGAAAAAACCATGATTTCCATGTGATGCGAAGGAGAGTTACCGAGCCCCTTAGCGTGGCCTCTCTTCTGTTTCTTTTCTTCTTAGTCCTTAGAATTTGTTCAGGAACAAATTCTGTTTGGTGGAAAAATCCAGCTTTGAGAAATTATCACTGTGTTTTGTAAACCCAAGTATTAAAGGCTAATAACTTGACATTTTGATTTCTCACTAGTTCTATTCAAATCTCTTTGTTTTTCTCAGTTTAAATTCTTCAGTTGTGGGTGAGTAGGTGAATCAGAGATGCTTTTGTCTTTAAGCATTTTGCTTTTAGCTACCATAGAGAAATTATATTACTCTGCTTAAAAGAAATGACTTCAGCTTTGGTCGGTAGTTTAAAAAAGGGTGCAAGACTAGCTCCCTCAATTCAGAACATGCTCATAGTGAATACAGGATTTACCTATCTGCTCACACTAGAATTAGAGTCTCATGGCTGAGTATAACAAGAGCATCTCACATATCAAACATGTGGCAAGTCTGCCCACTGGCTACATCTGGAATCAAACACAAAGCATGTGCCATGGAAGCAGCCCCATGTGTTTACATTCCAGACATCTACCTCCAAGTTTCATTCATGAGTTATAAAATAAGCACTTTCTTTCTTAGGACTTCTTGCTATGGTACCCTTCTGTACTAAGATTATAGATAATCAAAATATGATAGGCAGGAGGACATGGAATTATTAAGGTTGAATAAAACTTGGATAAACTAGGAGATTGAAGGCTATTTGTAATAAAATGTCATTCCATTTGAATTTCAGGGGATATTCTGGCCAATTTTAAACTAATCAAAGTCCCTATAAATTATGTCTAAGTGGATGTAATAGAATATACATGTATATGACATCATTCCACAGAATTTATTTATTTATTTTTTTTGAGACAGAGTCTCACTCTGTCAGCCTAGCTCCCAGCAACCTCAAACTCCTGGGCTCAGGCGATCCTCCTGCCTCAGCCTCCCAAGTAGCTGGGACTACAGGCATGCGCCACCATGCCTGGCTAATTTTTTCTATGTATTTTTAGTTGGCCAATTAATTTGTTTCTGTTTTTAGTAGAGACGAGGTCTCGCTCTTGCTCAGGCTGGTGTCTTGAACTCCTGAGCTCAAGTAATCCACCCACCTCGGCCTTCCAGAGTGCTAGGATTATAGGCATGAGCCACCGTGCCAGGCCAGAATATTTTTAATGTAGGCAAAATTCAGCTGACATTCAGATGGACAATGCTGCCAGGTGCTGATACCACACGATTGTTACTTTATGCCACAATGCAACAGCTTTCTTTCTCTTGCTTGCCTTGAGAGATTCTGGTGAAAAAGGAAATGTCATGCATGACTGTCATGGCACTTGAGGTATTAACTCTAAGAGGTGAGCTTTAAGATTACAGCTGAGAACACATCTGGATTAATGTGAGTCCTGTAAAAACAAAACAAAGGGCCAGTTGAGTACAGCCAGATATCATATTCTTCTCTTTTCTTGGCATACCATGTAAGAAGTTTGATTGGAATTTTTCATTTGAAGCATTTGTACTGCTTTTGGATAGACACAATTTACCAGCTACCCCCCAAAAGCAAGATTCTAAATATGTTTTATTGGTGCGATTCCACCAATGCTGAATTTGTACATGTTGCCATGGTAAAAAAATTAAATTGTGATACAGTTGTTCTATAAATAAAATACCTTTCTCCTTAAGTTCACTCATTGTGTAATAAGCCCAGTAGTTTCAGCCTTACATGCAGCAATCAAGCCTTTCATAACATATATCATTTAAGCCAACGTAAAATTATAAGGACAGGATGGAGGATGGACAAATTCTACACACTAGAGGACAAGAATCGAGTCCATGTAATTCTTTTTTATGCTGTCTAGAACAACAGTGCTTAGAATGTGCCTTCGCATAATGAGTTTGATGTTGCAAGTCCCAAGGCCCCAGGCTGGTAATCTGAACAGGAGAAAGGTGTTGGAAATGGTGTGCTTTATTTGCTGATTCCTGGTGACAATTCCTGTGCATAACTGTTAATGGCCTGGCTCTCATTTCTGCCACCTGGAATACAGACTTGATGTAACTTCTTTCACTGAGTTTGCAGGTATGTTGTAAAGACAAATTAGTTCGTGTTTGCAGGGTGCCACCTCCGTGACTTAGTGGCAGAATGCAGTGGGTAGAGCTTCATTTGGTACTTTTATGGTTAGATTTCTCCCTATCAGACTCTCTAAAGGGAAAATGTAAAGATGGAAGAAGGTGCAACTGGGATGGTGGTGTGCACTGCCAAGGCTGCCGTGGGAGTAATTCTGGCAAGACCTAAATGGCTTCTGTCCCTTCTAAAAATCAGAGTTGATTTTTCTTCTCAGTGGCAGGTGTGAAGATAATGTGAACCTCCCAAGGCTTTCCAGATGGTGTTAGACTCAAACTGCTTTATGTTCTCACTTAGGTATTGGAACCTCACACTCAAACCTGTACATTCAAATAGAAAAGTAACAGAGAAGCTTCAAAATAGTGCCTCATCTTGTAAGTAGCTGGCTGTGTCCTGCAGGAACCGTGAGTCTGGTGGGCTCCGGGGGGTTTGACATGTCATCTAATGAGAACTTCATCTTTTTTTTTTTTTATATTCTCACCTACTGGGCTGTGACATTGGAATTGAAAGACATGAATTTTTTGCAATTTCTGCAATTTTATTGCAGAGTAAGAAGAGATTTACTTAGGGAAGACAGAGGCAGCATTACAGGATGGATTTCACCTTGACAGCAGAATGTAGCTGTCAGGCAGCACATTGGTTTTCTTTTGAACTTAGAAATCTTTCTTATATTAGGTTTTTATTATCAGTACATACATATAATCTTCAGATTTATCATACCCATCCTAGGCAGAAGCCACTGAATACCCGTAAAGCACTTATATCCATAGTTGGCATTTTCAGGGGTCTCCTGAGGAATCACCACGCCTTGGGGCAGGAAGAAAGGGCAGTGGCTTCTGGGTTCTTCAGTCCAGTGATACTTACTTATAGCACTGTTCTAGAACCACATTGTGTTCTTTCTTGAGCACACTTCTGCTTTGCAAGGTGTGTCAGTTCTGTGCTAGGGTATTATGAAATACTAGACTTCTGGGTACAACACAGCACAGCACAGTCAGATGGTCTTCAGATTAGCCTGTCTCTGAGTACTGCTGGGCTCGTCCTCCTAGGGGTGAGGATTTCCCTACACCTGACACATGCAATCTGCAAACCAGGAGGTAAAGGAGGGCAAACACTTCAGAGAGTGCATGCCCCAAGTACCCGCCGTTCCCAATCAACACAAACTCACAACTGCTTTAACCTGGAAATCAGCAGATAAACATGGCTTTTTGAGCATTCTAAAACCCAGTCATGATTTGCCAACATTTAAACATGGTAGTCCAACATCAGCGTACCTATAATGGATATTATACATGAACATAAATCAATATCTATATAGATACAATACAAATCTATAGATACAATAGATTATAAAGCATTGATGATATAAATTGGCATTTATATATTTACCAGTTTATGAGAAAACAAAGATGATGATGACAGGCAGCATGGCACAGTGGCCACAATGTGATCATTGAATGTAGATAAAACTGGCTTCATAACGCTGGCCTAGCTGGTGGCTTTGGGCAAGTTGCTACATGTCCTTCAGTCTGGCTTTTCTCATCTCTAAAATGAATGACCAAGCAACAGGCATTGGACTTACAACTTTGAGTGGAATTGGGAGATTAAATGAAATAAGATAGCATTGCACGTGGCTCACAGAGGGCCTGGCACATAATAGACACTCTGTGCACATGATTATTAGCACTACAATGAATAAATAAGCTTCATATATGCTTCCATTAATTACCATCTGTCAGGAATGGTAAGAAATACACACATCTGTGTATAAAATTATTCCAATAATATATATGAATTATGGATTGCTTTTATCCCAAAATAATGAACCGATATAGAAAGAATAATAAAACACCTTCAGGTAAAATCAACTTTACATGCATGAGTCTAACATATTCATACATCTCAAGAGTTCAAGTAAGAAAATGAACTGCCAACCTGTATTTGCTCTTTAATACTATTTTTCTGAAACCAAACTCCAAGTGCATGACAGAGACAACATAATAAACATCCTCAGAGTTTCAAGCCATTAGTGTACAATTTCAGGCAATTTTCACTGGGAGCAGGATTCATAGGTGTCTCCCTGGGGAGAGAGAACACTGAGTCCAACAAAAAAGGATGAAAAGCCACATTAGTCAATTTTCAGAACGATGGAAGCATTGTAGGTTTGATTTCTATGTAGATTTGAAAGCCAACCCGGGCAGTTTCCATCCTTTGCCCTACTTCCAATTCGTGAACATGCATTTGGATGGTGGTCCTATTGTTCGGTACATTTTGCCTTCTTCCCAGAAAGAAAGCTCTTATTTTTTACCTTGTGCTCTGGCCTCTTGACTGACTTTAAGGTCCCAGCAAATATCCACTTTATCATTGGAGGATATTTTAGGCTTTGCTGGTAATTTTCTTTAGAGCATGATTTAGCAGCATTATTGGTCTCAGCTGACTTGTGTAGAAAGAAATGTGATCCAGAAAAAATAGTAGCACTGGATCCCTGTGAAATTTTGACTCTCTGATGCTCTCTTTGTCTCTCTTGCTCTGGTGGCATATTCTCTGACATAGTCCCTTTTCTCAGAGCAACTTAGTAGCTATTTCACAAACACCTGTTTAATGTTTAATTTTGATAAAGCCTGAAACTTGTTCTGAAAGCCTTGCAAATGTTTAAAAGGAATAGAAAGCTGTCAACCTTTCTGATACTGATTGAAAGAACATATATTTTCTTGCAAGTTCAGTGGAAATAGCTACTTTCCCAATTCTGCACACCATGGATTTAATCAGCTACAACTAAAGAGGTTTCTTTTTTTCCCTTCCTCTAGAGCAGTGATTCTCAAGTAGGGGCGATTTTACCCTCCCCAGGGAACATTTGGAAATGTCTGGAGACATTTTTGATTGTCACACTGGGGGGGGCAGTCCCTCTGGCATCTGGCAGGTAGAGGCCAGGGATGCTGTCCTACAGCCTACAGAGCACAGGACAGCCCCCATGACAAAGAATCACCCAGTCCAAAATGTCAGTAGTGCTGAGGCTGAAAAGCCCTGCTTTGAAACAGAGGTTTCTGATCCTTGCTGCACATTAGAATCGCCTGTGGGCTTTAAAAATTTCAGATGCCTAGGTGCTCCCCAGCCCAAATAAAATAGTCTTTGGTCAGAACCAGCTATATAATTTGTGGGGCACAATCCAAAAAGAAAATGCAGGGGCCCTTGTTCACAAATTATTAACAATTTCAAGGCAGTGACACCAGACATCAGAGCAGTAAACCAAGTGTGGAGTCTTCTAAGTCTGGAGCCCTGTTTGATCGCATGGGTTGCACACTCACGAAGCTAACGCCGTTCTAGGAGCGACCTGAGCATTGATAGTGTTAAAAGTGCTCCAGGTGATTTCAACGTGCAGCTGGGGTTGACATCACTGCTGTCTAGTATTTATTGCCTATGTCCTTTCTATGGTAATCAGTGTATGTGTTAATATGTCCATGTATGGCCAAGTGTGACTCATCTCTGTGTTCAGTCGCAGAGCCTCACAATTAGTAGATGCCAAATGATCACAGCTGAATAAAGTACTATAATGTTATTCCTTCTTATCTTCTATTATAAAGTCTTGCATGTCTATAGGACACTTTGGCTTTCCCACAAGCTGCAACATTCATGGTTTCCTTCGCTCTTCACATCAGTGCTGTGGTTGCAGGGCAGGTGTATGTGGGTATCTACAGTTTGTAGCTGAGGAAAGAGGCTCAGAGAGGGTGAAACTGGTCCAAGGCACACTGCTATGAGTGGCAGGGCAAGGCCACCAACCAAGTCCACCAATTTCCAGGCCAGGGATAATTTGCATCTGCTACAGGAACTTCATCACCTTTACGCCAGGTGTCTGTGTCTGTGGGTGGCATGTGGCATGAAAGTGGGTGGCACAGGGGTGAACTTTAAAAAACAAAGGCTTATTTATTATTTAAATATGTATTAGGACAAAAAGCAGTTAGCACATCAAGTCCATGGTTTATATTACTGCTGCAGAAAAGATTAGAACCAAATTTTAAATGAGTTGATTTAAAGAAAAACATTAGGTAAATAATAGCAAAGGTGGCACAGAGACATGACAAAGCTTATGAATTACCTACTTAAATAAATCTTTCCAGGTTATAACAAAGATCTAGTGAAATACTATTGTGAAAGAGCTTTTGTGATAATAGACAAAACACTAAAATTATTTTTGTCATTTTTGTGCCCCTACCCCTTGAAACTTGTTCCATTTTCTCCAAACTGAGTCTTGGCATATTAGTGGGCTCTGACAGATATAGATACTACCAGCAGTCCCCAACCTTTTTGGCACCAGGGATCAGTTTCACGGAAGACAATTTTTCCACAGACTGAGGGGCGGGGGGCGGGGGGCATGGTGAATGATGGGGAGTGGCTGTAAATACAGATGCAACTTCGCTTGCTAGCCTGCCGCTCACCTCCTGCTGTGTGGCCTGGTTCCTAACTGGCCCACGGCCTGGTGATAGGGGACCACAGTGCTAGACCATGGATACCAAGTAACCATGCATGGTTGAAAGAAAAGAAACTTATGTAAAATGAAATGTACAAGTCTCCTAAGTATTTCTGGCTTAGTTTCCCTCTTCATTTACGTAAACCAAATTATAAATTTCCAGATTATCTGGAAAAAGGAATTAGGAATTTTATAACAATAACCAAGCCATTCTTTGTCCAAGGTGTATTCAAAGCACAGGCTTTCAAAGCACATCCACATGATGGAACACTTTGCATCCATTAAATATAATGAACGTCATTTACTCATTGACATATAAAGATACTTGTGTTAAATGAGAAGAGTGGGTTTCAGAAGAGTGGAATAAGACATATCGATGTAAGAAAAAGAGAAGGAAGTATTTCTGAAAAGATTGACCCCTAGGGTAATGGGATTGGGTTTATTTCTTTTACTTTTATCTTTTCTATCACTTCTCACTTTTCTATGATGGACTGAGATTACAAATGCAAGTAAGAAGCAAACTTTAAAACATATTTGTATGCCAAATATGCCAATTCTGCTGGAGTTAGACACAGTATTCCTGATCCTATCAGGCACATGACAGGTGCGTGTTGCATGGTCCTGACTTCATGGATAACACACAGTAGGAGGAAAGACAGATGAAGATACAGATCTGAAAGTGCCTCGTAAAGTGTGAAGTCCTGTACTTGTGGAAGGAAAGTGCGAAGTCCTGTACCACGGAAGGCATTTCGAGCGGGAACCAGCAGAGCCAGAGGATAGGCTAGGTGCTGAGCAGGGAGGCCTTGTCTGCTGCCCGTGTAGGGAGAGGCGGGGGATGGGCGGCCTGGGGGTTCTACGTCCCCATTCTGTTGAGTTACAGCCTTATTGGTTTCAAGGCCACTCTGGAGAAATGTTGCTTTTTACAGAATCTGCCTCGCCTTCCCTAGGTTTTAGGATGCAAATTTTTGTGAAAAATATCACAGAAGCAGATTTGACTTGTGGTTCGGGATGGGAATATTTGCTTTCTTACTCTCTCTCTTGTTTGTTTTTGCAGAATCACATCTTACTTAATTCTCTGGCTGTCCTTTTCAACAGGACATTTTACTTTCTGGTTGTCAGAGGCTGTAAGTAAATCCCCTGAGCTGGAAAGCTTTTTGACAGACGTTTCATTTCGTAAGTAGAGCCCCCTCTTTTTTATTCAGTGTTTTTTTTTAAAATAAAGCTTTGGGCAATACGTAGAATATATGCACTCATTTGCATAAATAAAGAATTGGGAGGACACCCATCAACTGCTGGCAGTATTTATTTCTGAGAAGGTGGTCTGTGGCTGGGTGGGGACAAAAGAGGACTTCCTCTTTTCCTCCACATTTCAAATATTGTTTATTTTTTTTTTTAAATTTTTTTCCTCATGTTCCACTATATGCCATCAAATATTGTTATACAAATGTATGTATTACTTGTATTAGCTATCTCCTATATACGTAAAAGTATGTAATATAAAACATGAAGAGAGTAGACGGATATTTTCATTTAGACCCCGAATGTCTCTGTGTGCGGTGGGAAGGAGGGGTACAGCAAGGCAGTAAAGGAAAAAGTAGGCTCCAGGTTTGAATCATCTCAATATAGAGACTTAAAAATGTTAAAATGCTGACATTCTGGTGGTGTGATTAAGGATGGGAACACACTCACCTGAGAGAGTCTGTCATCTTCCGAGGTGTCCTTACCCCACTGCAAATAGCCGACATCACTGCGGGTCAGGACGCCGTGTAACGTTTCCTGAGACTTTCCTTTCTCACAGCCATTGAAGACATGGGGACTTGCTCTTCCAGTTAAAATCATGTTCAGAACTGCCTAGACGGCACATTTTGCAAATATTTATGGTTTAGTTAGCAATGAAACAAAGACCTAATTTTTTTTCCTTTTAAAAATTACTACTTTTACTGAAAAGAATGAAATCATAGAATACATAATTCGGGAAAAACATATGTCCCAAACATTTGGTAGGGTTAAAGCAATAGTTCACTGACTTTTTTTCTTGAACCTTACCCCGAAGTTCCCTCTGTGCCCCACTCGGATCTTACTGACCTTCCTCCCTTTACACTTAATGTTGGTTTCCATGTTGTGATTTAAGAAGCAAGAAGCTAAGATGTTTTTATAGCTTTTATAACTTCTTTTTCAGTTATTAGGGATTCCTGGTGGGGCTTATCAAGATATATTCTAATGTTTCTAGAATCGCAGGGACGTGGCTCTCAGAGGTAAACTAGGGAGGACTGTTACAGAAATTGGACGGTGGATATTATGGTATAACCCAGATTCATCTTCTTAGTTTTCAAAGATAACTTAATCACTCTTTGCTTAAGGGAAGAATATACTTAATTAGAAAAGAAGCTTAATTCAGATTCTATAATAGAAAGCAAAGTCTTCCAACTCACCTGCCTGCACAGGAAGCCCCCAGCATTTGGTTGTAACAGATGAGTGGTGGTGACATCTAGGTCCTTTTGAAGCCTGCAGAATGGGAGAAGCCATCAGAAGCAATGACTGCACTGGAAGTCTGTGGCCTCTCCCCCCTCCATCCCTGACACAGAGCAGCAGTACATGGGCCTTCCTAGTCGCAGTCCCTCATAGGTGCCCTGCACAGTTCCATCTCTCACAGGGAAAGTCTCTAGGAGGTAGTTGGGAAGCTGAGGATGCAGGTGGGGGAAGAGCCTGATGAGTGGCAGGGAGCAGGGAGAAGATACAGATGTCTCATATGGTAGAATCCCCCTGTGTGTGCTCTGGGTGGATGCTGGGCTCAGTAGAGAACCTGTTTGCTCTAGGTGACAAGGAACGCTTGGCTCAGGGTGGTGATACACAACCACGCCACAGAGTGCTGGCCCAAGGCAGGGCTGAAGAGATGGAAAGCACCAGCGTGGCTGTTGAGCCCATTTCTTGGCTGCAGAAGGGCAGCCTCCACTGTTGGCCAGGGGCCGGGGTCTTACCCTTGACAATATACGGTCAAGGTTGAGTGTGGCTCCTGTTGTCACTCAGGGGGAAGCGCTGAGTACTGCTGTGAGAGCTGTATATGTTCTTGAATGAATATATTCACAGGACTGTAGATCATGTCCTTCTGTGAATGAGACCTAAAGACTTGGGTCAAGCATGGCAAGTGCCCTGGTGGCATCAGATTTAATTCAGGGCAGTGTTTCCTAAAGGATGGTATGATTTTAGGTGGTATAGATATGAACATTTTATAGTTTTAATAGTGATGCATTTATTTTAATGTTTTATCTTTAACATAGCACATTATATTATATATATTATAAAGGATATTAATGTTTAGGACAAGGTTGATATTTAAATGTGTGTTGATTTAAAGAAAATTGTTAAGCAAAATAGTAACAGACCATAACAATGTGATGGTGGTATATCAATGACAAGGTTCAGGAACACTGCCTCAGGGCTTGTGATTCTTTCCTCCTGAGATCTCCCTCTTTCTCAGACTCTCAAAAACTTATCTTTCTTTCAGGCCCCAGAAGAAAGTCCATTTCTTTCCTGCAGCCTTTCCTGACTACCCTATCTGCAGGGGACACCTCTTCCACTGGAATCCACTAAGGCTCACTGTCTTTACACCTCATTTGGCGTGTCAGGCACTGCCTGGGACTCGCCCAGCATCTCTATGTTCACCTCTTGTCCTTCCCCGACTGGAGCCTGGAGGAGGTCAGGGCCATATCCTCTCTTATTTGCACTTTCCACAGAACAGAATTTTGCATATCAGAGAGACAAAGTGAATATTTGAGGATATATTTTATTGTGGATCTAAATAATAAAATATATTTATGAAACTTATACAAATAAATTTAGTGTCATCTGCCAACATTTACAACCACAAGAAGGAAACTGCTACTGTTCTATAAGAACAGATTCAAACTTGACTAATGATATCTGCCTGCCCATTAAGATGGTCAAACCAACTACAGGGAAGGACCTGTCAACAGGGGAGTATCCACGAGAAAAAAGACTGTACTCCTGTTTCTAATATGACAATGGCAATAGTTTCCAACACAAGAGTACATTGTTTATGTGATTCCAGTACTATAGGACATACCTGTGCAAACGATTGTAGAACTTACCTTTCAAATGTTCTGGAGAAGATCAGGCTGTACAGAAACAGGATAACACCATGGCTTCCTTCCCCTTTGAACTGTTTGGGAAACAAAAGAAAAGCACATTTGCCTAAAAGCAACACACATGTGTATAACTGTAGGTATGAATTCAAGGATTTACAGCCTGAGTCTTTTTTTCCCCCAGCTGCCAAAAGAATAGAGCTCTCTCTGCTTCCCTAAGTCTTCCTTCTCTCAGATACATTCTCCTTCCTTACTTTGTGCCTGCCATTCTCTTGGTCTTCAATTTATCCTTCTTTCCTGCAATTCTGCCACGTGATCATCTTCAAATCCTGGCTAAGGTGTAGTGTATCTTTCCTAGCCCACCTCAGTGCTGCTCTTGGCTGGCCTCCTCTTTATCCAGCCTCTCCTGACAAAGCATCACTCCTCATTGCCCATTCAACTCAGGGGGAGCAGAGAGACCTTGTAGAAATAGCTTTGGAGTTATACAACCTAGGTTCAAAACCAGTTCTACTACTTACTAACTCCCACTTACTAACTTCTCTAGGTTCCAATCTCATCTGCGATCATAGATAAAAATAACCTTTTCCCCAGGTTTGTTGCAAAAGTTAAATAATTAATGCACAGTACCTTCCTGGGTTCTTAGAACATGCTAGATCCACAGCAAAATTAATATTTGTCCCTCTCTAGGGCATTTCTCCCCTGTCTCTTTTCTTGGCCAGATTTCCTTTCTTCTTAGAACTTTCTGTAGGTGCCCTGTGATCTCTCAGATCAAATCTAAACTACCTAACAAACATTCAGAGCCTCTCATTGGTTGGCTTTATTTTAGCTTCAGGTCAATACTCTACCTGCTGAAAAGTGAAGTAGCTTCCCTGGCTGGCTATCTACGTGCACAGGGTTAAAATCTCTCTCTTGTTTTTTAAAGGCATTGTACCAAGAAGACTTTTGCTAAAATGCATATGCTTTTCCCTATATGGATTAATGTGTCCATTTTGCTATCTATGACCTGGCAGGGGGCAGGACCCTTAGGCAGGAGAACAAATTCCAGTGCCATAGGAACCAGACAGGAGCCAAAATAAGTATATTACAAGGGTATGAGAGAAACGGGGAGAGCTGGTGCCCAGTGCAAACTGGAGAGCACATGTGTAATGGTTTCCTATTGCTCCTGTAACCAAGTACCACAAACTTGGTGGCTCAAAACAACACAAACATATTGTCTTATAGTTATGGAAGTTAGAAGTCCAACACGGATCTCACTGTGCTAAAATCAAAGGGCCCACAAGCTTGTGTTCCTTCTGGAAGCTGTTGGCTTTCCCTTTGGCTAGTAGCCCCACATCACAGGGCCCTTCTCACTCTGCTTGCCTGGTCCCTTCTCTTTCTCTGACTCTCCTGCTTCCCGCTTTCTTCTATAAAGACCTTCATGATTAACTGGGCCCATCTGGATAGTCCAGGATAACCGCCCCGTCTCAGGATCTTTAACTGCTCACATCTGCAGAGTCGCTTTAACCAGTGAGGTGACATACAGTAGTCCCTCCTTAGCCACAGGGGATAAGTTCCATGACCCCCAGTGGATGTCTGAAACCGTGGATAGCACTGAACCCTGTATCTGCTACGTTTCTATACATATATACCTATGATAAAGTTTAATTTATAAATTAGGCACAGTAAGAGATTAACAGCAATAACTAATAATAAAATAGAACAATTATAACAATATGTCAGCATTACTATTCTTGTGCTTCAGGGCCATTATTAAGTAAAATAAGGGTTATTAGAACAAAAGCATCGTGATGACCCAACAGTCAATCTGATAACTGAGAGGGCTACTGAGTCGTGAGCAGGTAGCATATATTGTTTATTTCTGGAATTTTCCATTTAATATTTTCAGGCTGTGGTTGACCTTGGGTAACTGAAATGGCAGAAAGCAAAACCGCAGGTAAGGGAAGGACTACTATATTCACAGGCTTCAGGGATTAGGATGTGGACAGCATTCAGCCTGTCAAAACTTGTCTAATGTGGGTAGTAGCTGCCTCCTATGTCAGCTAACTGAGGATATGCAAGCATATAGGCCCTGTATGGCCAGATTTCCTGACTTTTTGGTAAAAGCCCCAAATCTAGGTTTTTATGTGAAATTTCCTGATTGTTTTTGACATTTTTTGATTCAGATTTTTACAAAACCACACTGCGTGGGTTAATGCTGTCGATTGTATATGATAGGTGTATCTGTTTCTGCCATAAAAAATTACTAGAAATTTGGATTGCTTAAAACAATAGGAATGTATTTCCTCACAGGCTAGAAATCTGAAATCAAGGTGTCAGATAAGGGGACACTCTCTCTGAAGGCCCTCGGGGAGGCTCCTTCCTTGTGCTTCCTGGCAATCCTTGGTGTTCCTTGGCTCGTATCGCTCCAATCTCTGCCTCCGTGTTCACGTGGTGTCCTCCTGTGTGTCTGTATCTGTGTCCAAATTTTCCCTCTTCTTATAAAGGTATCAGTCATTGGATCCCACTCTAATCCAGCATGACCTCATCTTACCTTGATTACATCTGCAAAGACCCTATTTTCAAATAAGATCATAGTTACAGGTACTGGGTGTTAGGAATTCAACTATCTTTTTGTGTGGACATAATTCAACCTCAAACAAAACGTCTACTGCCCACACATAGCCCTTAGACTCCTAGCCCAAGATCTCTAAACAAATGGAGTGGGACACAGGACTGGTGCATTTTGATAGTGGGGGGGTTTGGTAAAGTTCTGAATAGGCGTGCCGATCCAAACATATAGCCCTTGCCTGGGGATGCCCTCAAGAGGAATATATATCCCATCAAGTTCCCCCTCACTTGTGAAATGGTGGCAACCCTCCCCCAGGGTGGCTAAGGCGATGGTCAGCTCTTGTGCCCAGGCGGCCTTCACTATGGAGCCTTGATTACTTTTTCCAGCTCGACACTTAGTCTTTGGGAAAGCCTGTGTATGGCTTCAGCTCTGATCCTCTGATCTCAATCGTGGCTACATTTAAGGATTTCTTTGTGGATGTGGAGGGTCCTTCCTGTTGAATTAGACTCTCCCACGTTTGAGTTGAGGGGATGGGAGACAGAGAGGGAGGGGTTTGCCCCTTTTTGCTGAAAGGGTAATTTCTTAAGTGGGTATGCTATATTGGCATAATCCCATTCAATATTTCCTGCCCACAATAAGGAGTCCCCAGGCAGCCTTCTAGCTTAGCATTTCATGGTAAGTACTTAAAAATCTATCATACAGGTTTTATTAGTTTCATATAAAAATGCAACAAATTACCATAAATTTAATAGCTTAAATAATACAAATTTATTATCTTACAGTTCTGGAGGTCAGAAGTCTGAAATGGGTCTTAATGGGCTAAAATCAAGATGTCAATAGGACAGCTTTCCTTCTAGAGATGCTACAGGAGAATGTGTTTCCTTGTCCTCTCCAATTTCTAGAGGCCTTGCCCACATTCCTTGAGTCATGGCCCTGTTCCATCGTCAAAGCCAGCAAAGGCAGGTGGCAGTCTTCTCACATCAGATCACTCTGACTTCTGTCTGCCTTTTCCACATTTAAGAACCTGAGTACATTGGGCCCACCTGGGTAAGACAGGGTCATTTCCTTATTTTAAAGTCAACTGACTAGCAACCTTAATTCTCCTTTGCCATGTAATGTAACATATTTACAAGTTCTGGGGGATAGAGTTTGGACATCTTTGAGGGGACCATTCCTCTGCCTATCATGCAGGTTAACACAAATCTATGAGATGGTGGGGAGCTAGGCTTGGAGTAACTAGTTTAACCCAGATTACATAACGAGTGTGTGGCTGAGAACTCATGACCAAGTTTGTTTTTTTTTTTTTTTTTTTTTTTGAGACAGAGTCTCACTCTGTTGCCCGGGCTAGAGTGCCATGGTGTCAGTCTAGCTCACAGCACCCCCAAACTCCTGGGTTCAAGCAATCCCTCTGCCTCAGCCTCCTGAGTAGCTGGGACTACAGGCATGTGCCACCATGCCCGGCTAATTTTTTCTATATATTTTTAGCTGTCCAATTAATTTCTTTCTATTTTTAGTAAAGACGAGGTCTTACTCTTGCTCAGGCTGGTTTTGAACTCCTGACCTTAAGCAGTCTGCCTGCCTCGGCCTCCCAGAGTGCTAGGATTACAGGTGTGAGCCACCGTGGCCGGCCACCCATGCCTAAGTTTTTTGCCTCTATTGCCTTTGGAAAAAAAAAAAAAAAAGTAACAGTGAGTTTCATCCATCACATTTCTCCTCTCCATACAGTCTACAGTTGATAGCTTCCTGGTTATCTGGCTAATTGTTCTCTGCTTTCACATCCTAGATTTCTGATTCTTCAGAAAAATCAGCTTTTATTTATTTTTCCACTGAGGAATCTTAGAAAAGCACTTTCCCTTTTCCATCATCCCTGCCCTACTTCTGTCCCCTCCCCACACTGGGGGTGAAGAATCACTGCAGTGGAGAACATTGTGTGAAACGTGCTGATAGAAGAGCTGAAACAGGACCCTTTGCTGAGGCCAAAAGCCATCCACTCAGAGCCAGTGCGAATGGCCATTTCAGCAACTTAGACGAGGACCTTAGGTTTTTCTTTTCTTTTATATTATTTTTGTTTTTTGTCCATTAGATGAGACAAGACTGCTTTAACCTTTTCTCTTGCCACAGAAGAAATACTGTTATATGCCCTCTAAAGTATTCTTCTCTGGATTTTATTAACCAAGGAAAGAGAGGCATTTGTGAGTGGGCCTGTGTGTGATCTGCCTGTTTCCGGGTTGTACAGAGGGAGAGGCAGGCTTCTAATTCTCTCCTGCCCTTTCTTAGCCTTCAAAATGACCTGTTTTTCCTAACAAGCATCATTAGAAATACACTTTATAAAAGAAAGAAGATCCTTGTAAGATCATTTCAACATAAAGGAATTATCTTAACACTTAAGCACTTACACATTGTAAATGATCATAGATGAATTTCTCAGTGGCTTCTTTCTCTAAAAATTCAAACAGCTGGAGCTATAAATCAGGCACAGGAGATAAAAATGAAAAGGAAGATGAAAGTTACATCTAAGAGATGTTAACTCACTGTTATTACCTCAAGGGAGGGTTTTTTTTTTTGTTTCATTGCAAAATCGCATTACTAAAAACTGACATATTATCTTACACAAGGCCATGCAAAACATACACGCTACAATCGGCTGGCCACCAGCAGCATTTTTACATTTCTCAGTTTGAAATCAATATATCTTGAGCAGTAAAACCACGAAGAGATTTTTTTTTTTTCTAATATGTAGAATTTAGCTACCTTTAAGGCAGTGGATAGAGAAATGCAGTTTATGATTATTTCAGGTCTGGGATATTCTTGATCATGGTGAATTCTGGAAGGGTAATTCACACCAGGACTGTTCATTTTAGCTGCTTGGATCACTTAGGCTTGGATCACTTAGGGACTTGCCTCATTGGAAGGTGACTCTGGTCACACCAGGATCGTCGATGGGGTGTTACCTCCACTTCCCTGCTGAGTCTAGCGCATGGGTAGGCTTCATTGGCCTTTTCTCTGGCAGGATGGGGAGGAGTGCGCTTACCCGCTCAGTGAAATCGTCCATGGAGTAGTTCCGAGAAGAGGCAGCACAAGTGTCCTCGGTGACAAGACAGATGGTGGCCTTCTGATTGGCTCCTGCAGCCCACAGGATGCCAGCAAGCGCCGTGGCCAGGGCTCGCTCCTGCTCCTGCTTGCTTATTTCACACAAACTGCAATGCAGGAGGCGGGGTAGGAAACTGTGAGAATGAACAGTCACCTAGCTGTGTGCCGGGGCATCCAATTGCATGTTCTCTTCTGAATACGGCGGACTTTATTTGGCTCTTTCATCAACTTAGCATGTGAGAATGTCACAGGAGGGCCTTGTTTTCTCTACCGTCATTGCAACTGGACTCCTCACTGCAGGCTATGATTTCTCTTTGGGATCCCAGCCAGTCCCACCCTGTGCACTGTGACCTCTGATGAGCCCTAACACGGTCCTTCCTCCTGTACTCCAGCAGGGATCGGTCCAGATTCTTCCACCCTATAACGCAAGCCCTTCTCAAGCTCAACCTCAAATATCTTTTGCAGTTTTGTCTTCAGGTTTCCATTTCGCAAACCCTCTTCCCCAGATGGACCAGTCTTCTGAACATAGGTTCTGCATTCCACCTCCATGCCTTTTCTCATGCACTTGTGCCTTTAGTGGACACGTCTGTCCTTTCCGCCTAATCATGTCCTATGCATCATCTGAGGCCTCCTTCAGATCACCCTTATTAATCTGTAGCTTACGTGGCCTGGCACTCGCTGAGCGTGCCCCGGGGCCGGCCAGCCTTCCAGGAGGAGCCAAGCTTTCCACAGGGGACCTTTACTGGCTTATTTTCTAAATACTTAACATTGACACTCTTGCCTTTATAAACAAACATGATGGAGGTTTATAATGAACTTAGCAACAATTTATACAATCCATCCACCTCTGTGGTGATACAGAAATGAGTACCAAGGAGGCTGGTACTGCAAACTCCTTTGTAAGGTCTAAAGGAGCAGGTCTATAGGAGAGCTTACTCTTTCACATTTATTTCATATTTGCCACAGCCCGGCTACAGTGCTGTGCTGAGTGCTTTATGTTTATGTAGCAGATATTGCATGTGTGCCATTTGGAATCCCTGGGATCCATTTTACTCAGATGGTGGACTCATCCCCTAGCTGCTTTGGGTACAGTGGCTAGTGGCTCCCACTTTTCAACTTTCTCCAAGGGATTGGAGCCACCTTGCCGAGAAGTGCTGGGGGTTATGCGCATTCCCTGAGGATGGCCAGTGTCTGCCTGGGGTAGGAGGTGCAGAAGTCTGTCCCTCATCTGCAGGTGGCGAGCTCTGCAGTGCAGTCTACCAGCCTGAGTTCCTCCTGGCCCCTGGAAACCACATTCTTCCTCAGCTGCTTCTCCTTCCCCGACCTGCTTCCCTCACTCCCTGATAGATTTCTCCTGAGGGCACTCCCGTAATAAATCACTTTGCATAAAGAATCCCCATCATGAGCTCTGCTTCTAGGGAACCTGGTAATTCATGATCTTAGAATATATTACACATTTAATCCCTGTTTGGGGTGATAACATCTCCTGCCTGAGGACAGATATATTTTTATTTCCTGAAAGATCTAGCCTTGGGCTTTGCACATGATAGGGGTTCACGAACTTCTAAGAATAAAGTAAATTTGAATAAATCTGAACTGATTTTTTAATTTAGGCAACTACCAAACATTGTACCTTGTCAGCCTGGCTAAATAGGAAAATTGATCCTTAATTTATTGGATTTTTAATCACCTCTTTTGTTCTTTCTTAGCATTGTTAGGTTAGGGCTTCCCATGAAATATGGACAAGTAAGCCTACCTGAGACCTGGTGCTTAATTCTCCCTGACAGGGTGGTCTGCAGTAGAGCATGAAACCTGTCAACAGTATCCTGCACCAGAACATTGAGAGTGACTCCAGGAGAGCCCTCCCCAGTGGCAAAATCTAGCTTCTCTGTGACAGATAGAGCCATTCCTGCCTTAGGAAGCAGGTTTCCTTCCTGAGGCAACTTGAATTTTCCAGCTGTGATTATTTAGCAGATAAAGGTTCTAGTGAAACTCTTCCAAGTACTTCTCACAGTCCTCTTACCTGCGAAAGTTACAGTCTTTAACCTTCCTGGTAAACAGCAAGTATTTGATGATGGATCCTTGTACAGCCATCTGAATGCTTCGGGCACCTCCCTGAAATGGGGAGGGGGAACAGCAAGGTGTGAAGGCTGGGCGCGGGGCTGCACAGTCGTAATGTCGGAACCACTCAGGCCAATATTATTACACAAAAGAGAACTCTCAGGAATGGATGCTGTTATCTATCTTCTGTGCAGCCTTTTCCCTCCTGGTACCCTCAGGGCTCAGTGAAGGGACACTCTAAGTATGCCACCCCTCCCTGCCTTAGCTTCTTTCTAGAGCCCCACAGACCTGTGCCGGGGGATGTGTGTCATCCTCCATCCTGCCTCCCTGTGCCCCTGTTTCCTATCAGACTTTTAGTTTGGTGGGAGGTAAGGAACGAGTTGGCTAGCCCTTGAGATTTAGATGTGATCAATGACATGAATTATTGATATTTCAAATAAGCCAGAAAGAAGTTCCTAGATCTCCTCTTGCCTTTTAAATCCTCAGCGATGCTTGGAACATGGAGAGAAGAGGCAGGAGAACTAGAATTCACAGCAGGATGGGACGAAAAAGAAGTTTAGGACTTTGCTTCAACTCAGACAGTATGTTGTAGTTTTAAACAGTCTGTTATCATTTAAAGTTAAACTTTAAAATGTGTTTCTACATATGATTATAATGAAAACATGCATTCACATAGATGTGGACAGGAAGGAAACTCAGACAAGGAACATGGGATTAAGATTTTTTAAAATTACAAACTGGCTATTACCTTTCCCACTTCCAGGGCAAAAGCCAGGTCAGAAGAAGGATCATGGAACCTGAAACAGGCCTTTCTCCAGTTATAGCTGAAGACGTGGACTGTATTTCCAAAGAGGACCTGTCGTAGTTTCTGAAAAGAGGGGAAATAAATGCTTCAAACAAGGATAATTCTTCCTAGACATACTCCTCATGGTGGCATCATGGAGGTGGGCCTTGTTCCCTTCCGTGTTCAGGTTCACATATTTCCCTAGCACCCAGACCAATCATGTGCAGTCCTGGACAGAAGATTCATGTTAGGTTCGCCTAGAATGTTTTGTCCTGAAGGCTCAGTGTGTTAGCCCCACACCTTATTGTCCCTGTCTGATCTCTGTCCCTTGTGCCTGGCCTTCCATTGCCAGCCACCCCCTCGTAGTCCACCACAGGCTGCTCCCTCTTCCCGTGCCTCTTCTCTATATCCACGACTCTGCAACCCCTGCTTCTCCCACCTTTGGGTTTTTCTCTCTTGTCCCAGAAAAAATGAATAGACAGGACCTAATGTGTCTAGCCTGAGTGCAGTAGTGGCTTACATGATATTAAACAAGCATTATCTGTTCTCTTGTACCAGGACCTTTGTGGGGTTTTATGGATGCTCTGTAGCACATTGAGATTCTAGAGGGTCCTTTAGAGCTTCCCAGGAAAATGAGAACAGGTCTTTATAAGCCAAACACATGAAAAAAACAAAAGAGAATCCATTCATAATCAAACACTTATTAATCATTTAGCATGTGCTAAGCCTGTGTGGGATATAGATATGTAAAAAAAAAACTATGTACAAGATGGAATGTGTGACATTCCATAAGACAAGTATAAAATGTCATGAGAAAACAGAGAGACTAAAGAGACTCCTGATTGAAGTGCTCAGGAAACTTCATGGAAGAAGTTCCAGGCAGCCCTGGAACAGGCTGGTGATGGGCATCCAAGATTTCCTGAGCATTGTCTATGCACCAGGCACTGGGATAGGCGTGTTACAGTCATTACTTTAATTCTGTGAAGTAGGTATTGCTGTTATCCTCCTTTTATCCAGACATGAGATTGGAAGTACAGAAAGGTTAAGGTATTTGCCCAGCTAGTAGAAACAGAGCTGGGATTTGCACCATTCTCTTAATGTTTCTACTATCATCCTGTATGTGCTATTTTATGATTTCTATCATTTTTGTGTACCAATCATTATCTAATTAATATTTTTCATTAACTTAGGCCACATTTTGTAACTTAGAAAACATTTATTTTAAAAGGACACTTTATATCACTTCCTTAAGTGGATATCAAAATGACTTGCCATGCATGATAAAAAAAATAATAAAGATAAAACAGTGTCATGAATTACAGCTAGAAACGATTGCCTGTGAAAGCTCTGAGCCCAGCACTCTTAATAATTTAAATGAAGGTAAGAAGTATTAAAGACGTGTGGACATGTACTGCAATTTACTGAGTCTTTCTCCCTGACCTATTAGGTAGAGAATCAGGTAACTTTCTCACTAGGTAACTCAGTGATACATAATATGTCACTTAAATGCCATAGCACTAAAAGCACCCCACGTTCCAGTAGAGGCACACATCCCCCACTCTGGGACGGACAGCACAATAGCCCATTGCCTATAATAGTGGGGAGCCCAGAAAAAGGGAAAGATCTAGTGTCCTGGAATGCAGAGTAAGTGGTTCAGTGTGACTGGAACAGTGTATGTGTGTTTGGGGACCAAAGGGCAGGAAGGAAAGTGGAAGCTGAGACTAGAAAATGCCTGGGGCCTGATCCTGGAGGGCTTTGAATATCGTATTCAGGCATTTGGAGCCAGTTAAAGGGTGTGAACAAATGGAGCACGGAGCCCAGTTGGTCCAGAGCCTGGAACTTCTTCCCAATTGTGCACGAGCAGGCCCCCGAGGGCAGGTCCTAATGGTTTCCAAAAAGGAAAGGCACAGGAGAGGCACGCATCTGGAATGCTCTTCCACATGTTGACTCGGTCTGGTTTTATAGCTAGAGTTCATTTCTTGGCCATTTCTACTCCCACCCTCAGAAGAAAAGGTTTTCCCCACAGAGAAATAGAGGCAGGTGCATTTCAGTGTAAGCAAGGGCCTAGTAAAGCATTTGGACAAAAGCTATCTGTACTGTGGGTCTCAGGGTAGCAGCACATTAAGGAGAGGCAGCAAACAGGTACAGCGGCTGCTCTTGGAAGACACAGTCTCGGTGCGTACCATGGCCAAAGAGGGTCATCAGCCCAGAATATCTGCTGGAGAGGCAGTGAAAACTAACAAAGTGTTTCCCTGATGCTGAGATTACACAGCACAGAAGAAAGACTGACCATTCCCAGCTCAAGGGCTGAGAAGCCCCGGCTCTACTCCTTATTGATCCTGTGAACTTAGACAAATGTCCAAACCTCTCTAAGATTTTATTTGCTTTTCCAGAAATGGGGGTAACCCTTGCCTGGTCCACATCATGGGCTATTATTGAAAGAGAAGTACAGAAAAGGGCTTTGGGAACCATAAGTACTGAGTAAATGTAGTGTTATTACCTTTGTGAAAACACAGCTTGTCTATGCAGGAACATCTTGTGCAGTATGGAAGAAAGTCCCAACACAGATGGAAAAAGACCAGAGACTGGCAGCAATAAGGGAGGAAAAGCTGTGTATAAATGTGGAAGATTAAGACTGTTGAGACTAAGCAGGCTTAGAATTTAAATTCAATTTTAAAAAAACTCTGCAAGCCAAGCCACACTTCTGTTTCTGTTGTCAGTTGCTACCTCCAACTTCGAGAGCTTTGCCCTCCAGCTGCACCCATGGGGAGGCCTGGGACCGAGGGGCTGCAGGTGTCTCCAGCTGGATCCCATTGGCCACTGTGACAACAAAGATGACCCTTCTTACCTTGTATCACTCTTACTTTCATATCAAATATAATCTGTAATAAGATTAACCTGACACATATTTAATGATATCCCTAGGTTGCTATGCTGCTTGGTAACTTGATGCAAATGGTAAATGGTCCTAATAAATGACTGCGATGATTATTATTATTTAACTCAACCAAGCATGGTTTGTAGCATTTTTTTTTCACTTTACTAGTTTTCCACTATTTGTAACGAGTTCCTCTCTTTCCCGGCACTACGTCTCATGGGATTGCGCTCACGGTGATAATGGTGATGGTGCTCCTTCACACACACAATGCACACTCACACGTTGCACACACACAGACAGAGGTGCTCAGTCATTTTTTCCAACAGGTTTAATGTTCTTCCCCTGATTGCCTTGGACCTTGTCCCTGGGCTTAGAGTTTCCCTGTGACCATCTGTCCCTGCCCGGTCTTTTCCTGCCCCCTCCCCTAACTTGAGGTGAAATAATCCTTTGTGAAGCTCCTTCCCTAAATCTCCTCTTGCCTTATGAATTGCTAGACCATCATGAAATCAGAGATTTTAGAGTTAGCGAGTCCTAAGAAGACATTTTTACGCAAAACCATCTAATAGGGTGGTAGACTCTTGGCTCTATCGTGTTCACCATTGACCTCTCAGCATCTGGTGCAGTGCCTGGTGTGTAGTAGGCTCACAATAAGTATTTGTTGAATTTTAAAAAAATCTAATTCAGTCCTTTCACTTTACAGTTAAAGGACTTGAGGTCCAGAGAAGTTAAGTGGCATGTCCAAGGTCACATGTGTAATAGATTGCAGTTCTGGGACCCAAATGCAAGTCTTTCAACTTGTACCAGCCAGGGGCCCAGCAGGAAACAGATGGTGCTCTCAAGTCAGGATAATTAATTTGAGGAATGTTTAAGACAGGGGCTATTTATAAAGATGTGGGCTGGGTGTGGGGACACCATGGGGCTAAAGCAATTGACCCAGGGCTAGCGACAATGGGGAGTCATTATGACCCCTAGACCTGGAGGAGCAAGGGAAGGAGTCCTGAACCGGGAAGGAGAGAGTCCTGGGGAGGGGACTTCCATAAGAGGAGAGGGACTCAGTCAGCCATGAACAGCCTGATTTCCTTCCCTTCCCTCCCTCCAGTCTCCTTGGGGGCTCCCCAGACTCAGCAGGAAGCCAGAGGAGGAGGGCACCCTGTTGATGGAGTCCCTACAGGTCAGCCCCTGAGCTGAAAGCAGAATGGAGAAGGATGGGTAGTGCATCTGGAAGGGTAAATGGAAGAGAACCCCTACCCCAATCAGAGATGCCTCTAGGGACTGTCCAGAGGCAGTGGATTAATTAACGTCTATTAAGGCTCATTGCTGAGCTCATGGGTGGGGCACTAGGTTTTGTCTACTGCTCCCAAAAAGCACCCCCTGCCTGTTAGCCTTCTGTTAGAGTTTTATTCATTTTATTCATTTTCCTAGAATATTTTAGTCTCCCGATATTACATTTTTATTATGATATTGCTTGGTGGCATTTCAGCTACACCAGGGGTTTATTTATTGCCTGCTGATAAAAGAGGCTACAGGAATATGTTCCAGGCTGAGTCTCAGAGAAAGGCCTGGGAGTGGAGGAGGATGCAGAACTGCCACTGGAGGGAAGGAAGGCCCTTGGGTAGTCTGGCAGAAGGCCCAGAGGGGATGCTCACCTTTTCTACGATTTCACCTGGGCCAGCAGCCTCAGCCAGGGTTCATTCTACCACACAGGCTATAAGATGTCAGGTTGGGGGAAGGAAGAAAGCTGTAGCATTAGAAAGAAGGCAAGGAAAAGTGAGAAACAGGAGAGGTGAGGAAAATTAGGGTACGTATGGTGCTTTACCCAACCCTACTTTCTGAGCAGATTCCTAGCAAAGAGGCCGCGTATGCCCATGTCAGGAAATACCATGCATCCCTACTCTAGAGAGAAAAAGAGGAATGACAACAAAAGGCTTTCTCAAGTCAGTATTAGGATTCAATGGCTCTGACAATTTGCCAGGCGGCTGCACTGCTGAAAGGTTGATTAGAATTGGTCAAGCTTCCAAACTGCCTCCCTGGAATCATCCTGAAATCCCAGGATATGTTTAATTAATGCTACTACTATTTAAAGGAAATACTATCATCTGGCCCATATAATGAGAATAAATGCAAATTCATTTTTTAAAAAATGAATTATCTCTACTTCTGGGACTTTCTTAACACCTCATCAACTTTGTTTCAGGCTGCAGTGGTCTGAATCCTTGTCTCCCAGCCTTTTCCAAAGGAGAGAATTACCTGGGAGACGTCACTGGGGAGGTCTCCAATTGCATCACGTTTTGTCTGTAGACAAGAGGGAGCATTCAGACCCAGACTCTCCTGCCTCCACAATACAGAAAGAGACCAGAAGACTGCAAATATCTGTGAATGCTTGTGCTATTTGTTAAATTTGTGTGTGCTTTCAAAAATAGATAGTTCAGAAACCAGAGAGTACAACAAGGTTTGCTATGAAGACTCCCATCCCTCCTGTCCATGTCTCCCCTGTACCTGTACCCCACTGTCGTGTCTTATGAAGACTTCTGGAATTTATTTCTTTGTTTGCAGGCAAATGCCAATATAGCATGGGAGTTTTCTCTCTTTTTCACATAAAAGATGGCCTATTTTTCAGATACGTGTAAATTTTAAAATGACGTTCTCCATAGAAATGCATTACAGAGGCCACAATACATTTATGTTAAAGATTTCTCATTAAGAACATTATCTTGTAAAGTGAAATGCAGATAGTTGCTCTAGCTTCTGGTCTACACCTACAGTAAAGGCAGCATAATCACTGAGGCCTGAGGGTGCTAACAAGGTTACATATTACCCGTCTATATTGCCTGAAAGGAGAGCGATTAAGTGTATAAGGGATATAGGTAAATAAGACATAAGTTAAGGCTCTGTCTATGGTATTCAAGACCAACAAGCTGAGTGCAGTGTCTTAGAGGAGCTCTGCTGGCCTGTTAGTCTTCCTGTGACATCGGGCATTCGAGCAAAGAGGGAAGGAAGGTGGATTGAAGTAAACAGATTTTCAACAACAAGAAAGAACAAGTGAAGATGTCTGAACAGCAAGCGTGATGGTGGAGAAAGTTGCTCTGTGAAGCCAGACCCAGAAAGGGATCTGGGGGCTGGAGTCCCCACCTCTGATTACGTCTTGTCCAGCGAGCCCAAAGAAAGGCTATATTGAGGGTTGGAAATGCGACAGCCGGGGTCACCAGCCTTTGTGCTCAAAATGCAAATGGAGACTTCGTATGCAGGTTTTGTGTGGCTTCCCTGGAAGGGGTTTTAGTCCCCGCTGATCCTCTCAGCTGGGATCTTATGTGCGGTGAACTAACTGTGCAACTGTGTGGACATGGCAGGCCTGATTGCGGGGCAAACATTGCCGATCTTTGCCCAGATACTGGGCTGCTCCCAGGTCGTTTCTGAAAACATGCCCAGGAGTGTGGCAGCATGTCCTCAGGAAGGAAGAGCGTCTTGCAACTCTTGTTCATAGGGCCCCGAGGAGAGGTCCCTGCCTGAGCTTCTAGAATGTAGTGTGGAGGTTGGGGGGATGGAGTGAATGTGGGGAAATTGCCTTGAGAGGCCCCAAGTGTCATTATCATTTAAAGGGTCCCTTTGGGGAACAGTTCCAGAGGTGGGACCCTTTATCCTATGGGTCTGGTACTTTCGCCTTGACTTGACCCCTGCCTCAACTTCCCCAGTTTCCAGTCTTATCTTTTAGACTGTGACAGCTAGTGTTTTGGACATTTGCTGAGGCATTGCCTCCAGCTGTGGCCTATATCAGTGGTCCCCAACCTTTTTGGCACCAGGGACCGGTTTCATGGAAGACAAATGGAGCTGGGGAGAGGCGGAGCTCAGGCGGTGATGTGATCAATGGGGAGCAGCTGTAGATAGAGATGAAGCTTCGCTCCCTCGCCTTCCCGCTGCTCACCTCCTGCTGTGCCCTGTCCACCCTCCCCCTGCCCCTACACTCTGTTCATTTTCATAGGAAACGATTTTTCCATGGATGGTGTGGAGGGCGGGGGGAGGCGGCGTGACGGAGCTCTGTGGCCAGGTCCCGAACAGTCCATGGCCGGGGGTTAGGGCCTGAAGGCCTGTCTCACCTAATGAGCTACCTCTAGTTTTGCCTCCTGGCTGGATCTCTGCCTCAGCCTGGTCAAATCCTGCATTGAGCAAATGGTCGCTGGGCCAGTAACTTATAGATCCACTGGGATCCTCAAATGTCAGGTTCTTTTTGAATCTGCATATTAGTTGGCAGCCCCAGGAAGCATTTCCTTCCTGAGATCAGCTCCTTGCCCAGGACTGGGCCTGGCATGTCCCCCCCCCCCACCCTCTCTCCTGCCCACACGCGGGCAGGGGCCTTTCTTGCACAGCGACAGAACTTTACATATTGTAGCTGTCTGCTGCTTACAGGGTCTGGCCTATCTTACCTTATAGAGTGAATTATTTAACTGCAACCCACTCTCTCCCTCCAATGTAACTGGTGAATGGAGGAAGTATGTAAAGAGAGACACTCAGAGTTTGGGAGGAAAGAACCGCATCATCACCAATGTCCTTGAAAAATACTATAAATAAGTCATTTTAATTATAGTCTCCTTTTACCAATAACAACTGTCTGTGGTCTTATCTTCAATAATACTCTCACATGACAGCAGATAAGATTCCCCAGCCTGTTGTTTTGGGAAGATTACGTTTCGTTTCATGTTTAATTGACAAGCTATACTTACCTCGGCCATTGCTAGGGAGATAGGAGAGCCGCCCAATTTTGAAGAGATGATGGAAGGTTTGGGAATAGAACAAAGACTACTTGATGGCAAATGTCCTTGTCCTTTAGGCTGAGGTATTCCTGCTCCAGCTTCAGTTTCATCAGCAGATATATGGCTGCTTTCATGATTCTGTGTAAAATACCATCCCCCAAAACAAAGCAAACAGAGCTGGTGATGACCTTGTTTTAAATTTTGTCTTTCTCTCTCTCTGAAATACCAGCGTTCAGAAAATGTTGTCTCACTTTTAAAGATGTCTGAAAATTGTGATAAATAGCAACATAAGAGGCAGAAAAATCCATGTCTGTGTCAAAGGGGTTTCTTATAAGTTTTATGTGACTTGGAGAGGTTAAGTGTAACTATGGAAACATAATTAATGCTATCAAGACCTTGACTTGAAATTTTGTTTAGAGAAGAATGTAAATGTCACTGTCTCTTGTTTTGAGGAGACATTTCATAAACATTGAATCAATCTTTCTAGTCTATACAGGTATTTCTCATTATCTTGTTAACTGATCAATAAATGAAATTAGGTTATCTCTTTTTAATTCTTTCAAATTTCTATTCTCCAATAAGTGAGTATAATAATTTTTTTTCTGTAAAAAATTCACCTTCCACCTTTTAAAAAATCTATTTTTACTTTTCTTGACTGATTCTCATGACATTTCAATATAAGTTAGCATCAACTCTTCTTCCAATTTTCTTAGCCAAACGAATCTGCCCTGTTGGCAGCTGAAACGTGAAGGAAACTCCCTGCATAGTTTTTCTGTATTCCTAGAAGCAAAGATGCATTCTTATCTCAGAAACTCAGCATCCAAATCACAGACTACTGATAGGATAAGACGCATTTTGTAAATCAAATGGAAAATCTTTATATTTATGCCAATGGGTTTCTCCCACCTGTGTAAAGCATAACTTGACATTTTTTTTTCCTTTCAAAGATTGTTTTATCTTTTGAACGTTCCATTCCTCCAAATGGTAGCTATCTTTGTTTAATACTTCCAGAACTGAAATAGAAGCATTTATCTCTTTGATTCTAATTTAGACTATGGTTAAGAGAGTTTCAGTACAAATAATGCTTTAGATTACAGGCTACTTGCAGCAAGATGCTTTAGCATTTTAGTTAAAATAGTAATAATTCAAGTGCTTGATCATATATAATAGTGCCAGAAAAATCACCTTACTAGATTGTGCCGTGTTTGCTCAGTGATTGAAATAATATGTGAAATACTAAGTTCATCACCTTCTAAACCTTCAGTTTACATGAAGTACAAACATCTTTCATCTTATATTGTATATCAGATTTTAAAATATCTTTTTAACACCTGAATTCAGTCATTTTTCCGTTATTTGAAAATGGTGAAGGAAGACAGTTTTTCAAAAGCTGAATAAAGAGGATAACTATTTTCAAAACTACTTTTCTTCAGGGGCATTGAAGCACTTGGTTGTCAGAATCTAATGTTATTTCACAAGTGCAGCAACTCTAGATTTTAATATCATATTTTTTCTAGAATAATAACATGATGCTCTTAATGATAAAAAGTAGCTCTTAAAAGTAGAAGGGGAAATTTGTGTAAAAAAGAAAGCACAAGAAAAAAATCTTCAACATGCTTTCTAGTTTTGTGTTTTCAGGCATTAAATGCCAGTACCTGAGTGACATTATGTGCATAGAATAAATGCAGATTATGCTGTTAATGTGATTGTTTGAAGAAGCAACTAGAAGAAAACACTTTGGCTTTGAGAAAAGTAATTACCTGAGGATTCGTATTATTGGTTCTGAGCCTATAAACGAAAGAGAAAACATCAAGTAAATTACTCTGTTCAAACCTCACATCCGAAAACCTCCCCAAACCTCAACCTTGCCAGGGAAGTTTCTGCCTACAAATAGTTATACCTGAAGCATTTTAAAGTGAAATCTATAATGAAAGCTTCTCATGTAGCAAGCATTAAAGTTGAAGCTTTACTTAAACACCGAAAATCTCTGTTTCTAGAGAAATGAGAAAACGACAACCTCTTACCTGTGATAGCTAAAGATTTCCCTCCACTTGTCAAGAAATGAAATTTTCTTAGTTATCTCCTCCAAATCCAGCTCTTGGGAGCTTTGTTCCTGGCCTTGAACCTCCGTGTCCATTTGGATAACGTGAGGAACTGGAAAGAGGAAGTGGTTAAGTGGGGAAAGAGGTCTGTTTGTGGAGGAGCAAGCGAGGTGGCTGACAGGGATGGCTGGATGAAGTTGCTACTCCTTACTTTTGACCAGCAAAGAGATCAGTCCACACAATTGCTGCTCTGAGCTCACTGTAAGCACCTGGTATCTGATCACAATTAAATTTTCATTAGAGGTGAAATATTTTATGTATTTTTGTTCACTGTATAGGCATCATGAATGTTTAATCCAAGACACAGATTCATAAACAAAGGGATTGCAATTACTTACCTGTATCATGGTATCTGAGATAATTTAATTGGGGAGAGAGAGCATGCTGATGGTGGAATGTGATAGTTCCTTATGCTGTTATGCCTCCTCAGATGTGTTTGTGGAACTGAAATAAAGAGCCAGAGTGGGTAAGTGCCATCCTGCTGACATTGAAAAACTTTATCAACTACTGTTGGGTGATATATAGACCAATGAAGACACTGGTCAAGGGGTGTTTGATGTAGAGTTTAGTACACAGAAATCTTGCACAATTGAAGAACTGGTCTGATTTGTTTCAGGGAGAAATCCAAATGTTCTGTCTCTTCCTACTGGCTGAATGAATTATCGCAGCAGTGACTGGCACCCTAAAGGATGTTGATGGTTGTGATGGTTAATTCTATGTGTCAATTTGGCTAGGCTATGGTACCCATCTAAACTCTAATCTAGATACTGCTGCGAAGGCAGTTTTTTAAAGATTGTGATTAACATTTACATCAGTAGACTTTGAGTAAAGCAGACCACCCTTCATTATGTGGGTGGACCTCATCCAATCAGTTGAAGGCCTTAAGAGAAATGACTGGGGTCCCCCCAGGAAGGAATTCTGTCTTCAGGTAGCCTTTGGACTTGAGACAGCGCCATCAACTCTTTCCTGAGTCTCCAGCCTGCTAGCTTGCCCTGCAGATTTCAGACTTGTCAGCCTCATAATTGTATGTACGTGTGTATGTATGTTTCCTGTTCTGTTTCTCAGAGAAACCCTGACTAAATGTAATGGTGTTTATCAAAAACAAATACTGGTTACTAATAAAAGTTTTCTTGCCTCTTCTGACTTGGTTGAATATCAGAATTGAACCTCTTCAGCAGGAGGTCATTTTCTCTATAAACATTTCTGATCATGAGTTATATAAAATTCTGGGAATGCTAAGAGGTCAAGGCAAAGAGCCTGTCTGGACTTATCATGTCAGGGCTGATGGGATTTGTTATTTATAATATTGCAAAGACCTTGAAATATAGCAAGGCACTAAATAAACCAAAAGGGAATTTAGGAGTCCACAGTCTTGCTTGAGCGTGTTCTACCACCAGTTTCTTAAGCTATTTTTTGTGGTTTAATCATTTCATATTCACAGGTCTCATAAATGTCCTTCAGAATCAGTATTACTATTAGAAACATAAGAGGCATAAATAAATCCTTTCTTATTTCCCTTTCTAACCATAAACTTTCCCTTTTAAAAAAATCATTATTTTTTCTTCTTTATAGTTTTAATGGTGATATAAGCATTTAATATTTATTGGGCACCCTTGGTATATCAAAAAATAAAGTACATGATTCTTGCTCTCAAATAATAAAATAAGGAGAAATATTCTGGAATTTCCTATTTAGAAAGTCATATTAAAAAATAAATTCTGGATCTGCCATTTAAATTATTTAACAATCCAAAACTAGGAAAGAGAAACAGCTAAGAAAATTATTTTTCTTAAAAATCATTATTAAATCTGTGTATTTGGGGGTATGTCTGTGCCCTAATTTATAGATAATTCTATAAAGGTAGAAGCATAAATTCCAATAATTAGATAATTTACCACTAAGCCATTCTGTTGGTAGTATGTCAACAACATATTTTGAGTATTCCCTACGTATCAGGCACTTAGAGATCCCAAGGTGAATCAGACGTGGTTCCTGCTCTTTCTAGTGGAGGAAACAAACACTCAGAGGGGAAATGCTGTGAGCACAGTGGGGCGGGGCTGTGGGAGCCCTGGGGATAGGCAGGAGAGTCTGTGGTTAGGAGCACTGTCTCAGGGGCCAGATTGCTTAGTTTTGAACCATGACTCTATCTCTTACTAGCTGTGTGGCCTTGGGTAGTTCATGTAATCTCTCTGTGCCTCAGTTGATTCACCTGTGAAATGAGGATAATTTTATATATTGACCATACTGAGACTTCTAATCTATGAACATGTTATATTACTCTATTTGTTTACACTTTATTTATCCCCTCATTGTTTATTTTTGTTGTTGTTGTTTTGTTTTTTTGAGACAGAGTCTCGCTTTGTTGCCCAGGCTAGAGTGAGTGCCATGGCGTCAGCCTAGCTCACAGCAACCTCAAACTCCTAGGCCCAAGCAATCCTCCTGCCTCAGCCTCCCAAGTAGCTGGGACTACAGGCATGCGCCACCATGCCCAGCTAATTTTTTTCTATATATATATATTAGTTGGCCAATTAATTTCTTTCTAGTAGAGAAAGAAATTAAAGAAAGAAAGAAATTAATTTCTCTATAAAGAAATTAATTTCTTTATAGTAGAGACGGGGTCTCACTCTTGTTCAGGTTGGTTTTGAACTCCTGACCTCGAGCAATCCACCTGCCTCGGCCTCTCAGAGTGCTAGGATTACAGGTGTGAGCCGCCACGCCCGGCCGCCCCCATTGTTTATTTAGGCTTAATGCCCAGAGGTGGAATGACTGAATCAGATGATATAGTCACTTTAAAGACTTTTGCTACATATTGACAAGTTTCATCATTGCTTGTGATCATCTCTTGCCCAGCCCCTCTTATTACTTTAATCCCCAGCTTGGAATTCATGGTCCCACTCTTTTCAATAAAGAGAGTGCTGCCTAAACTTCACCACCCTTCTCTCCCTCTTCAGTTAGATGCTGACAAGGGCCATACGGATGGAAAGGGTTGGTATCTGGGATGCACCGAGAGTTAAGAATGTGATTCAGCCACATCCAGAGGAAACCTCTGCTCTCTTGGGTATTTTATCAAAAGACTTAGAGTAGAAGGCTTGGGTATAAGAAGTAGGGTAGAAGGAAAAGATGGGATTGGGGGATCCTGGACCAGGTCTGGAGGGATGGGGCCAGGGAGGGTACATAAATATGTGGAAGCTGAGATTTTCCTCGTCTACATTTTTATGCCCTTGCCCCCACCCCACAGCATAAGAGTTCACCTAAATCTCTTGTCCCAAGGCTGCCTCTGATGCAGCAAAGGATTAGGGCTGAATATGGGATCTCAGGCAGCAAGGGGTCTGTAGCAGCAAAAGGGAAGAGAAAAAACAAAGTGGGTGCCATAGGGTGGCAGGAGAGTTTTTGCAGCTATGCAGTGGGGCAAAGGGGGGCAAAGGAAGGTCCAAAATCATTCACCTATAAAAGAAATGCACTATGTAAGTGCAGAGATCTGCACCCGAGTCTATCTGCTTTCTTTGTTGATAAATTTTTTAAAAAAATAACACTAATGATATCATGAGAAAAACTAGTATGTATTCCAAACTGGGAAATTAGTATATAAAAATTCAATGTCATTAACATAGTCTCTCAGAAAGCTATGTCTGATCTTTGCAATCATTTACTCAATTCAGCCTTGTAGTCAAATTCGAAAACCTTAGGCTTGCAAGCATTTTGACTAGCTTGCAAAATTATCCCCAACCTTTCTTCTTGCTGTTTTCACGTGATGAGTCATAAACGGAAATCTGGAAGCAGAATTTTACAGGCTTTTGATTTTTTAAATAAAATCTTGTTAGTGTTTAATTAACCTTATCCCTGGAAAGCTCTTCCTTAGGATTAAGTTAAATCCTTTATGCTTTAATTATCATTCATTTTCTTTAGTTCCACTTTCTGTGGAGATGGAAATTTCCTGATTATATTCCTTCCTAAAAGAATTCTGCCAATCTACTGAAAACTGGAAGATGGCTGATGTATTCTTTTGTTGTTTGGTGGTATGGTGGGAGGAGGAGAGTGGGGTCAGGACCAGGGTCAAAGGTCAGCCCCTCCTCCATAACTGTGTCCTCGGAGAAGCTGTTCGGTGCCTCTGAGCTTCCCTTCCACACTCCTTTGACTTATCTCATAGAATCATAATGAATATGACTTGCAGGAAAGCTGCTAAATGCTAATCAATGTTTTCTTACCTCTTGTATGTTAGAATTTTCCTTTAAAAGTTTTATTTTTTATGCCTTATATGTTGTAGAGGTGGTAGCATGGGTCAGGGATAGAGCTAGAAGTCAAAAGTCCTAAAGTGAGGGTGCACAGGCATTGTTCCCAACTCAGTACCTCAGTCATTCACCTTTGGTTGACCACTCAGTCACTGGTATGGACCCCAGTCGTCATCTGAAAGACCAGTGTGCTATAATGGGAAAAGCATGTTTGGTCTTTGTCCTAGTTCCTAAAAGCCGTGGAATATCCTGAGAGATAAGGACAATGGGAACATCTTGGGCAGCTTCAGAATAGGGTCTCATTGCCAGAAAGACCAAGCTTTGATTAGAAGTTTGAAACTTTCAGCCTCACTCCCCATTGCCTGGGGAGGAAAGAGAGGCTGGAAATTGAGTTAATCACCAGTAGCCAATGACTTAATCAATAATGCCTATGTAATGAAACCTCCATAAAACCCCTAAACAGGGTTCAAGGAACTTCCAAGTTGGCAAATACATCTGTGTTAGGAGGACGGTGCATCCTAATTCCACCGTGGACAGAGGCTCCTGCACTTGGGACACTTCTGGACCTCACCCTATGTGCCTCTTCATCTGGCTGTTTATTTACGTCCTCTATAACAAACTGATAAATGTAAGTAAAGTGGCTTCCTGAGTTGTGTGAGCCATTCTAGCAAATTGTCAGAGAGTCATGGGGACCCCTGGTCTCTAACCAGTCAGTGCAGGTGCCGTGATGCTCATGACTGGCATCTGAAGTGAGAGCAGTCTTGTGGGACTGAGCTCTCAAACCCACGGGGTCTGATTCTAAGTCTCAGCAGTTAGTGTCAGAATTGAATTGAATTGTAGGACACATACTTGGTGTTGGGGAATTAAAGAAGTGGTTGGTGTGTGTGTGTGTGGGGGAACTCTCCTTTGGTGCCTGACAACCAGCACGTATCACAGGTCCTGAAGTCAGACTGTCTGGGTGGGAATCTTTGCTCCTCTTCTGTGTCAGTAATGTATTGCCGAATAACAGATTGACACAGAGTGGGCAGCTTAAAACAACGCCCTTTGTTATCTCAGAGTTTCCATAGGTCAGGAGTCTGGGCATGGCTGAGTTCAATCTTGGGCTCGGGGTCTCACAAGGCTGCAGTCGAGGTGTTGTCTGGGTCTGCAGTCACTTCCAGGCCTGGGATCCTTTTCTACGCTCACCTAGTTCTTGGCAGAACTCATTTGCTCACGACTATAGAATGTGTTTCTTCAAGACCAGCATGAAAGAGGGAGTCTCTGCTGCTTGAAGTCTCTGTTCCTGGGGAAAGCTTATAAGAACTCAATTGATTAGGTCAGACCCACTCAGGATAATCTCCCTTTTGATTAACTCAAAGTCAAACTGATTAGGGACCTTAATTACATCTGCAAAATCCCACCCCCTTTGCCATATATTGCCATAGGAGTGACGTCCCACCCCCTTTGCCATATTCCACTGGTAAGAAGCAGGTGTGTATACTGCCAGACTCAGGAGACAGGATTCCACAGAAGCATGACTTGTTGCTGTATGTGGGTCACCTAGACTGTGTTCACCAATCTACTCACTGGTAGTGGTCTTAGACTGGTCATTTCACCTCTTTGTGCCTCAGTTTCTACTTTTGTAAAATGGAAATGATAATATTACTGTCTCCTTGGGTTGTTTTGAGGATTCATTATTTCATACCTAAAAAGCATTTAGAACATTGGCACATAGCAAGAGTTCAACTACTTTGAGCTATTTGTTTTCAAAATAGGGACAATTCCTGCCTGATTGACCTCTTAGAGTTGTTATAAAACTCAGAGGGATGTAAGCTCTCTGTTATCTGAAAGGACCATGCAAACAAGGTGAGTTATTGTTTTAGGGATTGTCTTTGGTTTTATTTTGTCTTTCTTGTTTAACCAGCACTCTCATCTATAAGCAACAGAAACTCGGTTTAAACTGGTTTAAGTAAAAAGAGAATTTAGCGTCTCATTTAGTTTCAAGGGAGTAATCCAGTTTAGGTATGATTGAATAACACACGCTCAAATGAAACTGTTAGACTCCAGTCTCTGTCCACCTCTGGACTTGCTTTCCCCCGTGTGGCTTTGTTTTCAGGAAGATTCTCCTATGGTAGGAAAGGTGGCAGCTCCAGGCTTACTTGTACCAGCTAAGGCACTCCAGGAAACATACCACTATGTCCAATATTTCCACCCAAATCCCAGGATTTATTGTATTGGGTCATTTGTCCAATTTCTGTGGCCAGAGCAATGGGAAGCACTGATTGGCCGGGCCTGGCTTGCGCGCACTCTTGGAGCTGGAGGCTGACATCAGACTCCCCAACCGCATAGACTGAGGGTGAGGAAGGATGGATCTCCGACAGAAAATCGAAATGCTGGTACCAGACAGGGGAATGGATGTTTTCTTGTAAACAAAAGGCACACTGTACTCTTATAAAGTATGGACACCAAGACTAGACCTGCCCTCCAACTAAAAATAAAAATGATGTAAGAGCTATTTCTGAAAATACGTGTAGTCTTTTCCTGTTGAAGCAAAGACTGTCACTGATGCAGGGACCACAGAAGCCATTTAGTCAGCCTCCCCTTCCCATGTCCCCTGGGATACTGTAAAGCTGCTTTGTTTTCCTCTCACTCTTCTTCTGTATAAAAACCCCGCTTTTCTAAGTCTGTTCATTGGCTTGCTCAGCACCCTCCTGTCCTTGTTGGCTTGGCCCTTATTATCCATCTTGCCTCAAGTGTACGTGGGGTGTGATGGGGGAAAGTGCTTGGTGGGGAACTGAATGAGCTGGGTTTGATTTGCTCCTAAAATAACAATGAATTATATTATCATCAACATATAGCTGCTCATTTAAAAAATATATATATGTATGCATATTATACAAAATACACCCCAAGCCATATTGCATCCTGAATGAGGACAGGGAAAAAGACAACAGTTGCTTTAAACAAACTATACAACGTTCCTGAGGGATTGTTCATTTCTCTTGTCCAAAGAACAGATACCCCGTGTGTACTTCCAGAGCCCAAGCTGAGCCACTAACCCTAAGAACTACATTCTACTAACAATGTGTTTGAGGCATTCACTGGGTGTCTCCAGCAACTGGTGACCCCTAGTCTCTTTTTGTTCCTTATTTTTTTTTTTTAACAAATGCTGCCTCTTCTCCTATTTTCCTGTAATTGTGCAATGATACATAATTGTTTACATTTGTGGACAGAAGGACGTGAAAGCTCATGATTCATCATGTTGGCGTTCTACATCTGTCCATCTGTCTGCTCTGAGATATTTTCTGCCTTGTTTCAGAGGCTGCTCAGGCATCAGAAAGGTCACGCGGCAGTGAATAACAAGATCTGGGCTTGTTGAATTTGCTGTGTGATATTTCTTAAGTCACTTACCCTCTCTGGGCCTGCGGAGGTAAAATATAAGGTTGAACAACACTAGATAATCTCTCGATAACCCCTTCATGGCTTACCATCTCTGATTTTGGCTTAATTTGTCAATTCTACCTAACTCCACCTGGAACCTCTTGAGTCCTAGAGTAGGCCCAGGAGACCTCCTCTATTTACAGACTGTGATTTTGTAATGCTTTGTGCCCCCTCCCTGGACTTCAAATCACCCACTAGAATCAAGAAAGCCCCTTCAGAGGCAGCAGAATTTGTGCTCAGGAACATAATTCTGGGAGCCAGAAGCAAAGTAATGCTAACAAAGTCAAAAAGGGAGGCAAAATTAACAGATGCTTTGAGTAATGAACAAGGTGCAGAAAGGTTTTCATAATGACTGCCTCTGTAGGGTATAAATAGGAATCCACCCCTTTCCTCCCTGTCTGCACTCACACCATCTGTTCTTTGTGTCAGGCAGTCAGTGATTGCTGTATGTGACCCTTGTTGTTAGTAACAGGGACAACACTGTACATTGCAGCTTTCTTTGCTTTCTCCCATCTCCTGGCAGCTGTGGCTATAAGGTTTATAGATATCCTAAGATGGTAGATCAGGATTTCCCTGGCTCTTGTAACTAAATATAATCAAGTCACTCACTCTCCCTATTGGGAAATAAGTTATAAATAACGAGTCAGAGCAATCTTTCATCAGAGAGGCTGTGGTTACTAGGAAACGAGCACTGCAGTCAGGCTCTCTGTTGTCATTCTGCATCCATATGGCTTGGGGTATAACTCTGGTTTTCTGTCTTTGGCCTTTCAAATGGTTCCTGAGCATACTGTTCTTGCCTATTAAAATACTCTTTAGGATACAAAGACCTAGGTTCTAATTTGGCCTTTGTCATCCAACTTGCTGTGTGACTTTCAGTGAATTAATTTACCTCTCTGGTCCTCAGTTTAATTCTCAGTACAAGAGATGAGAACATTGGGCTAGATCAAGGATTGCCAAACTATGGCCCATAGGCCAAATTTGTTCTGCTGTCTATTTATGCATGTGTATGGCCTGAAAGTTAAGAATGGTTTTTACATTTTTAAATGGTTAAAAACAAATCAAAAGAAGAATTATATTTCATGACACAAAATATTATGCTATTTCATATTACTATATAACAATATGTAATAATAAGATGATATATAATATATTTCATGAAAATTATATAAAATTCAAATTTGTGTCCATAAATAACATTTTATTGAAACACAGCCACACTCATTTGTTTACATGGTGTCTGTGACTGCCTTCACACTCAACAGCAGAGTTGAACAGAGACTGTATGGGCCACCAAGCCTCAAATATTTACTATCTGGGTGCTTTACAGAAGAAGTTTGCTGACCCCTGACTTATATGGTCTCTTAGGCCCCTGTAACTTTATTTCACAAGTTGACTAATTCTCAGCACAGCTCCTTCTCAACCTGGGAAGGAAATTCCAGGCTTTAGGTGAACCAGGCCTGGGCTGCCCCTACAGGGAATCTGGCACTTACACCAAGTCCTGAAAAGGCCTGGGGAGAGTGTTGGCCAGAGACCAGCCTGGATGCTGAACTCTGTGGCTGCTCTTGCTCAGGGTCAGCCCAGGCTTGGGGACCAGGACGATGAGTCACAAGCTTTCTGGAGGACTGGGGGCTGCAGTGGTTCTGGGCTTAGGATGTCGCTGTTGTGTCAGAGAGATCCCAAGTAACAAACCAGAAGCTTATTGATCTTTCCCATGAACATCCAAGTAACCTATGCATTAAAAGGGACATATCAATTGATTGTAATGTATGGAATTTATTTGGATCCTGCAAAAAAATTTATGAGATAATCGAGGAAACTTAAACACTGCATGTTTGGTAATAGTAAGGAATTACTGATTCTTTAGTGTGATAATGGTATTATGATCATGTTTTTAAAAAAGAGTCCTGAGATATATACTAAAATATTTATGGATGGAATGATATGATGTCTGGGATTTGCCTCAAGGTAATCCAGATGGTGAGGCCCGGAAGCAGATGAGGCCATATTATAGATGAATCAAAATTGGCCAGGAGTTGCTAGTTGAGGGTGTGTAATGGGTACCTGGGATTCACTATACTACTTTCTCTAATCGTACATATATTTGAAATTTTCCATAAGAAAAATTTTAAAATATTTAACTTTCAGAACCAGTAATTAAAAATTTGTACTTTAAGGAATTTAATTCAAGAAAAATCTCACAGTAGTGCCAAAAGTATATAATTACAGTCCTTGTAATTATATAGTTTATAATAGAAATACCTGGGAACAAGTTTACCTATGAGGAAAAAATTCCTTGAAAAGGAATGGTTGAGGCTGGTCACAGTGGCTCATGTCTGTAATCCTAGCACTCTGAGAGGCCAAGGCAAGAGGATTGCTCGAGATCAGGAGTTCGAGACTAGCCTGAGCAAGAGCAAGACCCCGTCTCTACTAAAAATAGAAAGAAATTAGCTGGACAACTAAAACTATATAGAAAAAATTAGCCGGGCATGGTGGCACATGCCTGTAGTGCCAGCTATTTGGGAGGCTGAGGCGGGAGGATTGCTTGAGCCCAGGAGTATGAGGTAGCTGTGAGCTAGGCTGATGCCATGGCACTCTAGCCCAGGCAACAGAGTGAAGCTCTGCTTCAAAAAAAAAAAAAAAAAGGAATGGTTGTGTCAAATTTCCAAGTCTTTAAACATTTTGATTAATAGAATATACTTTATTATTAATTTTATTATTGATATATAGTCATTTAAAATTTTAAGTAGATAAATAGGTAACAGAGGAATTACTATTAATTTTCTAGTCAAATATACTTACTTTTTGTTTTATATTTTTAGCCTGCCTATCAATCATGAAAACATTTAGCATTTATGGAATGCTTACTATGATACTGTACATGATACATAGCATTTTATCATTTCTTCAATATGACTGTTATACAATTATTTTTTAGGCTTGAAAAATAAGTCTGGATTGGCAGTGGTTGGTATGATGGCTTCTCAATCATCAGGCATCCAGGCTCCTTGTATTGGTGGCTCTGCCATTCTTATAGTTGGCTTGCACCTCATGGTCCAATATGGCTGCTTTGTCTCCTGCCATTAACTCTGCATTCCAGAGTATAGAAAGGGGAAATAACATTCCCTTAAAGGGCATTACACATGATTTGCACATGTCGCTTCTGCTTAGATCCCACAGATCAGAATTGTGAGGCCCCTACTTGCAAGGAAGGTTAGAAATGTAGTCTTAGCTGGTCAGCTATCCATTCTACTAAGAATATTATTGCTACGTACGAAGGGGAGAATAAATGTTGGGGGACAAGGAACAGCCTCTGCCTTGGCTACCTTACAGATAAGTTTACATGTGGACTCCAGGACCCTCCCTCTTGATCTGAGCCTATGCCTTGCCTTTCCCTCTCCTCCATCTGTATTCTGGTCCCTCCTCCCTTTCTCCTTGTTTTCCTGCCAACAGCCTGGTTTGGGGGCCCAAGTGACTACATTTGCTCAGTCCTGGTGCTTCTGGTACAGACTCACCTATTGTTCTTGCTTTGCTACCCGTTCAGTCCCTTGTCTCCCTAACACCCACACCCACACTCACATACTTGCTTTTAGAGCCCAGGAGATGGGGGTTTAAGTCCCACCTCCTTTATTTAGTCTACCTGTGCCCTTGGGTAAGCTGACCAACTTTTGTAAGCTTCATCTTCCTCATCTCGAAGAAGGCATCATTGCATCACAGGAAAGAGCTCCTGCTTAGCCTACCGTGTGTGATAATTGTGAGAGTCCAAAGAGAGTTGTGGAGACTTGGGCTTCGTAAAGGGTAGAGAGCCACATGGCTGGGGAGTAGTGTGTGGAGAGTGCCCTGGTGCACTGTACTTCCATCCGATCACATTGCCTTTCTCACAGGGAGCCCAGGAGCCGTGCATCTGCACTGGACCCCTACCCTGGCCACGGTGGGTAGGTTCAAGCATAAAGTCTTGTCCCAGACAGGCTTGATTACTTCTTTTGGGAATATGGTATTTTAACTCAATAGGACTCAACTCAGAGTCCTATTAGTGGCTGAGGTCTGTAGGCACCATCCACAAACCCGGGGTCCTGGAGTTTTCCTTCCTGAGCCCTGGAGGTCAAAAGTCCTTATACTCTGTGAAATACCTTATTCCTTCAGTAAATTCCATTTCTTTGCTTAAGTTTGTCAGAGTAATCACTCTTCCTTACAAGACCCTTAACTAAGCAATTCTATTATTGGCAAAATTGACAAAGTTTAACATTTGGTTCTTTAGTCTTATAAAGCTGTGCCCTTTTCACCCCCTTAAGATCAAAGGCAAATTGTGGTTTCTTCCCTATTTCCATTCTCTTCCCTCAGTCAAAATTAGCCATTGGAAAAGGCTCCAACAGCAATCATTAACACCATAAAAAGATGAATTTATAGATCTATATATTTCCCCCAGAATGACCATGTAAGCTTTAATTCTAATTACATAATAAAATATATTTTTCCCTAATAAAGGAATTTTATGTAGGAAAGAGATGAGGAGGAGGGCTTTTTGGAGAAAAGGAAGAGCTTTCAACCCTCTGCACCTCTGCTTACCACTGAATGACGCAGGTGGCTACCTAGTTTACTTGTGTGCGTGTCCACATGTAGACACCCACACGTCTGCACACACCCACACCACGCTGCGTGCCGTAGCAGGCAGCTCCTCATGTGTTAACCTCGCTTTTTCTCCTTTTTCTTGGAGACACCACCCAAACATTTCAACCTCTTGCGTGGTATCTCCAAGAGCCTCACCAAACTTTGGGCCCCACCTTTGAGATGCCAGTTCTACCTTCTGTCTTCTTATTCCTCATCCCCTTCATAATGTTTGGGTGGCATGCCTCTGTGTAATAAAATTTTTTTCACCAAATGTTTTTTAAAAACAGCAAGATACAGCCTGGGCAATATAGTGAGACCTCCACCACTAAAAAATAGAATAAAATTAGTAGGGTGCAGTGACTAACACCTGTAGTCCCAGCTACTCAGGAGGCTGAGGTGGGGGGATCAAATGAGCCCAGGAGTTTGTGACCAGCCTGGGGGATATTGCTTCTTTTAAAAAAAGTGGCAGGACAGATTTTATTTGAGCTACTTCAGTAGTAGAGAAAGACTTCAATACAGAACTGAGCTCAATTCCAAATGTAGCCGACAGCCTGTTCCTCACTCCTCACGTCTGATCAATTACCAAATCCCAACTACACATGAGCATGACACACATTTCTGCATCCCTCTCCTGGCTGAGTTAAACTCACAGCCTCCTGGGTGAGTGCCTGTAAAATATTTTTATTGGTTGACCAGTTTCTGTTCCTATCCCTCCTTGACAGTCCCTAGCATCTTGCTCTGTAATGCAAATCTGACTGTGTCATTTCCCTTCAATGATCTGCTGGATAAACTCCAAGTGCACACCCTCACCCCCCAACCTTGGGCTCTGCTTGCACCCTCTATGCTGCCGCTGCAGAGTTTGCCTCCACCAGGACGCTGAGCTCTCTCCATGGTTGGATAGATTCAAATCAGCACTGCATATACCTTCCTCAGGCTCTATCAGCTTGCTAAATCAACACGGTCCTCCCTAGGTGTCAGGATGATACCTCGGCTGAAGGCAGTGATTAATTTGACTTGGAATCTGGAGTATTTGCAACTCATGAGGTACTGAAGATATGGCTTTGAACTTTCTGAGCAGGGAGCTCAGATTTGGAAGAGCCCTCGAAGTGCCCTACACAGACACTTCATTTCCAAAGTGAGGCACTTAAAAAATATAAACCTTCCACTGCTTAAAGCAAAAAGAGAAGTGGTATAAAAGAAGAAGAAAAAAAGGGAGGAAGAAAACTTAAAGATGAGTAAGGAATAGGAAGGCTTAAAATACTGACTGCCACCTTCTCGTCTCTTCTCTCTGCATGGTGGGACCGCGCACGCAACAGACTCGCAAATGCCCATGTCGTGAGACCGCCAGGTTGTGGCAGGCTCTGGCGCCTTCTGCTCGCCACTGCTTGACAGAAATATCTGCTCCCAGCCACGCGCTGCACCATCTGGCGGTACAGTGCTCCCGAGGAAGAGCTGGATTTCTCTGGACCCTGTGAGCTGTGAGGGAGCGTGGGGATCTTTCGGGTGGATCATCCTGCAAGTAGTGGACAATAAAGCTGCGGGTTGAATCCTGACTCTGCAGAACGTGGGCTAGGGACCTGCTGGATGCGTTGAGAAGACACAGGCCAGAGCTGATAAGCACGAGACTTCTCCGTTCTGGTCAGAAGGAAATTTAAAGCGAGGCACCTGGAGAGGAGAAAAGAGGGACTTGTGACGAGGGAGAATGCAAGCAGATATGTGGCATCCCAGACAGAAACAAGCCTGGCCGGGGGCACAGAAGACTGAGAGTACGAGAGTGCTGTGGGGTGGGGGACCTCCTCTCTACCCTGCCCCCATTCTGTCGATCACAGGTGTTAGAACATTCTAGAACAGTTCCTTTGCCTTGGCCAAGCAGTCTTTGCAGAGAGACCTCAGAGGGAGGCTGGCTGTGGGCTGCCTTGGCTGCCTACCAGGATGAGAAACTTGTTCCTGAGGACACAGGAGGACTTAGAAACTCCCAAATGCAATGGGAGAGACCTGGGGGAGAGGGCAGGGGTCAGGGGTAATGCCTTCATTCTCTATTTGGAGGGGCCATTAAAAGCCATTAAAACTTGGAAATTAAGGCTAGTATGATGGTTATTTATGTTCATATATGGAGAGCATAGCATTTATTTATGGAGATATTTAGCTCTGTTTCAGATAAGTAAACAAAGTTCAGGAAAAGTTCAGGGTGACACCCTAAAATCACAAAACTGGTATGAGGAAGAGTTTGGGCTTAAACATAGCACCTTTCCCACTTCATCACGCTGGTTCAAACTGAATTCACTTACTGAAAAATCAATCTGTATTTTAGTGGCAGGGTAGTTTCTGTGATTTTTAGAAACTGATTTAAGTTCTAAGAGCAGGGGTCATGCCTTGTACTTCTCTTGCCTGCAGGGCACATGGTTGAAGCTTAATCAATATCTTATGAGTCATTTGATTCATTCATTAGAACCAGCATCAGCATCTTCTCTCAAGGGTTGTGGGCAGTTCCTGGCAAAGGATCAGGAAGATACGGCAGTGCAATAGATCTTACGTCTCATAATAATCACCTCCTTCAAAATGAAGGCGTGAAAGCCTCATCAGATTTAGAGTTAGATGAAAATTAAGGAAAATGATAAGTGCAAGATGGTAGAAAGCTGATTGGGTTTAGGGACTTCAGCCAAGATTGGAAGCAGTCAGTTCTCTGCAAGAGAAATAAGGTTTGAAATCAGCCTGTACTCATTCAAGAAATAGTTTTCAAGTGCCGACACATGTCAAACACGGTTCCAGGGAGCAGGATTTAGCAGTGGACAAAACAATTGACTGAAAATCGGGTTATACTGTATTTACATTTACTTCCTTATTCCCATGCAGTCCTAGTACAGTATAACAAAAAGACTTGGATTTGTAAAATTTGTATCCCACCTTGCTGTAAAAACAGTAAATCAACTTATAAAGATCTATATGATTCATTTAAAGATTATCAGTCAGAAGTTGAAAAGATGGATCAGTAAGAAACAAATTAGAGAAAAAGCACTGGAGCCAAAGCCAAGGCAGGAATAAAGCTGGATCCCAGTAGGCAAAGCACACCCATGAAATTCTAGACACTGCAGCAAGTGAGCCCCAGATGTCACCATAGGCTTTGCAGTGACAAATCTACAGTGAGTGATAGTACTACCTGTTAAAATGAAACAACAACAACAAAAACGAAAACCATTCTTTGGAAGAAGAACAGCTAATCCTGATGCTAAGACTAGAAGGAACTGTCTCTTAAGAATCTTCAAAAATAGGATGCTCTGTAGATGTGTCACAGGACTATATCATGAACAAAATGCCCTTCATAGGAGGCTGCGAGAGCTGTCACCTTGAATTCAATGATCAAGTCTTTGTGAGTTGATATTAAGTCTCCAGGAAATGCCCATGGTAAGTGAATCCATCTAGCTTTATGTGGCAAAGACAGTAAACACAAAGGAAAGTTGTGGCTATTGATCTTGCACAGGTCTCACGAGGTAAAGAACTGTATTGTGATTCCCAGAATAGCTGGAGGTAAGGCAGGGGGGATAAGAAGCAGAGACATCAATGTCTTGCAGAGAAATGTGAGTTTGTAAACTCGATCAGAACAATCTCAGCTCAAGCCGATTGGCCCACCCTGTTCTTTGTATATGTGTGGGTTTGGCTGTAGGTGTGCTATGACTAGGCGAGGGAAGACCAGGGAAAGGATGGAAACATTCTGTCACGTTAGAATAGAATGAACACATCCAGAAATAAAACTGCTTTGCCATCTAGAGCAGCAGTCCCCACCCAACCTTTTTGGCACTAGGGATCAGTTTCACAGAAAACAATTTTTCCACGGACTGGGAATGGGGTAGGGGAGATGGCTTTGATATTTATTGAAGTGAATTGCATTTATTATGCACATTTTTCTATTATTATTACATTGTCACTTGCCACTCACTGACAGGGTTTTAATATGAGTCTGCAAGCAATTGATTTATTATGGTCTCTGTGCAGTCAAACCTCTCTGCTAGTGATAATCCGTATTTCCAGCCACTCCCCAGTGCTAGCATCACCGCCTCAGCTCCACCTCAGATCATCAGGCATTAGATTCTCATAAGGAGTGGGCAACCTACATCCCTCGCATGTGCAGTTTACAGCAGAGTTTGTTCTCCTATGAGAATCTAACGCCGCTGCTGATCTGACAGGAGGCGAAGCTCAGGCGGTGATGCAAATGATGGGGAGCGGCTGTAAATACAGATGAAGCTTCACTTGCTCACCTGCCACTCACCTCCTGTTGTGTGGCCCAGGTCCTAACAGGCCATGGACCAGTACCAGTCTGCAGCCTGGGGCTTGGGGACCGCAGATGTGGAGTGTGTTGTTTTTAAGGAAGGACTAGTCACTCAATTGAGATATTTGTGAATGAGATATGTAGAAAAAAAAGTTAAGCTGTATGGAAAATTTCTGCTTTTCTCTGATTTTAGAAAACAATAAAATGGGAAGACAATATGGTCAGTCATTATAAGGCAAGAAACTATTCACTGTAGTTAGCAAAAAAAAAAAAGTTCATTCATTTTCACTGTAGTTAGCAAAAAAAAAAAAAAAAAAAAAAAAAAAGAAACTGGACCTAAAGACCCCTATAGTGAATATTAACATTTAGGATACAGAATCACATATTTTTTACCAACCATGATGGGCAGTTTGGGGTACCTGCCAAGTTCACAACTTCTTCTCTGAGAATTCCCCACTTCTGCCCTCTGCACCCAGCCCCTGCAGCCATGAGTCACGCTGCCCTCGCTTCAGTCGTGGGGCACAAGGGTGGGCATCTGATCAAGGGGAACTGATCCAGAGGCTGGAAAGGGCCATTCCAATCCTTTCTCTTTTCTCCTCTGGAATTTGGGAATGGGCAACAGAGAGACTGAGGCATTAGTAGCTGGGGCTGAATCTAGGGGATGGTGTAGGTCCCAAGATGGAGTGGGTTTTTCTCCTCAAGATTTGGAAAAATAAAGCTGTTATGTGCAGAAAGAAGTGAATTATTCAGAAGCACAAAAACAGGGCCCAGAAGCATGTGGCCTTAGATACACAGATAAGTGCACATATACACATGCATGCATGTCCCGGCATGTGATGGGGCAGGGTGGGAGAAGGATGGTAAGGGAAACTTGTTTCTACTGACTTTCCAACTCCTGGATCTACCCCTTTGTGTGGCCCAAATGCCCTGGTATCCCAGTGTGATGGGACACATCACTGTATCTTTCAGTTGGACCTCTGATTCTCGCTCCCTAGCTTTTTGTTTAAGATAGTTTAAGTGGGCTTTTGTGTCTCACATTATTATTTATTTATTTATTTATTTATTTATTTATTTATTTTTGAGACAGAGACTCACTTTGTTGTCCAGGCTAGAGTGAGTGCCGTGGCGTCAGCCTAGCTCATAGAAACCTCAAACTCCTGGGCTCAAGCGATCTTACTGCCTCAGCCTCCCGAGTAGCTGGGACTACAGGCATGTGCCACCATGCCTGGCTAAGTTTTTCTATTTATATTAGTTGGCCAATTAATTTCTTTCTATTTATAGTAGAGACGGGGTCTCACTCTTGCTCTGGCTGGTTTCAAACTCCTGATCTCAAGCAATCCACCCACCTCAGCCTCCCAGAGTGCTAGGATTACAGGCGTGAGCCACCGCACCCGGCCTGTGTCTCACGTTAAATGCTCCCTGACCAAAACATTGAGTAAAATAGGGAGGCTTTCTTTCCTTTGTGTTATAGGAGAAAGAAATAATTGATTTGGCATGCATATATATTGTATTTTTGTATATATATTTTTAAAAGGAAATAACAAGCATTTTGGGGGGACATCTATGAAGTTTGTTAAAGAATGAAAAACAATGAAAGAGTGAGTTTCCAGTTTAGTGTTAATGTGTGGGGTGGAATATTTCACTGGCTCTTTTTGATGTGCTTTTCTGATCCCCCGTGCTCACTTCACTTCACCTGTACCCTGCCTAGTCCAGGCAGCTCCAAATAAACTTTTGGGAGAAGCGGGTGACTCTGGATCCAGAGAACAAAAATGATTCTTAAGTTCGATAGTTACTGGTTTAGGTGTAAAGCAGTCAGTTATGTTCTTATAGGATGGGTTTGTTTTTTTGTCTCTAAACTAGCTAGAAAATTACAAGGGCCGAGCATGGGCAGGAGCTAAAGAGGAGGTACTCCAAGAGTACAGAATTCCTGCTGGAGCAGGTACCATCTTTTACCAGTACTAGAGAACATTGGGGAAACCAAGTCAGTGCCCAGTGCCACCTCATTGCTGTCCAGGTGAAGACTGAGCTGACAGCAGGGGACAGGTCCCCCGTCTACCAACCTGTAGGAGGGGCACTCTCTAGGCCCCAAGACGTAGTCTGACTTAGGACTGTAGTAAACCCCTCATCCAAATGGCCTACCCCTCGGATAGGAGGGAGCAGCTATGCCTCCCATGGGGAATGTGCTGGTGCAACCAAGCACAGAACCAGGTGAGCCCCCAAATCTGGACTGTGATGGAAGCCTCCCTCCCACCTCCCAGCCGACTCTTTTGGACATACTAAAAAAAACAACAACCTCTTCTTAGCATCATTTAAGTAACACAGTCCTTATAGCAATCTGTGAAAATGGAAACTCTAGGGTAATTGTTGACTTTTAAAACATTTATGTAGTTAAGGAATTTCATTTGATTTTTCTTTTACTGGTAAACTTTTAAAACTCTTTCTTTAATAACATATTTAAGTTTTAAAAAGATCATAAAGAGTCTTGAAGGATATTCCTTGCTGCCCTCAACAAAAGAAAAACATTTTTGTATGACTCTTTACATTAGCTCAAGGAAAAACATTTTTGTATGACTCTTTACATTAGCTCACCCAATCTTCTATGCCTTCACACAGGTGTATCTTTAGTAGGTGCAACAGAAATCCTTTTTGAATAATGAAAGAGGATTAATTAATCCATATTAGAAAGAATCTTGAAGGACACCAGCATCACCAAGTTCACACTCTTTAGATAACTATGCAGAAAATTCACTCTCCACTCTCTAGTCTTCATTTCAGTGTGTGATGGATAATGTGACACACAGCCACAGAGGACAGAGGCACAGACAGTGGCCAAGTGGGGATGGTGGCAGGCACACCTGGCCTCAGCCTATTCCTCAAAAAACCTCGAAAAGTATCTCAGTCCAGAAAGCAGAAGAGCTTTCCTGGAAAATGGGCCCTTGTTGGCTAGGCTAAGTTAGGCCAAGCCACAGTAACAAATAACCTCCCAAACTCACTGGTTTTACTAAAATAAGTTTATTTACCACTCTTGTTGTGCTCCAGTGCAGGGCAGGAAGACTGCCTCTGTTTTGTAGCCTTTCAGCGGGATCTCACAGCTTCCAAGACTGCAGCACCAGGGGAAGAGAGAGCTGGAGGATGGCTTGGGCTGTTTTTCAGGGCCAGGTCTCAAAATGGCATATCGTCTGTATAGCCTCACTCACAGAGCCCCAGTCGAAAGGAGGCAGGGAAACGTAGTTTAGCTGTGTGCCAAAGAGGAGGACACTTGGTGGAGAGCACGTAGCATTGTTTGCCAGAGGGTCTGTGGGGGAAGGCGTGACAGCAAATGGGCAGGGCAGAGGGAGCAGCTCTGTGGCAGCAAATGAAAGTCTATATTCCTGCTTCTCCTGGGGCCTCTGGCCTGGGATGCAGGTACTGAAATTCCCCATGTTAAGGCACACTATTCATTATACTTGGCTAAATAGAAAGATAGCAAATTTCAGTACAAAGCAGTCAACTGTGGCATCCTGGAATGCATAGCTCTGGATTAGTTTTGCTACACTTTTTTGCTTAGGTAAAGTCCATGGTAAATTGGAACCTGAGGAGAATGCAACGACAGGGTGACAGCTTGTGTGCACTGAATTGCATGTTTCTGGTGGGATATCAGCTTGAGTCACCTGAGAGGTCCAGGCCTTAGCCTCTGCACATTCTCTTACACACCAGTTTTGGGGAAAGAGGGAACAAGGCTGGTAGGAGCTCCCGAGTCCCTCACTCTCCTCCAGAATCAGATTCATGGCCACAGAAGGAATAGTGGGTGAGGACATTTGCTGAGTGAGCGACACACCTGCTTGCAACTTATTCTGTCTGCTACTTTCAGAGAGGGTTGAATTCCCTTAGGCCAAGATTCTAGCAAAGAAACACTATTCCTTAAGACTCTTGCCTTTTCACTCCTGGGTGGCTTTCCTCGCACTGTACATAACCCACTCCCCCAACCCCATCCCAGGGTCTCTGCAACTTGTCTGATCCTGTCCATGAGGATGGGCAGGGGAGACTCTCTAGAGATTTCTGACTTGGTTCTTCTTTGAAAATAGGCCAGTGAATCTCAGCTCTGGGCTGTGACACCCTGGTTACCCAAGGGGAGGGGCAATCACAAAGTCTGTAAATCAAAATATAATTTAATTCAGTGTACACCAGCATTTACAGAGGCAAGAGGGCTTCTTCCAAGGGGGAATTTTGGCTCAGAAACCAGGACCCCAGCTCTGCCCTTTCTTTCTGCCCTTTAGTTTCAAAGAACAGGTACCCTTTTCTCTATACTGACCAGCATTGCTCTATCCCTTGTTACTGGGGGAGGTGGCCCACCAGCCATCAGCCCTACGCCATGGCCGATTGCCATGGTGAAGGGGATTGGGAATGTGTACATCACTAGAGCAGCACCAAGCACTGAAATATCACAGGCCCCATGACGTCTGAATAGAAGGGATTAAGGACAGCAAGGCAGTTAGAAAAATGGGGCCAGTGGCTTGAGACTGGTCTTGAAGCAGCATTTCTATTCCAGCTGCTCTGTTTTCATAATAACTAGACTGAATCTTATTGGAAAGGGAGAGGTTGAAGAAAAAAGGGAGGTTAAAAACCCCCTATCCCTACTTTCTACCTTCTGCAATCTCCCTGGGTTCTCATTCCAGTTTCTGTAGGTAAACAGTTGGGACAAACGTCCATTCTAATGGCAGGGCATGCTTACCTTGGAGCTGGTGCACCCCGATGGTGTCCAAGGTGCTTCTCTCTCTCCCTTCACCGGAGTTGGGAGGGGCAGTGGTCCCCTCTCCTAACCTCTCTCCCTGCAGATGGGCAGACGCAGAGGAGAGGCATAGCACTGTCCCTTGCCCTGATTGTGTGAATGTGTGAGCCACAGCTGAATTATGGGCACTGAACACCTGTGAAGTGACGTGGGAGCGGCCCCCATGGAGGAACAGATGGGGCTGTGAGAACAAAAGCCCTTTGTAAACTGTGAGGAGTGCTCCTCTTCATTTGAGCACAGTCTGCACTTGTTTTCATTGAGTTCTGGAGCTTCTTCCTATTCCAGTGGTCGTATCTTGCCTTGGCTGGGTCCACCAGAAGGACTTAGGGTGGCCTTCGCAGATTCTTCTTGCTGCTGCTTTCCGGCAGCATCACAAGCACTGATGTTCTCAGAGCTGAGGGTGTCAGGTGACAGTGACACGGGTGCCCCACAGTGGCACGGTATTTGCCACCCCAGAGCCAGCAGGGGGCCCTGCATCCTTGTGAGAATGCCGGCTGCCACCTGGAGAGGGAGGGCGGGTCACAGCAAAATGAATGTCATTGCCACTGCCTTTGATTCCCAGAGAGGGAGCCACAAAAACGCCTCCTGGCCAGATCCCTCTTCCGAGGGCTCCCACAGGACCCTGGGACCACACATTTCATGTGCGAAGAGAGGGGCACGACTTTAGCACACTGCTGTGGGTGCCCAGGCTGTGTCCTGTTTTATGTGCATGTGTGACAGTTTGTAGGGACTGTTTGGGTGTCTGTCACAGCCCTGCTTCTCCTTCCCATCCAGGACACCTGGTCGATTTGCCTCCTAGGTCCTCATTAGGTTTTCAGTGGCTGCTCCAGGTTTTCTTTCTCTTTTTACAGAACTGGGAATAGCCAGAGACTTGTTTTCTAAAGAAGAAAGCTTGGTGTTAGAAGGAGTTTTTCAAACCTTTGAGAAGGGAGCAGGAGGTCACATGAGAGTGCAGGGGGGACCGGCCTTGGGGACCTCAGAGCAACTACCCACAGCGGGCGATGGCCCTCGTGCTGCCCTGTCCACGCCTTGTTACCAGGGTTTCTGTACTGGACCCTTTTTGCTGAAGACTTTCAGAACTGCACTCTAGCCCGTTACCAAATTAAACACCCCCTTCGTGGCTAGACTGACTTGTGGTCGCCTGGAAATTCTCCAGGTGTATTTCCTGAATGAAGGCGGAGGACTAGCATCTGGAGACTCAGGAAGTGCTCTGATGTCTGCCTGTGAACTACAGATCCCCACCAGCGCAAGTTATTTCTCAGGTTTACAAATGGTTGTTTCTTCCTTGTAAATTGTTGCAAAAGGGAAAAGGTATTTTGTGTGTTTTAAGAAGCATTTTCAAACCCCTTATATGAGGGCCAAGTACCCAGCACCTGTGGCCATGGGCCTGGTTGTGTGGTTGCTGTCATTCTCTGCTTTTTTCTGGGCACTTTCTGGAGGACAGCAGATTGAGGATGCAGGAGAGTCGGCTTACTGTGGCCTTGGTCAGCTGCAGATCAATTTCATGGCTAATTCAGGCTTTGTGACAGCCAGACCAAAGACCAAGATGATGTAGTGATACCATCATAATCCCAGGTTTAATATAATTTTCATAATTGGAAATTAATGCCTGAGACACAATAGCTAGAAACAACAGTCCCCAACGAGTCATTTTGCGTCAAGTGGGAATCATTTTTCATGGTTCCTCAGTGGTCCCAGCAATGATGTCTATTGAAGGTACCATTGTGAATGTAATTGGGACTTAGGCACAGGAGGGAAAATAACTTTAGCTGTGTTCTTTGTTACTTTTTTTCATTTAGAGGTCTGCAAATTTTGACTACCAGGCATAGTTAATAAGACTGTGCTTTAAACATACTTTTAAAAAAGAGCATTGATACATTTTATAGATGTTCATTTAATGCATTATCATTTTAGGAAAACAATTCCAGCTTGGTTTTCTGGTATCTGTGGCAACAAATGTGTGGATATATCAGAAATGGTATTTGTTTTTATTAAAATATATTCCATGTGCCTTTGGATTCCTCCCTGATGGAACAGGCATCTTGCATTTAATATGTGTATGGAGTAACAATTTGTCCATTCTAGTCAACTGCTTTTGACTACCTGGCTCACGCAGTTTCCCACCAGGTGAAACACCTTTCTAAGGTCTTCCTCCTGTTTCCCTTACTTTCCAGCCTGTATCCTCAGTACATAGTTTGTAAACATTGTCACAAGGATTGTGGTGCTTTAATTTATGCAGTCTAAAAGGATGGACAAAATTAACCATATCCCAAAGTGACCAAGTCTACTCCTTTACTTGGAAAATTATAGAAACATTTGCCTTTCAGTACATTAGATCTGCAGCTACGTTAGTTGTCTCTGTTTCTTTAGATTTTGCAAATGGAAACTGAAATCCAGCAAGTCGTATCAGGAGCCCATTCAGAAAATGAACAAAAAAACAAATGAAAATGACCCAGAACGAGGTGGTGTATTTTTCACTTTGTGTTTTGTAGGCATAAGTTCCTTCTTTATAATTTGCAATTTTTTCTGAAAGGTGGTGGATTTTCACTTCAGAAGCAAACAATATCATGACAAGACAGCCACAAGAGCCTGCAATAGAAGAAACAACAATGTGTTGGGACAAATATTTCCCGATAGGGGACAGGAAAGAGGGTCAATGTGCAAATCAAAGAAAACTTTTTACCATCATCCTTCTTTGGATTCTCCTGCAAAAATATATTATTGCAAATTTGTAATCATGAGCCTGATTCTCCAACCTATGGGTGGTAGTGCTTAGGTTATGGCTTTGAGTAAGTAAGATTTCTGTGTGCATCTGTAGCCAGGGTAGGGGGTGGTTAGAATCAAGCTAATCTTATACAGACTGGGAGATATTCCTCTTTGCATGAAAGAGGCTGAATTGCTGGGCACCTTAAAAGCACAATGGTGGAATCAGGCTACAAAGCAGCCACTGCTATGATGTAGCTTCAAGAGAACAAATTTCTCTATATTTCACAGGCCATGCAGGATAAATACCAGTCATGTAGCCCCTTGTGAAAGGACCAAGGCCTCCCTTCAGAACAGTTACCACAACTCCTCCAGCTCTCACCTGAGCATAGCTACAAAGGGAACTACCTGAGATAGTCATGGATATCTATAGAATCCATGTAATAGAATTAGAGTTTGTAGCTGGGCGTATGGCTGCCTTGAATATAGGCAACATTGCTCAGCTGAGTGTGGCTGGGATGTAGGGGCAGGAACATTTCCTTGAGTATACAGATACTAGGAGCTGCCCTTTCCCCTCTAATTCCTCCTTCCTGTAGTTGAAATATGGATGCAATAGCTGGAGCTCCAGCAGACATTTTGGACCAGGTGGCCTCAGAAATGGAAGCCAAATACTATGGAAAAACAAGAAAGAAGGAGTCTGGATCCCAGACACCTGAAGCCACCAGATCAGCCCTGGACTTTTTATATGTGAAAAAAAAACACCACATTTATTTTGTTTAATCTATTAATATTATTTCTCCCTTTCATGTATTACTTATTGGGAGCCTAATCTAATCCTAAGGGATGCAGCTATGGTCTGGGTGAGATCTCGGCAGGACAAGCCTACTCCATTCTGGGTAGGACCTGGAAACTCTGATGAGTTGTCGCCTCTGAGGATGGAGAATGGGAAACCCCCAGGTGGGTGAATGTCACAGGGGCAGAAGCAGGTGGCAAGAGGTACCAGATCAGGAGCAGAGTGGATGGCAAGACTCTACAGGGTTTCCACAGCTACTCCTGTATCCCAGGTACCACAATGGGCTTCGAGTTAATAGGAGACTTGCTGAGATGGTTTTCTGACTTGGGTCAAACCAATTTGGGTTCAAACCCTGATTCCTTTATTTACTATGTGAAATTAGGCAATTTTAATTTCCAAGTCTCAATTTCTTTAGGCATAAAAGGTAGTTAATATAGATAATGCATGAATAACATTTGACATTGTAATTGACACATATAAATGCTTACTAATTGTTAGCTATTCCTGTGGTTTTTATGTATTCCTTTTTCTTGCAAGTCCTTACCATAATCTATTGATTTAGTCCAAACCAGTTTGGGTTTAAGCCCTGATTCCTCCACTTGCTATGTGAAATTAGGCAATTTTATTCCAAGTCCCCACACCACCCCATGTCAGGAAAACCTGACTCCTCAGGGTAGGCAACCCAAAAGAATGTGGGCCTTACAAGGCCTTGTTTCTCCAAATACTCTCCCATTAAGTTTATGATTCCTCTCAAGTAAGTACTTTTTCAACTCTTCAATTAAAGTTAATCCAAATATCCTGGAAGTGGCAATATAATGGCTTACATTTCCATTCATTAATTCACTCATTCATTCAGACTTATTATAAGCCAAGCATGGGGATAGTGGTGGAGATTTGAACATTAAAGAAAATAAATGTGTTTTCTGCTCTCACAGAGTATAATCGGGCAAGGGACATAAAAATAATTACAACCAATTCCCGTAAGGGTAATGTAGGGGGAGTACAGGATGCTGATACTGAGACAGTAGGCAGCGTCACGGAAGGTTCCTTAGAACTAGCCGGAAGGAGCTGTAGGAAAATTTAGCTGAGCACAGGGAGGCTGCACTGTCTGGGGAGAGCATTCCAGGCACGGGGAGCTGTGATACAAAGGATGGTCCCCATTCCCACCCAAAGGCCAGGTTTGGGTGGGGGCTGGGGGACAGGGCTGAACAGAAAAGGTGAAATCGTATTTCTTCTGCTTTAGAATTTTACATAGGACTGGCCACATCAGCATGATTATCATCACAAAATACCTCCAAATAATCAAATAATACACAATATAATTTTCTTGAAACTTCACTTCCTACCAGCTTCAGAGTGGTAGCTGAGACTATTCCTTTGTAAAACTTGTCAGCCTATTTTTATATTCTGAGCTTAAAACCAGAGCTCTCCCCTGGTAAAACCGTATTATTCCTTTATTGTTAGATCCTAACAAAAAGGCTGCAATGCTGTTTCCCTTTATCTTTTATTTGAAAACTGTGGGGAAAATGCCACTGCTTTTACCATAAGAGGCTTCTTTGTCTGAGGAGATGGTGAATTTCAGACAGAAGTGAAACACTATTTCCTTAGCACCTGAAAGGAAAATTCAAGCTCGGTTTCCATTTCAAGTTGTTAAATATTTTAAAGGTACTACTTTGTTAAGGAGACAGCATTGTAGTGAGGCTGTATTTCAAATTCCTAAAGGAAAAGTTACTTTGGGTGTCTTAAGACTCAAACCCTGTTGGCATAGCTGGTATTTCAAGCACACGGGCTACCGAGACAGAGTGTGCCATCTCGCAGTGCAGAGGATGCTCTGAGTGATTTTACTCTGGATTCTAGGGTTGATCATGAGGTTAACTTGTCATTTCAAAGCCAGAGGATAGAAATCCAGCCTGAGTCTCTGATAACCTGCCAGTGACCGCTAGGAGATGTGAAGGGAAACAGCTCAGTGTGAATTTGGGATATTTTTGCTCCTCTCTGTCCGTGGTTCTAAAAAAAAAAAAAAAAAAAAGACGTGGGATCAAGGATAACTATTTATGACTTAAAACCAAAAGATACACAGGAAGAGTTTCTCTTTGTGGCCCAGCTGCTACAGACACAGAGAGAGGTGTGTAAGGAATGTGAGTGATGGTGACACTATTGCTTGGCCTACGCATTCCATTACGCCCCCTTAGACTCTAGCAAGAGGGGCTCCTGGTTTGGGTCCCACATTTAGAGGGTCCTGCCTTGTCTCTCTTCTGGAGAGGTCCCTCCCCACAGGATGAGGAACTCTTAAAGTCAATGGAATTTACCCATGGAGAACGCAGCATTCTAGATACTCCTAGGACCTGGAATTTCCTTCGCAAATGGCCCTGCACTTCCAGAGCCTCCGTGGGTGTCTTCCCCAGGTCCGTCCTCCCAAGGGCAGACTTTGTGGCTGGTGTTGCACATCTCTGAGAACTGAAAGTGGCCCAAAATATAGCTGTGTCAAGGGGTATTGTCAGAGCTCAAATACACAATGGAATGTCCACACACACATGCTTGAGGCCGTTTGCTATGTGGGATGGAGCCAGGCAGGGGAAGAAAGTGGGAAGAAAGGCCTCACAAACATTAGGATCAGGCCCACATGTTTCCCTCCTCTTTTTCCCAGTTATCCATGTACACCAAGAACTGAAACTCAGATGGGGACATTTGGACAGATTCTCTGCATTTCTGTCCATCTGATCAACACTGCTCTTGCTCACAAGAAAGGTTAGAATAAACCAGGACTTTGGAAAACCTGCCAAACCTTGCTCAAGCTAGAATTTGTAGTATAACCAGGCACAAGGCCCAGGTTTTACTGCCCAGTGTCTTATTCGATGACCTACAGGCATTTTCCTTTCATCTGTCTGATTTCCTCACCATCTGGCTAGAGCTGTAGTTTTTTTCTCCCCTTTTAATAGCTTTGATTACTCAGTTAATTTCTGACTGAATAGGATAGCTGAGTTATAGGGCTGTCACACCATGAATGATCAGTCAATTAACAAACATTTGTAGCGTGCTAGACACTGCACATTCATGACTCTCCTCTAGCAGCTGTCTGGGACTGCAGAATTGGGCACTAATCTCCTCCAGTTCTTGCAATATGGGAATGCAGGTCACAGCCAACAAGAGAGTAGCTTCTTCATCCCTGCATGATCCTGATGGTAACTATGCTCTTATGAGTGGGAACACCCTGCCATGATCTGTGGGAATCCAGGAGTACTATGGGCTTAGATCCTCAAAGGGAAGAAACCTCTGAAATGTTATCCTGTTATCACTAAGATCATATTTTGGGAGATAACAAGTTGGAATTTCAATTCCATTTAAAGTAATGACCAACATTTTCAGAAAGTTAACACACCATCTTTCAATTTTGTTTTAGGTAATAACTATTAGAGGCATTCCATTTCCCATACAGAATGATAAGTTGATAATTTCCCTCTTTAAGGAGTCTTGAGAGGTGATGAATGGGGTTGGGAAAGCCACAACTTTGCAGGTGCAAGTGCTAGTTTTTTGTGAAGTCATGCAATCTCACTAGAAAGTCAGTAATTGAAGGTAAGGTCACCAGCAATGATTTCTTCCCCAAACAGAAGCTGTTCTGACTCTATACTGCTAGATGCAGACCAATGGCTACCATCTAGAAAAGGGATGAAGGGGCAAGCAAAGCAAGTTAAAAACTAAGAGAGGATTTTGAAGTCTTGATGGTGAGCAATTTTGTCCTGTGTTTCCAAAGAACAGATGTAGATCAAGGAATAACGCCAGTTGGGTTTAGCTTTTTCCCTTTGTCTTCTGTAATGGAGAGTTGAAGAGCTCACATCTAACTCAAGTTTTATAAATGCCAAATTGTAGAGAAGGGTGATTGGTGCAAAGAAAAAATGATCTAAAAATATAGTGTTTATCTAATTTGAATTGATTTTCAGAAAAAAATGTCATGTGTTACCAGGAAATATGCAGAGCTGCTTCTATTTTATTCATTTATTTGACAACTATTTATTGGGTGCTTATTGGACTGTTCTGGGCACTGGGGATAATATAGCACTGAACAAGACAGATACAAATCCCTTTCTGCACAGAACTCTCAGTGGTGGAACAATGGAGAGAGATGGAGGCAGCAGCAAGATTATTAAGTGCATTCTCTAGTGTGTCAGTGTGATAGGAACTAAGGGGATAAAATAAAGCAGGGAAAGGGACAGAAAGGTTGGGGAGGGGTGGCCAGGGAAGGCCTCAGGGGGAAGCTATCATTTAAGTGCATCTTGAGAGAAGTGAGGGAGTGCAAAGGTGGATATTTGGGGAAAACAGTATTTCAGGCTGAAGGAACAGTGAATGCCAAGGAACCAGGTGGTTTAAGCAGAGAGAAGAGAGGAAGGCAAAGAGTAGGAGAGTGAGCTGCCTGTGTGTGTCTGAAGTGGATACATTGAGTGCTGCTTTGGAGGTCGTAGCAAAGACTTGGGCTTCGACTCTAAATGAAACAGAAGGGAAGACATACAGTCTGAATTGGGCAGAAGTCTATTTGCAGTTGTGATAGAAAAAGATTGAATATCTCTTTGCACAGTGTCATGGCCGGGCCCTGTGCAAGGTAAGTTAAATACAGCCCTCCTACTACATCCTTGATGTGAGTGACCTGGAACATGATGCTCTCACAACACTGCCCCTTCAGCCAGCCGTTGTCCCACACGAGAAAATGTACTTTCTTGCCCATTGACATCATGGGCTGGCTAACGTTACTTCTCTTTTCCTTCTGTGACCTCTTTTCTAAAATCTATGCTGAAAGACTAGTAGAATATTTTCATTGCTGGCTTTTCCTTCCACCAATCCTATATCCCTTTATCCTTTCTCAGGTTCTGTGGCTTTGATTATAGACATGCCTGTATCTCTTTCTTAGACTCTGAACAAATAGCTCCTCCATAAGGACTGAAGTAGAAACAAGATGCAGATTATTTTTTCTACTACCAATTGTGGAATAATATGCCCTAGACATATTACAGAGGCCTGGGTGTTATTAATACTGAAACTGATATATATTGTAAGCATTCTTCTATTTTTGCACTGTCCTTTATTTTCCTGTCTCTGTGTTTCATATATGACTGTGCTTATTTATGTTCCATGCCATAGTTATAATTATCATAATTAATTAGGCCCATACTAGGAGCATCCACTTTTTAAAGAAAGGCAGCAATTTTATTTGTTTACCTCTTAGAGAAAATGCTATATATAAGACAAAGCATAACTCATGATGCTATACATAAGAGAAGCTATATGTAAGAGATGCTTTATATAAGAGAATAATTACAATTATTGCAAACTATAAAAAATACAATTTCCAATAAGTCCACATATTGGTTGTTTTCATCATCTTCAGAAAGCCTGAGCCAATACGTCTCATGTCATCCTCAGAGAGTATTCACTGAACTATTAGGATGTTCTACCATCAATCCATGTCAAGTCTTCCACAGGCCCTACTCTCTTTTATTGGCAGCTCTGGGTAAGACTTTCCACTATCAACCAGGAAACTTCTAGAATGGAATATATAAAAGGCATATACTCAAATATCAAGTTGAAACTATGGGTCCAGTTGTTTCTATACCTGATTCTCTCTTTTTTGTTTCCCTCTCTTTTTCTATCTTCTTAATGTGTGTACATCTCCCCCCTCTCTCTCATTGTACTGTAAATCTTGAGGGAGGTGTTTTTTTTTTGTTTGTTTGGTTTTTTTTACCCTATTTTCCTTATTTTTCCTTCCTTGCCCACCCTCATTCACTCTTATAGGTGGTCACCTTTTTACCAAGCTCACTGTTGACTGGTACTCTGGAAACATTCTCCTCTTATAAATTCTGGGACACCACAATATCCCAGCTTTCCTTCTTTTCTTCTTTGAAAGCTGGATCCTCCTCTTCCTCCACCTCCTTAGTCCAAAAATTAACTGATAGTGTTCTTCAGGAGTTGGTCCTAGGCCAGTTTTTCTCTATGCACATTCTCTTCCTAGATGATCTCATCCATTTTCATTACTTTATGGAATATCTATATCCTGACAGTGCCTAATGTCTTTCTTGTAGACCTCTTCTCTGAGCTCTAGATTCATATAGCTGACTGTCTGTTTGATGACCGCACTTGGACTTCTCCTAGCATCTCAGACTTGGTGTGCCCCAAATAGAACACTTGATTTCTGGTGCTAAGCTCCTCTCCCCACCTCTTTCTTGTCCTAAATTCTAAGTCTGTTCCTCCCCTTGTCTTATCCATTTTGATTAATGCCGCTGCTATCTATTAATTGTGTAATTATCCATTAAGCTACCTGCAAATCAATTTGGATCTACTTTCAGGATGTTTTCAGAACCTATTCATCTTTCTCCATCTCCAATGCAATAGCACTGTCTTTCACCAGACATTTCTTAAAGGGATAAATCAGCTATCAGACATCTTTTTAAAATCTTTCAAAACCTGCTCATTGCAATTAGAATCAATTCTAAAAGACTAATCATGGCTTTTAAGATCCCATGTTAACTGGCATCAACTGATCTGTCTAATCTCAATTTTTTTTTTCCTTTTTGCCATTTCTCTCTCACTGCCCAGCCCCTAACCACATTGGCCTTTTTTTGGTTCCTACAACAAGCAGACCTCTTTCCCTAGACACGTGCGCTTTCTTCTCTTCATGAGAAGTTCTGTGAGGGTCCTCAGCTCTTTCTTACCTTAAGGACTCAGCTATTTGAAGCAGCCCTTCCCATCCAGCAGATCAAAGCTGGATCCCTGCTATCATTTTCTATTATAGCAATCTATTTATCACTCTCATTGTGATTATTGTGATCTGTGACTATTTAATTATTTATGTACACTTTTAAAAAATTATCTGTGTATACTGTCACTAGATTGCAAGCTCCACAAAGGCAGGACTGCATGCCTGATTCACTGTGGGATCACCAGTACCCGTTATAAAGGCTGGCACATAGTGGACACTCAGTGTTTGCTGAATAAATCAAATGTATGCATGTGCATCAGCAATCTTCACACTGGCTACAAATTAGAATTATTCCTGAGAGCTTAAAAAAAAAACACCCAAAGCAATAACCAAGCCCCACCCACAGAGACTACACTTTAATTAGTGTGGTGTGGGACCCACCATCAGTATTCTTTTTTTTTTTTTACTTGTTTTTATTTTATTTTATTTTACTTATTTTTATTTTATTTTTTTTTCACTTTTTTTTTATTTCAGCATATTATGGGGGTACAGATTTTAAGGTTTCAATAAATGCCCATTCCCCCCCCCATCAGTATTCTTAGAAAGCTCTCCAGGTGACTCTAATGTACAGTCCAGCAAGAGAATCACTGCCCCAGATGAACTATAGGGGACAATTAATATATTACTAAAATCCTATCTTGGGGAAAAGACTTCTCAATGCCGTTTATAAATGACAAAATGAGAAAGAGCAAACTGGCTGACTTGCATGGTCAGCAATGCTGATAGTGCTCAGAAAGATCACATAGAGGACGCTGAGGACAGTGAGCTGAAGTGTAGGCTGTGAGAGTGGAAGGAAGGGCTGATACAGGAGGGCAACACAGTATGAAGCCATAAGCATGAGTGAGCCGTGGTGACCAAAGCCATTGCTAGCCTGGTCCAATGGCTTGCTCTCTTTCCTATTCTACTTCCATGGTCCAGCATGCACCACACAAGGTGACATAGGAGATGCACCTAGCATTGTCACTCTGGGCAGTCTGGAAAGTTCTACATAGACAATCGGGAAGACCTCTTTCCCCTTCCCTTTCCCCCTTCTGCATGCCTCAGGATGCCAAGTCTTGGGTCCCCATCCAGCAGGGGAGTAGATAGTTGAAGAAATGGCCCTGGAATGACTTTAACAAAAGGAAAAGGGGAAGATTGGGGGACCCAGAAGTGAGGAGGAAAGAGGAAAAGAGGTCCAGGAAGGAAGGCGTTTTTCTCTGATGACTGGGAGCATGGCCACCTGGGCAGAGCACATTGGTGAGAGAAACAGGGGAGGAAACCCAGTGGAAGGAAGCTGCCCTTGGGGGGCTCTTAATGGCATGAGACTCACACGAGGACCCTTGACACAGTCTCTGGCCCCTGAGTGTACGATGCACTGGCTCACACGTAGAGTGTTTGTGATAAAGGCTATCAGACCCTACCCTTACACAATCGGGGTTTAGGGCCAGGGTCTGCATGAATATTACAACTTTACATAAACATTTCCAAAGGTCCAGGGGCTTCTGGGTACTGTATGTGACTTAAGGGGAATGAGGTCATCTGTGATTCCAGTGACTTGCTTAGCCCCAGAGCTAAGTCACAAACTGTCAGTCCATCTGACCCTCAAACATGTTTTGATGTCATACACATTTTTTTTTAAGTTGTTGAAAATGTTTATATTTAAAAACAAGTATTGGGAACTTTAGGCCGGGTGCAGTGGCTCACGCCTGTAATCCTAGCACTCTGGGAGGCTGAGACGGGCAGATTGCTCAAGGTCAGGAGTTTGAAACCAGCCTGAGCAAGAGTGAGACCCCGTTTCTACTATAAATAGAAAGAAATTAAATGGCCAACTAATATATATAGAAAAAATTAGCCGGGCATGGTGGCGCATGCCTGTAGTCCCAGCTACTCGGGAGGCTGAGGCAGGAGTATGGCTTGAGCCCAGGAGTTTGAGGTTGCTGTGAGCTAGGCTGACGCCATGGCACTCACTCTAGGCAACAAAGCAAGACTCTGCCTCAAAAAAAAAAATAAAAATTAAAAATAAAAAATATTGGGAGCTTTAAAAAAACATTGATCTGGAAACACTAGGCCTTTATCCTTTGCAAGACACATCTGGGGCTGGCTCCTTCCCTTTCTTTCTCCCCCTTTCTTCCTTCTCTGATTCACAAGCCTTTTGTGAGCACCTGCTTTTACAAAAAAATCGAAGATGGATAAAATATGACCTAAGCATGGGGTCTGACTGTTCCCGCATATATTTGTGTGTTCAGTTTCTCCTTGTATTAGACTTGGCCAAAGGCTGAGATAAGATCTGGAACTTGGATTAGATTCTGCATTCTCTGAGTCATCTTGCTTTTCCAATGCCATTAGTTTGGTCGTCTGTCAGAACTGTCAAATAATTTGTCTTCCAAATGGTCTGTTCTTCTGAATCTCATTCAGAAGCTGGAGCGCTAGACGGCTGTGCCGGTTAATAAGCTGCCGTGTCTCACCTTCAAAACCAGCTTTTCTTTTCTCTGCTTTGTGATTCTGGGTCAAGACTCCCCAAACTAGTTCTGCCTTGCCAGCTGCTTTCTGCCAAAGGTGAGAGCCAGGGGAGAGGGGAGATGGGCGCGGGGAGGAGGGCCCGCTCTTCCACTTGGCTCCCGATTCCTGCCAGCCTGGCCGCTGGCCCTTCTCCCTGGTGGCAACTATTGGAGTGTTTCCAACCCCCTTTCATACTCACAGAAATTCCTCAGAGTGTCTCAAACAGGTACAGTGCAACTCCTCAAGGTCTGAGACCTAGTGCACTGGGGCCTCTTCTCAAGCTTCCAGGTTGTGGTAGAGCCAAACTCTTGTTTGTTCCCCAAATCCTAGGGATGGGGCTGCTTTCGGGAATTACCATCTCTGAGATACCTCAGGGTCTCCTTTTTGTGTTTTCAGTCCTCTGACACCTGTTTAATCAATTCCCTATAGCCCAAACTTAAGCTTGCCTGAGAATCACCTGAAGGGCTTGTTAAAACACAGATGGCTGGACAGCACCCCAGAGTTTCTGATTCAGTGGGTCTGGTGTGGGGCCTGAGACTTTGCTTTTCCATAAAGTTCCCAAATGATGCAAACGCTGCTCATCTGAGGACTCCACTTTGAGAACGACTGATGTACATTATGTTCCTTCTGTTAAGATAGTGTGTATTTTGCTTTCTAGCTGGATCCTGATTGATTCAGCGGTCATCACTAAAATGGCATACAGATCCATACGGATCCACCAGTTGGGTTTTGGATGGTTGGGGGTGGGGAGGAGTAATTCCAACACCCCCTCCTAACCTAGACTTTCAAATGAGATTGAGTCACTCTCATGATCTGTCTGTACATACCATGAGCCTGTGTGCTTACTCTTCTTTCCTGATTTCAAAGCCCTTGGCTTTCCTTTCCAATATTCTGTCCTATTCATGGCTGGCTTGTGTCCTACCACCTCTATGGGCCTGCTCTGCTGATTACATCCCGCTTGAATTCTGATTCTCTAACCTGTTCTGTCTAGGTGACCAAGTTAACATCTCCTTCCTGGACTTGCTTTTTCAAGTCAACAAATACATATTGAATGGTTTACTGTGTGCAGAGCTTCATGCTGGATGCTTTTGCCAAAGATACAAAGACAAGGAAGACTTAGACTCTGTCCTCAGAGGATAAAGAAAATATTTGCAGAATTCCTGCTAGAGAGAGACCTACTTTGGTTGGGAGAATAATTTGATTAGCAAGATGTGGATGGGGTAAGACCCTAAGCAATGTGTGTAAGTAACAATTAATAGAGGCTGTACTATCTTCTAAGATGAGTGAGTCCCTGTTAAATACAGGGCTTTGTTTTATAGAGCGGGATCTGTGCAAATTTGTTGTTGGAGTTGAATTGTGCTGGAGAAGGGAGTAGTGTCAAGAGCAAGCAGGAACCTCGTGCCTCCTGTCTGGTGACTGGCAGCTAAAAGGGCAACTTCAGGGGAAAAAAGAAACAGTGGAACAGAGATTTTCATTACATTGTTTTCTGGTGAGAGTTGTAATCTCTCTCATCTCTCATTGAAATCACCAATAAAATTACTTGCTTCTCAGGAATAGGACAAAGTATGGAATCTTTTGGGTGAAATCAGAGAGCTCCTATAGAAAAAAACTACTCTATAGGAGTTATGTATTTTTCATTTTCTCATCTTTCTCCTCCTCTTTGAAAACATATTGTAAACACCCTTTGTCACTGACTGGATTTTATATTCTTTTCCATCAGCCTTGGCTATTGAGTGGTACATGTTTATTGATGAACAGATTTCTGGGTTTAGAGTTTATCTTTGCCTAGATATACCCGCCATTAGGCTACACAGAGTACCTATAGGCCTGAACATGGCAACTCATATATGGGTGGAATACTGGACCTTTACTCTTTTTTGATGGCATTTATTTATGTTTTGATTATGAATAAAGGTACATTATTGAACATTTAGAAATATTGATAAATATGAGCAAAAATAAAAATCACTTAAAATTTCATTGTTCAGAGATAACCACTGGAGTCTCTATCTATCTGTCTGTTGACTATATCTCCTCCCTATATACTTATATTAATATATAGCCTCCATACATATACATGTTGGTAGAGTATATATTAAAATATATAATACATATTTTAGATGTATATTCTCTGTTATACACATAATAAAATTAGGTTCATAATATGTAAAAGCTTACATACTGCTTTGTTCCACTTAAAGCTTTGGGACAAGCATTTATCCTCTTGATAACATCTTCAGAAATATAATTTGATGTCAGCATCATAGTTATTCATATGGACTACTGTAATATATTTATTGAATTCCCTATTGTTGGATAGTTATGCTATTTCTCCACTTTTGGTTGTCATATATAATACTATAGTGAACATTTGTGTATATATATTATAACTTTATATTTCATTAGAACATCTTTTGACATATTAAAAAGCACACTTGTCTTCTAAGGTAAAATTTGGTACTTACCTGAAATGAAGCTCAAAAGATACAACCCTAGTGGACCATGCAGAGTCTCAAAGGGCTTGCCAAAAGCATTGTACATGAAGAAGGCTGTCCCCACCATGGTTAAAACGATGAGGATCGTGGAGAAGAGGATGACATTGACGTGGATGCTCACTGGGATTGCTTTGAGCAAATCTGGGAAAACTAAAGACAAAGCAAAACAAGAATTAGAAGAAATTTCATTAGCAGCAGTCTGCAAGTATAATTTTAAAAATTAAATCCCTCTTTCTTAAATTTCAAATATCACAAAATTCCTTCTGACATTCTCACTTACTAATTTACAAGGAGTTTATTAAAAAGCTTAAAGACAGGATCATTTCATAGAATTCGCCAGTAAAAATCAGCAAAGGGAAGAGTTGAGGGAATTTTTTTTCTGCCCTTGGTCATATGTAATTACTTAAATAAACAAATGCTGGCTTTATAAACCAAAACTGTACATTTTGATGGCTAAATTTAAATACCATTTCTCAGTAGTCATTTTTTAAATCTGTCTTAACTTGTAATGATATTTTAAGTTTGGGGATATCTGGAGAAGTTCAAATATCAGGAGGTTTTTATTTACCTTGTTACTAAAAAAAAAAAAAAAACACCAAAAAACCAAAAACAAAAACAAAAAAAACCACACATGGTTTCTAGTCCACACCAAGATTAAAGAATAGGGTATTTTCAGTGAGCTTCAATATTTTGATGTAGCACAAAGTTGTGAAAAAATAATTTCTGGTGCTATGAGAAATATTTTCCATTTAGAAAACACACCAAATCTATTTCTAGATTTTGTGTTCAGGGCAAGTTTTTCTTGTTTGCAGAGGAAATTAAATACTTTTTAAATGTAGGGTTTCTTTTATCGGGTGAGGCATCAGCATGCTTGGCATCAGCAAACCAGCAGGACCAATCTAGGGAGATTTAGTTCAGTCTATTTAAGTTTCTCAAACATTTATCAAGTGCTTAATTTATTTACTGAGCACCTACTATGTGCCAGGCATTATTCTAGGTGCTAAAAGTAGCACCATAAAACAAAATAGACAAGGCCCCTGTTGTCTCATGGGGCTTATAACCTAATGGGAGTAAACAAATGAATGTGATAGCTTATGTCCAAAGACAGTCACTACCAATGCCTTCCCCTGCTTTGACACATGTGTCACTTCCCCTTTTAAGAGGTAGAATTTTTTCCTCAGTCCTCTTGAGCTTGGACTGGTCTGTGACTGCTTTGACTTTCTGAATATGGCAGCAAAAGTACATTGTGCGGTTCCAGGCATATGCTTTGAGAGAACCAGCAGTCTCTGCTTTTTTTTTTTGTTTGTTTATCTTAGGGGCATGAGCTGCCATGCAAGAAGTCCAGGCCACTCTGCTGGAGATTGAGGCTACCTGGAAAAGCACTGAGGCTCCAGGTATGTGAGGAAAGGGGTTGTCCTGGATGTCAAGCCCAGAAAAGGTACCAGATGACGCCTACCCAGCTGGCTATGTAACTGCAACAGTAGGAGAGACTCAATCAAGAACTGTCCAGTTCAATGAATAAGCTTTTGGATTAAGCCCCTGAACGTTGGGGAGGGCTGGTATGCATCGGTAACAATGAGATACTTTGAGATAGTGGTAAATACTATGGAGAAATAAAAAAGGTAATGGGATTTTGAGTGATCGGATGAGTGGAAGGGGGTGGTCAGGAAACTGACCCTTGAACAGACAGCCACCTGAACATTCAGAAGGAAGTCATCCTGTAAAGATCTAGGCAAAGAGCTTTCCAAGGAAAAGGAGCACAACTGAGGCAGGAACTAGCCAGTGTGGTGGAGCCTGGCAAATGACGAGGAGGTGGAAGTGGGATTTTCATGCTAGGATCAGATTGTTGTACTCACTCGATCCTGGTCTATTGACCATGGTGAGGAGTTGGCTTTTTATTCTAAATTCATTTGGAAGCCACTGGAAGGTTTTAAGTAGAAAAGCGACACAGTCTCCTTCATGATGTTAAAAGATCACTCTTGCTGATGAGTAGTGACCACAGGAATTGGGAAGGACAAATGTCCCCATCTTCCCAGGGAGATCTGGAAAGGCTATTTACAGAGGTGAAAGAGGGAGGCAGGCCTAAGGTGGTGAGAGGTTGTCGTGTCTTGGATACATTTTGGAGACAGAAGATAGGACTTGTCAAAAAAGAAGAATCAAGGATTACTCCTAAATTTAATTCCTGAGCAACTGAATAAATGGTGATGCTGTTAACTGAGATAGAGAAATAGAAGAAAGAGGTTTGGGTACCAGGCTGGGAAGTGATGGAAGGGTTCTGTTTTAGATATTTTAAGTTCGAGTTGCCTCTAAGACCTCCAAGTAGAGATGTCAAATGGGATTTATGTTTCTGGAGGTCCAGGGAGAAGACGGGTGTTTGACAGAACCTAGACTAGGGTGAAGTGAGGCAAGGAGATGCCTCATATGTAAAAGGTAAGGAGGCAGTCCCCCTCGCGGCCAACTCTGCACCTGGATGAGTCTGAGAGTAAATGTCTCCTTAGATTTTATGTGCTGGGTGCCTCAGTGGCCTCACTGTAGTCATGGCTCTGGTATTGAAACCCATGGGAATGGATGTAAGCCATGGAGAAGATGTGGTTAGAGGAGAGAAGAGCCTGGAAAGAGCCCTGGAGCTCCCCTGTCTACCAGGACAGAAGGGGAGAGAAACCAGCCAAGGAGACTGAGAAAAGAGCAGCTTGTGAGTTAAGAGCAAATCCATGAGTGAAACAGCAGGGAAGCCAGTGGGGAAAATGTTTCAGGGAGGAGGTAGCGGGCAGCTGTACAAACACACGTCTCGTGGTGACGATGCTCTACCCCGAGCATGTGCCAGAAATGGACCCGGTGAGACAGTTGGATTGGTTCAGAACAAACCTTCACCACGGCTGGATATAACTAATTATTAACTATACACGTATACATATGATGTACGCCTAGTGCTATCGGATAGGGAGCCTCCTCTTCATAAATACAAAGATGTTTGGATCCTGACAGTGTTCACCAGTGTCCTCACTCAGGAGTCATGGCTAGGTCATTTGACTGCAGAGATTTAATAGCATTACATTCCGTTTATCTTCAAATAGTAAGAGAAATGCATACTAAAACTATGAGATACCATTTTCTACAAATCACGTTTACAAAGATGAAAACATTTAGTAATATCCTGTGTTAGCTGGAGTGTAGGGAAATGGGGACCCTTGTGCATTTTCTTGGGAGTGTAAATTGGTATAACCTCCTTTGAGGCAGTTGTGCAATAAATATCTATAAAGCATTAAAATGTACATACACTTTAGCTCAGCAATTTCAATGAATATTTTTGCACATGCAAAAATATTGCAATAAAGTATTATAAGTATATTCATTGCTGCATTTTTGGTAATAACAAAAGGTTGGAAATAACTTACATGTTTAGCAGTAGCACATCCATACAATGAAATATTAGTCAATGATTACAAAGAATGAAGTGAATCTGTAACAACAGGCATGGAATTTTCACCAAAATATGATGTTAGATGAAAAAACAAACCAAACAGAAAAGAGAAATGTGTATCATTTTGCTATTTGAAGCCAATGGGGGTTATATAGAATAACAAATAATTATTTAAGCACTTATCTGATTTAATTCTCTCAACAAGCCTATGAATTAAGTATTATTATTAAAAACTGAGGCACAGAGGCTATGAATCATGCCCAAAATTTATATTTAGTAAGTGGCAGAATAGGGATTTGAACTCATGTTTTCACTCTTACCATCATGCTACAGCAGCCTCAGGGACTGCCATGTGTGTCTAGGCAGAGACTATTTCTAGAAGGCCACACACAAAATGGTAACACTACTTCTGGGAAGGGAGACTGAGAAACATTTTGCCATATATCTTTTTGTACAGTTTAGAAAAAAATATTTTTTTTATTTTCCTACAAGCAGTGTCTATTCAGTTACTACATACTTTTTTTTATAATTAAAAAGATAAATGAGGATGTAAAAAAACTCTTGTAACTGTTACAGATTGAATGAAACTTAAGAGACACATTAACCAAATGTAACATGTGACTATGGATATGGTTTGGGATTCAAACAGACCATCTATAAAAAGACAATTTTGAGATAACCAGGGAAAATTGAACAGGAATTGGGTATTAGATATCTTGTGATTGATATTTTATTGCTTATGTTAATGGTGTTGTGGTTGTGTTTTTAAAAATCCTTATCAGTTAGAAATGACATGGATGGATGGATGGATGGATGGATGGATGGATGGATGGATGGAGATAAAATAGGAAAGTTCTTCCACTCTGTTGGAAGCATGGGGTAGTGGCGACACGGATGTGAAAGTTCACAGATGCTGAGCTCCTGTTGTGGGTGATGGCAGTGGTCCACTCTGCCCCGTCTTCCAAGGACACAGCCGGCTTTTGCTTCTGGAGTCACAGCTGGTCTTGTACAGATGGTTGCTAACCTCTGATGATTCGACTTACAATTTTCGACATAATATCAATTTTTCAATTTTTTGATGGTCTGAAAGTTATAAGTATTCAGTAGAAACTACACTTTGAATTTTGATCTTTTCCCAGCATAGCGACACACGTGTGATATTCTCTCCCAGTGCCGGGCAGCAGCAGCAGAGAGCTGTGTTGCCAGATGATTTTGCTGAACCGTAGGCTAATGTAAGTGTCTGTGCACATTTAAGGTAGGCGAGGCTGAGTTATGGTGTTTGGCAGGTTTAGGTGTATTGAGTACATTTTGACTTTTGATATTTTCAGCTTACAATGGGTTTATACAGAGGTGGCCCCATCATAATCTGGGAGCATCTGTACTACAACAACCTGCCCTCTGGAGCTTCCCTCACATGCAATCAGCTATTGACTTGGTTTCTGCTAGCAGTTATTTATTTATTTATTTATTTAAAACCTGCTTCCACCCATCTCATCTCCTCTTAAAAAGGTGGCAACCTCATGGTCTCTGATAGGGCAGTTGGTTAAGCCTGTCTGAAAATTGAGGATTGTTACTGAATTGAAACAAATGCAGAAAGAAGTTGAAGTGGTTTGCCTCCTGGAAAGAAAAGCCAGAAGCTAAAATAAATTGTCATGTGGGGTATTTTAATTCTTATGAAATCTCTTAAAATTCCCACTCTTGTGCAAAAGTCACCCAGCGGGACACTAATCCCTGCATGTTATACTTACATTTTATCAGGTTTCTTCTTATTTTTTTAAATAAAAATCCCTGCATTGATAATGATCGGCCAGAACCCTGGTAACACCCCTCAGTCTTCTGACCAACACTAATGTGGCTTTTCCTTAGTTGAAACTGAAAGCAGACCATTCAAATAAATATTGGGAGATGTCACTTTAATGATATTGGATATCGTGTATCTAGGAGGTAGGTTTGTTTGTTCTTCCTGTACTTTTAGGTTTAAGATTACAACAGAAAAAGAATTTGAACGTTTTGATCTGTGGAGGAGCTGTCATTAATCTAGCAAGTCACTTCTGGCCTCCAGAAATTACTTGATTAGCTGTTGACAGGTGAGAGGGGCTATTTATTAAAACGGGCAGCTGACGCCACATTAGTAGCCTCGCATAGGTCTGTGCATTCAGAATAGCTTTTCCTCTCTTTCATTCCCTCCTCGCTGATTGCTTCCTCTCTATGAGTCAGTGTGTCATCATTAAGCCACCTAACCCCTAATTGCCCTTCTTTTGTCTTCATTGTCACCAAACTTCTTCAAAGACTTGTATTATTATACAAGTAATAATAAGAATAAGAAAATAACAGACAATTATTACAAACCATTTGCTATGTTCCAGGTACTTTACATTAACACATTTAATTCTAACAACAATAGGAAGGAGGTATTATATTATCTTCAGTGTATAAATTTTAAAAAATCTGAAGGCACAGAGAAGTTAAGTAACTTGCCTCAAGTCACACAGTGACATTGCTGCCTTTGCTTTTACTTCCCCGCCCCCATTTTTAAGATTACAGTAAAATTAACACAGCAAAAAATTCTCCCTTTTTAGTATACAGTTCTGTGAGTTTTGACCAACACCTAGAGTTCTGTAACCACCACCACAATCAAAATATAAAATAATTCCACCATTCCAAAACTCCTCCCCACCTGCCCCTTTGTAGTCAACTCATCCCCCAGTCCCAGCTCCAAATGCATAAGAAACTGCCAAGTATTTTCCAAAGCTGCTGTACCACTTCACCTTCCCACCAGCAATGCATGACAGTCCTAGCTGTTCCACATTCTTGCCAGCACTTGGCAGGTTTTTAAAAACAGTATCCATTTAACAGGTGTGTAGTTTATCTCATTCTAGTTTTAATTTGCATTTCCCAAATGACTAATGATGTTGAGCATCTTTTTGTGAGCTTATTTGCTTTCCCTATATCATTTTTGCTGATGTGTCCGTATCTTCTGTGCATTTTTATTGGATTTTTTATTATGTTTTGAGAAGTCTTTATGCATGCTAGATATGAGCCCTTTATCAGATAAGAAATTCACAAATATTTTCTCCAAGTCTGTGGCTTGTCTTTTCATTCTGTTATCAGTGTCTTTTGAAGAGTAGTTCTTATTTATATGAAGTCCAGTTTATCATTTTTCTTTTATGTACCATGTTTTGGATGTCAAATCTAAGAAGTATTTGCCTAATTCAAGGTCACAAATATTTTCTGCTATGTTTTTCTTCTTGAAGTTTTTAGTACTAGGTTTGTATTTAAGTCTGTGATCTGTTTTGTGTTATCCTTTGTATATGGTACAAGTTTGGGTCAAGGTTAATTTTTTTTTTTATGTACAGATATTCAGTTGTTCCAGAACTTAGAAAGCTGACCATAGAGTTAATATATGACCCAGCAATCCCATTCCTTGGTATTTACCTAAGAGAATTGAAAATGTATGTCCACACAAAATCTGTATGCAAATATTTATAGTGGCTTTATTTATATTTGCCAAAAACTGGAAAAAAATTAATATCCATCAACAGGTGAATGGATAAACAAGCTGTGTCACATCCATATAATAAAATAGTAGTCAGCAATAAAAAAAAGCAAGCTAGTGCTATGTATAATAATACAGATAATCTGAAATGTGTTATACTAACTGTAAGAAATCAGATTCAAGAGGCTGCATGTTGAATTATTCCATATATACAACATTCTGGAAAAAGCAAAATGATTAGGACAGGAAACAAATCAGTGGTTGCCTGGAATTGGGGGTGGGGGAGCAGATTGACCACCAAGGAGCAGAAAGGAACTTTTGGGGTGATGAAAGTGTTCTCTATCTTGGTCATGGTGGTCATTACATGCCTTTATGCATTAGTCAAAATTTGTAGACCTCTACATCTAAAAAGGGTGAATTTTACTATATGTAAATTATACTTCAATAAACCCAACTAAAAACAAACAGAAGTGGGATGGAGAGAGGTTTGGGAAGAATCCAGAGCAATGGACATGAAATAGAGTAGTGGCCAGAGGGGGCCATAAGACCCAGTGTGTTTTTTGTTTTGTTTTGTTTTTAGAAGTTGAAAGACCTTGGTTGGCAATTGAGATGGAATTTGAAATCCCTTTATTAAAAGGAAAATTTTAATCTAATATACTCGGGGGATTGTCAACATGTAACATGGAAACTGACTGCTGTTTAATAACAGGTTTAAAGTTCTGGATTTGGAGAAAGAATTCATCTCAAACCTGAACTTGACGAACCTCTTTTCTGTTAGCAGGGCAGGTGGAGTAGAGGAAAATGGACTTCCTGCTCACCTTGCTTCTATTAGTTGGTCTAAAGGTCCAAAACGGTTGATGGAGGAACTTTTTTCTTGATGAATATTGTAGCAATAAAATGAAGATAAAAATTTCATCCATAGTCCTACCAACATAGCAACATTTTTATTTTTGTTTCTTCAAAATTTTTGTATATCTTAATATTTATTTCCTATATTACCATAACCATAATGCAGTTCTGTCCTTTTCACTCAGAATATAATCTTTTTCTATATCCAACATATTGTCCTCATAACTATTACTTGGATAACTGCATGCGTTTTTCACCAAACCAAGGCGCCGTGGTCTGTTAGGTTTGCCTTCCACTGTTTCAGAATTATAACTCATGTTTCCATGAACATCTCCAAGAACATACCTTTTTCTTTCTTATCATGGGTTGGGGAATGAGTAGGAATGACCTTTTTGAGTGAATTCCCAGGATAGGAATTATTTGGGTCAGAGTCCTTTCTGAAAGAATGAAAGTTATAGTATAGATACAAGGAAACCTCAAAAACATGTGTGGTATTGTGTAATGTACATATTAAACTCCACTTTTCAACTCTGGTTCAAAGCTTTATTCCCCCTCTGTGAAGTCTAGAAAGCAGAGATTTCTGACAGGAGACCTAGTCAGAAACAGAGCTAGAAGAAACTAGTCACTGGGTTTACTCTTCTAATACACTATCCTAATAGCAGTACAGAAGGCACCAAAGTCACAGGAGAGATGGTTAAAAAAAAGAAAGAAAATCCACACTGCATAACTTGGTGTGCAGAGAAAGGCTGTCATGCCCTCATTACTCAAGTCTGCTGTTATGAAACAGAGCTGAGTTAGTCATAAGTTAATGACTTGGAGTGAAAACACAGTCACAGGCATGCTCTCGTAAGAAAGCTGCCCTCCCGCAATCATTTGGTGGGGGACTGCATTCTTCAAGTTGTGTCCCTTGCCTCCCTGCCCCCTGCTCCTGGTCAGATGGGGACCCTGTGAGCCTCTGATCTGCAAAGCCTTTTCCAGTCTTTCCCTCTTCTGTCCCTTGTCAGATATTCCAACCCTCTCCTACTCTTAGGCACCTATCACACCCACATCCATTTCTTTTAGTCTTCCATGCCTGGAGTACAAAGGGCTCAAAAATATCTCATGAACTAAACTCTCCTATTCCACAGGGAAAAGAGAGGCTATCAAAACTTTCCTTAACTTTTCAGTGCCCCATTGTCACCCACCCACACCTTCTCCATGGTCCTTGCCCAACCTTTCCTTTATTCTTAGTGAAAGAAATGTTTTTCTCCTGTCGAAGGTGTAGCCTTCTCCCTGTGCTCTCAGACCTACCCTTTTCCACCTTCATGGGGCATTTCTGATCCACTACTTACCTCTTCCATCTGTCTTCAGCCTTTTTCTCCCTCCTGCTCTATCCTCTCCATGCAGTCACTGTCAAACTCTTCCCATTGCAAACACACACGCCCCTCTCCTGGCGTGGGGATCCTCAGTCCCCTATTTCCTGGCCTCAGTCTTTCCCTTTATACCTGCAGCCCTTGTCTCTGGGTCCTCACCTCCTGGAACCTCCTCAGCTCTGCAAAATACCTTTCTGCACTTATTCTTCAAGACTGCTTTGGAAAAGGTTTAAAGAACTACTTTATTTGGGGGTTGGACATGCTTGAAGCTCTGACTCAAGGGGGTAGGGGGGTATGGGCAATATATGTAACTTTAACTCTTGTACCCCCATAATATGCTGAAACAAACAAACAAACAAAAAGAACTACTTTCACTGTCTCAAGTCTCTCATTTGACAACTCCATGGTGTTTAGGACTGTTTGACTCTTCCTGGTGAAGGTGTCTCCTCTCGAGGTTTATCCTCAGCTTGTCCCTTCCACCTCACCGACTGTTGCCTCAGTCTCCTTTGCAGCTACCCCCCACACCCGTACCTAGTAGAGTCTTCTAGGACACATCTTTGTCCCTCTTCCCATTCGATTCCCCTCCCCGGGAAACCTCATCTTCAGTTATAGCTCCAAGGAGGCTCTAATCTGCCAATTCCCACTCCTCTACCTCTCCCCCAGGCCTCTCTCACAACCTGCAAATTGGTGCAACTGATGGACTTCTCCGCTTGACATGCCACAGGTGGAACCACAAATTAAACACCACCAAAAATAACTTCATCTTCCCTCTAAACGTTTTCCTTCTGTATTTCTTATCTCAGTGAATTGTAACAACTATCCAAGCAGCAGAAATCTGGGGTTTATCCTCTGTCACCAAGTTCTGCTGGTTTTTGCTTCTGAATATTTTGGAGATATTTCCCTTCCTTCCCATTCCTCTGCCATTACTATGATTTGGACCCCAAACTGTTGGAGGAGACTCCTGACTGGTCCACACCTCTCTTCTGGTCGTCTTCCAATCCATCTTCTGTCCTGTCACTTACCTGCTTAACTTGCTTAAGTGGCTTCACATGGCTGCAAGATAAAATTAACCACCTCTGCACAACAAACAAGGTCTGTCGTATTCTGGTTACTGCATTCTCTGCAGCCTTTCCTGCCTCTTCCTCCTGACTCTCACACACCATCTGCACTCTGGCCACAATAAGCTCTTTGCACATTTGCTCACACTGTTCCTTTACTTGGAATGTTTCTTCAATGCCATCTAGTGAAATCTAGCTCATTTTAAAAAACTTTCCTCTGATTTCCCTGTGCTCTCCTTCTAGGAGCTTTCTTAACAAATACAATAATTGTGATAATAATCAGTGCTATTCAACCATCTATAGCTCTGGTTCTTCCTCAATCAGTGCTATTCAACCATCTATAGCTCATGGTAGGATTGCAAATCTTGGCCCCTCTGAAGTTCGATAGGGCTGTGTAACAAGCCTTGACCTATAAAACGAAAGTGGAGGTGGCATGTGTCAGTTCTGGGTCAGAGAATTTAATTGCCAGTGTGAAAGCCTCCACAATTCTTTCTCTCTGTTACAACTGTCAACATTCCAGATGGTGGCTGTATCCCGAAATGGACCTCCAGCTGTTCTCTGAAAAATATGAGCTGAGAGCAAGAAACACGTCTTGGTTGATTTAAACCTGTGAAGTTTGGACTTACTTGTTACTAAAATATAACCTAGCACATCCTGACTGATATGCTCATACAGCTCTTCCAAATGGCTGATTATTTAAAATCACTTTTGCTGGAGTCTGAGTTGTTGAACAAGCATCCTCTCTAATTCCTCACATCCTCAGAGTCTAGCAGAATGCTCAGGCACACAATAGACATCTAGTAATCTTTTTGCGGGAGAGGTGTTTGAGGGCATGTATACTCTTTAATTTACAAATAATTTGTGTTTTACATGTAAAGTCATGCTGTTTGCAGTAGGTCATTGGAGGGTAATAAAATAAAAAGTATTTGTTTTTACTAACTGCTAAGTGTGTTCCTTTATCACTTGCCATTAATGTGTGTTTTGATATCCCTAGTTGTATGGCTTTCATTTCACTTGCCTTAAAATTTATTTTATTTCTATCCACTGGGTTCTTGTGTTATATTTTATCCTGAAACGTTGTCATCCTTTTATCTATTATTGATTTGGTCTAAGAGTCATGCCTCTTATCCTACAAATCTGAAAACAGGAATTAGTAAATTCAATCTAAATCTAACATAGGGGCATTAGCCGTGAGTATTAGGTGGCTGGAATATAATGCACCACCAAAGCAGAAAGCGTGGAGGACCTGGTGGAAAGGGAGACAAACAGCCGCGCATTAACTGAGAGGCAGCATGGCAGGATGGACAGAGCCTAGCTCTTGGAGTTGGAGAAGTTTGGGATTCATCTGGTTTTGCCACTTACTATGCATGTGGGTCTCTGTATATCTCAGTTCCCTTAACTATAAGTGTGGATTCTAATAGAAATAAGTCACAGAGCTTACGAGAAGCACAAGTGAGATCATTCATGTGGAAGCTCTTGGTAAATTTTAAGTAATTTCCTAGATATTTTTTTAACATGACAAGAACAGCAGGAGGGTTGTATTTCCCCTGAGAAGAGTGGGGAATGTAGGAACTCAGTATAGGGAGAGAGTCAGGATCGATCATTAAGGGTGGGAGTTATTTGGCCCACAGGTGGTCAGAGTGTGTCTGCGCATTGGGACCAAAGAACACCCTGTAGGAATCTTTGGGTTACATCGAATTCAAACTTTCTATCTTGTAGCTCAGATTTTTACTTTTTTTTCCTCCCTGACCAGGTAGATGACAATTGCTATAAATAATACTGGAACTTTGGATTTATAGTTAATTACTCATTTGAAACCAGTCACACACTTTCCTTGCTGTGTGATATATTGTTCCCATTCTTGATTCTATTTCCCCTGTGCAATTTCTTGGGCATTCTCTGTAATGGCTTGTCTAAAATGATCTTTAGACTGATAACACATCTCTAAAGAGGACCCCCGAGAGTCTCTCTGGAAGGAGCAGAGCCCTTCCACAGGAGACGGGCAGATGGAGGTCAAAAGTTAGCTTTATGTCTGATGGAACGATTAGAGAACATGCTTAGATCTCCCACCAAGTTCCCCGAATTAGGCGGCTTCACCCACGCAGCCACAGACAGGGCAGGCAGCTGAAGGCCTCCCCATCAAGGGCAGAGCTGACTCCTTTAACCCGCCCAGTCGGTGAGCAGGCTCCTGAAACTGGTGGGCAGATCTGCAAGCAGAGGAAGGCACCAGGCTGAGAGCCAAGTATGCTCAGTTTCTCACTGCACACTCATCAATCAGGCCGCTCATTCCCTCTGAGGCTTTCACAGAAATGGAGGCCAAGGATCCCAGCATAAGCTTGACCAGAAAACCTCCCAACTGTGGAAACAATGCTAAACACTCATTCTCACTCCTCCCCTCCTCCTGGTGGCCTCCCCCATCCCTAACAGCCAGGGCTTCTAAGCCTTGGCCTACCTGAGTCCACCTGTCTTGGCTTCTGGCCACCTCAGTCATTCTCAGCCTTGGCTGCCCAGTGGAGTCACCTGGGGAGCTTTTAAACCATCGCTGCTCAGGCCCCGCCCCCAGAGAGCCTGATTCAACTGGTCCGGGAGGGAGCCTTGCCATCAGCAGTTTTAAAGGCTCCCCAGGTGACTCTTAAGTGCAGCCAGGGTTATGGACCACTGATCTAATAGTTTTGGTCTCATCCACCCTTTTTGCCTTCATCTGGCCGGATGTAAAATGCAGACAAGGCCATCTGTGAAGCTCTCAGAACTCAGGCAGCCTCTGATAATGATGTCAGCAATGGTGCAGCAATTTCTTCCCAGATTAAAGCTATAAAGGTAGTTTCAGAGGTCCTGTTTTTCTTCTCAACTTGTCCTTCTCCACATAAAAGGGTATGTGTGTTTTTTTTTTAAAGTATTTGGCCCCTTGGTGCTCAGCTATTCATTTTCTTGAAAGAGAATAAGAGGGAAGATTTCTTTCTTCTTACAGAAATGCTCTTGATCTGACTTTGCCCTCAGCCCATCTGCAGCCAGTCATTATGAAAATCCAGTAAAAGACATTCTCTGACATAAGCTCGATGCATTCATCTCCTTTAATATCGCCCGTAATCTCACACCCAGGTATTGAGCCAGGCTTCCGGTGGCTACGTGGTCACGCTGAATGAAATCCGTGACCCCAACACTTGAAAGGAGGAGACCTGACGGTATGATAAAACCGTTTAAAATATAATTTTCTCAGTACCGCACCTGAATTTCTCTCAGCTGAGCGTATCCACCTGACTAGTCTATTCGGAGGCAGCCCCATCAGTGAGTCTTAATCACCCATGGTGGCTTAGGGACGACAGCTGCTTTGGCACATATGTGTCTCTGATAACAGAACCCATTTAACTGCTCCTAATCCACAGGGGCATGATTATGTTGGGGTAATAACTCCCAAGAATGGCTTTGCCACAGTTACAACATGCCGAGAGGGAGCAAAATACGAACCTTGCATGAATTAGCCTGCCAGGTACTAAGTTTGCTGTTCAGTCAGTTCTATCATACCTCTAATAAGAGTTTATCATACCACAGCCAGTCTGGGTGTTTATCCACATGAATAGATGAGAGGCGAGTTTGTCAGCATAACATATATGAGTTTTGTTTTAGAAAAATGTGCCTATAGCTTTATGAAGTTCCTAATATATTTCAGAGATAAAAGTGAACTTTTTGTTTTTTACTTCAGAGATTTTAATTGATGCTCCAATTCTATCCCTTTGGCTCCTAATAAAATACTAGTTTTTGAAATGAATCAAATGCTGTGTACCTGCTTTTCTTTTGGTCCCTGACTCTGTTCTAAAACTGTTCACATCACCTCAGCAAAGAGTCTGCCATTTTGTTAATTGCTGTGGTGAAATCATTGCTATAGTCAGAGTAAATAACTCTGGGGATCGTACCACAAAGATTCTCATTGGCGGTGATCATAAATCAGCTAACCACATGTGCTATCTGAGATCCCTGCCTTAAACTTAATCTGTCAGCCTTAAGGTAATATAATTGCATAAACCAAAGATTGTGCATAATATACGACCTGCTCCGCCCAGATTATTAAACAGGCTTCATTTGACTGTCTCATTTTTCAAAGGTCCAAGATTGGGGTTTACCCATCAGGGACACTGAAATGTGAAATAAAAAGGCAATGAATAAATTCAAGTCTTAAGGCCAAATACTAGCCCATGGATTCAGGAAACCAAGCTCTTGTGAGGTAGCAACAATATTTTTTAAATAGATGGTGAAACTGATGGCTAATCTTTATACATTTTATTCATCTCTTTGTATCTTTTTTTTTTTTAATATTCTAAGGAGGCAAAATGTGGCAGAGGAAAGAGGATGATTTATCATAGGCATTCAAATTTGAATCCCAGGCCTGCTACCTACTTACTAGCTGTGTGATTTTGGGAAGTGTTGTGATCTCTCTGTGTTTCCACTTTCCCTATTTGTCCAAGGGGAAATAGCATCATTACACCTCCCACGTGAGGTTTGGAGATAATACATGCAAAATGCTTGGAACCATGAGGAATCCAATAAATGGGCAGCTGAAATAAGTATTGTTTCTTCTGAGATGGCTGAAAGTCCTTAGAGAAGACCAGTTACCTATCAAACTTAGAAGAGAAAACAGCAGAAATTTGTGACAGCAACTTTGGAGTTACCCTCCAGTAGATAAAGTTTATACACCAGGGTTCAGCTGCAGAAGCCCCACTCAGGACTTTTCCATCCAGAGCTTCAGAAGCAGCCCTGCCCGCCACCTTTTCCTCTCCCAGCATATGCTCAGGCCCATGATTCTCCAAGCACTAGGAGCCCATGCTTGCTGATAAAATGGTGCGAGTGGCTTCCTCCTCCCTACCCCAACCACTTAGGATGTGGGGTGACTTAAAGGGAAGGAAGGTGTCTGGGCGTGGGTGAGTGTGCACGTGCACACATATGCAAAATTATAATTCTTGAACAATGCTCATTCTGTGGATTTTTTTGGATAAGAATATTGGAGGGTAGTTATTAATATTAGGGGAAGGGAGAAATGAAGGTTCTTATTCTAGACTAAGCAGAGAGAATCAGAAGTTCCTTTCCTCAAAAGCATTTTCCCCATGTTTCTTATCAATTGAAAGATAATTTCTGCTAAGTTCTTGTTTTGAGTAAAGAATACCCTTGGAGTAGGAGTACCCTGCTGATCATTCCTAACTTCTTGCTATTACCAGTTTAAGAAATCAGATTTAGGAAAGAGGAGTTTTCCAGTGAGGATGGAGGAGGAGTTCATAGGAAAAACAGAGAAAGGAAAAGTTAGAGGAAGAAGGAAGTCAGCCTCTCTTTGTTTTTGGTCTTCTTCCTTTTTTGCTTTCTCAACAATGCCATCTCACTTGTTTGAGTAGTTATAGCTGATCCTATTCTAGGAACCCACTAGCCCATCTTGCCAGAGTTCCAAAGCATCCCATTCTTCATTTTCCACTTTGTTAATCTGCAATTTTCCATACAAAAAAGTAAAAGATTGTGGCAGAGAAGAAAAGAAACATTCACTTTGATAACAAAATCCATCTGGGTCCTGATAAATGGTAGATATTTCAGAACACTTTACTTTAAAAATCATGAGCTTTGAGGACCAGAGCAAAGGCACACATAACACAGCACATCTAATGATGGTGGCCAAAATCTGTCAGTGGAGGCTCACGTGACCAAGACTAGATGGATGGGTTATGGAATTTCAAAGCCAGAAGGACCTTGTCTAGAACAGCCAGCCCCTCATTATATAGATCAGAGAGCATTTAATCTGTAAGAGATGTTAGAAATCACCTAGTTTCACCTCCCATTTATAGATGCAAGAACTGAACAATCAATGAAGTGATGGGATTTGCTTAAGGTCTAATCTCTTGTGAATGGCAGAGACCCACCTCAAGTCTAGATTGCTTAACCTCTACAGGGTCAGTTCACCAGACATTTATTAGGTACCTCTTTGTGCCATGCACAGTCCTAGGCCCTGGTTTGATGGAGTACTGGGCTGAATAATACACAGCCCTGCCTTCTGGAGGATTAAGATCTTGCAGAGAAATACACATTGCCAAATACTTACAGGTGTTTTGAAATAATAGGGTGAGCATCAAAGTCTGGGGTGGACAGAGGAAAAAATAATTATTGGGCTGAGAAAAATTAAAGGTTTTTCTTTCACACTAGTGCTTCTTGCACAATATTATCTTCTATTTCATTAATCACTTTTTTCCCAGTGGGAGGTAAGCAAAACCTCTATTTGCTGGACTATTTTAATAGGTGAAAGAGATGAGGAAACAGGGCCCCTAAGCTACAAAGCAGGAGAGCCCATGCTTGCTGGTGAAGTGGTGCAAGTGGCGTCCTCCTCCCTTCACCGCACAGGGTAATCTTCCCAAGCGAACTCCTTAGGTTCCTCCCCCATCACCCCACTCCCCCAACCCTCCTACCTTCTTCTACACGGGCCATGAGCTAAGGAAGGGAGGAGAGACAGGCAGTGTTATCAGAAGGAGATACATCAAAGACCTTGGTAGCTGGCCAGGCACTGTGGCTCAAACCTGTAATCCTAGCGCTCTGGGAGGCCGAGGTGAGAGGATTGCTGGAGGTCAGGAGTTTGAAACCAGCCTGAGCAAGGGCAAGACCCTGTCTCTACTAAAAAATAGAAAGAAATTAGCTGGAAAACTAAAAATATATAGAAAAAATTAGCCAGGTATGGTGATGCATGCCTGTAGTCCCAGCTACTCGGGAGGCTGAGGCAGAAGGATTGCTTGAGTCCAGGAGTTTGAGGTTGCTGTGAGCTAAGCTGATGCCACGGCACTCTAGCCCGGGCAACAAAGTGAGATGCTGTCTCCAAAAAAAAAAAAAAAAAAAAAAGATCTTGGTAGCTCTGCCATGGGCAGGGCAATAGGAGAGATACAGGGTGTGTGCAAGATGGTGACCAGTGGTTCACCAGGGCAGCTTGGGGCAGCCCAGGTCAGCAGGAGCAAAGTCACACTTGCAGGAGACCATGGTGACAAAAAGTGCCAACTCTCAGTGACAGTCACAGAGACCTGAGCCCCAACTACTCTGTCTCAAAATATGTTTGAGAAGCCACCTGCTTGCTCACAGATGGAGTGTCAACATCCTCTCCAATCTGGGTCAAATGCCTCATTTAGTAAAGAAACTCTGCTTTTCTAAGCTAAATTTCTGTTTAGCTTTTTATGAATTTTCAATCATAAGGTGCAAATTAAAATGCTTTTCAAAGTATGACTAAAGTTGCAAGCTGTGATGATACATGATTGGTTAAATTTTATTTTCCACATTTCAAAAAATAATTCCATATGTTTTTACCAGCTCATTGAACTGCCTTGGCAATGAATAGATCAGTATATCTAGGAATGATTAATACCATATGATTCTTGGGTATCATATTTTGATGATGTTCTGCAGTGTTTCAAACCACCAAAACAGAAACCCACCCACACATGCTGAGCTTAAAACTGGCAGTTTTTGTCTTGATGGCTACATTTAGAGTTTAAACATCATCATTAAAATTTTACAGGTGACATACCAGGAAAAATTAAGCCTACCAGTTGTATTGCCTTGAAAAGAAAACATTCCTTCATTATAATGAATGAAATTGTGTGCTAGGTATGAATGCTGGTGACCTCTAGAAAATGAACCACTGACCCATAAGTGGATGAGAATCAGCCAGAGGAAACGAGGCAGAAGTTTTCCCAGCATAACTGTGCATGCTGGCAGGGCAGATTCTTATTGTAATTAAGAGAGAGAGAGTGGTCAGTAGGGAACATTTAATAGGAACAAACATGACTACATTGCCAAACTATTTTTCTGGCCCATTCTTCATTCTCATGTTATACTGTATCACTGGGTTTTAAAAGTGACACAAGCATTGCGCATAAAAATAACACACATAGAATTGTACAGCAGAACCAAGCAAAAATTCAATTAGAATGTGGACACTGTCAATGGTCCATGTATTAAGAGTGAATCTTCATACTGACCAATCCAGTAGCCATTAAAATGAGCAATTGAAATGTGGCTAGTCTGCATTAGGTGTGCTGTAAATGTAAAATACCACACTAGATTTCAAAGACTTAGCACAAAAAAAAAAAGAATGTAAAATATGTCAATAATTTTTAGATTGATTACATGTTAAAATGATAGTATTCTGGATATCTTGGGTTACAGAAAATATATCATTAAAATTAATTTCACCTGTTTCTTTTTAGTTTTGTTTTCTAATCTGGCTACTAGAAGAACACTTAAAATGACATACGTGGCTTGCGTTTATGGCTGGCATTATATTTCTGTTAACCAATGCTGATCTAAAATGAAAAGTTTGATTAAGTAAAATAGCATTTAGCAATCCAACAGAATTGAAATGTAAATTCATGTTAACTGATGATAACATGACAAGGTGAAGAAAACTGGCCATGAGGTGATTGATACTTTGATAAGTTACCTTTCCTATTCCTCCTATACTGGAAAGTTTCTGCAGATCCAAGTGTTTGTTTAATAGCTTTCTAGAGGGACAATGAGAAAGAGGGAAGTTCTAGGAAATGAGCTGTATTCTAATCATAAGTTGGTTTCTGGAAAAAAACAGAAAAAAATCGTCCACTCGAGCTCTCTGGAGGCCCCTGAATTTTGCTCCAAGGAAGCCGTTATTGAGAAAGCAAGCTTACAGCACTTATTTATTTATATTAACAGGGCTTATTCTTTTCTACCAGGAAGAGTATCAGAGGACTCTCCTTCTTCAAGGATACACTGATGAAACATCATTGACAGGGTGAATGTTTATTTAACTAAAGGTGTTTATTTAAGTGGGTATTATGCTCTTTGGGTAGTTGAGAGTTTTCCCAAATCTCTCTCATGTTGCATTGAAAGAGATAGTTTTATGCTTAGGCAGAAAAAAGTTATGCTTTAAATATACTTCACTGGCCTCACCAAAATGAATGAGATTTTAACATGCATAGTATATAGAGTATACTTAACATGTATAGTCTGTAGTATATGGAGAGGATTGTCACTGCAGAACAAACAAGCAACTGCAAGATTTTCTTCACTAGGCAAGGAGAATAATGTTCAGGGTATTATAGGGACTAATGTAATTCGTGAGATAAGAGAGGGTTCTGTTTAAAGCCCACCAGCTCTGCCAGTCCTCACAGAAAGTGAGAAGTGTGGCACCTGATTAGAACAACTTCATCCTCTGCAGAGGTTCCCAACCTATGGTGAGCTGTATCATTATTTCATTATACATTACAAGGTAATAATAATAAAAATGAAGTGCACAATAAATGTAATGTGCTTGAATCATTCCGAAACTATCGCCCCCACTAACCCCAGTCCATGGAAAAATTGTCTTCCATGAAAATGCTCCCTGGTGCCAAAAAGTTTGGGGACCGCTAAAGGACCAGTATAGGACACAGCCACAAAAATCACTGAACCACAGAAGAATGTGGCTGTCTAAGGATTAAATGAGTGCTTAATATATAGTAATATATAAAGTGCTTAATATATAGTAATAATATCAAAGTATTATTATTGGTTTGAAACATGTCCCATGGTATGAGTAAAGCTTATCTCCATTTCACTGTAGAAAATGCAAAGGCTCCAGAAAATTCACCATATGCTCCTGCTTTTGTCTAAATTCATTTGTGAGGAGTTTTACTCACGCTTTGCCTGCCAGTGACTCATGGTGAAATCATTTCACTTATTTTTTCCCCCTTTTTTGTTTTTTAATACAATTGTTTATCACATACCATTCTGCTTTGTTCTCTTCTCCCATCCCTCCCAAGGCAAACTAAGCAGGTCTTTACCTTAATGAACTTTAAAGCCATTCAGTGAAAAGATTTTGTATCCACTTCATCAGCTGAAAAGCTGAAAACTAATTCTTGGAAATTTTCTGGAGCCCTGTGAAAATTCACATCCCTTAGTAACCTATGTGAGTTGAAGGTTGGTGCCCAATGACTGCTAAGGAGATAGAAGGTATGTTGCAGAAATATAAATAGGTCAGCACTGAAATTTAATTAGACACTGCATATGTTAATAATAAATTCAATTAATTTAGCCTTCTACCTATACTAGAGAAAAAAAAACCAGACAAAATAATTCATTTTAAATGCCTCAATTGGTAACCTCCTTTCCTGAAGAGTGATTTATGCAGTAATTTACTGACTGTGTCTTCATAAGATTGTTCCAAGCCAGCCCTTTTGAAATAATAATAACGTCTGAATGTGTGTTGTGAGAGATATAACAAATGACTTCTTATTAATTTTCATTTAATAAGTTGCCTATTCACATGGTAATTTTTTAAAAATTCTCTTCTTAAGATAAACAGGTTATAAATACTGCGGATAACACTTCCATTTCACAAAATCACGACAGGAAAATCTGTCTCATATTCTCTACATGATTTGAAGGTCAATCAGTTGCAAATTTTCTGCACTAAATAGGCATCTATTTCTTTCCCAGTTAGCACAGCAGATAGTTTTAAATTTCTACAGCCAAGTGATTCCAAATTGGTGAAAAATGAAAACAGAATATTTATCAGCAGTGAAGGTCCCAGTAGGAAAGGGGGAGGGAGGAGGAGACAGGAAACAAAATTATGAACAAAGTCGAAAAGCAGGTAGGATTAGTTAAGGAGCCCAGGACACGGTCCTTTTTTAAAGAACAAAAGTCATGAAGATCATTTCTTATAGCTTTCCTATTTCCCCAAGTTCCCTTTTGAAAAAAACTCCATAATTTCTTACATAAATATGAATATTTAAGAATCTTAATTATTTACATTTTCAAAAAGCTTAATTACATAACAACTATTAACTATGTGTTATCATAGTTAATAGCATAATAGTTAATAGCATAATAAAATAGCAAGAATGAAATAATTAATAAAAACATGTAAAATAACAAAAACTAGGAAGAAGAAATTGCTCACTCAGAGTCCTAGGTATTTCAATTGGTTCACACCGGTTTAAAATGTTCTGCCATAAAAATGGCAAGACTCTTAAAAATGATTCCTTCCAACACTGGAAAGAGTCTGCCTAAAGTATTAAATAATTCAAATCCAATTGCTACTTACATGAGAACCGAAAGGGCCTCGCTCCTAACCCGCACTGCCTCACACCCTCTCCGTGGAAAAGCCCGTACTGCATCTCTCCCATGAACTTGTCCAGCTCCTGCCCAGAGGCATTGACGAGCAGAGCCCCGGTTTTGCAGAGGATGGTGGCTTTGATCCATAAGGGGGTCCCCAGTGCCGTCACAACTCCCAGGGCACACGCAAAGCTTAACACCCCGGCCGTGCAAAAAATGATTTTCTTCTGTTGGTTTGGCATGATGAGAAATGGCTTTTTTGAGGGCGAAGTTCAAACACAAGACCTTTGTGAGCAACGAGAAGGGACTGCCCCTTTGACTGCATTTATTATAGAAGCTGAACAGACAGATCCCTGCTGAAAAGGCGACTTCACCATCGGCAGTGGTTCTTGCCAGGTTAAATGTCAGAAGACAGTTTCTTCATCACTCACACTTGGCTTTTCTCCTTTGCTGCTGCTGCTGCTTCTCTCCAATTTGAAATCTTTGGACTAAGAATCTGTAAAATAAGACTCTTTCAAACTGCCTTCAAGTATCTCCTCTTGTGTCACTTGGTAACAAAGGTCTAAGATAACAGATGGAGTCCTCCATGTAACTTGATAAATGCTTCCCTTCCTCAGCCTTTTGTCTGACTGGGGGAGTTGAAACTTTCAGAAACAGGCTTGAATCCTATGGTAAATTTTCAGCAACTTGAGAAGTTCATTGATATGTTTTTATTTTTGTTTTTTGTTTGGTGGGGGGGGGGAAGGGAGCTCTAGCAGAGGCAGGAAGAACATATGTACATATACTGATAATTAATGGATTTTGAAAAATTCTAATTATAGCAGAAAAAAAATATTGAACTGAATTGGGTTATATGTGGATATGAAGTGTCAGAGACCAACTATGGGGGCTTGCCCTCCTAACTCCATTTCTCCCAGATCCATGGTTTAGAACTGATGTATCAATAGAGAATTTGATTCAAATTCTTCTTGGCACACAAAAATATGTAAATGCAGGTGCAAGTATCTAGATTTCTAAATGTTTTCCTTTAATGAGTTTGGCTGCTTCAGGAGAATGGCAAGGGAATGTGATTCTAGGTCCAAAGAATACCAGAATCTGTAAAGACCAAGGGCATATTCATGGAAGGATGGATTGTGGTCAGATATATGGCTCTTAGAATTCTCCATAAAAGGCAAGGGTGTCAGCAGAGGTAGTCCATTAGGAAGACAAGAGACAAAGCCATGAGCAAGCTTAAGTAGCAAGGTAGGTTTGGCTAAATTGTCAAGACCTGAAAACTACAGTTAAGAATTCAGTGCCAGCTCTTTAACTCTGCATTTCCAATGAGATTCCTCCTTCTGCAAACAGATGTAGGATTGGTGTGTGTGTGTGCATGTGTGTGTCTCAGGAAGTGCTTGCTGGATATTGTATGCTATGTTATTGTGCTGAGCTCTGACCTCCAAAGTTAACTTTAGTAAGAACTTGTATGTCTGGCACTTTGCTGAATACATTACCTAAATTATTAACCATTACCATATAAAGTGAAGAAGAAGAAAAAGATGGTGATGCTATCCCCATTTTATATGTAAGGTAACTGAAACTCAGAGAGTTTACACACAACTTGCTTAAGATAGTAGTAGACTGGGATTCAAATCCAGGTCTTCTAATTCTGAGGTGTATGTGCTATTCTAAGCAAATTCCCTGACCTTGAAGAAATGGCAAACACTTTAGTTTGGTTTATTTGGGCTGGGAGTAACATAGGACAGAGTGGCCTATTATTAATTAACACATCTTGGGTACTTGAAGAACACAGACATCTGCAAATAGAACTTTCCCAGATGGCCAAAAGCACAAGTTTATGCTTGCTTCTATCCTCTTGATCCGCCTTTAAGCATTACAGCTTAGAAGAAATTAATAAATGAACATGTATTTCACATCATTCTCAGCATAAATGAGTTTCTACATTATGCATATTTTGAAGTGAACTTTAGGGTGTAGTCTTGGAGTACCAGTAAACTTCTTACTCAGCTATCCTGTCCTAGGAGTTGCCAGAGCCTGTCTTGTTAAGGATAGACAATAAGTATAGAACTGATTCAAGAATGCCAATACACATTCGGAGGAGGAAGGGGGCAATAAAAACCATGGCCACAGAAGAACCGAGAGTGTAGAACACTCAAAATTGGCACTCAAAATAAGGTTTACAATATGAATGAGTCTTTTTATTTTTTGTAACTTGACACATAGAATAAACAACTTATCACAGGTTATCTGGCTTTCCAGTGAATTCTGTTGGGCTTAGCATAATCGCCATCATTGTCTACTAGCAAAATAAGGGGCTATCAGTGCCCCTAATAAGTGGTTTTCTGGGCATATATGTGTCATGTCCACTATGGAACGCTTAGTTTAAGATGTCTAAGGAGAGTTAAGCTTATTAAATCAACATATTCTGTAACTGGAAGAGACTGAACATTCCAAAGCCTGGGAGCAGATATTACATACAAGTTAATGCTATTAATACCTCCACAAAAAGGATATGTCAAGAGAGGGATGGTTAGCACAGAAGAGTGGTTTAATTAACCAAAACTCAGCCAAGTGTATCCAAAGCTGCCCAAGCAGGAAAGCTTTGATTGTGGATGTAGAGAGCAATTTGATCACATCAGTTTCTAAGTTTGCATCAGTCTGTAGCAAAGTGTTCACTGTTCTACAGAGACATGAGAAAAATAATACAGCATAGTGAGTTAATCCTTTATCCTGAAATTATGTCCTTCCTACTTTTTGTTGTTAAAATTTCCTTTCTTAATGAAATAATGGTAGTTGAATTTTTAATGTCCCTAACTTGACAAATTAAAACATTGGCAAACCTATGTCTGTTCCTAGTTTAAAACAAAACCAAACCCATTGATCTATGATGTAAAAGCTCCCCGAGTGGAAAGGGCCATTTGCTCTAAGCCAGTGGTTCTCAGCTTTGCTGATCATTGGAATCACTTGAGAAGATTTTAAAATACTGAAGTCTGCATCCTCATCCCTGAGATTCAGATTTATTTGATGTTAGCGTATGACCTCGGTGTTGAATCACCCCAGATGATTGCAGTGTGCAGCCAAGTTCAGAAGCCACTGCTCTTACCCCCTTCTCACATAGACACTTTATGATTGCTAACTGGGCTTCGCAGGTGTCTCAGCGCTGGAATGCATGCAGACATGAACATTTCGGTCACTAGAGAGGAATATGCTCATAGTAAATTGATAAATGGGCACTAAATTTATAGGTCAAACCTTCCTGAATGTTGTCAGCACCAAGAGCATGATCTTGTCTAAATGTCCTGATGGGGTCAGGTTTCAGCATATCCAAGACTAAAGACCAGGCTTTACCCCCAAATCATAGATTTGGATTATAGAATTACCCTCAAATCACTATGTGAATGTCAGTGGGGGTGTATCCTGGCCACGAGGGACAGCCACCCCCCCCCCAGGCCCTACATCTACCTCACCTCTTCTCTGTGCAGCTTCCTTTCAAACTTCAATATCAACCACCCACAGGCTGCATAGTAGTGTGTGTGATCTACCCTCTGAGAATGATATAATGGAATCTGGCAGTCATTATGCCTGACAGCCTTCTTTTGAAATTTCATCTTAAATGTCTTGAATGACAGTGATGACACCATTTTCCTTGCAGTCTCTCTGAGAATTTGAGTCATTAATGTCAGCAAGTTTTCACCAAGTATCCTGCCGAAATCTTTACCTCTCTCAATCTTAATAGGAATACATTTGGTGACATAGGAAAATGGAACTAGGCCTCCCCTCCTATGACCCCTTTCAGTTGCCAGATAATGATATGATTCTTCAGAGTGACTAGAAAGGAGGACAATTGCAGATTCTGTTTTTGCTTCCAATATAGCATTCATGCCTCTTCTCACACTAATGTTGGGGCATTAGCTTTTAAGGTCACTTGAAAACAAAAGCACCCCCCCAAAAAAATCCCCCAAATTCAAAGGCATGTGAATTCTTACCTGATTTGCTTTCCAAGTGTAAGAGACAACATGGATCTGTTTCCAGATCTATCACTAAATTAAGAATTTCTTAATTTCTCTCGCATTTTACATATTTATGAAAAGAGTGGTCTAGGCTACATAGGTGGTTCTCAATCATTTTTAAGCAGAAAAGCCATTGCCTGAACTCTTAGGTGAAATGAGATAAAAATTGAGCTGCTATACTGGGAGGATGGGTGGTCAAGGAACTGTCACTGGATCCCCTCAGTTCTTACCCTCTAGGGCTCCCTACCCCCGACCCTAAAGTCAGCTCTGAGAAGTACAGTTTGCATCCTTTAGTCTCCATCTAATGAAAGAAAACAAAAAAATTTTTTTGTAAGTTATGGAACTAGATTTTGTCCATTTGCTAGATTATTTCTTTTTTCTTGGCTGTGCTAACCTGTTAGCTATGCGAGAATATCGCATTGCCTAGGGACATTGCATGGTTGATTATACCAATTATTAATTTTTAGATTATTTAATGAGAGGTTCTGCCTTTTGTCTGATTTGTCACTGGTAGTGCTGATTTTGATTTTCCTCCAAATGGATCATTATACTAGAAGGCCTCTCTAAAAGAGACTCAACGAGGGTCTATCAAGCTTCCTATTCTAAGACAAGAGGCCTTTGTGAATCTATCCCATTTTTCTCATCTTTAAAGCAAAATCTGGCAAATTTGATTGACATTCCTTGACTAATTCAAGTTGCTGGTGATCCTCAAGTAGCATTGTAATTCTCTAATGACTGTAAGGGAAAAAAAACACTCCATGGAAAGAATTGATTGATTTATTAGAGGGAAAATTACCACATGTGCTAGACCTTGATTGCAGCTAATATTTGTAGAGCTAATTGCTTGAACTAGAGGATTAAAAGGATTGAGGGAAGGGAAGAAAAAGAAAACAAAGTTCCCTTGGAATACAGATGAACCCACAGTGGATTTGAATTTGGACTGGGAAGGAGAATTTGGTGCAGGGATTTTTAGAGCTGATGACAGTTGTGGGGACATTTAGAGTAAGGGGAAGAGCTGGGCTTCTGATAGGGAAGTTGCAGGGAGGGAGCAAGCAGTGGAGGAAAGTTGCTGCCTATGAGATCTGCGGCATAAGATATTGTGTGACACCTTCAGATTTGTTTGCATTTCTTGTTAATATCTCACACCAAGGCTATGTTGACCTTCAGACCTTAGCCCAGCAGAATGTCTGAGCTATTACAAGAAAGAGGGAAGAGCTACTTAACCTAAAGAGGTGAAGAAAGAAGGCATAGTTTGAGACACTGTTTTTAACAATAATAGAAAAACTAGATTTCTAGTAAAGAGAAATAGATAATAATTTTTCTTATTGCTATAACCTGGGATAGACATGCTTAGGGGGTAAACTTTGGGGTAGTTTGATTCTGTCATTACCAACTATTATTGTTGTATAAATGTCTTCCTTTATGTGTGACACTTAAAATACTGACAATTTCCTCGTTGACTTACAGCAAAATAATGGTAGCAATATTAACAAAAATGTAATGCATAGGGGAGTTTGCTATGTATCAGCTCTATTCTAACTTCTTTTCTTTTCAGACACACTGGTGCAATTATTGGATTTCCTATCCCTTCTCTGTTAAGATATCCCAGCTAATATAATAGCTTAATCCTTAGTCAGATCACAAAATTTCCTAAAATATTCTTGTAGTGAAGAACTGGATAATAGTACAATTAGGTAGATATATATTTTGTCAAATCTCCAGAAACAAGGAGTGTTGACTTATGGAATAATGCTAACTAGAGAGATCTTCAGACTAATTCATCCATATATTTTTATCAGCAACTTGGATAAAAGCATAGACTATATGTCATTCAAAATTTTAGCTTCATATCAAACCTTTTTGAGAGCACTATGAGCAGAGACAGCTAAAAATAGTAGATGATCAAATTGAGATTCAAGGTTGTCTTAATAGTTTATAAAGATGGGACCAAAGCAACAAGATGCATTCAGATTTTTAAGATGTAATTGCCTGGAGAAATCTGGGTTGTCAGGCTCTCATGTGAAAAGACAGTTAACCAGACAAAAAGATAACAGTGTGAAATGACTATTGCAAGTGCTACTACAGTGTAATATACACCTTCGGGTGTCTGCCCAGCCCTTAGCACTTTCTTCGAGAAATTCTATTAATATCCACAGATATAATATAAGCTCTGTGGCAGCCACGTTTGAACTATGTAACCCACCCTCTCTGCCCTATTTAGATTTGGAGTAAACATCTGGATCAATCGGATTATGTCTCCCGAAAAGGTAGACATTGTATTGAGAGACACAGTCAAAGCATTGGAAGCCAGTCTGCAGAAAGTGAGAAGGAAGCAAGTTTTTTCCCACCAATAAGGACTTGAATTGCACTATAATGCCCAAATTGCTCAATTTTTCTACCATTCTCCTTCTCAGCAGTAAAGCATAGTTCTCTGTTTTAAAAGTTTTCTTAGTCTTTTACCTGTTTGTTTGCTTTCTAAAGAAAGCTCCAGAAAGCACTGATTTTCAGCTCTCCCCACTGTCTGGTTCTTGGTCCAGTGTTCTGGGTGAAACTGGCTGTGAAGGCCACCTGAGTGAAGGACAGATGTTCGCTCTGCAGACCCCATGTGTGGTTCACAACATACGTGTGTTAGCATCAACTGTCCCCATTCCCGGGGCCTCTGTGGCCAACAGTGCCCTAGCTTAGCGGGAGCTTTCGGTCAAGGTGGTCTTGTCTGGTCCTTCCTTCATCAGGGATGAGTACTGCACTTTCATGCTGTCCCCAGGTGTCTAGGGCCCCACCCTCCTATCCTGGAGGAACCACAGGAGTGCTGTGAACCTCAGGAAGTTCAGGCTGCTGAGCTTCCTGAGGTTGACTTCATGGAGAAGAACTGAAGGGGGTAGGGAAGGCTGAACTAAGTCCTGGAGCAGAGGTAGGCAGCCCTGCTGTGAGTCAATGGCTGCTGTCAATGGTTGTAGGCCTCACTAGCTGGCCACGAGAAGGACTGGGTACAATTGGGCATAGCATGTGGGACTTGACTTCCCTCCAGAACCTAGTTCCAACTCAGTCTCCCAATACACTCTCCCCAGACAGCTGGGTCTCTTCCTCCTCTTTGCCTTCCCAGACTACAGTGTCCTTTAGCAGATCTATAGGAAGCAATGCATGCCCTGCTCGGATCTGACTCTTTGTGTCCCCCAACTCCCAAGGTAGATGTAAAGGGATCAGACTTACAGAGAAGGGAGAACACACATGAATTAATCTTTCAAATATCTTTTCTACCATAACTATTCTAGAGGTTCTCTCTCCCCCCCCTTTCTTTCTCTTTCATTTAATTAGCAAGAATAAATATTTTGTCCATCTCTGAGAAAATGAAAATCCTTAACAATGTACATATATATTTACCTAGAGAAACAGTACTGTTCCTTTTGGTGGTAAAATACAGGCTAGTCACTAGGGCAGTGAAATGTTAAAACTAAATATTTTAAACCTAGTGACCAAGATAATTTTATTAAGCATTAGCAAGGCAAAACTTCTAAGTTAAGAGGCCCTTTTCAGGAATTTCAGATTGAAATAAATATAAGATCTTTATTAATTTTCTGACTTCTCTGTGTATATTTTATGTGCATAGTCCTTATTTGAAAAAATTATAAGGGCAGATTATAGCCAAAGAAACCTAGGGTATGAGTGTCTTATCTATAAAGTATCTCTCCAAGATAAGCGGCCACACGTGGGTAAGGAGGGGGTGAGCCCTGGAATCCCTAAGCTGGGCTGGAGACTGCCCATGGAATTACATAATTGGGAGCCAAAACTCTTTGACTTGCCATGTGCAGAAAATCACTGCAAGCCAGGTCAGACACGACAATGTGTCTTTAAAGGATGTAAAATGTCTGGGCACTGAGCCACAGGCACTACTGAGAATAGATGTAAATTCAACAACCTGGTATCCTTATGGAGAAGAACTCTGCGCTTTTATTTCTATTGGAATGAAAACTGGCTAGCCAATGACTTTTTCATATTAATTACACAAATATTTTATCATTATGAAAAAGTTTATTTTAACCAAGATACCATACACAAAAATAGATTTATGTGTAAAGTCTAAAGTAAAAAACTTCTAGGAGGAAACAAACATAGGAGAAAAATCTTTGTGACCGTGGGTTAAGTGAAGATTTCTTAGACAAAAAGAGTATGAACCATAAAATTAAAAACAAATAGATAAATTAGGCCAAACGTGGTGGCTCATGCCTATAATTCTAGAACTTTGGGAGGCCCAGGCGGGAGGATTGCTTGAGAGCAGGAGTTTGAGACCAGCCTGAGCAACATAGTATGACCTGTCTCTACAAAACAGTTTTTAAAAATAAATAAATAAATAAAGATTGATTAAACATTTCTGCTCTGTGAAACACTGTTAAAAAAAAAAAAAAAGACAAGCCAATCCACAGACTGGGCAAAAATATGTTAAAAATACATATTTGATAAAGGACTTATCTACAGAATATACAAAGAACTCCCTAAACTCAACAATAAAAAAATAAATACCCAACAAAAAATGGGCAAAATATTTGAACAGACTCTTCTTCAAAGAAGAGACATGAGTGGCAAATAAGCCCATGAAAAGATGCACAATATCATTAGTCAAAATAAAACCACAATGGGATACCACAACCTGCTTATTAAAATGACTAAAATTTTAAAAGCAAACAAACAAAAAACAACATACAACACCAAATCCTTGTGAGAAAGCAGAGTAACTGAAACTCTTAAGAATGTTGGTGAGAATGCAAAGTGGCACAGCCACTTTAGGATACAGTTTAACAATTTCTTTAAAAGTTAGATACACAGTATGACCCAGTGATCCTACTCCAGATATTTACCAAAGAAAAATGAAAGCATGTGTCCACATAAAAATCTGTACACAAATGTTTATAGTGGTTCCACTCATAATTGCCCCCCAGTGGAAACAACCCAAATGCCCACCAACTGGTGAAGGGATTAACAAACTGTGGCACGTCAATGCAATGGTACACTACTCAGGAGAGAAAAGGAACAGATTACTAACGCATGCACCAAAATGGATAAATGTCAAATGGTTTTTGCCAAGTGAAGGATGCCAGACTCAGAAGGCCATAAGTGATTTCATTTATATGATGTCTGAGAAAGGCAAAACTATTAGGACAACAATTAAATCAAAGGTCATCAAGGGTTGGAGGTTTGACTACTAAGAGGTATGAGGGAATTTTATTCAGTGACGACTGTGGTAAGCTTCATGCCTGAAAACATTTGTCAAAATGTCTAGAACTGTACACCTACAAAAGGAGAATTTTACTGTATATAAATTATACCTTAAAAAGGAAAACAATTAAAATATCTTGAAATGCCACCATTTAGCATATAGCTCTCCCAATATTTTCTCATGCAAATGAATTAAACATGAATAACCTCTTTAAACATGAATTGACCTCTTTCTTAGAATAGAAAAACAGGATATTCTAGTTAATTCAATATTTTGTTTAATAGAGTTATATACTATTACATCCAGGGATCATTGCTTACAAAAGAATTATAATTCAAGAAAATGCTTCTTTCAAAAATTATTCTAATGTAAATATTCAGTGTGTTTTGGAAGAAGCAACATAGTCATAGATACTTGGGTTCAATAAAGGTAGTTCCCAAAAGTAACTTACTCAGTGACCAAATTCAAGTAACTTTGGCTTTCATTTTTTGCTACTTCAAATGAATATATTTGACATGATTCAGTGATTTTCAATAGGTTAGGGGAAGCAGCCAGGGATAAAATAAACCCCAAGGGATTATTTTAGTATCTTTAGGGAGAGCAGAAGCATTTTTAAAGCCCCCACACATCTGAAATTCTTGGGGGGAGTAACTTGTTTGAAAATTATTAGATTAAATAATATCCATGAAGCAATTTAGTGCATTCTGGGATCCTGCCAAGGGTGTAACGTGTATAAGGCAATTTCTACTCAATGCTAACTTTATGCCATATATAAGTTCATCTTTTTGTGATGATTCAGAAGACACTGGTATACTCTGCAGTGTCTTAGGATCATCACCTTGCAGAGCAGTGGGTACAGAAGGAGGACTAAGCTGAAATTGTACCGACAATACAAATAATATACAAATAATCCATTCTGGTTTATTTGTCATGTATTTCTTTTTCATAGAAATAGAAGGGTTTAAAAATCCAGTTATTTGAGTTTTCTGGGTTTTTGTATTATGGGGGCTGAGGGTGAGAACAGGGAACAAGGAGTTAAAAGAATAAAACCATTCTGGATGAGTTTCCCCCTGACCCTTGAAATTACAGTGATTGGATGAATCATTTCTCAAGACCCAAACCCCTCCCCAACCCTGATCCTTTTCCATCTCAGTTAATGGCACTGCTGTTCCCCTTCAGCACAGGACAAAGCCCAAATAGCCATTCTTAATTTTTGCTACCACCCCCTACTTTACATGTTTTAATGGCTCCACCTCCAAAATACATCCTGATCCTAACCACTTGTTAGTATCTTCCCAGCTATCACTCTGGTCCTAACCACCATCCTTTCTAGTCTGGGCTCTTGCAATTGCCTCTTAACTTTTCTTTTCCATGCAATTCATTCTCCACATGGTGGACACAGTGATCCTGTATAAGTGTAAGTCAGATCCCACCACATTTTTGCTGGATCTATTCCAGTGGCTTCCCATTGCACTTATAATACAATCTAGACTCTACTCTAGGGTAGAAGACCCTTTGTGGTCCAGCCCATCTATCCTGTGAACTATTCTCATATCATTCTCTCCCTGGGCTTAGCAGATGCACCTGTTTTCTGTTCCTGAGACACTTGATACTTGTTTCAGCCTCAGGGAGCTTGTCCTAGCCCTTCCCTCTGCTGGGAACAATCGTCCCCCAGAGCTTCACCTGGCTGGTCCCTTCCCTTCATGCATATCTCAGCTCAAATGTTACTCTCTCAGAGGGTCCTTCCTGGACCACCTTAATTCTGCAGCACCTGACTAGCTACTCTGTATCCCATTGCACTGCTTTATTTTCTTGCCCCTAAAATTGTATTATATGATTTATCTGGTCAACCTGATTATTTCCTGCTTCTTCCACAAGAATATAGGCTCCATGAGGACAGGGAACTTTTTCCTTTTCCTCACTGTATCTCCAGAGCATCACACAAACATATCCTAATATAGCATGGACTCTCAATAAATATTAACTGCCACATTGGACACCCTATCCTGGCAGCTACTAGTCCAAGATGTGCAAAGGTAATGTTTCTGAGTTTGGACTCTATGTATATTAGGGGGAGAACCATGTGCTTAAGTTCTACTCTATACAGTAACCAACCTGCGCAATTTATTCTCAACTAAGGAAGCACTATCAAGTATTTAATTAGGACAGAACTTCCATGCATGTGCTTTTTCTTCTTTTTCTTTTTCCTTTCCAATTTAGATAGCTTTTATTTCTTCTTCTTGCCTAATTGCTCTGTGTAGAACTTCCAGTACTGTGTTAAATAGAAGTGACAAAAGCAGGCATCCTGCCTTGTTCCTGATCTTAGAAGAAAAACCTTCAGTCTCTCAACATTGAGTATAATGTTTGTTGTGGGTTTTTCATATGGTTTTTATTATGTTGGGGTGGTTTCCTTCTCTTCCTAGTTTAAGGTTTTTTTTTCTAATCATGAAAAGGTGTTCAGTCTTGTCAAATGCTTTTTCTGCATCAATTGAGATGATCATGTGGTTTTCTTCTTTGATTCTGTTAAGGTGTTATATTGCATTGGTCAATTTTCATATGTTGAAACATCTTGTGTAATGGTAGTAAGTCTAATTTGGTCATGGTGCATAATCCTTTCAATATGCTGCTGAATTTGGTTTGCTACTATTAACATTTTGTTAAGAATTTTTAGCCGGGCGTGGTGGCTCACACCTGTAATCCTAGCACTCTGGGAGGTTGAGGCAGGAGGATCATTTGAGCTCAGGAGTTCAAGACCAGATTGAGCAAGAGTGAGACACTGTCTCTACTAAAAAAATAGGAAGAAATTAGCTGGACGTCTGAAAAAAAAGTATATGTGTATACACACACACACACACACACACATATATAAAATATATATATGCCGGGCATGGTGGTGCATGCCTATAGTCTCAGCTACCTGGGAGGCTGAGGCAAAAGGATTGCTTGAGCCCAGGAGTTTGAGGTTGCTGTGAGCTAGGTTGATGCCATGGCACTCTAACCCGGACAACAGAGTGAGACTCTGTCTAAAAAAAAAAAAAAAAGAAAGAAAGAAAGAAAGAAAGAAAGAAACAAAGAAACAAAGAAAGAAAGAAAGAAGAAACAAACAAAGAAAGAAAGAAAGAAAAAGAATTTTTGCATCAGTGTTCATAAGAGATATTGGTCTGTTGTTTTCTTGTAGTGTCTTTGTCTGGCTTGGGTAACAGGGTAATGCTGGCTTCATAGAATGAGTTAAGAAGTGTTCCCTCCTCTTCAATTTTTTGGAAAAATTTGACAAGAATTGATATTAGTTCTTCTTAAAATGTTTGGTAGAATTCAGCAGTGATGCCATCAGGTCCAGGGCTTTTCTTTGTTGGGAGATTTTTGATTCCTGATTCATTCTCCTTACTGGTTATGTCTATTCAGATTTTCTATTTCTTCATGATTTAGTCTTGGCAGGTTTTTTGTTTCTAAAAACTTTTCTATTTCATCTAGGTTATGTATGCCATAACCTTATGTCTATTTCATCTAGGTTATGTATGCCACTTTGTTGGCATACAGTTGTTCATAGTACTTTTACAATCCTTTTTATTTGGTGGAATCAGTTGTAATGTTCCCACTTTCATTTCTGATTTTAGTAATTTAAGTCTCTTTTTTTCTTAGTTCATCTAGCTAAATGTTTGTCTGTTTTGTTGATTGTTTCAAAGAACCAATATTTGGTTTCATTGATTTTCTCCATTGATTTTCTATTCCTATTTTATCTCTGCTCTAATCTTTATTATTTCTTTCCTTCTGCTAGCTTTGGGTTTAGTTTTTTCTTATTTTTCTATTTCTTTAACTTGTAAAATAATTTTGTTGATTGGAGATCTTTCTTGGTTTTTGATGTAAGCATTTACAGTAGGCCCCCCTTATCTGTGGTTTTGCTTTCCATGGTTTCACTTACCCAATGTCAACTTTGGTCTCAAAATAGGTGACCACAGTACAATAAGAAAGTTTGAGAGTGAAAGAGACCACATTCACACAACTTTTATTGGAATATGTTGTTGTAGTCATTCTATTTTATTATTATTGTTGTTAATCTCTTACTATGCCTATTTTATAAATTAAACTTTATCATAGGTGCATGTGTGTGTGTATATATATATATATATATATATATATATGAAAAAACATACTATATAGGTTCAGTACTATCTGAGGTTTCAGGTTTTCCCCATGGATAAAGAGGGACTAATATATAGCTATAAACTTCTCTCTTTTCAATGTGTCCCAAAAGTTTTGATATATTGTGTTTTTATTTTCATTTGTCTCTAAGTATTTTCTAATTTCCACTGTGATTTCATCTTTGATCCATTGGTTTCTTAAAAGCATATTTTTTTAGACAGAATCTCACTCTATCATCCCAGCTAGAGTTCAGTGGCATCATCACAGCTCACTGCAACCTCAAACTCCTAGGTTTAAGTGATTCTTCTGCCTCAGCCTCCTGAGTAGCTGGGACTACAGGTGCGTGCTGCCATGCCTGGCTAAGTTTTTCTGTTTTTCTGTTTTTTTGCTTTTTTTTTTTTTTTTTTTTTTTTTGAGACAGAGTCTCGCTTGTTGACCAGGCTAGAGTGAGTGCCGTGGCGTCAGCCTAGCTTACAGCAACCTCAAACTCCTGGGCTCAAGCAATCCTTCTGCCTCAGCCTCCCAAGTAGCTGGGACTATAGGCATGCGCCACCATGCCCAGCTAATTTTATATATATATATATATATTAGTTGGCCAATTAATTTCTTTCTATTTATAGTAGAGATGGGGTCTTGCTCTTGCTCAGGCTGGTTTCGAACTCCTGACCTTGAGCAATCCACCCGCCTCAGCCTCCCAGGGTGCTAGGATTACAGGCGTGAGGCACGGCGCCCGGCTTTTTGTTTTTGTTTTTGTTTTTTGCTTTTTTTGTAAAGATAGAGTTTCACTCTTGCTCAGGATGGTCTCAAACTCCTGGCTTCAAGCAATACTCCCACCTCAGCTTCCCTGAGTGCTACAATTATAGGCGTGAGCCACTGCACCCAGCCAAAAGTGTATTGTTTAATGTCAACAAATCTGTGAATTTTCTAGTTTTACTTTTGTTATATATTTCAAACTTTTATCCCTTGTGATCAAAGACAATACTTTTTAGGATGTCTATCTCTTTAAATCTATTGAGACTTAATTCATGGCCTCACATATGGAAAATGTCCATGGGTACTTGAGAAGAATGTGTATGCTATCATCTGGGGATAGAGTGTTCTGAACATTTCTGTTACATCTAGTTGGTATATTGTGTCCTCTATTTCCTTACTTATTTCTGCCCATTGTTCTATCCATTATTGAGAGTGGGATATTGAAATCTCCAACTATTATTGTAGAACTGTGTATTCCTTCCTTCACTTATGTCCATTTTTGCTTTATATATTTTGACAGTCTGTTATTAGGTGTGCAGATGTTTATAATTGTTATATCTTCTTGCTTTAGTGAACCTTTTATTAATATGTAATGTCCTTCTTTGTCCCTTGTAATTTTCTTTGATTTGAAGTCTATTTTGTTTGATATTAGTATAGCCATCTCTGCTCTCTTTTGGTTACTATTTGTATGAAATATATTTTTCCATCCTTTCACTTTCAATCTATTTGTATCTTTTTTAATCTACTTGGATCTAAATAAAGTAAACAGCATATAGTTGTTTTTGTCCATTCTGCCAATCTCTGTCTTTTGATTGGAGAGTTTAATCTGTTTACATTTAAAGTAATTACTGATAAGGAAGAACTTAGTTCTGCCATTTTGCTACTTGTTTTCAATATTTCTTATAGGGTTTTTGTCCCTCATTTTCTGCATTATTGTCTTCTTTTGTTTTTAGTTCTTTTTTATAGTGAAATGTTTAAGTACATTTCTCATTTACTTTTGTGTATATTCTATAGCTATTTTATTTGTGATTACCATTATATTTAACATAATATAGTTGTAACACTCTGATTTGAAATTATATCAGTGTCTCTTCAATAATATACAAAAGCTCTACTTTATGGCCTTGTCCGTACCCCTTTTGGTTATTGATGTCACAAAATTACATCTTTATACATTGTGTGCCCCAAAATATAAACAAGTAATTATTTTAAATATATTAGTTTCTGAAGTTATGTCAAAAAAAGAATGTGAAGTTATAAACCAAAGTTACAGAAGACCAGCTTTTAGACTAATAATTGCTTTTTAAAATGCATTTAGTCTCTTAAATCACGTAGAAAACAACGTGTGGTGTTAAAATTATTGTTACAATAATACCAGCTTTTGTAATTGTCTGTGTATTTATCTTTATTGAAATCTCTAATTCTTTATATGGTATTACTGTCTAGTGTGCTTTTATTTCACCCTGTTCAACTTCCTTGAGTATCTCTTTCGGGGACGGTCTAGTAAGAACAAGCTCTCTTAGCTTTTATTTATCTGGAAATGTCTTACTTTCTCCCTCACTTTGAAAGACAGTTTTGCCAGATAGAGGATTCTTGGTTGATAGGGTTTTTTGTTTTGTTTTAGAACTTTGAACATACTGGCCCCTTGCCTTCTGGCCTCCAAAGTTTTTGATGAGAAATCTGCTGATAATCTTATCAAAGATTCCTTGTATGTGATGAGCCATTTCTCTCTTTCTGCTTTCAAGATTCTCTCTTTGTCTTTCAAATATTTGATTATAATGTGTCTTGGTGTGGGTTTCTTTGAGTTTATTTAACTTGGAGTTTTTGAGCTCCTTTATATTTTATAAACATGTTTATATTCCTGTTTTCATTAAATTTGGGAAGTTTTAAGCCATTATTTCTTCAAATATTGTCTCTTCCCATTTCTCTTTTCCTTTTCCTTATGAGACTCCCACAGTGTGTATGTTGATGTTATCCAACAGGTCCCTTAGGTTCTGTTCACGTTTCCTCAATCTTTTTCTTTCCACTTCTCACACTTGATCATTTCCATTGTCCTATGTTCAGGTTCACAGACTCTTTCTTCATCCTACTCAGATCTGCCTTTAAATCCCTCTAGTACATTTTCCATTTCAGTTATTTTATGTTTCAGCTCCAGAATTTCTTTTTGGTTTCTTTTTAGGTTTTCTATTTTTTATTACATTTCCATTTTGTTCATACATTGTTTTCTTGACTTTCTCCTCACCTTTATTTGTTATTTGAGCATCTTTAAGATGGTTATTTTAAAGTCTCTGTCTAGATCTGCCATTAGATCTTTTGTGAGGGCAGTTTCTGTTCATTAATTTTTTTCCTCTGAATGGGCTATACTTTCCTATTTCTTTTTATGTCCTCTGATTTTTTTGTTGTTGAAAACTAAATATTTGAATCTAAAAATGTGGCAACTTTAAAAGTCAGATTCTCTCCCTTCCCCAGTGTTTGCTGTCTTTTTATTGATTTTATTTCTTTTATTATTGCAGGCTGTTTCTGTACCAAGGATTAGCCTGCGGTATAAAATTAAGGTCTTCACAGGTCTTTTATGAGGCTGTGTCTTTCCCTGGGCATGTGCAATTTTCTAATTTCCTATGTATATGCAGTTGCTTGTATGTCTAGCCTTTAATGTCTAGCTCCCAAAGGGGTAAAACTAGAAAAAGTAAGGATTGGTGGAGTGCTGCTAGCCCTTTAAATTCTCTGGAAGTCACTTTGGCTGGACAGGGAAAGGCTTGCAGCACTGGGGGAGGCACAGCAACCTGTCTGTCTGTATCTCTGCAATCAGAAGGAATACTCAGCAAGCAGAGCACAGATCCCCAGCACTTGGAGGTCAGGGTCCATTTTGCCCAGCCAAAGCTGTGTGCAAGCTGCATACCTGCCTGCAATGGGGCTGCAGGTGGGGAATGGGTAGCTATTACTGTGCTAAGTGCTGAAATTGACCAAAATTAACCACAATTTATTGTCTAAGCCTTCCCTCGAAGTTGCAAATTTTCAGTAGACTCCAGAGTTCCAAAATAGTTACGTCTGACAAATTCTTCCAGTAAAATTGTTGTCTAGCTGGGGAGACAAATTCCTGGTGCCTCTTCCTTTGCCATCTTCTCAGAATCCTCTACACACAAATGTTTTAGAGACTATTGAATCTTTTGTCACCCTCAAGCAACACCCTGGTTAAGCAGTCCTTGAATCTATAATGCTCAATTCTGGAAGTCAAGAATGGTCATATGTTTAAAATGGGTGCTAATAATGGGCTCTGAGTATGAAAATGGAATAATAATATAAATACCTTGAAATAATACCTGGCCTATAATAAATGCTTAATAAGTGTTAGCTATTATTTATTATAACAATTTTTATTCATATTATAATTACTTTCTAAACTAGAGAGAGGTCTCACCATAAACAGTTAAAATATTAAGGATGCTTTAAGAAAACCATTGGACCAAGAACTAATGCTTACTATGGTATATATTAAATAGTTTTTATTTTTACATCAAAATATTAAGCATTTAAAAAATATTAAGCATAAGACTTAAATTTTTGACAATTTCTTACCAATGTCCTAGTATGCTTAGTTACCATCTAATATATCTTTTGATGTAGGTTCTCTCTGAAATGTAACTTTAGAAAGATTTAGAGTTCTTAAATGGGGCTATTTTATTCCATTTTAGTCCTTAGTATTAACTTCCAACCAGTAAATTCCCTATGGAAATAGACACAATTTATGTGTGCAATATGATTTATTTTAGCTTCATAAAAAAAGCTCTTTTTTCCTCTGAAAATTTGAGTTGCTTTAATGTATTGTGAGTATATGTATAGTGTGTGTAGGAGCCCATTCAACTGTAATTTCTTATATTGTCAAAGTCATCTCTTCACATTCTGATAACATTTGTTTTATTTTTAATTTGTAGGAGTAATATTATACAGATCACAGGAGAGAGTAAATTTGCCATACCTAATTCTCCAACTAAAAGCTGAAGTACATATAAACACAATCCTGTTGGCATTTCCAGTGCACTGAATTCCAAAGAGAAGATGTTTTATATTTAACTTTGGGGTATGAATACCTATATTGTACATTCATACCTATATTGTACATGAGAATTGGTAATAAAGATTTATCCATTTAATTACTGGTATGTTACATTTGGGCATTGTATAGCAGTTTTTGTTCCTATGACTAACTGCACTGTACAGAGACAAATCTATGATGCAGCCCAAAATGAACTCCCAGGGGTGATTCCCAGAAGGAGTGTCATTGCTGAAACTGTCCCCCTTTCTGAAACTTTGCCCAACATTGTGATACACATGATCAAGTGCAAACATTCTCTATAGAAGCTTCAAAGATTTGGCAAGATGTCTTTGTAGCAGAAGTGCTCTTTGTGTTTGGAAAATTGAGTTCAGTATGGCATAGAAAAACATCTGGAGGAATATGCCAAAATGTTAACAGCTCTGCGCCTTAGGGAGTAGCACTGGGGCTAAAGGAGGAGGAGGAGAAGGGATCTTTCACTTATTGTTTCATCCACTTCTGTATTATTAAATTGTTTATAATCTGCATGTTTTATTATAGAAAAGATGTGGGAGGCTTTACCATCCACCAGCTCAGAAGCCAGGAAGGTAAGCGTGCCTGTTCTTTCTCCTTCACTCCCCATGCATGTTCAGTAATTGAGCTCTGTGAATTTCCTTCTTCGGTGTCTCTCAAATCCACCCCTGGTCACCATCTCCACAGCATGCCTCAGGTCAAGTGCTCATGAGCAACCCTCTAACACAACAGGCATCTGGACCTGATTCCCTGCAACTCCATCCATTTTCCTCCTAGCTCCTCAGAGGCACTCCTCACTGCCCCCTGCCCTGACCCAAAGCAAACCTGATATGGCCACTTCCATGCTTAAATCACCCACCCAGATACTGATATGAATCTGGATGGGTGCCTATGAATGTGGCGGGCAAGGGGGTATATGGGAAATCTCTTTACCCTCCTCTCAGTTTTGACATGAACCTAAAACTGCTCTAAACAATGAAGTCTATTAGCAAAAATACCCCACCTAGCTCTCCTGTCCAGCTCTAACCCCTTCTCCACAGACTTTTAAAATATTGATTAGTTTCCAATTGCAAAGATGACCAAGAACACCCATGACCCAAAGAATTATTCCTCAGCCCGGCATAAGAAATCCTTATGACCCAGTCTGTCCATCTTCCCAGTCTCACCTCCAGGCTCCTGCAGTTCCTCAGACTCTTTACCTGCTTTCCCACACCCCTGTGTCCTTACCTGTGTAGTTTCCTCTTTCTGTGTCACCCTTCCCTGCTTTGGCTTCCTGTAAAAACTCCTGCTTTTTCTTCCCCGTGAAGTCTTCCTGGGACCCCAGGGAGAGTTTGGCTCCTCCCTCTCTAAGTTGCTGATTAGCCATTATCACACTTTATGGTAATGATTTTACTCCTTACCCCCAACTCTATTGTTTCTTTGAGAGAAAAAAGCTTAATTTATTTATTCTGTTTATATGCTTACATGGCATACCTCTGAGACATTCCAGGTTCAGTTCCAGACCACCACAATAAAGTGAATACTGCAATAAAGCAAGGAACACAATTTTTTGGCTTCCCAGGGCATATAAAAGTTACGTTTACACTATAGTGTAGTCTATTAAGTGTGCAATAGCATTATGTCTAAAAAAGTGATGTATATACCTTAATTAAAAATACTCGATTGCTAAAAAATGGTAAGAATCATCGGAGTCTTGAGAGTCATAATCTTTTTGCTGGTGGAAGATCTGGCCTCAGTGTTGATGGCTGCTGACTGATCAGGGTGGTAGTTGCTGAAGGTTGGGGTAGCTGTGGCAATTTCTTAAAATAAGATGATGGGCCAGGTGTGGTGGCTCACACCTGTAATCCTCATACTTTGGGAGGCCAAGGCAGGAGGAACACTTAAAGCCAGGAGTTATAGACTATCCTGGGCAACATGGTGAGACCCTGTCTCTACAAAAAAATTAAAAATTAGCTGGGTGTGGTAGAACATGTCTGTAGTCCCAGCTACTCAGGAGGCTGAGGCAAGAGGATTGCTTTAAACCCAGGGGTTTGAGGTTGCAATGAGCTATGATGATACCACTGCACTCTAGCCTGGGCCACAGAGCAAGACCATGCCCCCCAAAAAGACAACAATGATGTTTGCCACATTGACACTCATCCCTTCATGAAAGATTTCTCTATAACATGTGATGTTATTTGATAGCATTTAACCCACAGTAGAACTTCTTTTAAATATTGGCGTGAATCCTCTCAAACCCTGCCACTGCTTTATCAACTGAGCTTATGGAATATTATAAATCCTTTGTTGTCATTTCAGCAATGTTCACAGCACCTTTACCAGGAGTAGATTCCATCTCAAGAAACTACTTTTGTTCATCCATAAAAAGCAATTCCTCATCTGTGAAAGTTGTATCATGAGATTACAGCAATTAAATCACATCTTTAGGCTCCACTTTTTTTTTTTTTTGAGACTGAGTCTCGCTTTGTTGCCCAGGCTAGAGTGAGTGCCGTGGCGTCAGCCTAGCTCACAGTAACCTCAAACTCCTGGGCTCAAGCAATCCTTCCGCCTCAGCCTCCCGAGAGCTGGGACTACAGGCATGCACCACCATGCCCGGCTAATTTTTCTATATATATTAGTTGGCCAATTAATTTCTTTCTATTTATAGTAGAGATGGGGTCTCACTCTTGCTCAGGCTGGTTTCTATCTCCTGACCTCGAGCAATCCACCCACCTCGGCCTCCCAGAGTGCTAGGATTACAGGCATGAGCCACCGCACCCGCCCCAGGCTCCACTTCTAATTCTAGTTCTCTTGCAAATGTCTACCACTTCTGCAGTTACCTCCTCCACTGAAGTCTTGAACCCCTCACAGTCATCCAATGAGGTTTGAAATCAACTTCTTCTAAACTCCTGTAAATATTAATATTTTGACCTCTTCCCCCAACCCATGAATCATGAATGCTCTTAATGACACATTTAGAATGGTGAGTCCTTTCCAGAAGGTTTTCAATGTACTTTGCCAACATACATCGTAAAAATCACCATCTATGGCAACTATAGCATTATAAAATGTACTTTAAAAATACTTAATAAGACTTGAAGGTCAAAATTACTTCTTGATCCTACAGAATGGATCTTGTGTGAGCAGCATGAAAACAACATTCATCTCCTTGTGCATCTCCATCAGAGCTCTTGAGGGACCAACTGCATTGTCAATGAGCAGTAATATTTTGAAAGGAATCTTTTGTTGAGGAGGTCTCAACAGTGGGCTTAAAATACTTAGTAAACCATGCTGTAAACAGATGTGCTCTCATTCAGCCTGGTTGTCACTTTTGTAGAGCACAGGCAGAATAAATTTAGCATAATTCTTAAAGACCCAAGGATTTTCAGAATAGTAAATGAGCATTGGCTTCAACTTAAAGTCATGACCTTCATTAGCCCCTAACAAGAGAGTCAGCCTGTCCTTTGAAGATCTGAAGCCAGGCATTGACTTCTGTCTAACTAGGGATTCTAGAGAGTCCCTAGAGGGTATCATATTCAAATAGAAGGCTGTTTCATCTACATTGAAAATCTGTTGTTTAGTGTAGCCACCTTCATTAGTTATCTTAGCTAGATCTTCTGGATAACTTGCTGCAGTTTCTTCATCAGCACTTGCTTCTTCACCTTGAACTTTTATGTTTGGAGACAATCTTTCTTTAAACCTTATGAAATAACTTCTGCTACCTTCAAACTTTTCTTCTTCAGCTTCCTCACCTATCTCAGCCTTCAGAGAATTGAAAAGAATTAGGCCTTGCTCTGGATTAGTCTTCGGCTTAAGGGAATGTTGTGGCTGGTTTGATCTTCTATCCAGACCACTAAACTTTCTCCATATCAGCAATAAGGCTTATCATTAATGTGTTCACTGGAGTAGCACTTTTAATTTCCTTCCAGAACTTTTCCTCTGCATGCACAGCTTAGCTAACCATTTGGCACAAGAGGCCTAAGTTTTGGCCTGTCTCTGCTTTTGACGTGCCTTCCTCACTAAGCTGGATCATCTCTAGCTTTTGATTTAAAGTGAGAGATGTGTGACTCTCTTACACTTGAACTCTTGGAGGCCATTGCAGGGTGATTTTTTGGCCTGATTTCAATACTGTGTCTCAGGGAATAGGGAGGCCCGAGAGAGAGAGAGAGAGACTGGGAACAGCCTGCCAGTGGAGCAGTGACAACACATACAACATTCATTGATTGTTTGCCATCTTACGTGGGCACAACTTGTGCTGTCCAAAACAATTACAGTAATAATGTCAAAAATCACTGATCACAGATCACCATAACAGATATAATAATAATGAAAAAGTTTGAAATACGGTAAGAATTACCAAAATGTGACACAGAGACATGGAGTGGGCACATGCTGTTGGAAAAATGGGGCCAATAGACTTGCTCAATACGGGGTTGCCACAGACCTTCAATTTGTAGAAACAGCTATTTCTGTGAAGTGCAATAAAGCAAAGCACGATAAAATGAGATATGCCTGTATTTTTTATTTAGGGAACCCCAACAGTTTCCATGTATAGTAAAAGAACATTTTATATGGTCATGGAATGTTTATGCTGAATGAATGAAGAATGAGTGAATAAATAAAGGCATATAAAGATTTCAGACTGGGAAGTACCAGGCATGGGTTTTAGTTTTGTTTCTGATACTCTGGCTGGATTGCATTTTTCTCTCATTGTAATGGCACATTGGGCATTCCAATTGGCTCTTAAATTCTATGATTCTAAAATAATAAAAATTTAGTTCATGTTTTCATCAGATATCTGATTGTGACTTCTAGGGACCTAGGAGGAAGCCTTGAGGAAGCTCTACCCTAGTGCTTCTAATAGTTTTTGCTCCATCCTTTTCTTCAGCTTAGTAACTGTGCCACTTTGAACAAGTTGCTTAACTTCTCTTCACCTTAATGTCCTCAGCTGCAATATGAGATTCATAATGTAGCCACTTCAGAGAGTACCAATGAGGATTAGATCAGATAATGTATGTAAAGTGCTTAGAACAATGGCTAGGATACTAAACACATAATAATTGTCTAATAAATATTAATGACGGTAATGTTTCCTTGATGTTTCTGAGGGCACTTTTCTGCATAGGAGGAAGGTAAACCATGAGACTTTGAAACTGTTTCAAATTACAAAGTTTATTTGTTAGGTGTGAATAAATGTATTCTATAATAATTAGTAAAGTACTGTGTCATTGTGTTATATAGAGCTATATAGGCATCAAGAAATCAACAAATTCATTTGTCTACAGTAAATTAGGTTTCAAAGACACTGCAACCGACTAAGGCAACTTAGAATTTTATGTAAGTAACTACTCTCATGTGTTTAAAAAATTCTATCACTAGAAATTTATTCATTATTGGGATACTTTGTGCCCTTTTGAAATGTAGATATTTTAACAAGTAGGAACATATGAGTCATGTAAACCTTAGAGTGAATGAATTAACTAAATCTTTCTCTGAAAGCAGTGTTGAGAATTGGTGCTGAGAGCCTGAGGGGTGGAGGAGGAGGGAAGCAGGAGTAGCTTGCAGGATCTGTCAGATGTGAAGGGTTTGGGGACAGCAGCAGTTCTTGCAAGGTCAGCAAGGTGGGCCAACTTTTCGAATTGCAGGCTCACCTCAGCCAGGTATTAGGTTCTGCTCCAGGACAACATTGCTGCACTATCAAGGGGCTATGCTCTGATTGCTGAAAGCCTAGAACTGCTGGCCTAGGTTCTGGCTGCCTTGCCACCTATTATTCTTTGACCCATTTTGTTTTCTAAATCAGCTAGGACTCTTGGTGGCAAGTGACAAAAATACCAACCCAAACTGTCTTAGTCACATAGGGAACTGCTTGGGCTCATAACTGAAAAGATTAGGGGTAGTACTCGCTCCAGGGCTCAAAAGAGGTCATCCAGGTTCAGTATTATCCCATCTCTTGCTCAGCCTTTTACTGTGTTCACATCTTTCTCAAGCTTCATGGCTTAATGGTGACATCTTCAGTCCCTACATCCCCTCATGTTTAAGGCACAGAGAAAGAGAGCCTGCCTTTGCTCCAGAAATCTGAAGGAAAACTTGCTGTGTCTCAGTGGTTCTGAGGGGTCCTCATGCCCATCCCTGAAGAAATTACTGTGACCGAGGGGAATGCCAGCTCTGATGGGCCGTTCCTGAGTCCCATGCCACTCCTGGTGCAGGAAGCAGGTCCAGAATAGTAGATGGGAGAAGATTAGCTCTCCAAACAGGAATCAGACCCAGTTATTAGAAGTTAGAGCTAGTTGTTAGAATGAACAGTGAAAATAATTTTTTTATGTCCATTACTTCTTCTATTATTTGTGTTTCCTTGTTTTCTGGGAGCCCATCTTTAATTTTTCCATCCCCTTACCAGCTCTAGCTTTCAAGAGAGTTAACCCCTGAAGCTCAGCCTCATTCTGTCTAGTCCTGTCCAGAATCAATGAACTCCACTATCAGAACTAAGTCTCCACTATTGGAAACTCTCTTCTGCTTTAGGTCCAGTGGTTTGGGTGGGAGGATGACCAGGTCTAGTAAAAAAGCATCCTATTGAACCCTGCCTTTATACCAACTTTGGGGTCTAAGGTGTTTTCCTGGACTTTGGGGTCTAAGTGTTTTCCTGGACTTTGGGGTCTAAGGTGTTTTCCTGGACTTTCTCTGGCTCTACCTTTTCTGGGATGAGGGAAATAAATCCCTAATCCAATGATTCTCCGCCCTGGCTTCAAATTAGAATCACCTGTGAAGTTTTTTTAAAAAATACCTACTACTCTAAGATCAGGAACAAGACAAAGATGGCTGGCTGCTCTCACACTTCTGGTCAACATAGTCCTGAAGTCCTAGAGCAAATAGGTAAGGAAACAATAAATAAATAAAAGGCAACCACATTGGAAAAGAAGAAGTAAAATTATCTCTGTTCATAGATGACATGATTTTATATAGAGAAAACCCTAATAATTCCACTCACAAAAAAATCTGTTATAACTAATAAATGAATTCCACAAAGTTGCAGGATACAAAATCAACATGCAAAAATCAGTTGCATTTCTATACCAGCAATGCACAACCTGAAATGGAAATTAAGAAAAAATTCAATTTACAATGGCATCAAAAAGAATAAAATACTTAGGAATAAGACTAACCAAGGACACGAAAGACTTGTATACTAAAAACTATAAATCATAGATGAAAGAAATTAAATAAGACACAAATAACTGAAAGGACATCTCTTGTTCATGGATTGGAACATTGTTAAGATGTCCATTTTGCCCAAAGCAATCCATAGATTCCATGCGATTCCTATCAAAATCCTAATGGCATTTTTTTTTTTGCAGAAATAGATAAATTCATCCTAAAACCCATATGAAATCTCAAAAGACCCCAAATAGCCAAAACAATCTTGAAAAAGGAGATAAAAGTTGGAGGATTCACACTCCAAAGCACTTTGTAATATGTATTTCAAAATGTCTTACAAAGCTACCACACTCAATACAGCAAGGTATTGGCATAAAGACAGACATAAAGATCAATGAAATAGAACAGAGAGCCTAGAAATAGACCCTCCCTTATCTAGTCAAATGATCTTCAACAAGAGGGCACGGGGTGCTAGTTCACAGCAGTGCTATTCACAGTAGCCAAGAAATGGAAGGGACCCAAATGTCCACTGGCAGATGAATGGATAAACCAAATGTGGTACATACATACAATGGAACATCATTCAGCCTTATAAAGGAAGGAAATCCTGTCACATACTACAACTTGGATGGACCTTGAAGATATGGTAAGTGAATAAACCAGTGACAAAAAAGACAAATACTGTATGACTCAACTCATATGAATATCTAAAGCAGTCAAATTCATGGAGACAAAGTGGAATGGTAGTTGCCAGGGGCTGAAAAGAGGGGCAGGAGGGGAGTTGTTTAATTGGTATAGGGCTTCAGGTTTACAAGATAAAAATGTTCTGGAGATCTGTTTCACAACAATGTGAATATACTTAGCACTATTGACCTGTGCACTTAAAAATGGTTAAGATGGCACATTATATGTGTGTATTTTTTTTTTAGCACAATAAAAAAAAAATACCCACCTGAGGCCAACACTAGTGGAGTGGGGCTAGGGCTTCAATATTATTAAAGCCTTCTTGGATTATTTTATAGTATAATCAGGATTGCAAGTGCCTGTCTTAATCACTTAATCCTGATTCTAATTTGTCTGCCCAGTTCTTCCTCCTTAGCTGATTACAGCAAGGGGCAGGCATGCTTACACTTTAGCACAGAGTAGCATGGAGTCAGTTTAATAAGCACCTTCACTAACAGCTGGATTGAGGTTCAGATTCTATGTGGGCCACCACCAAATTATTCCCAATACATTAGAAGCATGGTAGCAGTTAACTTGGATTTCCATACACACCTGTTGTGTAAATTCTGGGTAAATAGGAGATGCCTAGTGTTGCCCAGGGTGAGGTCAAAGGCAGAGCCACGCCTTCCCTAAGGGACAGTCAGCATCAGGAAGATGGCATGCAGAGAGGAGAGAGAGAGACACTAGTAGCCCCGGGTGCTGCCAAGGAGTGGAAAGCCACAATGGGCAGCAGGAGGAACGTGGCCACCTGAGATGGGATGGGGGGGGGGTAAGGACAGAGAGAAACTTTCAGAAGCCAGAAATGGTGAGTTGAAGGAAGAGAGAAAAGGAAACAATAAAATTCTTTTTTTTATCTAGAACTGGATCTGTTTAATTCGTTTTAAAATAAAAACTGCAGGGGTAAGGGAAACATCACTCTTTATTGGGGAGGGGGTAGGGAACAGAGAGTGGAATTTTGATGCAGGGAACAGTAATCAACATTCAAAATCTTCCTTCTTAATACACAGATGGATTGAATTCAGGCTTTAGCATAATTTAATTAAATGGACTATTGTTTTTCTTTCTCGCTAGTTTTAGCGAGAGAGCGTTGCAAGTATGAGGTGAGCAGGATTAGGTTCTAATTGAAGCAGATCTATCTGCCTCAAAGCCAAGGAGTACTGTATAAACAGACTGAGGAGGCTTTTATTTAAATTTCATATTCAAAAGGGTGTGGGTGCACAGATGGGTACACGTTACCTCCTTGGTTTCCAGTTTTAGAAGCAGGGGGAAAATGTTGGGTGAGTTCAAAAAATTTTTTAAATTACAGCTGGGTTTCTTCATAAAACATATTAGCTAGGTGGTGTTGAAAGAGAGCTATGTAATTTGTGCTTCTGCAACGTTTTTCTCCAGAAAATGTGTTTAGATTTTATTTTCATGTAAAAATGGAACTTTTCACGTAAAAAGTGCCTGTTACGAAGAAGCTGGTTAGGAGTTTTAAATGCACTACCTAAGTTAATTTCCACAATGACATTGTTAAGTCAATATTGTTCTCATTTTCGCAGTTGAGGAAACTGAGGCTCAGAGAGATTTTTATATGTTTTCCAAGGTCCTTTAGCTAATGTATAGCAGAGCTGGGATTCGAAGTTAGTTATTTTTGGCTCCAAAACCAATGTTCTTTCTGTCAGTTATTCCAGATTTTGAGGGAGGTGAAGCCAAGGTGTATAATTCCTTTGATTCAGTTTTCGCAGAGTTAAATTTAGATAGCAAATATATATCTTAGTCTTCAAACTCAGTAGTACAAAAAAACATTAATTTCTTTAATTTCTATAAATCAACTTAAATCTAATTTCAGGCCTCCATCCTGCTAGTTGGTCTGCTAATTTCTGCTAAAATGCCCACTGTCCCAGCCTCAGTGTTTCCTTCCAGTCTGCGTGCAGCTATTTCTCTACACCACGTGTTAGCCCTGGGTGATCCCTGGCACATCGTGGCAGTGCCTCAGGGCCCAGCCACTGAGGTCTGCTCTAGATCTGGGACGTTATCCTGAGAAGAGTTCTCTTTGATCATGCTTCCTCAAAAAGTTCTCCTCTCTCACCTGAAATTCTGGTCTCAACAATGAGTTTAGGATTTTGAAAATGAAAGCTGGGAAGAGGGTAACAATAAGTAGCTACTTCAAAGCACTGTGAAGATTAAATAATGTCTATAAAGTGCTTAGCACAATACCAGACACGTAGGACGTGCTTGTAAATATTAGCTAGTATAACATTATTTTAGAATATACTTACATGGTTTTCATCTAGTTTTACTTACAAAATATACAATAAATAATAAAATATAGAATTTGTTATCATTTGCATATAAGCAGGCTGATATGGGTTCATGCCTTACAGGCACAGAAATTCTATTTTATTTCACACAATTTCCATCAAAAAAGGAGAGGGGAAAAAGGTGTAATGCTGTTACAATTGTATGCACTGAATTATACAGTGTATTTTTGCCAAGAAAGAACTTCCATTTTGTCTTGGCATTAATGAGAATCCAATCCTTCCCTTATAGGTTTACACATCTGATGACTGTAAGAATTCTCTGGAGACTAGTTTCTGCCTCTGTATTTTTCTAATCTTATTTCTCCTTCTACAGCCACGTGTCCAGTATGATGTGCTGTAGTTCACTTTCATATCATAAGACCCCTGGCCCTAGAGCTTTGTTTCATGATGAATCAGCACAGTAGTCCCAGTCCAAGAAGCCATTCCCAGAGGAGAATGATTGTAAACTATCTAAAATTATCCCACTACATCCATATTCAGTGTAATCCCAATTTAACATCCCATTAGCCAAATCCAGAAAATTTCCACAGACACTTAGCATCACCTGAGATGATGGGAAACATGATGGCAGCAAAGTCTGACTAGAAAGAGATAGTAATCTTACTTAAGGTAAACATATCTTTTGAGACAGGGTCTCACTCTGTTGCCCTGACTAAAAGGCAGTGGTATCATCATAGCTTACAGCAACCTCAAATTCCTGGGCTCAAGCAATTCTCCCATCTCAGCTTCCTGACTAACTGCTACTACAGGCATGCACCAACACACCTGGCTAATTTTCTTCTATTTTTAGTAGAGACAGGGTCTTGCTCTTGTTCAGGCTGATCTCAAACTCCTGACCTCAAGTAATCCTCCTGCCTCAGCCTTCCAGAGTGCTAGGATTACAGGTATGAGCCACTTCACCAGGCCATGGTAAACATACTTACTAAATTTCCATAGTCACTTACTTGACTGTGTAAATTCATTGCTACAGTCCCTTTAAAAAACTCTGAAAAGTGTCTGTGCAATTGAGGGCCCATAAGCTTCAACTTAGTTGGTTTCATGATAAATCACATCATGACTATTAAGTGGGATTATTCATGTAAAGCAGTGGTCCCCAACCTTTATGGCACCAGGGACTAGTTTAATGGAAGACAGTTTTCCATGGATGGGGGGTGGGGGGATATGGCAGGCAATAGGGAGCGGCTGTATATGCAGACGAAGCTTCACTTGCTCCTTGCTCACCCACTCACCTCCTGCTGTGCAGCCTGGTTCCTAACAGGCCACAGACCAGTATCGGTCCCCAGCCCTGGGGTTGGGGACTGCAGATGTAAAGGACATAGGACTGTGCCTGAAGCATTCAACAAGCATCAACCAACATTGGTGGCTGAATGGCAGTGAGGGCAGTAGGGATCATTTGTGCTGACTTTTGTCCACATGCCCTTTCCTCCTCGTCTAACCATTCTCTGCCCTTCTCTAACCTGCTGACCCCTGTGCTCTTACACAGACTTCCTTGCCCCTGGTGGCTTTCTGATGGGCTTGGCCAGTGAAAAGCATCAGCAGAAGATGGGTAGGTAGGAGGAGAGAGAGTTTGGGCTATTTGCCTCTATGCCCCCATCAATATCCTCTCTCTCCAGTTCTCTTACGGTTCAGACTCTGTTCGCAGACAGCTGCAGCTCCTGTTCTACCAGGACTACAGATTTTGCTGGTTCCAATAACACCCACTTCCACCCTTTGCTCTTTTCAGGCCTCAAAGTAGTATGGGCTTCCTGCTGCTGTCACCCGCTGGGTGCCTCGCCATCCCTTATTTGTTCCCTTAACCTCATCGACGCCTCTGTGCCTAGTCACTTAATTAAACCCTCCTCAGTAAATCCTTTTGAGTATGCTGTTTTCTACAGGATCCCTGACTGGTACATTGTTTGTTCTGACCCCAGCTAGTATGCTCATGGTCATTTATAGCTGTATTTGTTTTCTCCTGAAATCCTGAGATAAAAGGTGTTGCTTATTTTCTCCTTCTCAGAGTGAGCCATGAAAAACGTATTCATAAAGTCACTTCCTCCCCCAATGTTATGGTCATAAACGGCACGAGATCCATGTGAACTTGGAGGAGAACTCTGCTTGTTGACCCAACTGTTAATTTCCCCTGGGGGTGACATGTCCCTCAGAGTGTTTAGCCTCTCTTTAAAATGGTTGTGTTTCCATATGTGTTTATATAACCACTTAGCTCTGTCCTGTGTGGCTCTAGGGAAATTTGCTACACTCATTGGAAGTTGAATTGTTCCATCATATTACATAAGATGAAAACCTGACTCCATTCAACTGCCGGAGCAATAGCCAGGGAAGACATTAAGTGAGAACTGATCTTCGGTCCGGACGTCCCTTTCCATTCACGAGTCCTTTAGGGTTTCTCCAAGGCTGCACAGATGGTCATTCTTCAAAAGGAATATAGTTTTTTCTCCCCTTAGGAAATACTTAATCTGGGCATTAGAAATGTTTCTGAGAGTGGGGAGGAACACAAGAAAAACTCACCAGCACAATGTTTACTTTTAATAAGAGAAAGGGAAAGGAATGTGCCGATACAGAACATTCTTATGTTTTCTTCTTCACATAGCTGCAGGTGAGATCTCCAGAGACTGACTTTAGAAGCACAGCAGGCCAGGAATCTCTGTGACAGCCCTGCCTTTGAAAACCATGGCTCCAGCCTTGTCCGATCTGATAATCATGGCCTCCCATGAGGGACTTATATTCCCTGGATATTCTAAAAAGCTCTCAGCTGTATCTATGCTAGGCTGAACTGTTGATCTGTTCTTTCATTCCTTTGACTGGTATTTGTTGAATGCCCAAAATGGAGGGGGCCCTGTTTGAGGTGCTAAAGATACAGCAATGAATATGACAAAGTTCTTACCTTTGTCAGTTTACATTCTAGTGGGAGAAGCAGAAAATAAGCATATAGGCAACTAAATACATACATACATGTGTAATACATTATTATTTTAGTTAGTGATAAGTGCTCTGAGACAGTAACACAAGGTAAATTTGTTATAACCAACACATACATACCTTAATAATTTTGGTGTGCAGAAAAGAATGAACATAGCAGGCCTGAGGCTGCTATGCTTACAAAGGCTGCTTGCAAGGTTGACCCTTGGCTGCTGTCTGGGAACTCAAATGGTAAACAGTTCTCCAGGCTGATATAAAACTTTCATAACTGATAAGAATGGTTTGCTGTGCCTAAACTATTTGTGCAGACTATATGGTTTATGCTGAACACCTGCTTTCCTTATGGGGGTCTAAAACTTTAATATGTGCTAGGCAGAGGGTGCCTATGTGACCGGCTCCCAGTGAAATCCTTAGGCACTGAATCTCTAACGAGCTTCCTTGGTAGACATCATTTTCACGTGTTGTCACAGTTCATGGTGGGAAGAATTCAACATGTCCTGTGTGACTCTGTTCAGGGAGAAGTCTTGGATGTTCATGCCTGGTTTCCTCCTGACTTCCCCTTATTTATATGCCTTTTCCCTTTGCTCCGTTTGCTTTATATCATTGCACTGTAATAAGTCATAAGTGTGAGTATGATTATTTGCTGAGTTCTGTGAGTCTTTTTAGTGATCACCAAAGGTGGGAGTGGCCTTGGGGACCCACGACACAGTTGGGCACTCCAGAATTTCTAGAAACAAGTGGATTCATGGGTCAATCCAGTTGGAAGGTGGTGATGGGATATCTTAGAGTGCCACACAAAAAAAACTAGGGTGGGTCTCAAGAAAGCTGTTATTTAAAGAACAACGGTAAGAACAAAAGACGAAATAGCAACAACAAAAAACCCTGGGGTAAAACCTAAGAGATATTTGTGGGGAGCTAAAAGCCCCCAGATATGGGACACTGTCGTCAGCATACCCTAAAGCACTGTGGCCACACGTGTCCTCACTTGACTCGTCAGTGTGCCCCTTGAGAACAGGAAGTGCATTGCAAGGTCTTAATACCTTCGTACTCAGAGAAAGTGATTTTGTAGGATTACGAAATGAATGAATTTTTATGTACAGATTTTTAACTTATAGGGACTCAGCATAACTGGAAGACCCATGATCACATAGCCAGTCAATGGTTGAAGAAAGTTTTAAACCTTTTAGTTTGTTTTAACTCTTATCAGCAAAATAGACCTGGCTTTGAGGCAAAGTTACCCCATTATGTTTACATGAAGGTTAAATAATAAAAAGAGAAGTTTCAGTAGAGTCATATTCTTGTGGCTTCTCTTGGAAACTCCTCTCCGTTAATGGACCCTTTAAAACAAAAGGACCTGGCCTTTCAGCAGCAGAGTGGAGAGTCGGAGTGGGAATATGGGGAAATAGGCAGGACCCCAGACCTGACTCTAAAGGCAATTGGAGGGGACGTCTCTGATTCTCTCGCAGGATTCTTGGTTCCAGAGTTGGGATTATCCTTTTCTTTCTTGCTTTATTCCTCACTTTTCTTTTTCATTTTTACTGCTTCCCTCTCTGTCTCTGTACTTTCAAACTTCTCCCTTCCTCCTCTCCTTTCTCTCTTTTCTTATTTTCTCCCAGTCTTTTTTACATAGTAGTCTTTTTTCCTTTTGATCTGTCTCTGACTCCTACCCACCACTCCCCCACCTCTGTTCCCTAATTCTCACTGCCTTCTCTCTGACTCTTTCTCAATAGTGTCTTCTCAATTCAGGCCTTGGCCAGGCTTTGGAATCTACATTTACTCTACTTATGCTTTAAGTAGCTCTACTTATGCTGCCCCGAAGCATGATTAACTTACCCTGGACCAGAATTAGTACTTTCAGTCAGCTGAAAACTGGAAAACTGATGAGAGTCTTCTTGAGCCAACTATTTAATATCTTCCTCCTGCTGCTAAAAATTGAGGAATATATACAAGAAGACACCAAGAGTTCAGTTGAGGTCTCTAGAACATTAACACCTTAAAGAGGATAGTGATGCGTGCTTTTTCACTAGGTCTGTATTTTTAGCCATAGTATTTGCCACCCCTAAAGATAGTGTTGCCAGGTGCTGTAGTAAGTATGCTGCCTTCCTGAGCATGTTCCTCAGGTACGTGGGGCTGGGGAAAATCACTCAACCTTGCAGGTCGCTGTCATTGAGAAATCTCAACCTCCAGCCTCAGCCGGGACCTTGGGGCCGTTCCACAACCCTTGTGCTGGTCCTCAGTGAGCCTCTACTCCCCTCCCACCCAGAAACTCTGACGAGCCTCCGTCATTCTCCCCAGGTTCATTAACTCCCGTCCACAGCTCACATTTAATAAATGATCCTCCTTCTGCTTTATTAAGAAAATTGATTGGAGCCGGGCGCGGTGGCTCACGCCTGTAATCCTAGCACTCTGGGAGGCTGAGGCGGGCGGATTGCTCGAGGTCAGAAGTTCGAAACCAGCCTGAGCAAGAGCGAGACCCCGTCTCTACTATAAATAGAAAGAAATTAATTGGCCAACTAATATATATATAAAATTAGCCGGGCATGGTGGCGCATGCCTGTAGTCCCAGCTACTCGGGAGGCTGAGGCATCAGGATTGCTTGAGCCCAGGAGTTTGAGGTTGCTGTGAGCTAGGCTGACGCCACGGCACTCACTCTAGCCTGGGCAACAAGCGAGACTCTGTCTCAAAAAAAAAAAATTGATTGGGCATAAACTACTTGATCCCACAAACTTACCTCTTCCTATGGTTTTCTCCTCTCCACCATTCATGGGGATAAAGAGTTCCGCTCAGTCAGAGCTAGGCCCTTCACCCGTACTCTTGATCTAATTCCCTCCCGCCTCTGGTACCTTCCTCTAGGAATTCTCACCTCTCTCATATGGCAAGATTTTTTTCCCTTTCTATTAATATTGGCTCTTTGCATACAATCCATAAACCTTCTCAAAAATTTCCTTGTGGAAAAGAACAGTCTCTTTCGGCCCTGTTAACTTTCAATGCTTCTAGCTAATGCCCAGATTTCTATTTACCTTTCTAGTCAAATTTCTGGAAAGAGGGAAATCAACTTGTCTCCATTTGGTCATCTCCCATTCACTCCTCGCATCCCTTAGATCTCACCTCCAAACTCTCTCACCTCCAAACATCTGTTGAAAATGATTCTGGTAAAGATCTACAACATTGTTCATATTGATAAACCCAGTGTGCAATTCAGATCTTAACTTATTAGACCTCTCTAGTACTCGACATCAAACTCCTCATTCTTGATATTTCTTGACAACTAGGACATTTCTTTCCTGATTTCTTCCCATTTCTCTGACCATGCTTCCTAGTCTTTCTAATGGGATCCTCTTAACTTTACCTATTTTTTATGCCAGGAATTAAAAATTCAAATACCTACCAGTGACAGACAAGCAATATTTTAAATAATGAAACAGAGATAAGAAATAGCAGCACAAGGACTCGACGTGGTGGCTCATGCTTGTAACTCGGGAGGATGAGGCAGAAGGATCGCTTGAGGCCAGGAATTTAACACTGGCCTGGGCAACATAGCAAGACTCTGTCTCTAAAAAATTTTTTCTTAAAGATAGGTGCTTGGAAGAGTAGAGAGAAAAATGTTTTTTAAAAAATAGCAGCACTAGAATAGTGATTAATAAAAATTGACATTGGCCTTGATGGTATAATGACAGTGAAAGCAATAAAGAATTAGAGAACATGTGCCCCCTACAAAGAGGGAAACTGCTACTCAGTTCTGGTGGTAACATGCAAGCTCAGTGGGATCAGAGATCCTGATTTTAAAATAAAAAAACAGATGCTGGTGTTGATGCAGTGAAAAAGGAACACTTATGTACCGTTGGTGGGACTGTAAATACAAGCTCTATGAAAAGCACTATGGAAATTACTCAAAGAACTAAAAATGGACCTATCATTCAATCTAGCAATCCCACTACTGGGTATCTACCCAAAGGAAAAGAAATCATTACACCAAAAGGTATCTGTATTTGAATGTTTATCACAGCACAATTCACAATTGCAAAGATGTGGAATCAACTCAAGTGCTCATCAATTGATAAATGGATAAAGAAAAGGTAATGTATATATACCATGGAATTCTACTCAGCCATAAACAGGAATGAAATAATGTCATTCACAGCAACTTGGATGGAAGTGAAAAAGATTATCCTAAGTGAAGTATCTCAGGAATGGACAAACACCGTGTATTCTCACTAATAAGTCAGAGCTAAATATTGGGTGCACATCATCATAAAGTAGCATAAGGGACATTGGAAACTAAAAGGAGGTGAGGGCAGGGATGAGGGATAAAACCTTACTTATTAGGTACAATGTATACTATTCTGGTGATGAGCACACTAAGAGCCCTGACTCCAGCATTATACAATTCATCCATGTAATAAGAACATGTGTGCCCCCTAATATTTGGAAATAAAAATTATTAAAAAAATAAAAATAATAAAAAATTTTAAAGTTAGGCTTAACATCATTTTCAAGTTATTTTTAAATGTTGGGAACAAAATCAAATTTGGCTCTGTCAACCCAGGAAAACATGCTAAAAACTTTTTGTAAAATATGAACTTAAATATTGGTGCACTTCATGGTCATACACTGGCCCCATGGCTATTTCTTTACAGATTTTCCTTGTATCAGCTCCTCTATTCTCATGATTTTAACTCCTACTGAGGAACTGAAAACCCTCATCTCTCAGTTTGTTTCTCCTGTGACAAATACTTGGACTTTATACTTGGATGTTCAGTAATCAATTCAAGTTCTACATGTCTAAACTTGAGCTCATGGTTCACCAAACAGCTCTTCCACTCTCTCAGTCAGTTGTATCACTATTCTCCTAGCTTTTAAATCTAGATCTCTGGGAGTTAATCTGGATTTTTGTTGTTATTCTTGTTTTTTGCCACTCACAGCTCTCCACAACCAAGGCCTGCCAACCACACTTGTTACATTGCTTGATCTGTTCCATCCTACTACCACACCATCTTAATTAAGGTCCTCAACAACCCTTGCTTGAACTAATACTTTGGGCTCCTAAGTATTTCCAAGCCACTAGCCTACCTCCAGATTAGCCACATTAAAATCTATTCTTTCTACTGAGGCTGGAGTGATAAATGCAAATATGATTACCACGCTGCAACAAACACATCTTCTTAAAATGTCTCAAGCCTTCCCATTGCCTACAGAGTCAAGCCCTAATTCTAAAGTAGGTTTTCATGGCTTCACCCCTCCTTGTCTAGCACTTGTTGCTTTAGTACTGCCAAATAGCCTGCAGCCCTCACATACACCACTGTGCTTCCTACCTCCTTGACTTCACTCTTTATGATCCTTCTGTCTTCCCACATTCTTCTCAGTACTCCTTAATTCTTACTTACTGTCCAAGATACTTCTCTTTCTGGGAACTCTTCCCTGAATTTCCAATTTGAGCCAAGAATCCCTCTACTAGGCCTCTATAGTCACTATGTTTTCATGATACGGCTCTCCCTACTTCACATGTTATCCTTACATTGTGTATTTATACAGGTGTCTTCTCCCTCCATTCAGCAAGCTGCCCTAGAGTAGGACTCACACTCTAATTTATTTGTATCCCCTCACTCCATCTTAGCATGTGATATAATTCCTGGCACATGACTTAATAAATATTGCCAAACTAAACTGAGCTAATATCTCAGTTAATGAGGCAGAAACAGCAGTCATGGGACTTGGTGATGAAAAATTTACCAGGGGTCAGAAAGAGAGGGGGAATTTACTCTAAGATATCAAAGAAGGACAAATTTCGTGCATACCTATAGTTGCAAAACCACAAGAAGAAAACAGAGCTAAGAGGTAGTACACTAAAATCCCAGAAGATGGGGTTATACCCTCATCAGGCTAAAGAGACAAACACATTCTTGGGCTATGGTAGTCGAAGCAACATTGCCCAGTCCAGGGAGGGAACTGTCCTACGGTTCTGCATGCTGCTCAGCCTAGTTCCAGAATGCCGTGACCGGTTCTGGGTGCCTCTGCTTGCATGACCAACTAGGAGATGGGAACTACATGGTGAGGAGTCCCAAAGCCATGTCACTGAAAGGGAGGTTGACAAGCTGGGGATGTTTGATCAAGAAAGAAAGAAAGAAAGAAAGAAAGAGAGAAAGAGAGAAAGAGAGAAAGAGAGAAAGAGAGAAAGAGAGAGAGAGAGAGAGAGAGAGAGAGAGAGAGAGAGAGAGAGAGAGAGAGAAAGAAAGAAAGAAGAAGAAAGAAAATCTTAGTGTAAATCTGAGAAGAGCATTGAAATATCAGAAGGACCCTATTTGAGAAATGGAAAGTATCTACTCATGAGACACTGGAAAATAAAACTGGGACCAATAGGCTGGGCGTGGTGGCTCACGCCTGTAATCCTAGCTCTCTGGGAGGCTGAGGCAGGCGGATTGCTCAAGGTCAGGAGTTCGAAACCAGCCTGAGCAAGAGCGAGACCCCCGTCTCTACTATAAATAGAAAGAAATTAATTGGCCAACTAATATATATAGAAAAAAAAATTTTAAAAAAACTGGGACCAATAAATGAAAGCTACAAGGAAGCAAATGACAATCTCATGTCAAGGACAGTTGTCTAAAAGTCAGGCCTGCCCAGAAAGTAATGAGCTACTTCACTACGTAATGAGCATCCATCCGTGAGAGTGGTTGAGGAGATGCCAAAAAGCCAGCTGCAAAGGCAGTTTCAGAAGGGGTAACGGCTTGCACTAGGTGGCCAGTAGATGACCTTCCAATGTTAAGAATCTAGAATTCTGTGAAATTACAGAAACCACCTTTTCTTCCTAAGAATAATGTTAAAGTTATTTTCTCAAGTGAAGATAGAGACAAAGTTGTCATTTGATTTCATCAGTACAGCAATATCATGGCACTGTTAATTCCACTTGAAAGACGTCACATTTGGCTTTATTTGTGTATTCCAGTCATATCCTCCTACTTTCCTCAGACTCTAATCTCAATCCACAATAGACCTTTCAGTCATTCAGTCACTCTTAATTCACCTGGTTTCCCCACCACCACCCCACTTCCTTTAGTGTGGCAGGAGTGTGAGGAACTTGCCAGAACCCTTGCCTCCTCCACCCTGACTTCTGTCCTTACGTCAGTTCTGTATCTTGCATCGCCTACAGAACACAGGCACTGAGTATCATCACACCACAGAGTCCCTTGACTCCACATGACCCAAACGGAACGTTCATCACAGCTGCTTCTCCCAACACCACCATCACTGCCCATTCTGCATGTCATCCTTCCCCACAGCCATCTGGTCACCAGAGTGGTGAGGATGAGAGAAAGGCTGGGAGTGCTGCAGAGACTTGGTTCCTCATCATCAAGCCCTGTGCCACAGTCAACAGCTACTTCCCTCCAAATCTACTAATCAGACAGAAATAAAAAGGGTAATTTGAGCCACTGTAAGTCTGGTATTCTGTTTCTTGAACTCAAATGCATTCAAAACTGGTATACCAATTCTGACCAACTTCAGAGGCAGTGTTCTTTCTTATACAGCCCACTGAGACTCATCACCAGAATTTAGAACAGTTCGTGATATGTGACAGGCACTCAAATATTTGTTGAATGAATGAATGAATGACTAAATTCAACATCAAAGTCTTTTTAAAAACAAACATCAACCAATAGAAACCTCATGAGTAGGTTCAAAGTTTAATTTTATATTTTATAGAGAACACCTAGGAGATTTCTAGTCTGCTAAATTTAAATAAATATTCTTACAATTTTTTTTTCTCTGTACGTAGAGGCACTAATGAATAAATTTTGATTAGACTAATACTTTTTTTTTTTAGGGAGCACAGTTCCAGCTATAATAAGTTAGGAATTTTCTGGTCTGTTACAGTGGATTGTTAGGATTGTGTCTAAGCCCTTTCTGTAAGCCCAGGGATTATTAATCAGCACTTATTTTCCTGGCCCTGGTTGTTAACTGCTCATTTGGCAAAATGCCACATGGTTAATCACGTCCTGGCTTCCTAAATCTCCATGTTTTTAACAAGAGCCTTCATTTCCTGGGCTAAGCTGCTCCAAAGTGTTCGATAACTGAGGCGTAAAGGCTGAGTTTTCAGAGGGATGAGATGTTTCCTGAACAGGTGACCAGAAAAGTATATCTGTCAGTTGTAACTCATGTGTTCTAGTAAACAGATTTTGATTACAAAAATGAGGCATCCCAAGAAGTTGTAGGTTTGAAAAATTAAAACTTCATGTTTTCCCAGTTACTTATATCAATGGTTGTCAAAATCCATTTCAGAGAGACTGCCAATGTTTGTAGTTGCTGATGCCAATGTAGGGCAGCAAAGTAGATTTCAAACTTTTGTGTTTATCAGAAGTATCTTTTTCATCCATTCAGCTATCCTGTCTCTTGAGTGGGCCATTCAGACCGTTCATGTTGATTGAAAAAATTGATATGCGTGATGCTGTTCTGTCCATTCTGTTGGATAGCACCTTATTGCTTTGTTTTACCTCTTGTGCTATTGTTTTATATGAGCTTTAGCTTTTGGGTGGTTTTACTCTGGCATCTGTCTCTTGTGCTGATCAATGTATAATGCGGTTCTGAGTATTTCCTGCAGGGCAGATCTGGTCTTGACAAATTCCCTCACTGTTTGCTTATCTAAAAAAGTCTTTATTTCTCCTTCATATGTGAAACTTAGTTTTGCAAGATACAAAATTCTAGGCTGGCAGTGTTCTGTTTAAGAAGACTGAAGATGGGGCCCCAATCTTTCTGGCTTATAAGGTCTCAGTTGAGAAGTCTGCAGTTAGCCTGATTGGTTTTCCTTTGTAAGTTACTTGATGTTTTGCTTCATGGCTTGCAGGAATTCTTCCTTCATGTTGACCTTGGCCAATCTGATGACTACGTGTCTTTGTGATTGCTTTTTTGTAATGAATCTCCCAGGTGTTTGTTGAGCTTCTTGTAACTGCACGTCTAAAACTCTAGCAAGACCAGCAAAATTTTCCTCAATTATTCCCTCAAATAGGTTTTCCAGTGCTTGTGCATTTTCTTCTTCACCCTCAGGGTTGCCTGTGATTCTAATATTTGGCCTTTTTACATAATCTCATATTTATTACAGGCTTTGTTCATTCCTCTTAATTCTCTGGTATTTATTTTTGACTAAGTTAATTTGAGAGGATTGTCTTCAAGCTCTGAGATTCTTTCTTCTGCCTGGTCTAGTATATTCTTAAAACTTTCCACTCTGGCCAGGTGCTGTGGCTCACGCCTGTAATCCTAGCACTCTGAGAGGCTGAGGCAGGTGGATCACTCAAGGTCAGGAGTTCAAAACTAGCCTGAGCAAGAGCAAGACCCCATCTCTCCTGAAAAATAGAAAGAAATTAATTGGGCCAACTAGAAATATATATATATATATATATAAAATTAGCCAGGCATGGTGGCACATGCCTGTAGTCCCAGCTACTTGGGAGGCTGAGGCAGGAGGATCGCTTGAGCCCAGGAGTTTGAGGTTGCTATGAGCTAGGCTGATGCCATGGCACTCTATCCCAGGCAACAGAGTGAGACTCTGTCTCGAAAAAACAAACAAACAAACAAACAAACAAAAACCTTTCCACTGTGTTTTATATTTCCTTAAATGAATTTTTCATTTCCAGAAGTTCTATGTCATTTTTTTAACATGTTTATCTCTTTAGTGAATTTTTCATTCATTTATTTAATTGTTTTTCTGGTTTCTTTGAGCTTGTTTTCTATTTTCTCTTGGATTCCATTACACTTCCTTACAATCCCATATTTGAAATTCTTTATCTGACATATCAGTGTTTTCATTTGGGTTAGTATCCATTATCAGAGAGCTGGCACTCCCAATTGGGGTGTCCCTCTGCTCTAATTTTTTTATACTTCCAGAGTTCTTTTGCAGATGACTTCTCATCTGGGGCAGCTATCACTTCTTAGTTTTGGATTTTCTTTTGTTTGGGGGGGCTTTTTTTCTTCCCCCTCACTCATAAGGGAGTGTCTATAGCATATGTTTGGTAAGAAACTTTGCCCTTCCTTGTGGATGCTTTGATGGTGATCTAGGTTCTAGATGGTTGCCTTGGTTATAGATATCCTTAGTGTGGTGGTTTTCTCAGTTGCTAGTAGTTTATAGGCTATAGAAGTTATGAGCTATGTGTGTGGTCAAATTCCCTGTCTCTCTTTGATGAGGGAAGGTGCAGCTCTTTGAGATTCTTTCTCTTTCCCCAGCCCTCTGGTCTTCTTAACAGTATGAATGGTACTGGCATGCCCAGTTTAATCTCTGATATAGTAGGTGGTGCTTTGTGGGTAAGAATCAACCACACCCTGTATGATTGAGTCAGTAAATGCTGTAAAGGGCTTTGGAAATTGACCTCCCTGTCAGTAGGTGGCACTTGCTGGAAGGAACAAGCTACAATGTTGTTTTGGGGACCTGTGACCAGCTTTAGCCCCTCAGGAGAAGCACTCAAATGCCCCAAGTGGTGGGTGGAGCCTTGGAATATCCAGATGAGTCCTTATTCTCCACCACAGGAGAGTCAGGTGGGGGATTGAGGCTGGGCAGGGCTGGGTTTGGTGAGCTTACCTTCAGGCTCCACAAAGCTGATAGGGTAGCTGTTTCAGTGAGGGTCAAAGGTCTGCTCCCAGCCTTCTTGGGAAAGCCACCAGGGAGGGACAGAAAGTCTGCTTGTGCAGACAAAAACATATGCTGGGGAAAAGAATCCCTTTTCAATAAATGGTGCTGGGAAAACTGGGTAGCCACTCATAGAAGGCTAAAGCAGGACCCACACCTTTCACCTCTCACAAAAATCAACTCACGCTGGACAGACTTACCTAAGGTATGAAACAGACTTAAACCTAAGGTATGAAACTATTAGAATTCTAGAGGAAAATGTTGGAAACACTTTCCTAGACATCAGCCTAGGCAAAGAGTTTATGAAGAAGTCCCCAAAGGCAATCACAGCAGCAACAAAAATAAATAAATGGGACATGATCAAACTAAAAAGCTTCTGCACAGCCAAAGAAACAGTCATGAAAGTAAACAGACAACCTACAGACTGGGAGAAAATTTTTGCATCCTACGCATCCGATAAGGGGCTGATAACTAGAATATACTTAGAACTCACGAAAAATCAGCAAGAAAAAATCAAATAACCCTATTAAAAAGTGGGCAAAGGACTTGAACAGAAACTGTTCTAAAGAAGACAGAAGAATGGCCAACAAACATATGAAAAAATGCTCAACATCTCTAATCATCAGGGATGTGCAAATCAAAACCACAATGAGATATCACTTAACTCCAGTAAGAATGGCCTTTATCAAAAAGTCTCCAAATAACAAATGCTGGCATGGATGCGGAGAGACAGGAATACTCCTACACTGCTGGTGGGACTGCAAACTAGTTCAACCTCTGTGGAAAGCAATATGGAGATACCTTAAAACGATACAAGTGAATCTACCATTTGATCCAGCAATCCCATTACTGGGCATCTACCCAAAAGATCCAATGACACTCTACAAAAAAGTCACCTGCACTCGAATGTTTATAGCAGCACAATTCATAATTGCAAGGCTGTGGAAACAGCCCAAGTGCCCATCAATCCAAGAATGGATTAATAAAATGTGGTATATGTATACCATGGAGTACTATTCAGCTCTAAGAAACAACGGTGATATAGCACATCTTATATTTTCCTGGTTAGAGCTGGAACCCATACTACTAAGTGAAGTATCCCAAGAATGGAAAAACAAGCACCAGATATATTCTCCAGCAAACTGGTATTAACTGAGTAGCACCTAAGTGGACACATAGGTACTACAGTAATAGGGTATTGGGCAGGGGGGAGGGGGACAGGTATATACATACATAATGAGTGAGATGTGCACCATCTGGGGGATGGTCATGCTGGAAACTCAGACTTGTGTGGGGGGGGGAAAGGGCATTTATTGAAACCTTAAAATCTGTACCCCCATATTATGCCAAAATAAAAAAAAAAAAAAAGAAAGAAAGTCTGCTTGTGGAGGTCAGAGCTGTCTGAGATCCACAATCTGGCTGTCAGATGTAGGTTTTGCTTATCTACCCACCCCCCCTCCTGCTTTGTAGTTTTCCTTCAGAAGCTTCCCTGTCTAAGATCCTGCCCTGGGCTGAGAGCATGGCTTTCCTGTGGCAGGAGGGGTACTCTAAATGTGCTCTGTGGCTGGGACCTTCACTGTGTTCTTTTCAGTTCTGTCCACATGGGCTCCCTCACCTCCCAAGATTCATCCACAAATCTCCCCTCCATGCCCCTGAGCAACACAATGGAGTCCTAGGGGTACAGCATCTGGTCTGTGGTCCTGTCCCTGACACCCCAAGGATCAATCCCTGATTAGGCCAGAAAGAAGTGTTCTGGTCCCTACTTGCCTATGGGGTGCTCAAGCAGGTTTGATGTCCCTCCACTTTGCAGAGTGCCCTGCTCTGGTGGAGCAGCCAGGCAAAGAGCACCAGGGAGGGCCCATGAGCAGGGAGCTCACAGTCTGAGTACCGCTTTATCTTCTGTAGGTCTTTAAGAGGAAAGGTTTGAGCCCTGCTCTCTGTGGAAGCCCCAAGAAAGGGGAAGCAGCAGCTCCTGAGAGCTTTGGCTCAAGCATCACTCTTGACAGCTGTGGGCAGGAGAGGGGAAGGAGAGGAAAAGAGTCTGAATGGAGAAAAGCTAGCACTCTGGTCATCTCTATCTCTCTCTCTGGAAGGCAGCCCAGGCAATATGTCCAGACTCTCAGATCACAGAGATCCCCCTGGGATTCACCAGGCCCTGTGGCTCCCACAGTCTAGGCTGGAGTTCGGAAATGTTTCTGTGGGAATGAGCAAGATGAAAACTGAGGTGCTGAAGCCCTATGAGGAAAACAAAGATATACAGTTTGTAGAGAAGCAATATGGTGCTTTCCATGTTGACTTGGGTCTATGGTGATGGAAAGCACCCCAAGTGGGCTGGTAGCCTGATGCTTTGTCCTCAAGAAGCTACCAGTTCACTGGTGGCAGCAGCTTTGGGGCTTATGGGGGAGCAGCTTTTGGGCTTATGAAGGTAGAAAGGCTCTCCAGAAGCTCAGGAGCCTGATGATACCAGAGATATGAGGAAGAAACAAACCACTCCACCTACCCTTTTCACTGCACTCCAAGCCTCTTAGGGGTTAACCTCTGCCAATTTCTTGCTCCTTTTTTTTCTGCTACACAACTTCTTCCCATGGAATCTCTTGTAGGTTCTGGCACATTTTCCTCAAAATTTTACCTGATTGGCCGGGCGCTGTGGCTCACGCCTGTAATCCTAGCTCTTGGGAGGCCGGGCGGATTGCTCAAGGTCAGGAGTTCAAAACCAGCCTGAGCGAGACCCCGTCTCTACTATAAATAGAAAGAAATTAATTGGCCAACTGATATATATATAAAAAATTAGCCGGGCATGGTGGCGCATGCCTGTAGTCCCAGCTACCCGGGAGGCTGAGGCAGAAGGATCACTCGAGCCCAGGAGTTTGAGGTTGCTGTGAGCTAGGCTGACGCCACGGCACTCACTCTAGCCCGGGCAACAAAGTGAGACTCTGTCTCAAAAAAAAAAAAAAAATTTTACCTGATCTATGATTGTTTGTTTTTTCTTTTTCATCTAAAACATTTTCTTCTTTCTGAGATGATCTGGCAGCTGGTGTTTCTGGTCAGCCATCTTCCTACTATTTATAGGAATCACATCTAACTCACAAGGACTTACATAGACTCAAGGTGAAGGGATGGAAAAAAATATTCCATGAAAATGGAAACCAAAAGAAAGGTGTAGCCATTCTAATATCAGATAAAATTAACTTTAAATCAACAATAGTAAAGAAAGACAAAGATGGTCAGTATATAATAGTAAAGGAAGCAATTCAACTAGAAGACATAACAATCCTAAATATTTATGCACCTAACACAGGAACACCCAGATTCATAAAGCAAATCCTACTAAATCTAAGCAAAGAGAAACAGCAGCATCATAATTTGGGGGGACTTCAATACCCCACTGAATGAACTGGACAGATTATCCAAGTAGAAAATAAATAAATAAACACTGGAGTTAAATGGGATTCTAGACAAATGGCCCTAACAGACATTTACAAAACATTTTACCCTAAAACTACTAAATATACATTCTTCTCATCAGCATGTGGAACATTCTCCAAGACTGATAATATCTTGGGCCACAAAACATGTCTTAACAAATTTAAAGAAATATAAATCATACAATGTATCTTCTCAGACCACAGTGGAATAAAACTAGATGTCAACTCTAAGAGAAACACTCAATTCTACACAAAGTCACAGAAATTAAACAACCTGCTGTTGAATGATTACTGGGTCAATAATGAAATTAAGATGGAAATCAAAAGATTCCTCAAACTGAATGACAAAAGGGACACAAGTTACCAAAATCTATGGGATTCAGCAAAAGTGGTCCTAAGGGGAAAATTCATAGCTTTAAATGCCTACATCAAAAAGAAGGATCACAAATTAACAATCTCATGATATGTCTCAAGTAACTAGAAAAGGAAGAGCAAACCAAACCCAAAGCCAGCAGAAAAAAGAAATAACTAAGATCAGAGCAGAACTAACAAAAAAACAATACAAAAGATTGGTGAAACAAAAAGTTGGTTCTTCAAAAAGATAAACAAAATTGATAGAGCTCTTGTTAGATTAACCAGAAATAAAAGAGAAAGGACTCAAATAAGCACATCAGAAATGAAAAAGGAGATATTACAACTGATACCACAAAAATACAAAATGTCATCTGTGTATACTATGAAAATCTCTCCACACATAAACTCAAAAACATAGAGGAAATGGACAAATTCCTGGAAACACACAACCTCCCAAGACTTAATCAGGAAGAAATAGAACTTCTGAACAGACCAATAATGAGCAACAAGACTAAAGCATTAACAAAAAATTCTCCAACCTAAAAAAAGTGCTGAACCAGATGGATTCACAGTCAAATTTTATCAGACCTACAAAGAAGACCTGGTAGCCATACTACAGAGATTATTGTATAACATAAAGAAGGAGGAAATCCTCCCCAACTAATTCTATGAAGCCAGTATCACCTTGATACGAAGGCCAGGAAATGACACAACCAAAAAAGAAAACTGCAGACCAATATCTCCTGTGAAAATAGATGCAAAAATCCTCAATAGAAGACTAGCAAACCAAATTTAACAGCACATAAAAAAAAAAATCCACCATGACCAAGTGGGCTTCAACATATGTAAATCAATAAATGTGATTCACCACATAAACAGAAGCAAAAACAAAGACCATATGATCATCTCAATACATGCAGAAAAAGCATTTGACAAAATTCAGCACACTTTCATGATAAAAAAAACCCGTCAATAAACTAGGCAAAGAAGGAACACACTTCAAAATTATAAAAGCCACGTGTGACAAATTCATAGTCAACATCATACTGAATGGGGAAAAGATCAAAGCACTCCCACTAAGAACTGGAACTATACAAGGCTGTTCACTGTCACCACTTCTGTTCAACATGGCACTGGAAGTCCTAGCCAGAGCAATCAGGCAAAAGAAAGAAATAAAGGTATCCAAATCAAGAAAGAGGTGGACAAACTATTGCTTTTTGCTGATGATATGATCTTATATCTAGAAAACCCCAAAGATTCCACCAAGAGACTCCTGGAATTGATAAATAAATTCAGAAAAGTCTCAGGTTACAAAGTCAATGTATACAAATCAGTAGCATTTGTATACATGAATAACAGTCAAGCTGAGAGTCAAGTCAAAGACTCAATACCACTCACAATAGCTACAGAGAAAATAAAATACCTAGGAATACACTTAACCAAATAGGTGAATGATTCTACAAAGAGAACTAAGAAACACTGAGGAAAGAAATCAGATGACAGAAACAAATGGAAAAACATATGATGCTCGTGAATCAGTAGAATCAACATTGCCAAAATGCCCATACTACCCAAAATGATTTACAGATTCAGTGCAATTCCCATCAAAATATCAATATCATATTTCACAGATCTAGAAAAAAATAACTCTATGCTTTATTTGGAACCATAAGAGAGCCTGAATAGCCAAAGCTATCTTAAGCAAAAAGAACAAATGTGGACGTATCACATTACCAGAATTTGAACTATACTATAAGGCTACAGTAGCTACAACAGTGGGTATTAGTACAAAAAATAGAGACATGAACCAATGGATCATAACAGAGATGGTTTTATCATCCACATACAGCCAACTGATCCTTGACAAAGCAGACAACAATATACACTGGGGAAAAAAGCCTTATTCAATTAATAGTTCTGGGAAAATTGGATCGGCACATGCAGAAGATTAAAACAGGATCCATATTTCTCACCACTCACAAAAATTAAGTCAAGGTGGAGAAAAGACTTAAAAGTAGGGCATGAAACCATAAGAATTCTAGAAGAAAATGTTGGAAGAACTCTTCTAGATATCAGCTTAGGAAAAGAATTTATGAAGAAGACCCTAATGGCAATCTCAGCAATAACAAAAATAAATAAATAGGACTTGATTAAATTAAAAACTTTTGCAAAGATAGATAAGGAAATAATCAACAGAGTAAATACACAACCTAAAGAATAGGAGAAAATATTCTCAAGCTGTATATCCAATAAAGAACAAATAACCAGAATCCACAAAGAACTCAAGCAAATCACAAGAAAAAAACAAACAACCCCATTAAAAAGTGGGCAAAAGACATGAACAGAAGCTTTTCAAAAGAAGATAGACTAATGTCCAAGAAACATATGAAAAAATGCTCAACATCACTAATCATCATGAAAATGCAAATTCAAACCACAATGAGATATCACCTTACCCCAGTTAGAACAGCTTTTATTAAAAAGTTCAAAAATAATAGATGCTGGAGTGGATGCAGAAAGGAAGGCTTATACACTGTTGGTTGGACTGTCAACTAGTACAATCTCTATGGAAAATAATATGGAGATTCACCAAAAAACTAAAAGTAGACCTACCATTTTATCCAGTAGTCCCACTACTGGGTATTTACCCAAAGAAAGAGAAGTCATTTTATCAAAAAGACACGTGCAATCAAATTTTTGTTGCAGCACAATTGCAAAGATATAGAATCAATTCAAGTGCCCATCAGTTCATCAGTGGATTAACAAAATGTGGTATATGTATACTATGGAGTACTACTCCATGAGGCAGGATGAATTAAGGCCTTTTGCAGCAATTTGGATGGTACTGGAAACCATTATACTAAGCGAAGTATCTCAAGAATGCAAAAACAGACACCACATGTACTCACTATTAACTGGAACTTACTGATGAGCACACATATGCACAGAGGAAAGTAAAAGTCATTGGAAATCAAGCAAGAGAAAATGGGCAAAAACCTAACTAACAGTTACAATGAACACTAGCTGGGTGATGGGCGCACTTATCACTCTGACTCATGCATAACAAAATTGATACATGTAACAAAAACATTTGTACTCCCATAATATTTTGGGAAAAAAAACCACAAAAAGCAAAATGCCTCCTTGCTCCTTAACAAAGTCTTCTCCACAGATGATCACTTTTATCGATTTTTATAAATATCTGGAGCTTTTTCTAAAATATACATAGGGAGGAGATTATGTTTTTGTAAATGTTTAAGATGAATAAAATCAATTTCTAAGCAAAAAAAAAATTGTTATTTTCCTTGGTTAACCTAATAATATGGAAATGTAAGTTTACATCTTAAAATTTCTGCTAATAAATACTGCGTCAATATTTTTATATATTGTGGTTCCAGTGAGGTTTTATTTTATTTTTTTTAATGCTCTTCTATTAAAAAGATTCAAATTGCTGGGAGTTCAGCATGATGGAGGATGTGTGCTTAGAGAAAACAATATCCCCTGCTTTTGAGAGAAATTTTAAGTGTTAAAGGAAATAATTTATGTGACAATATCTGGCACAGAGCTTGGCACAAGTGTTAATAAAGTTTAGAGGAAAGAAGGAAGGAAGGAAAAGAGGAGGAAGTTAGTGAGTGACTTAGTTATAAGGAGGTGTGCCACATATCTTGGTTTGTCTAGATTCATTTGTTACCCTTCTCTACCCTGTTCTCTGTCCAGCGTCTGACCTATTTGGACAAATCAGGAGGGCTCCCCGCCTTCTGGCTTCCAGGTTGTTTTAGCTGATAGGAAGCCCTTCTGGGAGCCTGGAGGGCATGATGAGGGAGGTCAGGGTATCTACTTCCCTGACCTCTCCCTTGGGCTGGTTACATTTCTTCACCAAAGCTCAGCGGTCCTCTCAGGGCAGCCTCCCCTACACACTCTCTTTTTGGTGACAGCATTCTCCCCTCACCCCTTTGGGGCTGGAGTGGTACCAGCTCCACTGCTACTAACTCCAGTTTCCTGCACTATTTTCTGTGGTTCCCCTGCATCCTACCCACACTATTGTAAACAGATTTTCTGCAGATGACCTCTCGAATTATTCTTACTAGGGATTGCCATTTGTTCCTGTTGGACCCTGACTGATACAGTGAGTGGCTGTGTATTCTTTGACCTTCTAGAAATACTCCTTTACCCTTTCTACCCATTCTCTGTATCCCAGGAGCCAGAGATCTGCAGACCTCAAGTCGGGTTTGGTCATTGGGAGCCACCGTCAGGAGATCAGAGTGTGCGAGGAGAAAGGAAGGGGTTATTTATTTCCTGCCTGGCTTTGGTTTGTCATTTGTTGTGTTCCTCTACTTAAGAGGAGCTGCTTCTGCCAGGTAGCCCCTCGCTGAGGGCTCAGCTCTTATCAGTTCCTTTGTTTTGCCCTTCTGCCTCTGTGGATGGTAACAGCTCCCCAGTGTGGCTCATCCGTGGGTGCTTCACTATTTCTTATTGGTTCTCATGACTTTGCCACATTTTTGTGTAATAATCCTCCCATTAAACTCTCCTCAATTATCCCCACAGCATGTCATCTGTTCCCTGCCAGGACCCTGACTGATCCAGTGGGTTTTAAGACTTGTGGCACTGTGTGCAGTTTGGAGTTTTATTGATCGGCAATGGTTCATTTTTGTTTTTTTTACAAGTCTTAGTAAAGGTATGAGGTTGTTTAAGTTCAAACAAGTAGCAAACACAATATTTTCCCTTTTTTCCTCTTCCTAGTTCAAGATAAGTAAAGTACATAGAGCCGAAAAAACGAACAATACATTAATTAGTCCTTTGTGCAACCCAGAGTGTGTGTATGTAGTCAAGAAGGGGGCAAGATGACAGTACAAGGATGTGAAAAACTTACAACTGAATAATCAGGAACTGCATAATCAACTCATAACAGGTAACAAAGAGAATGGTAAAATACATACTGTAGAGAGTATTTATGCTAAATGATATCTTACAGATTTAAGCTCCAAATAAGAAAAAGCAATACAATTTTGCTCTTGAAAATTCATCAAGTCAACTATTTCCATGGAAGGAAATATGAATTTCTCAGTTTAGAACTTAGGAGACATGGATATGAGAATTAAAAAATAAGTAAGAGAAGAAACATCATGGTTCCATGGTCTGTGATTCCTAAGACATTCCAAATGAGAAAACCTGTTCTGTATTTAATAGCTTTCAGAGAACATCAGCCTGTCTTTCCTGATTACCATCACTTAACAAGTTAAGGCAATGCAACATTTATTGAGAGCCTGCTCTATATGAGGCACTGTGCTAGGTATGGTGGATTCGAACATGAATGAGCATGGCAGATGAATACACAATTACTTCCAATCAAAGCAAACACAGGTAAACCTCTCACACTATGAACACACGTGCCTTGGGAGCATAGAAGCAGTCCTGTTGAATGCTTTTATCTAACATTAATTCCTCAGGCTGCAGTTTAAACCCAGTTCCATTTCATTTCTGAGAAAATATGGATAGCAGCTATTCACTATTTTTCATGTAATTGCATCTTAAAGGATAATTTAACAATGAATTCACCCCTCTGCTCTCAGTCCTCCTTGGTAATCTGCCTTCATTATCCCAAAGTGAAGGCCCCAGATCTTCTTTCCTACAAATATTTTTTCCTTGGTATATTCAGAGGGGCATCCAAAGCTTTGAATTGGGGATAATGGCTATGTTCATTAAAGCTCCCCATTACAGGAGAGCTTCCTGATCTTTCCCCCATCAACACACAGGAAAAATTTTTAGGCACACATTGGGCTAAAAGGAAAAAGGTTATCTGTGGCTGAAAACAAGCACTTGAGGGCTATGACTGTCCCAAGTCTTACCTGTTACTCCAAGATCTGAGAAGATCAGTGTCTGTGTAGACCATTCACTGCACAGAGATTCTAACTTACAGGGTAAAGTCCAAGCACCTTAAACTGGTATGGCAGGCAAACATGTTGAGACAACAATGTGAACAGGGCCTTGTTACCTGGTTGTGTCCATTCTGGACACTAGACTCATGAATGTGTGCTCAGTGTATACATCCACATACAAAAAAATATTCAGAGGAGTTCTTTAGGGAATTTATGAAGATGGCAAAAGATGGTGACTGAAGCCTCATTTTAAAATGAGAATTCTGTAAAGTTTATTTTATGTATGGTTACATCCAATTATCCATAAAGGGGGTATATTATATAATGGATTATTATATTTGTCTCTAGTTGATCTTCACTAAGAAACTAGTAATAACCTTTACTATATGCTTCTGTGTGCTCCTCACTATTTGATTCCTGGTGTGCCTGTGCAGGGATGCTCACTTTTGCCTCTAGTTTTTATTATTTTTTTCAGATAGTCTATCTGAACATTAGCCTCAGGAATTGTTGGTCTTGGGCAAATCTATCTCATGACATTCTGATGTATGTAGTATCCCTGCAGGATTTGCAATATCTGGAACTGTAATGAGATGTGGGAAGAGTAGATTAAACTTCTTTTGGCATTAAGGATTACTTCCTCTTTGGAGTGGGCTCTGAAAATAAGCTCCCCATTGCACAGATGCCTAGTTGCCACAACACTCCCTGTGTAACGCCATCTCCTCCTGGTGATAATAATAGTCTGAATATTATTGTTTGATCACTATGTACCCTGTCAAGGCCATCACCAAGTAGATGCTGCTGATCTTTCTGTTTCTGTCTACTGCCCACCATGCACCCTGTTCTCTGACCACAGCCATTTAACTTTTCCTGGAGACATTTTTCCTTTTTCAGCCATTGTGTTCCTTCTGCCAAAAAAAAAAAAAAAACCCTTCTCCAGTTTGACTTCCTGGTAGGCATCATCAAGATCTGTGAGTCCTTCCCTAACTCCCTGGTAGAGTGAGTTCATTCTCTCCTTTTATTCTCATTTCATAATGCACATACCTCCTCTTCTACAGTACTTATCATGTTGAATTATAGTTATTTATTTGTCTACCTCTTCCTCACCCCCCAGTGAGACTATTGACTCTTGAGGGTAGCAATGGTGTCTGATGTAGCTAGGTATTCACAATGCCTAGCACATAGCCAGGCGAGGAAAAGATGCCCTATTAATGTCAAAAGAATGATTATAGGGCAGGCCAGAGCTCCTAGGAGCCCTAGTAAAACATTTCCCTGGATGGCAGGGGCTGAGACTCTAGTAGAATAGAAACTTTGAATACAATCCTGAGTTTTTTTTTTTTTATCAAGGTTATTAGAATTCCCACAAGAATTTGTCACTGATTCCATTCCAAGATGTGCATACTTAGGACATACCATGTGATCATGTCATAGTTCTTTAATAAAAGATGTGTGGTTTCCTCTGCTTGGAGCACTCTTCCTTATGTCCACCCCAAACCAGATACCTCTGATTAGTTTACAGGTTTTAATGAACTTCCGCAATCATTGCACTGTATAATAACAGTCTGTTTACTTAACTGGCTTCTCCCAGTAAACTGTAAATCCATGAAAGCAGGGTATATGTCAGTTATGTTCAGCACAGTATGCTTAGTCTTACAGGATGCCTAGTGTATAATCAGGGCTAAATATTTTTTGAATGAGTGATTGAAGGAATGAATGGATGAACTATCTCTGTTGGCTTATTCTGGGATCCTTAAGAAAAAGACAACTAAATAATACCCTACGAAGTTTCAACAAAGTAGATCCAGCTCCTTTTAAAGTTATTGGAGCAAGGCAGGTGAACAAGCTAAATCTGGCAGAGATTTTAGAATCTTGTAAGACAGAAGAAATTAAGTCAATGTAGATTATTGTAGAAAACTCTGAAAAAAAATTCCTGGCTGACTTGCATATACTTAAATGAGAGCTATTCTTACAAAGATTTTAATGATTCATTTGTGTTACATCACATAACTTAGTAGGCAGGAATATTTTTACTGTTTTACTCACCAAAATGTTTTCCCAAAGCAGCTTTCTGAGAGTAGCAGAATAGCTTAGATGGTGTGATGCTCACTCCTTCACTGCTCCGCGGCGATATTGCTGGAGGGGAAGGTTTTCTATTGCTGTGTCCCACAGAGGGTGATTTGCCTTTAGTTTGGCGACAACCATTTCAGACTGGAAGGTTATGAACAGTCCATTTAGAGAAATAATACAAATGGCTGATGCATATCAGAAAAATGTGCTTCTACCAATTTTTGCCTGATAGGCAAAAATTTTAAATATTTGTAATAAGCAGAATTATAAATATTTATAATATTGCAGCAAGATGGAGGGAAACGGACCCTCATACCCCATGTGGAGGGGACTATCGATTGGTATAGGCTTTTTATGGAGACTAGGTTTGAAAATATAAAGATTTAATCAAAACTTAATGTGCATATGCTTTGACCCAGCAATTCTACTCATAGGAATCTATTCTACTGATACACTCACATAAGATGGCTTCATATATATAGTTACATATATAGTTGCATCTTTTCTTAAGGGTGACTTTTTGTGATTTAAATGGAAAGAGGTAGAGTTCTGTATACAGACAGGTTGGGCTAAAAATAAATGCCTTGGAAGCTCTGCTGAGAAGCGTGGGCTTTCACCTGAGGGCTGTGGGGAGCCATAAGGGACTTTAGGGAACATGATCTGTAGAAAAAGGAGCCACCTCCTGGGCAATCTCAGCACTGTCTTATATCCAAAAGAAATGCCATTGACATCCCCATATCATTGAATACAATGAAAATCTCCACTGAAACCTCCCAAATAGGCACCAAAAGGAATTCCACTTATAACACACAGTAAACTTTGGAAAATCCTTTCCCCCTATGTCTTTTTAGATGTCTCACATTACAGCAGCACAACTACCTCTACTTTCCCTTTCTCACCCACAACTCCCCCAAATTCTTCTAAATTCAATCTATACTTGCTCCTAAATTTTTCAAATGCACATTAGATTTATTTTTCACCTTTAAATTATTTACTTTCACTTTATACACATCTATTCAATTTTACATGATTATAAATATAATCAACTTTATTTTTTAGTGCAGTGGTTTCCCTTGATCTTCCCTTTGTTCTATCTTTTCACCCTCTGTATTAGTTTTATAGTGTTGTGTAAGAAATCACCACAAACTCAGGAGCTTAAAACAACACCCATTTATTGTCTTACAGTTTCCCTGGGTCAGTACTGTGGGCATGGCTTACCTGGGTCCTCTGCTTAGAGTCTCAGAAGGCTGCAACCAAGGTGTCATCTGGGGCTGCAGTCTCATCTGAGGCTTGAGGTCCTCTTCTAAGTTCATGTGGTTGTTGGCAGAATTCACTCGCTTGTGGCTGTAGAACTCATGGCAACTAGTTTCTTCAAGGTCAGCAGAAAAGAGAGTCTCTGCTGCTTCTCATGGCTGATCTCAAGGATCACTTGATTAGACTAGGCTCAGTCAAGATAAATTCCTCTTTTGCTACATAGCATAATCACAAGAATAATATCCTGTAATTTTCATAGCTTTTACCCATATTTAGGTGGAGAGGATTATACAAGGGGGAAGGTCATTAAACGGTAATCTTGGATTTTTGCCTAACACATCCTCTGCCAGTATCACCCTTTTATTAGTTTCCTATTGATGCTATTAAAAAATTGACACAAATGTAGTGGCTTAAAACAAAAATTTGTTCTCTTCTGGTTCCTAAGACCAGTAGTCCAAAATGAGTCTTATGAGGCTAAAATCAAAGTATAAACAGAGCTGATTCCTTCTGAAGACCCCAGAGAAGAATCTGGTCTTTGACTTTCCCAGCTTTTGGTGGCAACCAACATTCTTTTCTTCTGGCTGCCTCACTCCAATCTCTGCTTCCATCATCATACTGCCTTCCCCTTTGCCTCTCCAACCTCACGCCTTCTCCTTAAAAGGACTCTGAGCCCACCAGACAATCCAGGGTGATCTCCCCATCTCAAGATCTTTATCTTAATCACACACAAAGTCCCCTTTGCCATTTAAGGTAATATTCATAGGTTCTGAGGATTAGAATGTAGACATTTTAGGGGGCCATAATTCATCCCACTATACCCATCCTCAACCATACTAGGCAAAACCATGTTTTAATGCCTTGTGTTATCCTTAAGTAGTTTTCTATGCTCATTTAATTTTATACACATATATACACATGCACACACGAACACATATTTACATATTCATATACATATACTAGAAGAGTTTAGTCATTGTTTAATGAAAATGAATTTGTGTTATACACACTTTTCTGTATTTTCCTTCTCTTATTCAAAAACACTTCATGGAAATCCTTGCTGTCTGATTTAGCTCTAATTTTTTTTTTCAAATTTGAAGCATAACTTTCCATGAAGTGGATATTCTATCATTTATTCAATGGTTCCTTTACTAATACGTATTTCTTTTGTTTCCAATTGTGCTTTAATTGTTTTTATTGTACACATAATCTGCAATAAACATCCTCTTGCAAAGATATTCTTTATCCTATTGTCTTTATTTCCATGGGATAATTTCCCAGGAGTAGAACTAAATACTAAAGCAAATAATATTTGTAATTTTCATTTTAGTATATGTTACCAGATTGATTTTTCAAAAAGTCTGCAGAAACTCACATTTTTATCACCAGTATTTGGGTATCCTTTCCCCTTCACCCCTACCAGTAAGTGTTATTAGGCTCTTTGATGGTTGCCAGTCTGTTACTTCATTGCATTTCCATACTTGCTAGTATGTGAACATTTTGCATATGTTTCATGTGTTTATAACTTGGATTTATTCTTCTGTGAACTGATTTGTCTTAACCTTTTTCCATTTGGGTTGTTTGATAGTTTCTTATAAATTTGCAAGAGCTCTGTGAATATTATTACATTAGCTAAGGTAATACTAAGTTGCTATAAAAAATACCCAAATCTCGGTAGTTTAACACAGTAGAGGGTTATTATTAAAGAGATGGAGGTACTTACTCTATTCCACGTGGTTATTCAAACTCAGGCTGATAAAAGCTCTGCTGCCTTCAACAATGGCTTCTTAGATCACCTTGGGTGTCGTGATGCAGCCAGCAGATAGGGGAAGACAGAAAGGCTCATATATGGATAGGTTTCTTAGGCCCGACCTGGAAGAATGCTCTCACTTCCTTTAGGCAGCACCTAGGCACTTGGCCATACCCTATATGGTAATGCTCAGAAATGCAGTCTGTATGTGAGCCCATGAGGTGGAGAGGAGAGAGAGAAATGGACTACACAGGGGCACTAAGAAACCTTTGGAGGTGACAGTTATGTTCTTTGTCTTGATTATGGTGATGGTTTTATGGATGTTACATATAAGGCAACAATCATCAAATTGTACACTTTAAATATATATAGTTTATTATATATCAATTATACATCAGTAAAGCTCTAAAAATATCATGATGGGGGAAGAAGTGTGTCCCTTGAGGAAAAGGAATAGGTTTTGTGAACAGCTAGTGAGTCTCTCTCATAATTATACACATTTATCAGTAATTTCCCAAATTTGCCATTTTTATATAGTTGAATAGGCCAGGGGCAGGGGGAGGGGGGCAGTGTCTGCTTATCAGGGCTTATCAGGATCAGCCAAGGCCTACCCTGGCCCTAGAATGTACTTTCAATTCCCTAGATTTTCCTGCAAGATTCTTAAGATTAATTCTTTATTTGTTTACTTTTTCTTGCTGACTCGACAAGTTTTCTGTTCGGTTCGTTTTGTTTCCCTGTGTTAATATGGAAATTCTAGTACTCTTTTATAGCCTGTCAACAGATACCTTCTCCACTCCTATGCTTGTGATAAGATATTTTTCTCTACTATCTGAAAATAAACTGGCATTTATCCCCACAAGATGAACTCTAAAATAGTGCTGAATACATTTGTTCCCTCCCTCTCCCTCTGCCTTTCCCAGATGAAACCGTGGCAGCACTGGTACCCAGGCCCTCCCCATTCCCCAGGACCTAGGACTTGCAGAGATCATTTAATACTTTTAGTTGCAATAATAAAATGGCCTTTGCAGCATGCTGCTTCTGTCCTAAAAACCCTTGTTTAACACTCATATTACAAAGTCCCAGAGAGTCTATCATTGCTGATAGCCAATACTTATCAAATACTTAACTATGTGCCAGGCACAGTTGAGAAGCTTGCATGTGTTATCTCATTTAGTTTTTCCAACTCTGTGAGGCAGATGTTTTCATTATCCCCACTTTACAGATGAAGAAAGTACACAGAAAAGTTAAAGAACAAGTTCACACAGCCAGGAAGGGGCTCCCCAAAGGGTCGCTTGAGAGTCCGCAGTCTTGGTCCACGCACAGCAGCATGAGGACCACCTGGGAATTTGTTAGAAATGTAGAACCTCTGGTCTTTATTTCAGACCTGCTGAATAGGAATCTGCATTTTAACAAGATCCTCAGGTGATTAAATACACAGAAAATTGAGAAGTGCTGCTCTATGCCATATTGGGAGTTGTGGATTACCTGAGATATATATGCTCTGAATTCTGGCATGTCCATAAACACTTTTGCCAGCTTAGTTGGGTGAATGGGAGCTTGGCAAGGATAGGTTCTTGGGCTGCTGCCACTCTTTCTCTTAGTCATCTAGGTGGCCAATGTGAGTATTATTCTTTTTCTTTTTAAGTAGCTTTTTTTTCCTCTGTTCTAGATGCATGTAAAATATTCTTTTTCCTTAGAATTCAGGGATTTTAGCATGACTAAATGTGTATATTTTCTCATCAATCATTCCTGGAACTTAGTAAGCCCTTTCAATTTGCAGACTCAGATTTTTCTTCATTGCAGGAAAATGTTCTTCTAATTGTTTAATTATTGCCTGTCCTCCATCTGTTCCTTTAGGTTCTCTGGAACTACTATTATTTGATAGTTATGTACCCATGATGCACCCTCCAAGTCTCTTACCCCTTCCCTAAGGATTTCCTTCTCTTTAATTTGTGATCTATGTTTTGAGATGATGTTTCAATTTGATTTATCAGACCCTTAGCAAATCTCCTTCAATTTATCTGCTAAATTGTTTAGATGGGAAATCACATTTTTAGCTCTAGAATATGTGTGTGTGTGTGCGTGTGATTCCTTACATCTCCTTAAGTGTTCTTTCTTTGATCAATTTTTCATCTATCTCCTCAGTTTGACTTTACTGGGCATGTGTTCTGGTTGACTGGAGTGGTTTTCCTTTCTCTGACTGTCAGACAACCTTACAGGTATGTTAGTTGTTCTTGTCCACTTTCTCGACTCCTGTCTGGTGGCTGCCATGGTTTTTAGACAGCATTCCTGCAGGTGGTGGACGATGGAGCAGTCTCTTCTCCCAAGAGGCAACATGAAAAAGCCACCTGGCTGTGAAGTCCTGCTGGGTCAGCTGGAAGAAGCCAGCTTGCTCCCCAGCATCCCACCCTTTCCCAGCCTCAGGAGCAGGGAGAACTCTGTCCATGGGGTCAACTTCCTCAAGGTCCCCCAGGACCCAAGGAGATGTGGCACACTCATGTGGGACTGAGGTCATTGCCCCCAAGGGCCAAGATCTCTGAGACCAAGGTCTTCAAAAGAGACCTTGCTTTATGCAAAGCTCCCAGGGGTGGGGACTATGGGTGGAAAGGATTCTCCAGCTGACTTCCCCAGTCCACAGAGTATGAGATTCTCTTTGCTGGAATATTTATGGAGCGTAGAGCCTCACAAAGCTATTTGTCCCAGGAGAGGCAGAAAGCTTGGAGTTAAGAATGGAAAAGAAAGAAGTCATGTCCTCCTCAGCTTCCCACAGCCTCCCTCTGTGCTCAGCATTGTTTTTCATGACAAAAAGCTGGAAAGAATCTATCAAAAGGGAGCTGGCTAAATGTATTATAGTACATCCATACATAAAATGCTATACCGTTCCTTACAAAAAATAGGGCAAATCTATTATGCGCTGGTATAGATTGATATCCATGATACATAGTACAATTGTTGGGGGCAGGGAAGAAATTTCAAAGCATAATGAATTCTATGATCCCATTTTAGGAATATTCAATGGGTGTATGTATAGACATTAAGGCTTTTTGATTGCAAACAAGAAAAACTAGTTTTGATTAGCTTGAGCAAAAAATAAAATGTCTTTTGGATGAGTACTGAAGTAGCTGATGAATTGATGGCAAGTGTCGGACCACCAAGATTTAGGAAAGGAAAGGAAAAGACCTCAGTGGCAGCAGTGCACAGATCTTTTCTTCAGAGTGCTGCCGTCGAAGTGGCTCAGCTCCCAGCTCCCAGTCCCTCGGATGCTCTGTTGGAGAGAATCTGATTGTCTTAGCTTGAGTCAATTGCCCATTTTTGGATCAATTAGCATGTCTAACAAGGGTAGGTGATATGTAAAATATTTTCCAAAATCTCCAGAGATCCACCTCTGTGTATATTGGGCCATTCCCAAAGAAAGGAACATTATCGGGGGCCTGGCAGCAACCACACACACACACACACACACACACACACACACAGACACACTCACAGTCACACACAGACACATAGACGCACACAGATCTAAATATTCATCAGGCTGCTACTTCTAAAGGGTGGGGGTAGATATATGGAAAGAATGAAAAGGGCAGAATTTTTCTCTTTTTGCCTGAAACTCTTAAGATTTTTTATGGGGAAGGTAGGGAGGAAGGAAGGAAGGAAAGAAAGAAATTTCAAGCCCAAAATTTTGTCTGTTGGAAACAACTAGAATCCTTTTCAGCCACATCCTACATTTCTTCCAAGCATGGAGGAAGCTACTCAACCCAAACCCACAGACACGTGATTCCACAGGCAAGGTCTGCTGGGGCTGCTAAACTCCTGCTCTTCCTCGTCTCTTCTAGGCAGAGGAGTAATACCAAGATCCAACCCAAACAACAGACCATCCTTAGTAGTTAGCAATATGGTGTGGAAGAAATGTCATTGGATTTGGAACCAGAATACCTGTTCATGACTCTGACTGTTTGTCTGTAAAAGGTGGATAATAATTACTACTTTCTCTTCTCCTCTCATCTGCTCAATTTCCATATAGGAAGTATTAGTGAGACACCAATAAGAGTGAATATATTTATGGAATGTATTAGTCTCTTAGGGTTGCCATAAAAAAATACTGCAGACTGGGTGGCTGAAGAAACAGAAATTTTTCTTATAGTTCTGCAGGCTTGGAGTCCAAATTCAAAGTGCTATCAGGGTTGGTTTCTCCTGAGGCCTCTTTCCCTGGCTTGCAGATGGCCACTTTGTCACTATGTCCTCACTTGGTCTTTCCTCTGTACATGCATATCCCTGGTGTCTCTCCTTTTCTTTTCTTACAGATTTTATTTATTTATGAATGAATGACAGGACCTCACTCTGTCACCTAAGATGGAGTACAGTGGCACAATCATAGCTCACTGCAGCCTCAAACTCCTGGGCTCAACTGATCACCCTGCCTCAGCCTTCCAAGTGGCTGGGACTACAGGTGCACACCACATGCCTGGCCAATTTTTAAAAAACTTTTTATAGAGATGGGATCTCACTATGGTGCCCAGGCTGGTCTTGAACTTCAGGCATCAAGTGATCCTCCCACTTTGGCCTCTTAGAGTACTGGGATTATAGGTATGAGTCACCCACCTGGCCTCTCCCGCTTCTTACAAGGACACCAGTCATATTGGATTAGGGCCACATCCTTGTGACCATATTTAACCTTAATCACCTCTTTAAAGGCTCTATCTCCATGTACAGTCACATTCTAACACACTGGGGATTAGGACTTAAACATATGAATTTGGGGGAACGCAATTCAGTCTCTAACATGGAATAAAATAATACTATGCCCATTGTTTCAGTTCTGTTGTATATAAAACTAAACAAAAACATAGTGGCCTATGGCGATATTTTTATTATCTCTCATGATTCTGTGGATTGACTGGACTCAGTTGGATTGTTCTGCTCCATGTGATGTCTGCAGTCATCTGAGAGCTCAGTTGGGCTGGAGTACAAACTAGCTCACTTGCATGGCTGAATGTTGGTTCTGGCTGGTGGCTGGTGGCTTAGCTGGGGCTATCACCCAAAGAACCTCAATAGGCCTCTGTTCCATGTGGCCTCTCACGTGGCTTGGGCTTCTCCCAGCTTGAAGGCTTATTTCCAAGTGATGGGAAATAGAATCTGCTATTCCCTCTAAAAATTTTCCGGAGCTGTAAAATACTACTTCTACCCCACTGTATAGATTAAAACCAGTGATAAAGGCAGCCCAGACTCAAGAGTAGGACAAATGAGTTCCATCCTGATATAGGCGGTAGCATGCACATACAGGGAGGGAGAAGTTGATGGTGGCCACATCTGAGGACTAGCCACCACATGCATGCAAGGCATTGGAACCCTGTAGACATTCTACAAATATTCTACATTGGTAATGGCACAGATTTGGTTCCAGTTCATGACAAATATGTCTTGCCTCTTTTTGTCTTGGAAAATATCCCATACTTTCAGATTATTACTTAGCTATCAAACACTTCTGAACAAATCTAGAAAAATTACCTTTTGACTTTCACTCTTAATCACATAAACTATAAACATTTTCAATGTAAGATATTTCAAACAATGCAATTATGCTGAATAAGAAGTAAAAAATCCTTTTAGTATTCATTTCCTCCTTATCTCATTGTTGATACCACGATCTGCCACTACCTCTTAGAAAAAAATCAAAAATATTCTATTTTTGCCCACATACCAATTTCTCCTATTATTAACATCTTACATTTGTAGGTACATTTATTATAATTAATGGGTCAATATTCATACATTACTGTTAATTAAAGTGTGCAATTTATTCAGGTTTCCTCAGTCTTTAAGATTTCTTTTGTGTTCTACAATTTCATCCAGGACACCATATCAAATTTAGTTGTCTTGTCTCCTTGGACTCCTCTACACTGTGACAGTATCTCACATTTTCCTTGTTTTTGATATCCTTGGTAGCTTTGAGGAGAACTAATCAGGTATTTTGTAGGATGCCCTGTACTGGGATTTTTTCTGATGTTTTTCTCATGATTATACTGGATATGGGTTTGGGGGAGAAAAGCTTCAGAGATAAAGTGTCATTTTCCTTAAGTCACATCAAGGGCATATATTATAAACATGACACATGTCTGTTGATGTTGACCTTGATCACTTGACTGAGGTAGTGTCTGTCAGGTTTCTCACCACAAAGTTACTCTTCTCCCATCCCTTTTCCATTCTTCAGAAGGAAGGCGCTCTGTGAACCCCACACATCAGCAGTAGGGAATTATGCTCCCCTCCTGGAAGGCTGAGTGTTACAGGAATTATTTGGAAATCTGTACAAGAGATTTGTCTTTTTAGTTTTTTTAATTATGTATTTATATCAGTATGGATTTGTGGATATTTATTTTGTATGTTGGGTTATAATCCAATACTATTTATTTGTGCAAATCGTTTCAGCTTTGCCTATTGGGAGCTCATTCCATTGTCTCCTGTGACCCTTTGCCCTACCCTAAACAATGGTTTGGTTTTGAGCACCTCCTTACTTTCTGGCACTAAAAGATGCTTCAGGCTCAACTTATATATTTCTTGTCCCGGTCTTAGAATCATCCATTTCTCCAAGGATCCCTGGTTCCTTTTTTGGAGAATGGTGTTAAAAACCAAGACCTAAGTGATCAATGTTCTTCTTCAAAAATGTAAAAAAATTCTCTACCTTGGTATCGTTTATCCAATCTGAGCCAACCATCACTTACTGATGTTGGTTAGCTGAAGCCACCTGGCTTCTTGTATATGTACACTTTGTAGTAGCTTCTCTCTCCCATTCTTCCCAGAAAATTAAGATTTTTTAAAACTTCCATTGGAATAAGCCTTCTTATTTAACAACCTGAGTATAGTGAATTAAGGAATAACTTTTGAGAAAACTTAAAGCACTGGGATAAAATTGGGCATTACAGAAATCCATTTCTATTTCCTGTCAACGATATGATCAATTTTCTTCAAATTTCCCATGGAGATACAAATACATCCTACATTGCTCCTATGATTGTGTGATGGCAGTTTGATCTCACTAACAAGCAGATTTCTAGAATTGTTCATTCTACAACACTCAAAAATGTTGTGTTGAAAGCTGATTCATTAAAATAAAATCAAGCAGTGAACACTTTAAAGAATGGTCCCTAAAACTATTAGAAGTCTGACATCAGATCAGAGATGTAAGTCCCTTTGCAGTGCCCATGGTGGTGTGTGCTGCCATGTCTAGCCTTCTAGCACCCCACAGAGTACAGAAATCCTCATGGGACTTTTCCTGTGAAACTACCACAAACTTGTCATTTTTTCCTATGTCCTTTTCACATAACTTGCTTCTTTAGTTCTTATCAGGCAAACGTTCTTTGCCCTCCCCTGCCCCTCCAGGCCTTTCCTGTCTCTTTCCCAGTGGGTGGAGCCATCTTGCTTATGATTTGCCACATAGCCTCTTCCTTTTATTTTGATATGCCTTCTGTTTCTACTTCTTTTATGGAGCTTAAGCAGATAAAATAGAATTAGCAAATACAGTCCCAGCAAGCATCACTCATATTTTTGCTCAACTCAAATTGTAAAAGCAAGAAACACAAGATGAAAATAGTTTATCCCACCCTCAGTACAAACTGGTTCCCTTCTTGTATCAAAATGTAAGCAGGTAGAACATGTGCACAAAGGAAAACATATGGTTTTAAAGTCAGCAGAATGGGACTTGAATCCTGGCCTAACCATTCACCATGTGATCTTGGACAAATGGTGCACCTCTCTGAAGATAATTTTTCACATCTACGAAATAATATATAACATATTTAACCTATAGACTAATGTTATTATAATTGAAATAATAACTTCCTATATCACAGAGTGGCTGCAAAGTTGATTATTTAAGTCATATAATAAATAGTTCCTTCTCCTTCCTAATAAAGTCTGTGTGGGAGAAAATTTCCCATAAGTTGCCCAAGATTTGTTACTACTGTGCAGCCAAGTATTACTCTCCAATCTGTTAAGCAGGAGTCATAGAATGCTAAAAGTGTTCATTTTGTGAAGGAGGAAACTGTGACCCACAGGGGTGTGGTGATTTGCCCAAGGTCAAGCCATGGAAGACTAGGATAAGACTCCAGAAGCCTTCCAATTCATTCATGGAACATTTACTCAACATCTACCATGTGCCACATGCCATGTCAGTACCAGGAATATAAACCTGAAAAAGGCATAGAGTTCAAAAGCTTTTAGGAGAGATAAATACATTCAACAAACCATAATTTGATGTGATGTGTGCTAATATTGCTCCTATTGGAGAAATGTAAAGCTCAGAGCTGCCTCCACACCAGAATTTAAATGTGAAAATCAATTGATTCTGACTAAAGAGGCTACACAATGCTTCAGGTGGAATCATAATGGAAGGGAAATGACTTATTACAGACTCTCCCCTCACCCTAAGTCCTCCTTCAGTCACTCATTTATAATACTCTTTCAGCCAACAGATACCTGCTTAAACAGATACTTGTAGAAGACCTACTATGGGCATATAACCAAGGATATAGAAATGAACATAGTAAGATAGCTGCCTCAAAAGCCAGGAATTGAAGAAATATAAATTGAAAGCGTTCTGGGCTTTTATTGTGTACATTTTAAAGAAATCTTAGAAATAGTCTAAACTTAAATTTGATGCCTTAAAGCAGATAAATAAAGTACTAGTATTAGAAACTTATTACTTCAAATATATATCTTCAATATAGAAGAATCTTCTTTAGAACAGGATGATTTGAAAGGTGATTCTAATAACTTGGTCAAGATTCATATTTACTCTTTGGCTATCATGAATAAGCACTCTAAATTGCCATGGTTGAGAATTGATTTCTAATGCATGTCAACATCATTGAGGATTTTCAAATCTCAAATCTTTCTCTGACCCTGAAATATAAATGATAAACTTTATTTATATGTTTATATGATTTTTTTTCACCAAGTCACAGTAACTCAACTAGTTCACCACTGTTGAAATACAATTATAAAGTTATCAAATTAATGTTACAACAAAATCAACATATATTAGTGGGATTTTCTTTGTTTTTACTTTTATCTTCTAAACTGTTTTCTTTTAAAATAAGACAACCTCCAAAATGCAAGGATGGTAGTGTCAGCATATAAAAGAACCAGTGGACTAATCAATTTTTGCTTTTTAGCATTATCTGCAGGGCCTAGATAAACATTATTTATTCATTTTTATTTGAAACCAGCTTCACGGAACTTTACTAAAGGGATGTGAGATACTGCTTTATTTCTATAAATATCTGCTGGTAGTGAATATAGCATACAGGAGAGAAGTGTTGTTTTCAAAGATTTATAATGACCTCAATTACAATACTTTGAAGATAGGAAGTGGAGAGAATAATAAATATTCTGTTGATGGCTTTCCTCAAGCCTTGTTAAGGCCTCTCTTACCCCAAACATCTCCAGTCTGTATTAAGAGAGAAAGAAGAAAAAGGGCCCATGTTCTTTTATAAATTTCATTTTGTGATATCAAGAGGTATGCAATGGATAGCAGAACTGTCAAAACAAATTGTGATAGGAAAAACTCCTTTTAAATCACAATGTCTCCATACAATATTTGCACAGCCTAATCTGAAATTACCCATTCAAGTCACGAAGCCTACCTTCCATAAGAAGGTATTACAACGCACCCTAAACATGAATTTTAGGCCACGTTATTTTGATATAAGAACTTGTGTTCATTAGAAATAATGCCTTTCCCAGGGAGGCTTGATTACAGGAAAACCTTTCTTAAGTAAATGCACCAGGAATGGCAAAAATCAATTGCCCTGTAGAAAAGCTCTTTCCCTAAAGGTCAAATCCACTTTAACTATAAAGTACAGGGAGTTATTTATAAAACAGTAGTTCAAAAGTAGTGAAATATTCCATAGTTCCTTTTTTCCCTTTAATTTATAATGACAACATCACATACAAAATCCACAGCTCTTCTTGAGATTTGCATATGAATGCTAAATAATAAAACTACTTAGAGATCAAACTCTATCAGTGATACCAGCACTACGGAAGTGAGAGTATCACTTACTATATCTCTTAACATACTCTGCTCATCTCAATAGTACTTTCTATTGTTAAAAAATAAGGTAAGATTATTTATATTATAAACTGTAACTTTTGATACATAGTCTCTCTTCTTACACCTCTAACTTTCTTCTATCTTTCTATTATTGCAATTTTTGGTACACCTGCCTCTCACTGAATATCTGGTATAGATCAGGAGATATTTCTGTGAAATATAGGAAAAGGAACAGTATCATTTGTGCGTATGGAATTTTAAAGTATTCCACCAATGATAATTGTTACAGTAATTCCTTCATTTGTACTGGGGTAACAGAATAAGAGCTAAAGTAGAATAAAGCTGGCATCTTTTTTGTGACAGTTAACAGCATTTGGAAAGATTCATGCATCACCCAATGAAGCCATCTATTCTAATTACTTATAAAAGCTGTCTTTGAAGAGAAAATGCTGCCACAGATCATATGGTCTTTACAGTTTTGACCTCTTTGGCTACACAGCAAACAATATTTTTTTTTTTCTCAGACTGAACCACCTCATCAGATATCAGAGCAAGCTAGTGTGATCTGTTTGCTTCTATGCTTTTGAGATGTGAATATGCAGGTTCCATATCTCAAGTGTGTCCTCAAAGCCCTCCCACTTCTCAACCAATTAGCAAAGAACAATTGCTTGGTAGCTTTATACTCCTTTCAAATGATCCATTTGTCTATTAGAATGCAAATCGACTATGTGCCTGCTCTGTGCCAGCCGTTGGACCCCTCTGAGCAGAGCTTAACAATCTTCCCACCCAGGCCCGGGCCTCCTATCCCCCTTGGCAAGCTCCAGTCATTGCAGAGCTTCCTATTGCCTCAGCCTTGAGCCTTAAACCTCTCTTCTGTCCCTTCACACTCAGCGCCACCTCTTCACTGACTCCTTCCAGAGAAACTAACATCTCACCCACCAGAGACGTGAATTATTTTGTCAGAGTAACCTGCCCAGCCTATAACCAGGAGACTTGAGCGCTTCTGACCACCAGGAATGGCAGACATCAATCTTTTGGAAACTTTGAGGCCTTCTAAATTCACCTTTCCATACTCTCCTATAATCCTTGTTCACTACTCAGGTGTCATCTCTTTTCTTTCCAACTTGCTCTAGACTTCTCCCTCACACTCCTTTTCTGCCTCTCTCTGCCCAGCCTTCTGCAAACATGTTCCACAGTTAACAAAATCCCCCATATCCTCAGCCACTTCCCTAAAGACTCCAATCCTTGGCCCTGACACCAGTCTCCTTCTCTAGGAGGCTACAGCCCCTCTAGTGGAGGCTGCATATCCTCTGAGTACCCAGAGTCTGGAAGAAGGGTTTCATCTTGTGTGGTTGGTTCACACATCACCTCCACACCATTCATCCTCTGCCATCAAGGAAGGCCTTTGAGCCTCTTCCCATCACTGTCTTGCCTCACTGTCCTGTTGTACGGGGTAGGGTTTTATTTCCACCCTTGGCCTCCATTCAACCTGGGTGGGTGCCCATACCAAGGTATGACTGTCTAACACGCTGATCTCTGCCACAAAGTCCTCTGGTTGATCAACAAACCTACTTCCTGTTCTTCCTGGGCACTCATTTTCCCAGACTCCCTGGGACACAGCCATGGCCATTGGATTGATGTCCAGCTAGTGGAATGTGAGCATAAGCTATACAGGCCACCTTCTGGCTTGGGCCACAGAAACCTTTCATGTGTGATACCTGTGCCTTTTCCCCCTTCTGCTGACTACAGTGGAGAACCTCAAGGTGGACTTGAGACTCACTTGTCGAAGATGTCAGAGACACCAGGTGAAAGGAGCCTGGGTTCTTGAATCACCACTTGGAGAAGAGTTGCCAAGAAGGAATATCCACTCCAGCCTATTATGTAGTGAAAACCAAACTTTTGCTGTGTTAAGTCATGGAAATTTTAGAGTTTATTTGTTATAGCAACTAACTATTGCCTTAACTAAAAAGTCTCATCTCAAATGACCTTGACTCCATTTCAGTCACCCATCCCACAACCACAAATCACACAGCGAGAAGCAACTGAAATCACAAATCAGTCATTTTCCTTTCTGATGAGTCTCCTCTCCCTCCAGTTCTTTCTTCATAACCGCCCCCCCACAACACACACATGCCAGTTCTTTAACCTCACTGAGCCTCCAACCCCTTTCTTATCTCTCTCTCCTCATCAGCCACCTCTTGTCTTCCCTCCATTCCCTCTTTGCCTCAGTCACACTCTTACCAAGATCTTCAACTCCTTTGTGCGTGGCACAGTGAATGCATCTGGAAAATCCTCCGCCCTGTGTGAGTCCAGTGATCCACCTTCCCCTGCTCTCTCCTCCAAGGGCTGGTGCTGCTAAAGAAAACCACGCCTCCGCGTCAAGTGATTTGCGGGCAGTGACCTGAGCTGGCCGCAGTCGCCAGAGAGCCCTGCTGTGCATGTTATCTCCTCTTCTGTGCTGCTCCCCTCAAACCACTGGCTCTGTGCCCTCCCCAGCTGTGTACCCCTAGCCCATACTCACAGCATTTTCCTCCCACCGCTCCTTCCCCACCTAACTCCCAGCTCAAAGGGAGAGCTGGGCCACCTCCCATGTTAGCCCATCCCTCCCTAATATTCTCTTTCCTCTCTCCACTAGCCTTCCAGACACCATTTCCTCTGCAGTGCCCCATTCTGTGTCCTTCTCTGCATGTTCCTCCCCACCCCCACCCTCAGTCCCACCAGCCCTCTATTGATTGCGCTCTCCTGCCTCCCTAGACAAGCCTCCTGAGAGAACACCCTCCCTGCTGCCTCCCCTCCTCCTTCTACCACTGACACCTGCTTCCGTTGTGCCAGTGACACCAGTCTCATCAAGGTCACCAATGACCTACTTGTAAAGTCCAATGGATGCTTTTCAGTTCTCACTGTATTTGACCCCTCAGTGGCATCTTGTAGTGCTGACCATTTCCTCTCTTTGAAACAATATTTTCTCTTGGTTTCAATGGCTTCTTACTCTTCTGGTTTTTCTCCTACTCTCTGGCCATGCCTTCTCCATTTATGTCTCCATTTAGCCACTTCTTTTTTAAAATGTTCCTCAGAGCTTTTTTTGCCTCAGACATTCTCATGTTTGTCTATATGCACACTTGCTGGGCAATCTTATCCACTGTCATATCTTCAATGGTTCTTTTATCTGATGATTCCCAAATGAAAATATTCATTCTGGATTCCTCTCCTGCATGAAGGAGTCATATATACAACTTCATATTGAACATCTCTCTATTTAGATGTACCTACAGCAATTTAATCTCAAATTTTCTAAAGTTGAACTCATGATTTACCCTCTCCATGCCCCTAAACTTTTCTGCTACTGTTTCTATTCCAGCAAAAGGCCTCTCCATCCACAAAGGAGCCTGAGCCCAGAAATTTAAGAGTCAGCCTTGACCCTTCTCTTTCCCTCAACTCCTACATCAATCTATCAAGTCCTGTAGATTCTTCTAAATGCCTCCCAAATCTGCTCACCTGTTTCAAATTTCCACTGTCAATATTGTAGTCTAGGCTACCATTATTTCTCATCTTCAGTAGCCCAACAGCTTCCTAGCTAGTCTCCAGGCTCTCCTTTTTCTCCTTCTGAATTCATTATTCACATGGGTAGAGTGATCTCTGCCTCAAATGTGACTATGAGTAGCTCCCATTCCCCTTGCAATGCTCTGCTGACTGTCCCCTTCCCTTAATATCATAGTTCCTAGACTCCACCCCACACTTACAGAAGCAGAATCTACCAGAAAAGTTCATGAAGATTCTTGTGATGACCCTCACACAGGGCACTTACTAAATTTACTTGGACTCTTATCTGGAGAATCTAGCTCAGTTTAAGGTGGGGTCTGGAAATATGTGGCTTAACAAGTTCCCATGTGCCTGACACTTATTGTCAGGATTATTTGGAAGACATTTCTCTGGCCTGTAAGCTCCAGGAAAGCTGTGATCATTTCTACCTCTTCCATAATTGTATCCATTACATTCAGACACTAGCATGATGTATATATGTGTCACAAGAACGAAGAGAGGAAGAAAGAGAGGAAACAGCATGTGAGATGATTATGACTTATGCAGTGTAGTCGATTTACTGGAGTTTATAATATAGCTCCCCGAGAGTTCAATCAGTAAAAGTCAATACAAAAAGGATAATTTAACCATATGGATAGGTAACCCAAATATGTTTATGGAGAAGAATCTAGTTAAGGTAACCATGCTTAGAATACAATGGCTATATCTAGTGTTTCTCACATTTTAGTAACCTCTTTAAAAATAAACCTTTCTGATGGACCCCAGGATTGATCTATATTGTTTTTATTATAATGTTTCTTGAATGTGTCTAAAACTATAATGCCGGCTGGGCGCGGTGGCTCATGCCTGTAATCCTAGAACTCTGGGGGGCCAAGGCGGGCAGATCCTTTGAGCTCAGGAGTTTGAAACCAGCCTGAGCAAGAGAAAGACCCTGTCTCTACCAAAAATAGAAAGAAATTAATTGGCCAACTAAAAATACATAGAAAAAATTAGCCGGGTATGGTGGCACATGCCTGTAGTCCCAGCTACTTGGGAGGCTGAGGCAGAAGGATTGCTTGAGCCCAGGAGTATGAGGTAGCTGTGAGCTAGGCTGACGCCATAGCACTCTGACTCAGGCAACAGAGACTCTGTCTCAAAAAATAAAAAAAATAATTAAAAAATAAAATAAAATAAAACTATAATGTCTTATACCTATAGATTTTATATTATTGCAAACTAAAACAAACAAAATCAAACAAAATTGTAAAGCTGATAAAATTCAAGTTAACAACATTAATTTAATGTGGTAGCTGAAACTAAATTGCTTCTTATCATGTGATTATCATACTGTTTGACAAATAGCAGCCTCAGTGTTTGGCCTGACCTGCTATTTTGTATATGATTCAATTCTTCTGCAACTCTCACTTATAAAGTGGCCATCCATATAAAACAACATTTATTCTCATATTCAATTTTTTTAGATTATTATTGAAATGAAAACATATATGGAAAGTTTTCATAGAGAAGTATTCTACCCCAGAGAGTGTACCCATGGATTCCACTTTAAGAAACACCTCTGCAGCTAATGGATGGATTTTCCAACTTGCCCAAATGGTGATTGCTTGCGTTTATGCTCCCTTACTAAGCAGGAGGCCACATAGTAACTTGGGTTAGCATCTAGTCCCAGAAACTAGAATGCTTATCCTCAGTTATTGTTTTAGTCGAACGAGTTGATTCTAGAATAGGGGTATCCATATCCAAAGTGTGAAAATGTTGGAGGGTAAGCAACCTCTGTCTGGGAGATTGGCCACAGGCCTGGTGGAAGTGTACACAAGGTGGCTTTCCGGCTTCCTGATCCTCCTCTTAAAGAGCCGTTCGTTCCTTTGCTGTGACCCTGTACCAGGGGCCTTCTGTGAATGCCCTCGCTTTACCCCACGTGTTCGCTTCAGAAAGGAGAGGGTGACCAGCCTCCTGAGAGCTTTGTTCTCAGTCAGATTTACAAACTGGCAGTCAGGTGTGTGCGTGAGAGTCTCTCGAGAACTCAGATAATGCGAATCCAACCCCAAAGGCCTCACCACCTTCGGAAGGAAATAACTATACCGACTGCTATTGGAAGGATTAAACAAGACAGTGTCTGCAAAGTGCCGGGGCTCTCTCCTAGGGTGAAGTAGAGTCCCTGTTCTCAATGGATGGGGAAAGGGGCAATCAGATCCCTAACTCTATGCTGAGATGTCTTTTGATTGGTGTGGGGGTGGGGTAGGAGTGAGCACAGGACTGAATTTATATCAATGTGTTACATAATTTTTAAGTCATCTCTAATGCATTTATAAAGCATTGATTAAAAAAAAAAAGATAAACCGAGTTTGGGATTGGTTGGGGTTTTTTGTTGTTGCTGTTCTTAGTTTTTTTTGTGTGTGTGGGAGGACTGGACCGCAGCAGTCCCCGATAAAACTTTAGTGGGTTCTGCCTCAGTCTCCTCTGCTTTGGCCTTTTGAACACTATGTAGAGTGGAAAATAATTTCCCAAAGAGTCTAGACCACATTTAAGGATCCTGGGCAAAAATATTCATTGAATCATGATGCTTATCTGACTCCCAGAAACAAGAACCATCAACCTCACACTATGCCTCATAGTGATGCCATTTTTGCATTATCTGTCTCTTTGAACTATTATAGAATATTTACCAAGATTAGGAGATTAGGATCAAAGAATTGCCCTAACTTGGTAAATCAAGACCTTTTTGCATTGTTGATAAACATTTTTTTTTCCCTGAACATCATGATATTGTAATATTTATAGCACCCTAAAGTACCTAACTTTCTATGGGTCAAGGAAGTTATTGTTTCAAACTACTGTCAAAGGAATTTCCAAGACACTTTTAGGGAACACTTCAAAATTCATGCTGGGTCCATCTTTCATTGCATTTCCTTTTTGCAAAGAAGCACAAATCTGCTGAAAGCATCATACACATGCTGGCCAAGTCATTTTGAGCCCTTGTCATTGTTTTTCACAGAGCAAGCTAGAAGTTAAAGAGGACTAGCTTCATTTTGTTAGGAGAGCCCTGGAATCCATCCACCACGGTTCCCACCCTGATACTTTTGGCAAATTCTGTTTGTGAGAAAAACTATCAATTCATTCTTACTTCTGTTATTTGAGTGGCAGCCCATGCTCTGAAGTCATATGACCTGAGAGCAAATGACAGAAGCACACACACAATGAGGAAAACTCACCCCACTTCCCACGGGCTCAGTGTGGTTGAATCCTCCAAAATGTGTTCCCAGTCATAGTCAAGCACCATATTTTAAGCTGCACCTATTTTAAAGGCTGAGGAGAATTGCTGGGAGATTATGGCTACCATTTACAGCTGAGATTCACAGACTCAGATAAAGACCACCTTTACAGGCAATTGAAAAATGAACCTGAACACATTTAGTATCCTGTGAATAGGAAGTTGAATGGAAACAAAAAAAAAGTCAAGAGGCCTTTGGCATTTCACCAACATGGTCAGTTCTGGGAATTCATCATTATCTCTGACGTGTGAAGCCAGCATTGGATTATTCTAATAGACCCACATATTATTTTTGATATCACTTACCCAGATAACTAACATGTGGTCATAGGAAACAGATATGTGGTCAAATAATTAAGATACAATATAATAAGGACTCTAAGAAAAGTGAGTATGGGGTGCAATAGGAGGATAATAGATATTATAAGAGAGTGGTTTGAGTAGAGAGATGGAAATTGGCACATGCTGAACACCCAATGAACATTTGTTCCATGAAATGTATGTTGTACATTTTAGCTGGGCTTTATAGGATGAATAGGAGTTGGCTGGACAGAGAAGAGGAGAAAGAAAACAAAGGGGAGGAAGTAGTTCAAGAAAAAGCCACCTAGATATAAAAGCTTGCACAATTCTAAGGAATAATGGAGACATGATATCAAAATCATAGAGGTAGAAGGAGCTCAGGTATTACCTAGTCTAACCCTGTGATTTTACACGAGGAGAGAAGATGAAGTGATCATCTGTATTTTGAGAGTTGGGGATTCCCAATCTTATTCTGAAAACTGGTAAATACAAGGAAAAAAAACATTTATCCTGCTTTTACTATACAAATCATACCTCAGGCATTTCTTTGAACCAACAGCAACATATGGACCTTGCTTGGATACTGATCTGTACAAAGTGTAAAGAAAAAATCAGGGCAGTTTGACTCTGACTCTAATATTTGATCATATTAAAGAGTTATTACATTTTTTGGAGTGATACTGATATTTGGTTATATCTACAGAAAAGATTCTCATTTTGTAGGGATACATACTAAAATATTTAAAGATGAATGATATGATATCTGGTACATGCTTTGAATAATCCAGTGTGAGCCAAGAAGGAGGAATTTAGATAAAACAAGATTGGACATGAGTTGATAACTCCTAAAGCTGAGTACACAGAAGTTTATCAAACTAGTTTCTCTACTTTTATATATCTTTAAAATTTTCCATTGTAATAAGTTAAATAAACAGAATGCTTGCCTGAAAGTCAGAACTGGAGTCTCAGTCTTCTTCCCAAGAGCTTTTGCCTCTAGAACTTACAGCTGCCAAGATTAATATTTATAATTCTTATAGTTAAATTTTCAGCATTTTTATCTGTTAAAAGGATAATGATGAAGCCAGTTGCAGTGGCTCATGCCTATAATCCCAGCACTTTGGGAGGCCAAGGTGGAAAGATTTCTTTTTCTTTTTTTTCCAGCATATTAAGGGGGTACAAATGTTTAGGTTATGTGTATTGCCCTTGCCCCATCTCCCCGCTCGAGTCAGAGCTTCAAGCATGTCCATCCCCCAGATGGTGCACATCGCACTCATTATGTATGTGTGTACCCATCCCCTCCTCCCCCCCCCCCATCTGCCCGACACCAGATAAATGTTATTCCTATATGTGCATTTAGGTTTTACCAGTGAAACCAATTTGCTGGTGAGTACATGTGGTGCTTATTTTTCCATTCTTGGGATACTTCATTTAGTAGAATGGGTTCCAGCTCTAACCAGGAAAATAGGAAAGATTTCTTGAAGCTGGGAGTTCGAGACTAGCCTGGGCAACATGGCGAAAACTCTGTCTCTATAAAAAATTTTAAAAATTCATTGGGTGTGATGGAATATGCCCATAGTTCTAGACACTTTGGAGACCGAGGCAGGAAGTGAGCCCAGAAATGAGAGGCTGCCATGAGCTATAACTGCATCACAGCACTCAAGCCTGGGTGATAGAGAAAGATCTAGTCTCCAATCCCCTGAAAAAAGGGTAATGATAAAATAATAGCTGACACTGAGAATGAGAATGTATTAATATATGGACTTTAGCATGCTTCTCAGTAGTGCATTATGCATATTAACTCATTTAACCCTCACAATTGTATGTAGTTCATTATTTTTTTATTTTTTTGAGACAGAGTCTCACTTTGTTGCCCAGTTAGAGTGTTGTGGTGTCAGCCCAGCTCACAGCAACCTCAAACTCCTAGGCTCAAGCAATCCTCCTGCCTCAGCCTCCTGAGTAGCTGGAACTACAGGCATGCACCACCATGCCCAGCTAATTTTTTCTATATATTTTTAGTTGGCCAATTAATTGCTTTCTATTTTTAGTAGAGACAGGGTCTCACTCTTGCTCAGGCTGGTTTTGAACTCCTGAGCTTGAGCGATCCTCCTGCCTTGGCATCCCAGAGAGCTAGGATTACAGGCGTGAGCCGCCGCGCCTGGCCTGTAGTTTATTATAACCCCATTTTACAGATGAGAAAAATGAGAGACAGGTAAGTAATTTATCCAAGGCCTCACTGGTAGAAAATGGATAGTGGACCAGACTCAGTGGCTCATGCCTGTACTCCTAGCACTCAGGGAGGCCGAGGTGGGCAGATCCTTTGAGCTCAGGAGTTCGAGACCAGCCTGAACAAGAGCAAGACCCGGTTTCTACTAAAAAAAATAGAAAGAAATTAGCTGGACAACTAAAAAAAAAAAAAAAGAATATATATATATATATATATATATATATAAAATTAGCCGGGCATGGTGGTGCATGCCTGTAGTCCCAGCTACTTGGGAGGCTGAGGCAGAAGGATTGCTTGAGCTCAGGAGTTTGAGGTTGCTGTGTGCTAGGCTGATGCCACAGCACTCTAGCCTGGGCAAGAGTGAGACTCTGTCTCAAAAGAAAAAAAAGAAAATGGATAGTGAATATCTGATCCAGAAATACACTTAAGCAATATACAATGTGCTTCTTAAGAATACGTACATGTACACATGGAAGAAAAATCTATTGGCTTTAGTTACATGCTGTATCACTTATTAATTGCCACATAACAAACCACCCCAAATTTAGCAGCTTAAAACAATATCTATTATTTCTCACAATTCGGTAGATTGTCTGGCCATTTCTATTTTTGCCTGGGCTATTCATGAGGCTGCATTCAGCTGGAGGGGCAGCTGGGACGACTAGTTCTCTCCTCCGTGGCAGGGAACTGGGAGAAAGATGAGAGGAGAGCCCCTATGGACTAGATTTTGTGCTTTTTAAATATTAATTTTAGCTTATTAAACTTCATATGCAAATAGGTTGAAAAGATAATTATTTCTAAAAATTTTGGAATATACCTGCAGCCCCCCCAAGCCTTCCCTACCTCCCTCCATCCAGCTCCCTATTTTCACCTCTGTCCCCCTAGTTTTTAACATGCTCATTTATGCCTTCTCTTGCCTGCCCATCAGCCCTGCAACCTGATTACATCTCCATTCTTTATTAAAACATGCAGTGTTTTATCTGTATCATTTGCTCTTGAGCCAAATAGTGTACTAAGATTGTACTTCCTTTCTTTTACTATTTTTTTCTGTAGCTAAAAAATTACCTCATTTTAAAATTACTTTAGTATTTAAAAAAATAGTTCCTACACACTGTAACTACTCTATAAAATATCTCTTAGCACTAATTTTTACATAGTCAAATCTGCCAAAAAAATCTATTTCCCTTCCCCTATTTTGTTACGTATTGCTTTTGGTTTTGGTTTTTAATGAAGAAATTCTTCCAGGAGCTCTCTGTTCAGCTCTAGGTTGGACTGTTCTCTCTTTAGGCCTGTTGCCCAGCTGTAGACCTGGGGCCTCTCTTGCCAGCATCTTGGGAATTTTCTTTGCATCTCCACTGCATTTTCTGTTTCCTGCATCCCTCTTTCCTGGTTAACTTCTTCATTGCACAGTGGAAGTGAAGATATATTCCAATAGCACTCACTCTGGGAAAGGGTGAACAAGAGATTCTTGTTTTCAAAATCTGCAAGTCTAATAGTATCTTCATTCTATCCTTATAGTTGATTGATAGTCTGGGTGCAGAATTCTAGGATAAACATTATTTTCCCCCCAGTAATTTGAAGCACTTGCTGACTCTTAGTTAGCTGCTACTCCTGCTGCTGCAAGGACCAGCAATGCTCTGATTCTTGATTCTTTGAGTATGGACTATTTTTTTCAGAACCTTTTCTTTAGCCTGGTTTTCTGAAATTTCAAAATAATGTGCATCAGTATGGATCTTTTTTTTTTTTTTTAATTCATTGTGCTGGACAATGGGTGGGATTCTTCTAGTTCTTAAGTCTAAAAATCTTGTACTCTTTTTTTGATAATCCTGTCCCTCTCCATTTTTTTCCTTTTCTTTCTTTCTGGAACTCCTATTATTCAGATATTGGACAGTTTATAATACGTGACCTTTGAATGCTCTCGTCTTCTCTTTCCTGTTGCACCACTGTGCTCTCACTCTCAGGGAGACTTCCCAGGCTTCAACTTCCAAGGCATATGTTAATTTTTTTCATTTCTATTAACGTATCTTTATAAGAAGTTCTTATTTTCTGATTATTCCTTTTTATAGCATATTCTTCTTATTTTATGAAAGCAAGAGTTTCTTGTATCTCTCTGAGAATGTTCATTATAATTTCTTTTGAGTTTTCTTCTGCTCCCTGAATTGTCTCCAGTCCCCTTGGCTTTGTGTGTGTGTGTGTGTGTGTATGTGAGAGAGAGATTTGTTTGTTTGGGCCTTTACCTTTACAAATGTCTGGTGACTCTTGGCTCTGTATTTATATTAAAGAGTCAAGCAATCAAAAGCTAACTAGAGGCCGGGCGCGGTGGCTCACGCCTGTAATCCTAGCTCTTGGGAGGCCGAGGCGGGCGGATTGCTCAAGGTCAGGAGTTCAAAACCAGCCTGAGCAAGAACGAGACCCTGTCTCTACTATAAATAGAAAGAAATTAATTGGCCAACTGATATATATATAAAAAAAATTAGCCGGGCATGGTGGCTCATGCCTGTAGTCCCAGCTACTAGGGAGGCTGAGGCAGAAGGATCGCTCGAGCCCAGGAGTTTGAGGTTGCTGTGAGCTAGGCTGATGCCACGGCACTCACTCTAGCCTGGACAACAAAGTGAGACTCTGTCTCAAAAAAAAAAAGCTAACTAGAACCCCTGTGTGCATAGAAAGGCATGCCCACTGGTGGGCTTCCTATAGATGAGTCACGAGATGAGCTGGGGGAAGGATGTGGAGAAAAGGGAACTCTCATACACTGTTGGTGGTTCAAATGTACAGACACTATGGAGAATAGTATGGAGGTTTCTCAAAAAACTACAAATAAACTTTATGGCATGGTGGGCCTAAAAAAGAAACTAAAAATAGAACTGTCATATGATCCAGCAATCACCCTACTGGGCATTTATCCAAAGGAAATGAAACCAGTATATCAAAGAGATATCTGCACTCCCGTGTTTATTGCAGCGCTATTCACAATAGCCAAGATATGGAATCAACCTAGATGTCCAACACCAGATGAATGAAGAAAGAAAGTGTGGTACATTATACACAGTGGAATACTATTCAGCCGTAAAAAGGAATGAAATCTTGTCACTTGTGACAACATGGATGGAACTGGAGGACATTGTGTTAAGTGAAATAAGCCGGGAGCAGAAAGTTAAATACCAAATGGTCTCACTCATATGTAGAAGCTAAAAAAAGTTTATTTCATGGAAGTAAAAAGAACAGAGGACAATAGAGGCTGGGAAGGGTAGGGGGAAGGGGAAATAGGGAGGGATTTGTTGAAGGATATAAAATTACAGCTAGAGGCCGGGCGCTGTGGCTCACGCCTGTAATCCTAGCTCTTGGGAGGCCGAGGCGGGCGGATTGCTCAAGGTCAGGAGTTCGAAACCAGCCTGAGCAAGAGCGAGACCCCGTCTCTACTATAAATAGAAAGAAATTAATTGGCCAACTGATATATATATAAAAAAATTAGCCAGGCATGGTGGCGCATGCCTGTAGTCCCAGCTACCCGGGAAGCTGAGGCAGGAGGATCACTCGAGCCCAGGAGTTTGAGGTTGCTGTGAGCTAAGCTGACGCCACAGCACTCACTCTAGCCTGGACAACAAAGTGAGACTCTGTCTCAAAAAAAAAAAAAATTACAGCTAGATAGGAGGAATAATTTCTAGTGCTCTATATCACTGTAGGATGACCATAGTTAAAAAATAATATGTAGTTTCAAATAGGTAAAAGGAGGATATTGAATGTTCCCAACACAAATAAATGATAAATATTTGAGATGATGGATATGCTAATTACTCTGATCACATCACTATGCATTATATGTATCAAAACATAACTATGTACCCCAGAAATATGTACAATTATTAAATATAAATTAAATGAAAGTTAAATCTAAAAAAAAGAGATAAGCTAAGATTTTCATTGAGGAACCCCAAACATCAGTAACTTCAGGGGTTTTGCCTTCAGTTATCTTGAATCCTAGGCCTTTCTTGGGCTTCTATGAGGCAATATGGCTTCTTATCAGCACTTAGTTTGAATTTCCTCCTCTTTGCTAAATTATTTACAGTTCTTCTATCTGCTTTCTCTATCCATGTATTAGTAGTAGGAAAGATGTTTTCTAGTTTAATAAAAAATTGAGTTTGTGTTTTTGTTTATTCTTCCTCTTGTAGTTTAGGAGATTTTTAGAGGAAATGGGGCAGACACATCTTTACTCCACCACCTAGGGCTAGATTTTAGAGAAATTTTCATGGGAAGTGCAAAGCAGGAAAGACAAAGATTTGGGGGCTGTGGTAGGCAGAGTTCTAAAGATGCCCTCCTAAGATTCTTGTCCCCTGTTCATTCACTCGACCACTAATCTACATATTGCTGTGAAGGAACCTTGCAAATGGAATTAAAGTTACTAATAGGGAGATTATCCTGGATTATCAGGGTGGGCCCAGGGTAATCATCGGAGCCTTCGAACATGCAGGAGGAAGGGAGCGAGGTACAGCAGAAGAGAAGGCAGGAGAGATGAGGCAGAAGGAGAGCTCAGAGAGATGTAAAGCATGAGAAGGATTGCTGGCTTTGAAGACAAAGAGAACCAAGAGCCAAGGAATGCAAGCAGCCTTTAGAAGCTGAGAATAACCCTGGCCGACAGCCCACAGGGAAACAGGGACCTTCCTCCTATAGCTCTGAAACTGAATTCTGCCAATTTTTTTTTTTTTTTTTTTTGAGACAGAGTCTCGCTTTGTTGCCAGGGCTAGAGTACCGTGGCATCAGCCTAGCTCACAGCAACCTCAAACTCCTGGGCTCAAGCGATCTTCTTGTCTCAGCTTCCCGAGTAGCTGGGACTACAGGCATGCGCCACCATGCCCAGCTAATTTTTTCTATATATGTTTAGTTGGCCAATTAATTTATTTCTATTTATAGTAGAGACAGGTCTCGCTCTTGTTCAGGCTGGTTTCGAACTCCTGACCTTGAGTGATCCATCTGCCTCGGCCTCTCAGAGTGCTAGGATTACAGACGTGAGCCACCACCGTGCCTGGCCTGAATTCTGCCAATCTTGAATGAGCCTGGGAGCAGATTCTCCTCCAGTAGCTTCCAGATGAGAACCCAGGCCGGCTGACATCTAGATTTTAGCCTTGTACCAGGTACAGTACCCAGCCGAGCCCACTGGACTTCTGACCTGCAGATAAGAAGTAGTGTTTTTTTAAAAGCTGCTGAATTTGTGGTCATTGTTATGGCAACAATAGAAAACAAACACAGGGAGACTGCTGCTCAGATGCAGAGGAAAAGATGGGGAAGGTGGACACTAAGAACTTCTGCTGTGCATTTTGAATGCAGTACTGCCTGTAGATTCCTCAGAAGACTTCACTTAAGATGAAATGGGGCCTCAAAAATACACAGGTCTGTGGAATTTCATCTTTGAGTTAGGATAGAAATTATTACCAAAAAGATATTGTTTCAACATGTGTTGGAGATTATTTTGCTAATAGTCTCTAATGAACCATGCTTCTCAGCATTCCTGCTCCGTGTAGTCCCCTCCCACATTGACTATGGGTGTGGTCATGTGACTTCATTTGGCCAATGATATTCGAGCAAACATGACAGCACTGACTTGGTAAGTACTTATGAATTGGGGTTTGCCTTTTTTGGAACCCGACACCCTGGAACCGACAGCCTGCTGCGAGATGGATGGAGAAAGGAGGCCTAAGGTACTACAGGTTTATCATGCACTCTAGAAATAATTGTCTTTTTCATCTATTTGCACATAAACTTTGATAAACTGAAAATTAATAATTCCAGCAACTGAGGAGGCCAAGGCAGGAGAATCACTTGAGACCAGGAGATTGAGACCAGCCTGGACAACATAGCTAGACCTTGTTTTTTAAAAAGTGGAAAAAAATTAGCGGGGTGTGGCAGCAATCACCTGTAACCCCTACTACTCGGCTAAGACAGGGGGATCACTTGAGCCCAGGAGTTTGAGGCTGGACTGAGCTATGAATGTACACTGCACTCCAGCTAGGGCAACCAAGAGAGATACTGTCTCTAGAAAAATAAATAAAAATTTTAAAATCACAAAATCTAGTCCCCAAGGCCTCTCCTCTCTGTTGGCCTCCCAGCTCCCTGGGATTTTTAACTTTGCTCATTACAGCCATTATCATCACAAATGATCTACACTCCTCAGTAAGAGGCACCAGCAGGGTTAAGGGGGAAGTTGGAGGAGTTACCAAATGCATATTACTTTCTCTGCTTTTATCCTATCTTGGAAGTAAAAAATCATCCTTGTTGTTGTTGAGTGGGTGGTGGTGGTTCACTTCTCTATGTCTAATTTCGTAAATATGTGTTTCAATTAGCTTTTGAAAAAAAATAACTAAGTCCTCATTCAATTTTCTATTTTAGAAGGACCATTAATCTGGAAAACAAAGAAAAATAAATGAATTTTTAATGGCTAATGTGTACTTTCTTAAAATGAGACTTAAAACAATAATATACCATTAAAGAGAAACTATAAGACCCCAAACTCTTGTTTTCTCTCTAACTGGGCTAATTCTTTCATGCAGCACATCTAAGGGTCAAAGTCAAATATAGAGAACCATTAAAGAAGAGGATGTGTTTTTTCACCTGTTGTCTTTTTGTTTTTAAGACTGAGAACAATCAGATCTTCCCTTTGCAGTTTGCTTTAGAATTACATCTTTTCTACCAGACACTATTAATAAAAAGAAGCTGAATAACAATTTCAGAAATCAAAGAATGATCAAACTTCACTTAATGGGAATGTTCAGGGGACATGTCATTCCAGTGAATTAAATTTTCTGGTTAACTAGAAATTAACCCAACACCCTTTGTTCAAATCTTTCCATAGAAAAATCTTTCTAAAATGCATTAGACTCATTTATGCCTTAGGAAGTGTATGGTGGTGAATGTAATTGAATCTTTGATGATCAAAGTCCTTGCAGTGCCCCAGAAAGATCATTACGAATATAAATACTCATTGTGCTATATGGTGGATGTAGAGCATCCGAGATTGGGTTGGATGTATAATCAGCTCAAGATATAATCTGAAAGAAAGTGTGTGAGTGTGTTACATGCACATATTACACTTAAGTCTGTGTACCTTTTTTCCTTGAAATCAGAAATTTAAAAATAATCCCACTTAATCAAGGATTTCAATTAATTGGTTTAAGCCAAATTTTTTTCTATATGATCATACATAGATTTCTCAGGATCAACTTTAAAAAGATATGATTGTGGTGCCCCTTGTTACATAAAGTTATAACATGACCAGTTTTTTTTTTTTAACAACTTTTTATCTCACCTTTTTGTTTTATCTTACAAAAAGACAAACAATGTTATAAACAGTATAATACAACTATTTTCAGTTCTATACATTACTATCTGGTCTTCACTATTTGCATATATAGTTTCACAAAGTTGTGATCATAATATAATTTTATGTCTTTATTTAATTAATCCTATAAAAAGAATACTTTCATTGTTGCTGCGCAGTCTTCACATTCATTCATTCAACAAATATTTATAGGCTGCCTGAGATGTGCCAAGCACAGTTCTAGGTACTCAGTGCATAGCAGAGAACAAAAAGGATGAAAACTCTCTCCATGGAGCCTGCATTTTTGTGGATTATGATTTAAATGGTTACATAGTCCCCTTTTGCCTTTTTTTTTTTTTTTTTTTTTGAGACAGAGTCTCACTCTATTCCCTGTGCTACAGTGCTGTGGCATCAGCCTAGCTCACAACTTCAAACTCCTGGGCTCAAGTGATCCTGCTGCCTCAGTCTCCCGAGTAGCTGGGACTATAGGCATGCGCCACCATGCCTGGCTAATTTTTTCTATTTTAGTTGTCCGGCTAATTTCTTTCTATTTTTAGTAAAGACGTGGTCTTGCTCTTGCACAGGCTTGTCTCGAACTCCTGACCTAAGCAATCCTCCTGCCTTGGCCTCCCTGAGTGCTAGGATTACAGGCATGCGCCCGGCCCCCTTTTGCTTTGTAATATATTTTCATACTGGTCTGTAGCACCCTTTGGCCCTGGGTCCTTGTGTTGTATCTCTAATAATCTTTATGGAAACTAGCTCTTAGGCTCTTAGAAGGGTGCCGTCAACTCACTCCAAGATGAAAATAATAGTAGCAGCTAACAGCACTTATGTAGCACTTAAGCCTGGGCCAGGCATTGTTCTGAGCACCAGTATTACACATTCAGATTGCACAACAACCTTACAAAGGAGGTACTATTAATAATCCCATTTTTTCAGAAGAGGAAACTGAGGCATAGCTGAACAAACATATGAAATCACATGGTGTGTTTGGAGGATACTGAAGCAATTGTTCTAATAGTAATAATGGCACCTAACTTTTATTGAGTAGTCATTATGTGCCAAGCACTGTTCTGAATTTTTTAACTCATTTAATCCTCACAACAAATTTATTTTACAAATGAGGACACTGAGGCACAAATTAGTAAGTGAACTGTCAAGAGTCTAGTAAATGATAAAGATGAGATTTGAACCCAGGCATTCCTGCAGGGTACATGCTCTTAATTACTTACCTCTTACCAACTGATCTTTTAACATCTTATTCTTATTTTTCCAGAGGATGTTTGTATTATAATAGTAGAAAAGAAAAACTATTGCATCTCTAATGTGTGACTTCTGAAGTAGGACATTATTTTCCTTCTCCATTGACAGTGCCATTTGACTCTGCTCTTAGGCTCTTAGAAGGTCTTGGGGTTTTAACCCCAAGGACAATTTGACTAGATCACTAGGAAACATTGGAGTTTTGAGAAATAATCAATTTATGATGGCTAATATTGCTCAAAAAATTTATTACAAAAGAACAAACATGGTTGAAGAATAATATCTTCTCGGTGACATTGAACTAAAAATTGATATGGAAAAAATTAGACTCTCAGAAATTATCAATATAACATAAAACTCCCGAAGTGAGACCTTCTTAATGGCATTTATATCTGTCCAATTTGACCCAGATAAAACTGGAATTAGTAAAAATGAGGGCAACGAAAGAAAACTCAAGGTGGCAAAAATATAATCAGTAAAGGTTCATATAGACAAAAAATTGAATGGTGAATCAAACTTTTGTAGGAAATTTTACACAAAGGAGAACTGATCCCAGTGAAAATTTTGGTAAAATAAAAATGAGAATATAAAGCAAAAATTTGAAATGGTTTCACTATGATGTATAGAATATTGACAAAGGACTTAAATTATCAGAATGGCATTTGCCCTGAAAAATATGTATCATTCTTTCAAGATGAAAATTTATTAATGTGAATGTCATTCTGATGACAATATCTTATTTATACATACTGAGACAAAATATTCTCAGTGTCAAATGGTGGAACCCAATCATCTTATATTAAAAAATATCATGGCAAAGATGTGTCTGAGCTTGTTGGCTGCCTACCCAGAATCCATTCCCCCTTTTTGGTTCAAGTATCCATTGCTAATATCCCATGTTACACCTCATTTTAAATCAATTTAGTTCACATAAACATTCTGAAGAATTTAGTTTGAACCTCAAACTTAATTTGGTATTTAGACTTAGAAGAAATAAACAAACATTTATTAATAATCTATGTGCTTCTACTTTGTTAGTAGCCAAAGGCTTTCATTCAAGAAAGCCCAATCCCTGATTTCAGTGAACACAAAATCAAGCTGGGAAACAGAGACACATAATAACACAATTGAGATTGCAAGAGAATGTTTGATAGGTAACCAATGAGCAGCAGGGCTGTGAAAAAACACTTTCTAATGGGCTGCTCAACTCTAAGTGTAGGGCTGAGAGTTCAACAAGCACATGCTAAGTACCTGCTGAAAAAGTCAGTGCTTGGAAATGACTGGTTTTGAAAGTTGAATAATATTTCTATAATAGAGATGGAGAAGGATATTGAGAATAAAGAGAAAAAACAAGGTCTAAATTAAATGCTTCCTCCTTTGTGCTCTTACAGCACTTTATGTCTTTGACAACAGCTTTCATGTTGTATGACAGACAGTTGACTCTTCTATCAGACCCACTTTGAGGGTAGAGACTATGTCTCATTTATCTTTGGAACCCCAGCATATATCCCAATATCTGTTTCATAATGGGTAGTTAATAAATATTTAATAAACTCATGAAAGATTGAATGAGTGAATGAATAACTAAGAAAGCCTAAAAGTTGCTTAGGGATTAGTGAGCTCACTAGGTTTGGGGTGGAAATGGAACCAATCTAGAGGTTCTTGCCTGCCAGTCAATACTGGACTTTATTCCACAAAGAACAGAGAAGCATGGTAGATTTTCAGCAGGGTAGTCATGAAGTGTTGAAGTAATACTGATAACAATAGAACAACTCTCATCATTCTAAGGATTAGGTACTATTAATAACATTTGTGTCAATTAAATCTCTGAGAGGCTAAGGAAGTTATTTAGCATGACATAGCTAGCAAATGACCTTAGCAGGGCTTGAAACTTGGTGTGCTTTACTTCAGTTCCCATACTTCCCACTATGCCGAATGGTCCCCCTTGGGGATTTAGCTGGTGAGGACAGGAACCACGGACAGGACACTTCTTGAACGATTTGCAGCTCTAATACTTGGGTATCTGAAATACGCAAATGCACATTTATCATTGTGTGACTCAAGCGGAGATTTAGTGACGAAAAGAGATACATTTCCTCTCATTATGTGTTTTTTAAACTGTGCTTCTCCCAAGCCTGGAACCTCTTCTGGGAAGAATTGCCCAGAATACTGGGACAAATAAAAGTGTTCCTTCTGTTACTGTTGATCTCAAGTCTGACTTCATCTCTGTCCTCAATTAATTACTCCCCATCAGATAAAGAGGTGTCAGGTTTTTGCTCAATGTACTCAAAAGGAAAATTTCTGTTTTCTATCCTTTTCTGACCTTATTTAATTATTTGAATATTTGTATTTAGTATTTCATAAATGCTAACTTCTTGGGTGCCCATGATAGTAAACCCACAAATTCTTTTCATCTTTGAAAAATGGTTCCCTGTAAATTAATTTTGACTCATTTCAGTAGCAGTTATAATACAGCATTCATTTGCTATTCCAGTAGCTATTACTTGCATCTTGACACACAAATTGTTTTGTAATTCGGTCTTATTTTCTGGTTGCCTGAAATAATAGCCTCAGTACATGAGCCTTTCATCAAGAAATTGCTCCCAAATATTCTGTGTTCTAATGCCACCTGATATTCATTGGAGCAGGATTTCAATGGACTTAGGGAAGATTTGAAATTCAGTGTCTGTCTATTGCTCAAGTACCAAGAGCAGTAAATGACCTCTTTTTTTTTGTAGGTGATTAGATGACAAAGTGCAGCTGAGCCATCTCATAATCACCAGGCCCAAATTATGCTATTGAATGAATCCTCCAATTCTGAGAAAAATCTTTCTAATAAACAGGGGGAAAGGAGGTGAAAGAAACTAGGCTTTCAAAGCTTCATGCCACAGAAGGACCATGGCTGTTATCTTCCTGGGCGATCATTGACATCCCATCGAGGTTGAATTACTGGCTTAGCTGAATGGGTCTGGGAGAATGAATCTAAAATCAAATGCCAGTTCAAGAGCACAAAGAAAGGAGGTGGATGCAATTGGGCAATCACATATGAGTTTGGTTTATTTGGAAAGGAGAATGACTGAATCTTTTCTTGTCACTCAGTGATCAGAGCATATTCTAGGGAAAAATATCCTGCTTCAGGTGCCTTCCAGAGGATTCCACATAACTCTCTCTCCATGTAATGTCACCTTCTCAGTTCTTCTGTTTCTAGTGGAAAACCAGCCCTCTAATTATCTGCCATGTTTGGGGCTTATACTTCCGAAGAGTCTCTATAATATTGAGGAAATCTGCTTTACCTTGAAAAATTAAGTAATAAAGTTATGGATAATCCTCATTGAATGTTCATCTCTGTGGCTTGTAAATTGTGACTCACAAGCATTGGCCTAGGTACATCTGGAGTTGTGGAATTTGAATGTGTTCGCATCTGAATGCAGGCTGTCTCTGTGCTTAGCATGCCCCTGGACCAGCAGCATCAGCCTCCCAAGGGAGTTTCTTAGAAATGCAAGCTCTCAGGCCCCGCCCCAGAACTGCTGAATCTGAATCTGATTTTTAATGGGATTCCCCGGGTGAGTCATATGCAGATTAGCATTTAAGAAGTGCTGCACTGAGAAAGTGGGGTGGAGAAAATGTTTGAGGGACTGTCCAAACTGATTGGTTGGAAGGTATAGTTGGAACAAAGGAAGAAAGGGCAGAACCCTAGCATGGAAAATGGGGAAAAGTTTCTCAGAAACCAAAAAAGGAGATTCAATAAGGAAAAAGTTAGAGACTCATGTCAAATATTGTAGAACACTTAGATAGCATATATCTGCAGAATCCTACCAGATTAGGAAGCCAGATTGTGGGAAAATCTGATCAAGAAATAGTGACTAAAGAGTTTGACTTGCTTGAGACGTCTGTCAGCCTTGGCATTGAAAGGAGGCCTGAGAATGGCTGTTAGTGTTGGAGCACCTGGAAAAGGCAAAGAGGAAGGAGTCAGTGGTGAGGGGTTCCTTTCAGTGCTGGGTGGTGGTAGAGTTCATAGCACAGTAGAGCAGAGCCTTTAAGTAGAGGAGGATACATCTTCCTGGTACAGAGAAGAGGAACTGGTTGGTGAGGAAGACGGATGGGTGAATCTATGCCAATGTGAGAGGAATTCTCCTCAGTTAGTAGGAGGGGAGGCCTTCTGTGGAGAATTGATAGGAGAACTTAAAGATGGCTAAAAAAGATAAACAACGTTTGCTTTTAAAAAAAAATGTTTTTGTGATAAAGGGAGTCTTTACATTCCTCCACTTGAGGTACAAAATGTCTTTAGTAAACAATATAATTGGTTACTTGATTAGATTTCTGGGTTTTAGATTTCAGTGGGTTGAGTTACTGCTATGTGGTTAGCATATGCCTTGTGTGAGCCAGTATCTACTGCTCCATGGATCAAAAGTACCCGGTTTTTTCTACCTGTCAAATATTCCCTCCTCACATCCCAATAATCTGATTTCTGAACAGTAAGTCTATAGGGTTTATATGCTTGAAGCTCCAAGTCACCCCCAATTGACAGATTTGATCCAGCAATCCCATTACTGAACATCTACCCCAAAGAAAAAAAGACGTTTTATAAAAAAGACATTTGCACTAAAATGTTTATTGCAGGACAATTCACAATTGCAAAGATGTGGAAACATCTCAAGTGCCCATCAATACATGAGTGGATTAATAAAATGTGGTATTTGTATACCATGGAATACTACTCGACCACAAAAAGCAATGGTGATCTAGCACCTTTGCATTATCCTGGATAGAGCTAGAGCTCATTCTACTAATTGAAATATCCCAAGAATGGAATATCCAAGCACCACATGTACTTACCATCAAATTGGTATTAACTGGTCAACACTTAAGTGCACATATAGTAATAACATTCATCAAGTGTAGGGCAGGTGGGAGGGGGGAGGAAGGAGGAGGGCATGGATATGGTATATTCACACCAAATGGGTACAGTGCATACTGTCTGGGGGATGGGCATGCTTGAAGCTCTGACTCAGGCAGAGCAAAGGCAATATATGTAACCTAAACATTTGTACCCCTGTAATATGTTGAAATAAAAAAAAAGAATTGGCAATTTTCCTTTCAATAAAACTGCCTTATTTTTTAAATCAACAATCCAAATCATACATATTCAAAAACTCCATCCATATTAAGTGTATACTTTGGTAAGTTTTGACAAATGCATATGCCCATGTAACCACCACCACAATTAAGAAATAGAACATTTCCATCGCCCCAGAAGTTCCCCTCATGTCCCTCTGCAGTCAACCCCCTCCGTCCCCAGCCCAAGGCAACCACAGGAATTTCATATAAATACAGTCATACAATAGACATTCTTTTGTGTCTGACTCCTTTGCTCGACACAATGTTATTAAGTTTCTTTCATGTTGTTGTACATATCAAGTTGTCCCCCTTATTGCTGAGAAGTATTCCATAAATGGATGAGCCACAATTTCTTCATCCATTCACCTGCTGACACATATTTGGTTGTTTTCAGGTTTTAGCTATTATAAATAAAGCCACTATGAACATTAATAGACAAATATTTGGGTGCACATAGGTTTTCATTTCTCATGGGTAAATATCTAAGAGTGGAAATGCTGCATTATATGGTAAATGTATGTTTAAGAAACTGTCGGCCGGGCGTGGTGGCTCACGCCTGTAATCCTAGCACTCTGGGAGGCCGAGGCAGGCAGATTGCTCGAGGTCAGGAGTTCGAAACCAGCCTGAGCAAGAGCGAGACCCCGTCTCTACTATAAATAGAAATAAATTAATTGGACAACTTATATATAGAAAAAATTAGCTGGGCATGGTGGCACATGCTTGTAGTCCCAGCTACTCGGGAGGCTGAGGCAGAAGGATCGCTTGAGCTCAGGAGATTGAGATTGCTGTGAGCTAGGCTGACGCCACAGCACTCACTCTAGCCTGGGCAACAAAGCAAGACTCTGTCTCAAAAAAAAAAAAAAAAGAAAAAGAAACTGTCAAACAGTTTTACTACACTGGTTGTATTTCCAACAGCAATGTATAAGATTTCCAATTGTTCTATGTTGTCAGTCTTTAATTTTGTCATTCTGGTAGGTGTGTAGTCATATCTCGTTGTAGTTTTAATTTGCATTTTTCTAATCATTAATCATATTGAGAATCTTTTTGTGCTTATTTTTTATTCTTATATTTTCTTTCATACAGTGTTCAAATATTTTGCCCATTTCTAATATTTCCTTATTAAGTTGTGTAAATTCTTTATGTATACTGATATCAATCCTTCATCAGATATGTTTATTATTTATTTTTTCAAAATGTGAGTTGCCTTGTTAGTTTCTGAGCAGTATCCTAACAGAGCAAAAATTGTTAATGTTGATGAGGTTCAATTTATCAGTTTCTCTTTTTATGATTTATGTCTTATGTGTCCTATCTAATAAATCTTTGCCAACCTCAAGATTAGGAAGATTCTCTCCTATAAAACTTCCTTATCTTTAAACTTGCTGACCTTCAATTTATTAAATTGTACTACTCTAATTTACCTCTTGTAGTCTCTTTTTCTGACTCCTCTTCTTCCTATCTCTTAACCATGGATATTTTCAAGCTTTTTCTCCCTTTGATTATCAAATAATGTGCGTTCATCAGAGAATATCTAGAAAGCAAAGGAAGTGAAGAAATAATAATAATAAAAGTACCAGTCTTGGGTACAGTATCTACCATGTGCTAGCTCTATGGAGGTAGAACTTGATAGTTAGGAAAACAGGCTAGAAGTCAGGCTGCCTGCACTTGAATTCTATTCCTACCACTCTCTAGTTATGTGGTGTTCGGTAGTGTTTCATTCAGTGAAGAATTCACAAGATCCAGTAGTGGTTTGTACTAGAGGTTTTTTTGGTAGCAAAGGATACAGAACAAAAACATTAGGAACAAGATGTGTATCTTTAGAATCTAGAGAGATGAGGCACAGGCTTCCAATGTTCTCCGTCATCCAAGGCCACACAAGATATGCTTTCTTTTTGACAGAGAAGTACAGGGACATGTGTGGCATACATATCTCTGCCAGGGAAGACTCTTTAAGTCTCAGGGCCCAAAGTTTTTATGTGCGGCCGGGCGCAGTGGCTCACGCCTGTAATCCTAGCACTCTGGGAGGCTGAGGCGGGCGGATTGCTCAAGGTCAGGAGTTCGAAACCAGCCTGAGCAAGAGCGAGACCCCGTCTCTACTATAAATAGAAAGAAATTAATTGGCCAACTAATATATATAGAAAAAATTAGCCAGGCATGGTGGTGCATGCCTGTAGTCCCAGCTACTTGGGAGGCTGAGGCAGGAGGATTGCTTGAGCCCAGGAGTGTGAGGTTGCTGTGAGCTAGGCTGACGCCACGGCACTCACTCTAGCCTGGGCAACAAAGTGAGACTCTGTCTCAAAAAAAAAAAAGTTTTTATGCAGGGGCTGCTGATAGGGTAGGCTCATCTTGCTGCACAATCTTCCATGGCTACTGAAGCACAGGGCCCAGTGATGAAACTAGGTGTACTTCATCAGTCTTGATGTTAGTGCAAAGCAACCTGGCAAGCCAGTAGGACATGGTCCATTACTCCAGACACATATAACAAAACTACCAATCACTAACATGAAGAATTAACTCTCTAGGGGCCACATTCGCAAGGGTCAATCATGGTTCCTCTGGAGACAGCAAGGAGTAAGCAACTAGACTTGCTGTGCTCACTCTTTCCTCATAACCAGCCTCTCTAAAGCCTCACTTTTCCTCTTCTGTAAAATGGGAAAGTAAATGTACTTTCTTTATAGGGTTGTTGTAAGAATTAAATGAGATTAAATGTGTAAAACTTTTACCATTACTTTTGGTACATAGTTCTTGCTCAATAACTGTTAGCTATTATTAAAATTAAGCATTTTCCTCCTCTGCGATATAAGGATAATATTACCCGTTTCATTGGGTAGTGGCAAGAATAAAATATTGATCTAGTATACAGAGCGTTTAGTACAGGGCTTGGCCCACAGTAGGTACTTAAATCTTCACTAATCTTGCTACCTCCTTAACCCCATTATCTGGAAGAAACTGTGATTAACATTTTGCAATATATGCTTTCCACTCAATGTATTAACTATTAATTTACATGCTTTTTCAACATAGCAGTGAAAAATTAACACCTTTTTCAAAGCAGACATAAAGAATTGTCTCCTAAATGGACAGCGGTGGCAGGATCTGTGGACACTGCAGTGTCTGAAGTGCCTGGGAGGCCGAAACAAATGCTGAAAGGTGCACAGCTGCCATTGGCACATGAAGCAGGACCTCCTCCTCAGCCTCCTCCTCCTCCCTGGAGCCATGCAAGGCTGCGTGGTTATAAGATTAGGATCTGTGAACAGGTGTTCCCTCCACGTTCCCTCTTTCATCCAACAAATATTTCTTCTGTGCAGCAAACACAATTCCAGGCACTGCAGAGCAAGACCCACAGAGCCCCTGTCCTTAAAAGGATTCTGAGGCCGGGCGCTGTGGCTCACGCCTGTAATCCTAGCTCTTGGGAGGCCGAGGCGGGCGGATTGCTCAAGGTCAGGAGTTCAAAACCAGCCTGAGCAAGAGCGAGACCCCGTCTCTACTATAAATAGAAAGAAATTAATTGGCCAACTGATATATATATAAAAAATTAGCCGGGCATGGTGGCGCATGCCTGTAGTCCCAGCTACTCGGGAGGCTGAGGCAGAAGGATCACTCAAGCCCAGGAGTTTGAGGTTGCTGTGAGCTAGGCTGACGCCACGGCACTCACTCTAGCCTGGACAACAAAGTGAGACTCTGTCTCAAAAAAAAAAAAAAAAAAAAAAAAAGGATTCTGAAATGCATCAGCGGCTGGAAAATGTCAGTAGCTCAGGCAGGCCTCTGGATTTATGAGTAGTAGATTTGCAACCTTAGAGTCCACTGGGAGGTTGTTAGTCAAAGCACTTATCAGGGCATGCTCAGTGCAAGTGCCGTCAGAACCATCCCCTCTGGGTGACCAAGATTCCAGTGCTGAGGGCTGACTTCTAGGGCAAGAACTCTTCTCCTAGGGAAGATAGAGAATAACATAGCTGTTCATGGGAAGCTCATCATTATCTGTGGCTCACGAGGTACTAGCAGTCTCCTTTTGTTTGCTTGCTTTATGAATAAACAGGGGGAGTGATTGATTGATTTTGGTTCACCTTTCCCCCTAAACCTAACCATTGAGTATTGTTCACATTAATGTAAAAAGCCAGAAATAGATAGCTAAATTTTTTTAGACTATTAAAATATATCTCCTACTTTTTCCTTATTTCATATGAGAACACCCATTTTAAGTGCCTTTAAATTACTTGTGGTGTTTTTATCATTGGATAAACCTAGAAATGAGTGAATGACTCTCATCTTTTACTTCACAATTTTTTATATAGTTGAAGTTATCTTGTAGTCAACATGTTAAAATGGTTTTCCTTTACTCCCAGTTCTGATCTTGATAATGGTTCATAAGTAGTTTTTCATGTCATTAACATTTTAAAAAAATATTTACATGATTTTGTTGCAGTATAGCAGGGATTCCTTGGATCCATGTGGTACCATCCTGATATCAAAAAAGGCCTTCCAGCTTTTTTGATTGCAATCCACAAAGAGAAATGCATTATGCATTGTGATCCTGTACACATACATGCACATACAGGCACCTCTGAACCAGAAGTTTCATGAAACAATACTTACTTTTACTACATGATATGTACTCTGATATATTCTTTTATGTTTTCTCTTTTTTTCCCAAAAATACTGGTCATATATATCAGGCAAAATGAGTTATTACTCTTAATGTTCTTGAGTTCCCAAATTTAGACAAACTAGAGTTGGCACCTCTCTTTGTTTTCTTTCCTTTCCTCCCATACTCCATCTACTTCGTTGATATTCCCTAAAAGTAGAGCCTGAGGAAAGGGTTGAGATGCAGGTTATTTACTTGGGAGGTGATTACAGGAAACAGAACTATAGAAGTAAGAACAGGGAAGAGGGCGGGGTGCGGTGGCTCACGCCTATAATCCTAGCACTCTGGGAGGCCCAGGCGGGCGGATTGCTCAAGGTCAGAACGAGCCTGAGCAAGAACGAGACCCCATCTCTACTAAAAATAGAAAGAAATTAATTGGCCAACTAAAAATATGTAGAAAACATTAGCCGGGCATGGTAGTACATGCCTGTAATCCCAACTACTCAGGAGGCTAAGGCAGAAGGATTGCTTGAGCTCAGGAGTTTGAGGTTGCTGTGAGCTAGGCTGATGCATGGCACTCCAGCCTGGGCAACAGAGTGAGACTATGTCTCAAAAAAAAAAAAAAAAAAAAGAACAGGGAAGAAGAAAAAGCTAAAAACAATTGGGCAACTGGGGTTCAGTTCCACTGGGGAACCTCTGGGGATACTGGGTAGAATGTGCCTCAGAATGGTTCCTCTAATGGATGGGAGGCTGGGACACTTATCCACTGACTTCCATCCTTCATTGGTTGAGGTATCTAGCCCACTTCTCCAGGAGACTGCAGAGAAATGGAGAGATGAAAGGTAGGCACCTGATGGGGGCTGTTGTCATGCACAGAAGCCTCTAGTAGCCTCCACTGAAACATGAGTGAGCCAAGAGCATTTGATGTAGAGCCTAAAAATCAGCTGCTTCTTCCTCTGAGCAGGAAGGGGTGAACTTCAAGCGTCCCCATCTAGTACATCATATCTTCCTCTTACTTAGGCAGTCAAGCTCACTGCCAAGATCTCACTTCCACGGCAGAGAGGAAGAACCTAAAAAATTGACTCCTCCAGTCTTGGCTCTTGACACATTAACATAATGTAGAAAAATTCTGCCTTTCCCAGCAAAGCTATTTTCTTTCTGTGGACTCAGACAAAAATCTAATTTCAGTTGAGGCTAGAAATGTCTTCTAGATCCATCCACTTATGTCCATCATTGCTTTTGTGAGTGGGGGAGTTAAAAATATGGAAATAGCTCTAAGATTTGCTTCAAAATCTTCTCTCTCTTGCTTTAATCATGATTTCTAAATATTCGTGATATAGGATGGCTATGCCATGATTTATTTAACTACTTTCCTAATTTTAGATATTTAATTTATTTCCATTTTTCAGTATCATAAATAATGTTATAGTAAACATCATTGTGCATAATTCTTTGTCTGGGTCTCATATTATTTTACCAAGATAGATACTACAAAGTGAAAGTAGCTAAAGAGTATGAAAACTGTAAAAGCTTTTAATCTATGTTGACCCATTACTTGCCAAAAAGTATAGATTTAACCAATTTATACTCCTACCAGTCATGTGTATGTATCACGCAATCCTAAAAACATTTGTAAAAAATTCTCAGTATTGAAAAAAAATTTATTTGAAACAGAGTCTCACTCTGTTGCCTGAGCTAGAGTGCAGCAGCATCATTATAGCTCACTACAACCTAAAAACTCTGGGGCCCAAGCGATCTTCCTGCCTCAGACTCTGGAGTAGCTGGGACCATAGGTGCGTGTCATCCCACCCAGCTAATATTTTCTATTTTTAGTAGTAATGGGATCTTGCTCTTGCTCAGGCTGGTCTCAAACTCCTGAGCTCAAGGGATGCTCCTGCCCTGGCTTCCCAGAGTGCTAGGATTACTGACGTGAGCCACTGCACCTGGCTTATAACGTTGAAAGCTTAGAAAACATAAAAAATATAAATCATCATGATAATAAATAACCCACAGTCCTGAGATAGTCACTATTAACATTTTAATGTATTTTGTAGTCTTCTTTATTCATATATAATGTATATGTATAATTTAAGAACAAAATAAGACATACCACATATACAGCTTTGTATTCTGACTTTCTCATTTAATATTATATTGTATTTTTCAGAAATATAATTTTAAATGGTTGCAAAATATTTCATCTGTGTAAGTTAGGAACTGTGTTTGGCTGCTATTAACAGAGTTTGACTAGCATAAGCATATAATGTTCTTTTTTTTCCTCATATAATGAGACATCTGGAAGGAGGCAGTTGCTGGCTTTGTTACAGCGGTTTAAAGATGTCAGAATTGCAGTTGCTACAATTCTCCTGACTTTTCTCTCATGGTCCCCAAGTGGCTGTTGGAGCTTGAGCCATCATATCAGTGATCAAGACAGCTGGATCCAGGCAGCAATCCAGGCACTTGGAAGTCCCATCCAAGGACTTCGGCTTTTATCTCATTGGCCACCCTTGGCTATGAAATGTAGTGTTATTAGCTAAGCACATTTCTGGCTCCAATAATATAAGATCTTGTTAATGACAAAGAAGAGAATAATGGAGATTGAACAAATAGAAATTTCTGCTACAGCATCATATGAAGGTAATATATTTATTTAACCAATCCCCCACAAAGGGGTATTTAAGGTTTTTCTAATTTTCATCATTTTACCAATTAACATGGTAAATATTCTGCACAAATACCTTTGCATCTCTTATTATTTCCTTATGATAAATTCCCAGGTGGAATTAATAAATCAAATCATAGAATGCAAAATTGCTTTCCAGAAAGGTCCTACCAATTTACACTCTCACCAGCAATATACAAAACTGTTGGGTAATCTTTCAGAGAGTCATTTATTAAATACTTGCTTTTTGTCCAACTCCAGATGGTCCCTTGTGATTCTTTTTTTAATATTAATAATATTCACAAATATTAGAAAATGTAATCAATCCCTAAATAGAATATGCCAAAATGGCAATTGGTGAACTATATGCCTTTTGTTTAATTAAGAATATACCAGGAAAAAAATGTCCTTGGAGAATGAGCCTGCAAGGTGACAGACACATTTTGGACTTGTATGCTCTTTTTTATTCTGATATTTGAAAATATTTCCAAGATGGTTTTGATACCAATAATGACAGGGGGCCACAGGAGAAAAGACGACAAGGAAAGACCTATCTGAGAACCCAATAAGATACCTAAATCAATTTAAGATCTTTAAAGTTTAATATTGGAAGCTATTATGGAAGATACGAATCTTAGCACAACTATAGCTATTCTGCAAACCAATGCAATTTTAGCAAAGTTTGGAAGCCCCATCTATTAAGTTGCATTCTGATGGAACTAATGTTAATAGAGACAATGCATGGCTAAATCATTGAGCTAGATTCCTCCACAATTCCAAGCTAGAGCCAAAACTTGACATATTTAGAGGTATATATAGTTAATATGTTCCTGAAATTTATATTGTAAATAAATGTCTGGTAAATTAAATTGAAAATTTAAATACATTTGAGGAACTCAACTGGAAAAAACTCCTAGTAGCCCCTGTTTAGTTAATGTGTAGTAGAACTAAAAAGTGATTGCAGGAAATCCTTTAGGAAAGAAAGTCATTTTTCACATAAGAATAATCACTTGATAATTCATGTTTTGTGAGCTTGGTTTCAAGTGTATCAAGTTTCCTTAAAGTAAAGCAAGGCTTTACATTCTGTCAAAATTTCAATGGGCTTTAGGCTTCCTTGCCCAAGCAAAGATGAAAGCCATTGGAAAAAATTACAATCGCATGTATGTTTTTTAGAATTTACAGTCTGTATTCTGCATAGTGCTCTGCATTGCCTTCTGGGGCCTCAGTACATCACACCCACAACTATCGTGTGTAATGTAGCTCAACACCCAAGCAGATTTTACAGACCGAGTCCCCAGTCCAGAGAGCAGGGGCATCACTTGTTCAGGAGGGAGCAGGCTAACAGCACCGAGGTTCTTCCCAACTCCCTGCAGCATGAGCAGCGCCAGCGCTTAAAACTACACCTGCACATAGTAGGAGGGCAATAAATACTTGCTGATTTTTTTCTCCAATATGGTACAACTCAAATACACTTATCTCTAAGTGGTAGGATTATATAAGATTTTTATTCTTTTTTTTATAGCGGTGTACATTGCTGCATGTATAGAACATTCAAGACCATGGTTCCTAGATTATTTTTGCTAACCTTTTTGAAGTAGAACAGGTAGATTACATTGTAACATAGCGAATTGAGCATCTTTATTACATTTAAACATACAATATTTTTGCTTGTTTTTATTTTTTTATTTCAAAATGTTTAAGGGGGTACAAATGTTTTTCGTTACATGGATAGCTTTTGTGATGCTTGAGTCAGGGCTCAGAAATGTGCCCATCACCTAAATAGTGTTCATTGTACCTGTTAGGTAGGTTTTTGCTCCTCCTTCCCACCCCCCACAACCTCTGCTTGATTTCCAATGACTTTTACTTCCCCTTGTACACATGTGTGCCCTCAGTTAGTTCCAATGTATGAGAGAGTACATGCAGTGTTTGTTTTTCCATTCTTGGGATAGTACACTTAGTATAATGGTCTCCAGTTCCATCCAAATTGCTGCAAAAGGCATTAATTCATCCTTTTTATGGCTGAGTAGTATCCCACAATATACGTATACCACATTTTGATAATCCACTCATGAATTGATGGGCACTTGGGTTGATTCCAGGTCTTTGCAATTGTGAATTACACTGCAATAAACATTCAAATACAGGTTTCTTTTTGATAAAATGACTTCTTTTCCTTTAGGTAAATATCTAGTAGTGGGATTAAAGAATTGAATGGTAGGTCTACTTTTAGTTCTTTGAGGAATCTCCATACTGTTTTCCATAAAGATTGTACTAATTTGCAGTCCCACCAATAGTGTATAATAATTCCTTTCTCTCTACATCCATGCCAGCATCTATTATTTTTGGACTTTTTAATAAAAGCCATTCTAAGTGGGGTAAGGTGTCATCTCACTGTGGTTTTAATTTGTATTTCCCTGATGATTAGTGATGTTGAGCATTTTTACATGAGATTTTATATTTCTAAATTAAATGTAATCTTTGAATTCAACTTTTATTTCTAAATACATATTAAGTAATAAACAGAGACTGAAAGAAAATTAGTAAATGAATCAATCAATTGAATTGTAATTTCCTGCTTGAACTATATCTTTGTGTTCCTCAAAACCATCGATGGATAACATTAATATATGAATTCTAGTCTTACAAGTTTTACTAATATCTTATTTATATAATCAATAATTCAAAGTATCAGATTGGTGGTTTCTACATTTGTGATTTTTCTATTTACTTAAGCATTTACTTTTATTTTATCAATACCTAAGAAAGTTATGTGATAGATTCTCTTATTAAAATAAATATACTGCATATTGTTTAAGTAGTTTTGATGACTTAGCTATAATACATTTAAATTCAGCTAAAATGTAATGAGCGTATTTCTGCTACCATAGCACTCTGTAAATTTCTTTATTATTTTGTCCCTGCTTATTATTGTCATTTTTATTTATTATTATTAGCTACCATTTACTGTATATTTACTATGTACCAGGCATTTTTAGTTGTTTTCATATAATAGCTTATGTTATTCTTGTAGTAAACCTATGAGATATGGGTTACTAACATCACCTTAAGAAACTGAAGCACAGAGATAGAAATGACTTATTCAATATTATGCAGCTAATTATTGAAATGGCAGCATCAGAATTTGGACCCAAGTCTACATGTATCCTAATCTGTACTTTAATCACTATGTTCTACTGTTTCCCAAGTGATTTTACATATATGGTTTCCACTAATGGCAAAGACTCTAGCTGTGGTGCCTTGCCCACAGGAAGGTTGTAATGAATACTGAAATAAACTGAACTTAGATATGAACTTTATTGTCTAACTCAGGAGAAAACAAAAACAAAAACAAAAATCCTGCACAAAACTGTCCCACCACAAGTAATTTGCAGTTGTAGCTAACATGATTTTTTTCCTGCTTTAAACTAGTTAAGAACTTATTTTGTAACCTTATAGAAAAATAGGCAAAAGACATAAACAATTTATTACCCAAAAAAGATTCTTAGCATGTGAGAAGATGTTCAACTTTACTAATAGCAAAAGAAATATAAATTAAAACTACAATGAGATAAGATTCCCACTTATTATATTCACAAAAAGTAAATAGTTTGGCAACACTGTTGGTGAAGTTGTAAGATAACACAGGGTATTCTCATCCATTGTTGGTAGGAATGCAGAATGATACAACCCCTATGGAAGTAAATTTGTCAAAATCTAGAAAAAGATTTATTTACCCTTTGATCCACAAATCTAACCTTTAAGAATTTACCTTAAGAGCCTTTCAGCTTCAAATTTACCCTTCAGTACCTGCTCTGAGGTAACAGACTGGACACTAAGCATTTCTCCTTAACAGAGAACACGATATTAACCTTTGTCAGCAGAGGGCGCCGGAAGGACATTGCAGGAGGAAGGGGGCAATTTCTGGTCCTGGTGTGCGGCATTTTGCTTTCTTTTGCTCGGCTGCATAGTTAACCAGCAGTACGCAATGGTGGGGTTGAGGGTAGGGGAAAGAAGGTGGTGGAATCAGGTGGTGCCAAAGTGCCCAGTCCCTCAGCCACCTCCCATTCCCAGCCTAGGCCTAGTGACCAGCTTGCTGTGGACATCCTAGTGGGGGCACGAAGTGCTCCAGGTGGATCCATGACTACCTCTGGGTGACTGTGTGTCAGAAGGTTCTTTCCTGCTTGTCTGATTGTGGAAAACTGGCCAGGGGAACCTAGTGATCTCTCTGTCATCCGGTACCTCATTGGGGAGATGGGGGTTCCCTTTTCAGTTTTGTGTTGCCTTAGGTGCTCTCCCTCATCCCTAGCACATCTTTTAGAAAGGGGTTGGCAAACTGTGGTCAGCTGGCCAAGCCCAGCTCACCACCTGTTTTGTAAACAAAATTTTATTGGAACACAGCCAGGCCTATTTGCTTATATATTGTCTATACAGCATTGAATGGTTGTGACAGAGACAGTATGACCTAGAAAGCCTAAAATATTCACTATCTGTTCGCTTATAAAAAGTTTGCCAAGGCCAGGCGTGGTGGCTCACGCCTGTAATCCTAGCACTTTGGGAGGCCGAGGCGGGCGGATTGCTCAAGGTCAGGAGTTCAAAACCAGCCTGAGCGAGACCCCGTCTCTACCAAAAATAGAAATAAATTAATTGACCAACTAAAAATATATATACAAAAAATTAGCCGGGCATGGTGGTGCATGCCTGTAGTCCCAACTACTCGGGAGGCTGAGGCAGTAGGATCGCTGAGCCCCGGAGATTGAGGTTGCTGTGAGCCTAGCTGACGCCACAGCACTCACTCTAGCCTGGACAACAAAGTGAGACTCTGTCTCAAAAAAAAAAAAAAAAAAAAGTTTGCCAGCCCTAGTTTTGAGTTCTCTTTACATTTTTATGTTATTCTTTCATCATAGCTTAATAATTTTAATATTAAGTTTCCCCTATTTTAATTACCGTGTGATCTCTGTCTCCAGACTGATACTACCTTTAACAATACAAAAATACATATGCAGCATTTCTTGCAATTGCAAAAAAATATAAACAACCTAAATACCCTAGCATGGAGATTGGTTTAATAAACTGTGATATCCACACAATGGAGTGCTCTGCAGCTATGAAGCTAGGAAAATAACCTAGGAGATCTCTATGAACTGATATGGAGGGACTTTCAGCATATGTTATTAAATTTTTAAAAAACACAAAATAGCATATATAGTATGCCATATGAGTAAGAAAGCTTATTTCTTCAAAAAGAAATATTGGAAGTATAAACCAGAAATTAATAATATTGATTACCTACAGATGGTGGGTAGGAATAGAATGAAATAAATAGGATAGGAATTGACACTTCTCTGAACATACCTTTTTGTGTAGGTTTTATTTTAGAATCTTGTTAATGTTTTACACATTCAAAAGTGAAATTAAATCAACAAGTATGAAAAAAACAAAACTGGAGGAAAACAGAAACCAGTGAGCTATATTTCAAATTAACAGCACAATCATATGGAAGAAAAAGAAAAGAATTAATTCAAATAATATTTGAACACAATACTTGGACTAAATACTCTCTTTCAATAGTAAAAAAAAACCAAAACCCTTAATATCTGTTTAGCAGGTTTGTTTATTGTAAGACCACGGTTATAGCAATTTTGACACTAGTGTGTGTATTGTAGAATTAAGCAAACAAGTAAATACATGATGTGTTGGGATCCAGGGTCCTCACTGTGAGAAAAGACAGATACGAATATGAAATGAAAGAAGACAAAAAACAGTCCTGAGTATTTGTTGCATTGGAATAAGAATAGTCTAGATAGATAAACAGTTATTTCCTAGCTCTGTCCACTAAAAGATTCTAGAAACAGTAACAGCAGTGAGCAACCTAGTGCCCAGATCTTGGTTTTTAAATATCACTCACACTGAAAGAGTGAAAGCTCCTGGGGGGAAAATGGCTGATTCCAGGACTGGAGCAGTTAAAGTACAAGATGATTCTAGAACATCTTGTGCCAGAGAATAAGGAAGTATTCAAAAAATTAAGGGAGGCCGGGCGCTGTGGCTCACGCCTGTAATCCTAGCTCTTGGGAGGCCGAGGCGGGCGGATTGCTCAAGGTCAGGAGTTCAAAACCAGCCTGAGCAAGAGCGAGACCCCGTCTCTACTATAAATAGAAAGAAATTAATTGGCCAACTGATATATATATAAAAAATTAGCCGGGCATGGTGGCGCATGCCTGTAGTCCCAGCTACTCGGGAGGCTGAGGCAGGAGGATCGCTTGAGCCCAGGAGTTTGAGGTTGCTGTGAGCCAGGCTGACGCCACGGCACTCACTCTAGCCTGGACAACAAAGTGAGACTCTGTCTCAAAAAAAAAAAAAAAAAAAAAAAAATTAAGGGAATTTGTCAAAAGGACTGGGAGCTGGCTTGGAGGGGCTCCTACTGGTCACACTAGGACAATATGAACATCAAATAAACAATGATGTTAATAGATTATAGCCCATTGAGGAAGTTAAATAATCCAGTTATAGACTTAAAAATTAGAGCTAAAACTATAAAGCTTCTAAAAAAATTTTTTGTGATATTAGAATAGACAAAGATATCTCATATAGGACAAAAAATTAGAGAAAACAAATGACAACTTTATGTGATCCTGGATTGGAAAAAAATATTGAGAACAACATTGGGAAAATTTGAATATGAACAAACTATGGATCACTGTTAAATTTCTTGAATTTGATAATTTTACTGTGAATATGTAAAAGAATGCCTTTGCTATTAGGAGACACACCAATGTATAATCTTTAAGGGGTAAAGGTTGATGATGTCTGGAATCTATTCTTAAATATTTTCACCAAAACTACTACTCCTACTGCCATCACCACCATTAGTAATAGAGATAACAACAATAGCAGCTACGTAAGTGTGGCAAAATGTTAATTGGTCAATCTATATGAAGGGTGTCTGTGATTCCTTTTCATTGGCTGCTTGTGGTTGCTGAGTTGCATTAATAGTCAGGGACTCTTGCAGTAAGTCCACACCCTTTGCTGTTTATTAGCTATGGATTTATCCATTCCTTTATTTCCATCTTCTCCAGTGCTAGGGTAGGTACCATCCAAATGTTACCCTCTTTAATCTGCATAAAAATCCTGTGAAGTAGATGTTATTTCCTCCATTCATACAGATCAGACAACTGAAACTCAAAGAGGTGACTTTCCCAGAGTCACTGTCAGTAAATTACAAAGTGGTAACTCAAACCCGGGACTCCAGGTTCAATGCTTATTTCACCTCAGTTCAGGCTCAGGGGCCTAACATTGTGAACATCAGCAGATGAAGCAGAATCAGAAAACAAATCAGCAGTTCTCAAAGGTTAGAAGAGAAAGCCTTAGAACACAGACTCCATGGGAATTCAGTAATTAGAAAACATAACTTAATAATGTTAGAACAAATGAATACCTAAAGATTTAACATTTGTATTATTACTTCCCTAAATGACTTGCAGTTTTATATTGTTTTCTGTTCATCAGACTGTAGATTAGCTTCACACATGAACCATTGTCATTTTCTCAGATATGTAAATATCCTTCAAAAATATTAATATGTATCAGGTTTTATGTACTTATCTATGTGTCTTTAAAATTCCTACTATATAGAAGCATAAAGAAGGAAACAATCCAAAAAAGTTCCATTGATATTTTTAAAAGAAATGTATGTATGTGATTAAAATATCAAAAATGTTGTTTATTCCATTAACAAATATATTCCCAGAACATACAGCCAATCATATTCTTTCATAGCAGGTGCAGAAGATTCCTTTGTAAGGTATGGGTTCACATGTGTGTATGTATGTGCATGTGCGTCTGCATGTATGTAAATGTGTTTGTATGGGCTAGCATATGTGTGTAGGCTTATATATATGTATGGATGTGTGTGTGTGTGTGTGTGTGTGTGTGTGTGTGTGAATTTATGCCTATAACCACTGCTTCTTACGAGTGTCTGTGTTTGTCTCTTCCATGAGCTTGTAGGCTTCTAAAAATACAAAGATCATGTCTGATTGACTTTGAATTCTCGGCATATGTGCAAAGGGGCTACAACTGATTGTAGCTAAGACATAATTTTTATGAGCATATAACAAGTTCCTCACATATGAAGAGCAGTGGTAAAGACCGTGGGCTCAGACTATTTGGGTTCAAATCTGCTACTATGTGGTCTGGGAAATTTCCTGGGGAATTTTCTTAGCCTTCCTTTCCTCTGTTTCCTCATTGTAAATGGGGATATAATACACTCCTCGTCAGCTTCCCTTGTAGCAGAACCTGAGAAATGTGTGATTTATTAAGAGAGTACTCTCAGGAGAAAGGCAGGGGGGGAAGGGAGATGGGACAAGGTGAGGTGCTAAGTGAAGATGTGACCTCAGCTGGGGTCTAGCTTCAGTCTGATGCACAGGGAGCTCTTGAATTGGACCACAGAGTCAGTCCCACCTTAAGGCAAGGGCTAGCTTTTTATGCCCTGTGTCTTTTACTCATTAGCTGCTGACTGTTCCCCAGGGTTGGTTGGCATGGGGTATAATCTCCTAGGTGGCTCCTGGTAGACTGAAGGTAATTCTTCAGAGAAGAGGGAGATGTAAACCTTTAACAATCGACACTTACAGAAGCCGGGGGGTAGGGGGGTAAGTGTACCTGCTTGGTGAAAGGGATGGGGTAAGGGAACAACAGCATCCACTACAGTCACTACCCCCACAAGGTCATTGTGAGGGTTAAACATGAAGATACTACATATAGAGCACTTAGAATAATAAGGACCAGTAACATTCATTGCATGCTTAAGCCAAGTGTTGTTCTAAGTTCTTTGCCATTGGAAAACTATTATACATAATATATAATACAATAAACCCTCAAATGTCAGCAAATTTTATATCTTAGGTGTTTAATACATGACGGATGAACCCCATGTGCAGGGAAAGTGGTCTTCTCTGTGAGTAGCCTTTATGTTCCTTACTGTCCTCGTTTTCCTCAGTGTTAATATAGTGCTTTGGACTTTGTATATCCTCTGGGTACTGAGTTAACATGAGATATTTCAGCCATTTTAAGCACTTCCAGATTTCTATTTTTATTGATGCCCATGGGACACCTGAATAAATTTGCCTGAGGTCATGGTGAGAGGACTCAGGAGTGCCTGACTCACCTGTTAATCCCCATCCCCTTTGTGTAATTCCTGAGGAAGCTGAGCAAACAATGATAAATGGAGTCTCTTTAGGAGTGTACTTGTGTGCATCACTCAGGGCTCAGTCAGAGAAGCAGAAATATGAAGAGTGATTTATGGGAGGGATTTGAGCAGACACAACTGCAGGAGCTGTGTAACCATCTATGTCAAGCTGTTGGCTCCACTTCTGGTGCTGGGCCCACCCTTGCAGGGCAGGCCATTGGGAAGGGAAGTTGTGTGTGAATTGGGGGAAGCGAGGATGAGCTGGAACCCAGTTTCTTTTCCAATGCCTCCAAACCTCGAAATTTGATGACAGGGAGTCTGGCAGAAGAAGTGGGTGCCCGTTACTCCATGCGGGAGTCAGAGCAGCTGAAGGCAGACTGCATGGGAGCTGGTGGCGTGCATGCCTGGCAGCTGCATCACACCTAGGTGAGCCAGCAACTCAACAACGTGACCTGCAGCAGTGCTGGTACGCCGGCATCAACCTCCCCAGTGTGCAAAGGATGAAAGGATGCTTCACTTCCACCGTCCAGATCTTTCACAAAATGTCTCGGTAGGTCCACATAGACTGAAAAGTACATAAGGCCAGGAAATCTGAGAAGGATGGTCCTAGTTTAGGTAAGTTGACACAATATGAGTCGCCACATTTATGGATAACATCCAAATGAGCTCAGGTTAAAAAAAAGCCAGTTGTCTAAGTGGGGTTTTCTATCACCCCACCGTATACCTCTAGATCCAAATTTTAGGAGCGTAAGAAGAAGAAAGGACAAAGATAGACAAAAAGACGAGCTAGGAAAGGCCCCAAATCCATGGATTCACTCAGCCTTGTGGAGTCAGGAAGATGGATGAGAGGACAGCCCACCATAAGGGTCAGGCCTTATCTAACTCTCCTAAACACACCAAGGAAAGAAGTGAAGAAATGTAGGCTAGAGTGAGTGAACATGCGTGCATATCCCTTTAAAACCTGGTCCATGAATGCCCTGAAATGCTGGCCCGATCACTGGTTCTCCCCTTCCCACTCTCTGGAAGAGGAACTGATGAGTGGGGCTACTGAGGACAGAGGAGGCTAGTGTCCCTTCCCTACAATACTGAAAGAAAACATTTCTAGAAGTTATTTGTGCTTTATAGGAAATCAGTATGTTTAAATGATTAGTTGCATAATTCCAACCTTCTACAGATAAACAGTGAGGAGGTAGCCATATGACTGATCTCAAGTGTCACCGTGTGATTTTTTTTTTTCAGAATTCTTGCTGGCTCTGAAGCCTCCACAGGCTCCTGGCCAGGAGAGAAGATTTTGAGGGTCTCCTGGGAGTTATCAATTACTTGCTAAGAAAAAGAAGAAAGGAGAGAAGGAGACACATTGGTCGGGATAGGATAGGCTGTGCTGTAGCAGCAACTCCAAAGCTCAGTGGCTCAAAACTAGAAGAGTTCTATGTATTCATTCTCCTTGTCCTTCCCAGGACAGTGGCGGGGGCTCTGTTACTCAGGCCAGCTTGAGGGAGCAGCCACCATCTGGGTTTGCTGGTTATACTAGTGGTTGTGGCTCCAGAGTCTCACACCCCTACCACCACCATGGCTACCACCACGCCCTTTTGGTTGTGCGGTTCTCTGCCATGTTAACACATCACAGCAGAGGAAAAGAGAGTCCTGAAGTGTCTCACACCTGCAATTAAATGCTCTACAGAAGTGATGTGACCACAATTCATTTGGACACAACTGGTCATCTCACACCACCCATCCACAGAAGGCTACGATGTGAAATGCTATGTATTAGTCTGGGGTTTCCAGAGAAACAGAATGAATAGGACATCATATGGAGAGAGAGATTTACTGTAAGGAATTGGCTCACATAATTATGGAGGTTAAGGAGTCCTAAGAACTGTAGTCCTGCAGTCCGTAAGCTGGAGACCCAGGGGAGCTGATGGTCTAGATCTAGTTTCAGACGGAAGGTCTGAGAACCAAATATGCCAATGGTTTAAGCTCCAGTCTGAGTCCAGTCTGCAGGCGAAGACTGATGTCCCAGCTGGAAGATAGGCAGAGAGAAAAAATTCTTTCTTAGCCTTTTATTTTACTTACATCTTTAACAGGTCGATTATGCCCACCCACATTAGGGAAAGTAATTTGCTTTACTTAGATCACATATTCAAGTGTTCACCCAGAAACATCCTCACAGACATACTCAGAAATAAGGTTTAATTAAATATCAGGGCATCTCATGACCCAGTCATGTTGACACATAAAATTAACCAGCACACATATCATGTGCCCTTATAGCAAAAAAACAGAAATATTCAGAGGAAACTACTGACTCCCACAGAGATGTGGGAGGGATGTGGAATTCCATTAATCAGGAACTTTGGGGTGAATTACAAAGACCAAAGGCATTTTAGAGTCTTCTCCCATGTCTCATCCTACATATGGACAATAAAGACCCACCCCTAAGGCATTGGTTCTTCAAAACAATCTCCTTATTTAAGGCCTTCATTTGCTCCTCACCTATAGAATAAAATCCAAACCCCTGTGTTATGGCCATTCCAGCTGCTGCTCTGTGTCCACAGGAGGATTCAGACATGTCAGGTCATGCTAGGAGAACAGGTGCTGGCAGGGGTTTTCCTAGGGACTATAAGAGAAATTGAGGGACCTTGGTGGATAAAATTCAGACATGGGAAAAAAAGACAATGTACACAAGCTTAGTCCAATACCAATACCAATGCCTGGTATTGGCCTGTCACCGAGATGGGCTAATGCCAGATTCCTAGACATTATTAGCAAGGGGGCTGACCACAAGGAAAAAAAAGACTTATTTTTATAAAAAATGTCTGATAATCAAGGCAGTCTTGTTTGGGGATGTGGGTCATGCAAAGGGTGAGGAAAGAGATGGCTTCCTCTTCAGCGAGGAGTCCAGCCAGGCATCTGCACACTGCTGTGTTATCAGGGTTGGTAATGCGGCGGTGTGGTTTTGCCAGATATGTGTGGGAAGATGGCAGTGGGGGCTTTGATAGCACAGGAAGCACCAGTGCCATGGTAGAGTGGTGGACGTCAGGGGCGATGGCTGCTCCCATGCCTTGGAAAGGTGGAGCAAGTGAAGAGAAAAATGAGCATTCTATAAGGCAGTCAGAGAACTGGGTTCCTAGGTACACAAAGGGCCCACTCTGAGGACATCCAGGGTATTTATTTATTTATTTATTTATTTATTATTTTTTTTTTTTTTTGAGACAGAGTCTCGCTTTGTTGTCCAGGCTAGAGTGAGTGCCGTGGCATTAGCCTAGCTCACAGCAACCTCACACTCCTGGGTTTAGCGATCCTTCTGCCTCAGCCTCCCGAGTAGCTGGGACTACAGGCATGCGCCACCATGCCCGGCTAATTTTTTATATACATATCAGTTGGCCAATTAATTTCTTTCTATTTATAGTAGAGACGGGGTCTCGCTCTTGCTCAGGCTGGTTTTGAACTCCTGACCTTGAGCAATCCGCCCACCTCGGCCTCCCAGAGAGCTAGGATTACAGGCGTGAGCCACCGCGCCCGGCCATCCAGGGTATTTAATTCATCCATTCAATACTGTGTTTCCCTGAAAATAAGACAGAATCTTATATTTATTTTTCCTCAAGAAGACACCCTAGGGCTTATTTTCAGGGCATGTGTTATTTTTTTAAAGTACAAGACAACAATCTACATTTATTCAAATATAGTTAAGTCGTCTTTTTCTGGAACATCATCATAACTCTCCAAACCCCGAATTCCATCCTGAATATCTTGCGACTTTATTTCCTTTAGAACCACTGGCCCCAATCTCTCATGTTGAGCAATAGAGCTCTCATGGGGCAGATGAGAAGGGCTGCTCGTCTTCTTTACCGCTGCGTGATGAAATGCATGGGTTGTGCAGTTACGCTGCGTAGCCATGCCCATCACTAGGTCTTATTTTCAGGGTAGGGCTTATATTGCACAAACGCTTAGAAATTCTGTTAGGGCTTATTTTGTGGTTAGGTCTTATTTTCAGGGAAACATGGTAGTTACTGGACACCTACTGTTTACGCAGTAAACAAAATGAATAAAGTTTCTGACATCATAGAGCTTACACTCTAATGAAAGAGACAAAAAAACCATTAGACAAATATATAAGTAATTTTAATTAGTGGTAAGTGTTATAGGAAAATAAAAACAGACATGTGTATTTATACTACTTTAGATAGCATATTGGGGGAGAAACTTTACATTTCTTTAATTGCGAATCAGAGTAGAATTACGTTATTATCTTACTCCTTTTTCCTCCTAGGCTGTTGTAGTTGTGAGACCCTCAAGGCCATCTACACTATACCGAAACTCTCACAGAGTCTACATGCTTTGACTGTGAAGGATGACAAGTTGTCCACTCATGCAAAGAAGGAAGTAGGCAGAGACCAAGGTCTAGGGCAGTGAACTAATGCTGTTGCCACCAAGAAGGTGATATACAAGTTACTGCTGTAGTGGCTAAAGAGATATTTGAAATCTTGTCCTAGTCCAGGCTGGTATTGGTGTCCATGGGTTCACCCAGGTGGATAAGCAGGAATCTCTGGTCACAGATGCTTTCAGTGACAAGTAGGTGGAAGATCTTGGTTCTAAGAGGATCCACCCAGGAAGATGTAGGACCATGACAATGCAGGCACCCACAGAAGAGTACAGTAACCTGGAGTATAGGCAAGGGCTAGGAAAGTTGTCAATGACCCATTCATTCAATCATTCATTCAATAAGTATTTATTAAGATACTTCTATGTGCTAGGCTCTGTGCTACGTGTTAGGAATACAGTGATAAACTCTCAAAGACCCTTCCCTTATGGAGCTTGTAGTCCACTAAGTCCCAGCCCAGAGAGCTGTGGATTCATCCTAGCCAAGAAATGCAGCATAAACTAGAAAATATGTTTAGTTGTAGAGACTGGTCAGATATCCTGAGTGGTATCTGCAGTTTTATGGGCCCACGGAGAAATGCCAAGAACTCCATCCAAATGAAAGGATTGAGCAATAGGTAAGGATGGACTCTTAGAACTCCATTGAAGGATGGAGTCTTAGAACACCATTGAAATTGGTTTTCATTGACTCAGAGTAAGAGTGGGGGTTCAAAGCAAGCTCTCCATGGCTGAACAGGACTGGGGGCATCCATTGCCTACCCAGAGTCCCTGAATATTAATACAGCTCAGCTATGACACCATGTAGCAAGCAGCCGAAGAAAAAGACTCACAGACACTCTGCCCCCCCCCGTTTGGGCTTCTTCCCGTACTCTCACTACGACCACCTGCCCTCCCTCTCCTCCCCCACCAAATCCATCACAGGGATGTCCCTTAGACATGATGACTGAATTCTGCTTCTTCTGTTTTGACCTCTGGCTGATTGGATTTAGCTTGTACTCGCTCTCAGACTCTTTAGGCTTTTAACCATTTGGGGTAAAATTCCTACCCTGAGTATTCATGGCTCTAGGCCTTCATATCCACCTACCTGGCCTGCATTCTTGGTCAAATCCACATCAGCAACCTATAAGAGAGGACTGATCATTTTGCCATGAACCCACAGCTCCAGGGGCAAGCCCGTTACTATGGCAACGTGGATGATCTAGCAGGCACACAGCTGTCACTCTGCTTGGGGACTGTGAGGGCTCAGGGAGGGGAACACCAGCCTCCTTGGGGAGATAACAGCCCTTGTGGGCCAATTACCAGAGGGGAGGGCAGAATGCCTCCCTCACTCTGCCCTCGCAGGCCCCTCCCCCTCCCGGGGCTGCTTCTATTCCTGCCTCTGGAGAGATTTGGAGGGAATCCAGAGAAATTGCCAGGTTTCATTATTTAGCTTTAAACCTGCATGTTGATTCTCTAGAGAAGCCAAAGGGATGACATTTCTCTTTTCTTCCTAACAAGGATGTGTAAAGATGATGGTCCCACTGGTGTGACCTGGAATTCCCTCTGGGAAGATAACAAGGTTTCTGTCCTCAAAGAGACTTGGAGACCAAATCCATCATGCCTCTCATTTCTGTGCATACTGGCCAAGGTCCAAAGTGTAACCTTCCCCCCCATGCCCACACGGTCAATCGATCCACTTCCATGCTATCATTCTCATGAGGCTTTGTACATCCTTCTGTCCCAGCCTTCCACCTCTCCTCTCCTTCTCCTCATTCTCTTCCACTCTGGCCTCTAGAATTCTTTCTCCATAATTAGAAAATTGCCCTACCCGCACAATTTCTTCTCTAACACTCTTTCCTGTCTTGCCTCCAACCTTGCTAAAGCTGGCCTCTTCCCTGAGGACACTACTTTTCCTGTGTCCTTCTCATGTGGCAAGTATTTTCTGATACCCTTTGTATTAATAATATATTTCAGTTCAACAAGGTGAGTTAATATCTCTATGGGGAATATAATAAATTGTAAATAATACAAAAGCCATCCAACACTGGCTTCATTAAGTAGAGTTCATTTTTCTTCATATAATCAGAAATCTGGTATAGATCGACTGCTGGTAATTAGTTCAGGGGCCAGTGAAAATCAGGACTTACATCTTTGTGATTATCTTTGCCATTTCCTCATACAGTGTTTCTAACCTCTTGGACACAATATGGCCCCTGCAGCCCAGCCATCGTGTCTAAATACCAGGCAAGGAGAGAGAAGGGGTCAGGGGTGTTGCCTGCATCAGGAAAGCTAAAACATTCCTAGAAACCTTAGTGCAATTAAGCTCATGTCTTATGAAATGTGCCACGTGGCCATCCCTACATGCAAGATAATCTAGGAAGGTAGGTATATTTATTCATCATATTGTACTCCAGAACAAAATCAGGATTTTGTTAGTTAGAAAGAAAAGGAATAAAGAATTTGGGCAGAGAATAAGCAGTGTCTGCCAGTGTCTGCCCTATACCCTTACATTATATTTCGCTGTCTTGTTAAAACTGTGCTCCTTCTCACTCATGCCATTAGGTTTTCTGCTCTACCCTCCACTGTTGTTGCCGTCATTTACTGGGGAATCCTCTCATTCATTATGTGCGTTGGCAATGGGCGAAAAGCCCACCATTCTGGGGTAAGTCAGTTGCCTGCCCCCCTGCACACAAGCCTTGTTCAATCAGGACAACAGCTTGGTTCTCAGCTCTTCACCCTCTGCGCTCACTCTCACTCAGCCAGTCTTTACTCTCATCTTCTGTTCCAGTTTAGTTGTCACAGCCACCCCAGCTTCCGTTTACTACTGCTCAAAGAGAAGTCCACATGTCAAGGTGCCCGAACTTGAATTTAATGTCTGTCTTGCTCATCACCACACCCCTGAGCTGGGCCTCGTTTCCTGTGAGCAGGACTGGACCAGTTGGCGAAGGCTCCAGGGGTCAGGAGACGCCAGCTCCTCCAGGCTTCCTTGCTGATTTGACACACTTCTTCATCTTGATTTGCAACATTTTCTCTGAAATATAATTTTTAAATTCACTCTGTGGCTCCACATATCACAACTGTAGCCAAGAGGTGCTTTCCCTTCTCTCCTATTTGTTAACGGCCCTGGGAAGAGGCAGAGTGATGAGAATGTTGGGCAATGGTTTAACAATACTAATAAAAAATACTATTATATAAAGGATTCATGTAATTGATTTGAGCACTACTATTCCCCGAATGCTACTGAGAGCAAAGAGTTGGCAGCATTTATTTTTTATTGCTTAGAATTTAAACTTTAGATTTAACAAACAGTAGATACCAAATAGTCCTAGATATGTCCAGTAAATGGGGGAAAAAAGAGTTTATTCTTATATAAAGTTTGATCCTGTTACATGTAGCTCATCAGTTTGATCTGTCAAGATATTTTGTGATATCCAGATTCTGCCAACCAATACATTTTCCATGCTTTCTTGCTCTGTAACAATTGTAGCACATATATAAGGAAGCATAAGGGGTTGTCCCTAGAACTGGGAAAAGAACTGAGAACTGAAATATTTCATACTTAATAGTCATCAGATTATAAGATTAACTTTCGTCAGATGTAACCTAACAGATAGTTATAATCTGTAAGTAATAGATGATAAAGACTGGATCCCTAACTAGTTAACAATAAAAAAAAAAGTGGTAACCTACTCAATTGTATAACTAAAAAGTAATCTCTCTCTCTCTCTCCCCTCCCCTGCCCCTTCACAACAGGAGTCTGAAGCCAGGCCTGATTAGCAGAGGACTCCATATAGTAGGGATCTCACTCTCTCAATATATGGGAACTACAGAGCCTATAGTTCCAGCTACTCAGGAGAAAAAAAAAAAAAAAAGATATGGAGCCCAGCAGATGAGCCAGCCCCTCTAAGGGAAGCTGGTTAGTTGGGGCTGGGACAATGTACTACACTCAAAGGGGCAAGTCCTTCTCAGCTCCAATAGACTGATGTCTTTTGGAGACTATGGACCCAATGTAGGCAGAGAATCCAGAAGTAACTAGGCAAACCCAAAACGAAACAAATTTGTAGATCACTAAGAACTTCTGGCATGAAGTTAATAATCAAGGCATTGGATACTAATACCCTGTCCCCATATCAACCAGTGGGACCTGTGGGTCACAGTGTGATGACATCTATCCCATTTGTGTCACAAGGGAGGTGAGTTCCACTGTGGGGCAGGCTCAGTGAATATTCCTTGGAGACTATCCAATTTTCTTTGCTGTAATTTTATGCTCACCAGACAAATTTCTGCTTACTAATTAATTTGGTTTTACAATAAACTTTATTTATTTATATTTCAGAATATTCAATACATATGGTAGTAAAACTTAGCAGAAACCAAGCAGGTGGTGGTGGTGGGAGGGGAGAAGGGAACAGGTAAATTCACACCTAATGGTACAATGCATGCTGTATTGGTGATGGGCACACTTATAACTTTGGCTCAAATGGTACAAAAAACTTTATAACTAGCAAGGGGGTGATCTAAACAAGGAAATAAGACTATTTCAGTCTCTGGAAAGGGGTATTCCTGTCTATCAATAAATCAGCATTCTATTTTCTACTGAACTCTTAAGTGTGGCTAGCATTTGTCTGCCTTATAGAGCTTGAACAGCTCTGGGTAAGTTGACAAAACATGATTCTGGTGCTGGAAAGTTGAGTGTGTGATCCTGATTAACAGTGACCTAAGTTTGTGTGCCCCCACCTCCAGAAACCAACCAGTTGAACTTTTTGTAAAAGTGTCAGACACCATTTTGCTAGTGAATGAGGTTAAATCCTTAGCCATGTCATTGGTTCAGCTTTGTAATTTAAAACTCTTTTATCCTTTGATTTCAAGTCCCCAGATTTTTCTTTCTGGGTCCTTGTCCCCTTGAAACTCCCATCTGTCTAGCAACTAAGTGCTTTTTAGGTACTTTCAGTTTTCTAAGGCTGTCTTTACTTTTCTGCTTTACTTCTTCACCTTTCTCTTGTTTTATTTTTTTCATTACTTTTTGTTCTTTTAATTGGGAAACCCACTTGCTTCCTTAATGATGTCATTAAGATCCTATATGTTATAGGTTCGTTAGGACTGAAACATCCCTTCAGAGCAAAACTGACCACTAGCCATATGTGATTACTTAAAGTTAGCAGAGGTAAGTAGATGTTTCGGTCCACATGAAATATGGATGGTATGATGTGCTGTAGGTATAAAATGCACACCAGATTTAGAAGACTTAATTGCACAAGAATGTAAAATATGTCATTAATATATTTTTTATATTGATCACATGTTGGAATGACAATATTTTGGCTTAGTTATATTAGGTTAAATAAATGTACTGTTAAAATTAATTTCATCTATTTCTTTTTATTTTTTATAATGTGGCTACTATAATAGAAAATTTAAAAGTACATATTTGACTAGCAATCTAATTCTATTGGTTAGCGCTGTTTGAGAGTCTTAATGTCTGTATTCCTTACATGTGTGTAAGTATAAATGCTCTATTAAAGACCAAATTTGAATGAAAAATCCCCCAATTAATCCTCTATTTCTCTTTTCTCTGTCCTGATCCACCTTCCCAAGTAATTTTCATCTTTCAAGAGACTAAAAGAGAGGTGAAATTTTTCTTTTCTGATTCAGAAGTAGGCATAGGACAAATACATTTAAGTGTAATGGGGATATAAGAAAACTGAAAGTAAGCAAGACAGCCTGCAGACAATCTGTTAACAAAACACAGTAATATATACACCTGGACAAGCATCAATCCCATGAGGAAACCTAGCAACTTTAATTACTTCACCTACAGGCACTACACTGAGAATTGTTTCTTTCCACTTGAGTGGAAGCATGCTGCTATGCCAGAGTGAGCTGTCAGGAGTTTTGCTTCTCTTATATCAGAACTGTCTTCTGAGGTTCACTTTTATATGTGTTATGTAAATGATAATTAATACATGTAGCACACTGACAACAATAATGAGCACAAGATTGGGAGTCAGAGAGATCTAGGCTTGATTCTGGCTTTGCCATTTGCTAACTCAATGGGTTTTGGCCGGCAGCTTCACCTCTGGAGCCCTACCTGCTAACGTATAAAATAGGAATAGTAGGACCAACAGCTTCAGTTAACACCCTGTCTCTGCTTCTAGCCATTCTCCACTCTCATTTTTAAAATCTGCTCTGCTGCAAATATGGTTGTGTCTCTGGCCAAAGAAAGTTTATTCCTCACCTTGGGCCTCCTGCAAAGAACTTTGAGGGGACCACTGAACTGTGCATTTGTCCTCTGTAATTTTTGTGAACCTAAGGGACTGTTCTCTGATTCAGACTGGAGAGCTTGCAAGGTGGAGAACTGTGGCTTGCAGAGTGTATCCATGCTGGACAAGGAGAGAAGGCTGGTTAGGAAATACCTGCACCAGAGTATGTACAGGCAAAGGACTTCTGTCTATTTCTAGCAGATCAAATGTAGGGAAAGCTAGCAATGAGCTATCTTTTTGGTTTTGTTTTTGAGACAGAGTCTCGCTTTCTTGCCCAAGCTTGAGTGTACTGGCCCAATCATAGCTCACTGCAGCCCTGAACTCCTGGGCTCAAGCGATCCTCCTGCCTTAGCCTCTCAAAGTGCTGTGATTACAGGCATGAGCCACACTGGGCCCAGCCACCGTGAGCTATCTATATTGAAGGGACTTTGCCCCAAAGTGCAAAATGGATACCAACTGGGAGGGACTCCTTGTGGAATACCAAAAATCAGGGCTTGCAGAGGGAACATAGTTAAGGAGGTTCCTGGTTGCTGAGGGATCTTTGAGGAACCCTTGGATGTGACCCAAGAAAAGGGGTCAACTTTTAAACATCTGTCAACCAACAAAAGCAGCAGAGTTAATTTTATACTTGGAGGATATAGCCCCATATGCTTAAAATGGTTTATAATTCATCCTTTTCCAGCCATATTTCTGCCTTTTCCTCTGGATAGCTATGCAAACTTCCTCAGGAACCTGAACTCATCTCTTCATGTTAGGCTGATGTTCTAGGCTAGAACCTGTCTGGGGTTCTGAGTAATTCCTGTTTCATGCAAATCGTTCCCAGGCCCAGTGGGTTAGTAGGGACTCACATTATTCAACAAGAATATGTGCCTACCTGCCATATTAATCAGCAGCATGTGAAAAATTCAAGCATAGGCCGGGCGTGGTGGCTCATGCCTGTAACTAGCACTCTGTAAGGCCAAGGTGGGCAGATCGCTTGAGCTCAGAAGTTCGAGACCAGCCAGAGCAAGAGCAAGAGCCCATCTCTACTAAAAAAATAGAAAGAAATTAGCTGGACAACCAAAAAAAAAAAAATATATATATATATATATATATATAAAATTAGCTGGGCATGGTGGTGCATGCTGGTAGTCCCAGCTACTCAGGAGGCTGAGGCAGTAGGATTGCTTGAGCCCAGGAGTTTGAGGTTGCTGTGAGCTAGGCTGATGCCACAGCATTCTAGCCCAGGGAACAGAGGGAGACTCTGTCTCAAAACAAAACAAAACAAAAAACCCAAACAAGCATAGCATAGAACACAGTGGGTACAGGTTAAGTTCATCATTTTAAGCTGGGAGTAGTCAGTTTAAAGACTCATTCTGAAGTGGAAGAAAGAAAGCAAGAGGGTAAGGTGGGGACTGGGGAATAAGACTATTCTGTGTAAGATATTTGAATGTATGCCAATGAATAATGAGGTATTAAAAGAGGAGAATAAAAATTAAGTGCTATGGGCCAAAAGATCATCTTTCACTGGGAGAGTTTGAAGTGGGCTTCATACATGAGTTCACACTCTAAGGATTGTCAGGAGGTGAATATCTGAAGACGAAGGGCCTGGGAATTCCATATTTGGAAAGGAGTAGAGCTACCTGGGGCAAGGGGTTAAGGGAAAAAAGTTGGATTTGAAAGTGGGAATGGATTGCAAAGGTCTCAAATGCCAGGGTGAGGGAGCTAATGCACATGGGAAGTCCATGTAGTAAAATAATGATTTTTAAGGGAAACTTTTTAGGGTACTAAAGTTCTCACTCTCTGTTGAGTGTGTGTGTTGAGAGGGTTAAAGAGGGCCCGACATGTGTTTATGTTGGGCCTGGCGAGGTGGCTCATGCCTGTAATTCTAGCACTCTGGGAGGCCCAGTCAGGAGTTCAAAACCAGCCTGAGCAAGAGCGAGACCCTGTCTCTACTATAAATAGAAAGAAATTAATTGGCCAACTCATATATCTAGAAAAAAAATTAGTCGGTCATGGTGATGCATGCCTGTAGTCTCAGCTACTTGGGAGGCTGAGGCAGGAGGATTGCTTGAGCCCAGGAGTTTGAGGTTGCTGTGAGCTAGGCTGACGCCACGGCACCCACTCTACCCTGGGCAACAAAGTGAGACTCTGTCTCAAAAAAAAAAAAGAATTCATGTCCGACTGTCTCAAGACAGGGAGTAAAGAAGGGAGAACAAGGAGAGAGCTATTCCTCACCCTTCTTTCCAAACACCAGGGGCACACACTACTAACACATTTTGATTTTAACATAAAAATCCTTATGAGCAGATAATATTTTAAGTGCTTCAAAAGTGTTTCAGTTGGATATGCTTGCCTAGGTACCCCAAGGGAAGAATTTAGGTTACATTTCTCCCCTAGACTAGGGGTATTTGACTGAGTAGCAGTACAGGGTGTTCCAAAAGTACCACTAATGATGCAGTCATCAATCCATCCACACATTTCCCACCTAGCATCCATCCCATAAGCCATTTTTTTTTGAATATTCATCATGTGTCGGCTCTCATGCTGTGTATCTGAGATGTAACAATGAATAAAACTGTCCTTACTAGTGTATGTCAGTGAATTGGGGATGGAAGAGATAGATGAAACAATAATAGTGAAACTTTGATCATTGTCACAGCTGGGAGAGGAGTATGTTTCATCAGCGTTTTGATATGTTTAACGATTTTCTTAATAAAGTTATATAATAAAAACTGCTTAAGAGAGGTAGATTTGATAGATGCCTATATCACAGGCAAGTCCAGCCATGAAGTTAAACCCAGGGTATTAACGGAAGAGAGCCCCTGGGGCAAGGTGGGGAATGCCTCCAGGCGGCAGTTAACTGTTCTCTAGGAGTACTTGTTCAGATTAAGGAAGCCCCAAAGCACAAATCTGACTGGGCCTCTAGCTGGGTGCTCAGAGGTCTGCGTCAGGAGTGAGGAGCTAGCCTCTACCGCATTGCCATCGTCTTATCTACCTCCTTCCTTCCCCTTTGCTTTAAATCAGCAAAGGTAAGTAGATACTCAGATTCAACCTTTTCCGGAACACCTACTATGTACCAGGCGCTGTACAAAGGCTTCCAGTTAGATTCTGCCTGCACCATCTTACAGATGACCTCGGGAGTCGGAGAAATTCCGTAAGCAGGGGGAACGTGACACAATTAGGCAAGGGCAGGTGAGAAACCAAGTCCTTCCAACTCCAAGGACGGGGAGAGTATGTTGGAAACTTGAAATCAGACAGTGGTAGGTTTAAATCCCGACTAGCTTCGTGGCTTTGAACAAGTCACTGGACCTCCCTGAGCTGACTCAATTTCTCCAGCTATAAAAAGGGTACAGTAAAACCTTAAAGGTTGTTGTAAGGACCAGAGCTTCTGACTGTCAAGATCCTGGCGAGAAGCGAAGGCTCGGGAAATGGCAGCCATCATTCTCGGCCAAGTGCAGGCGCATTCTCCCGGTGCGCCTCCCGCGGGTCCCTCAGGACAGGCGGATCCCGCGTCCGTGGCTCCGGTCTCGCAGTGCTCCCGGCAGGTGGCCCAGCATCCCGGTGCCCACGCCCCGAAGCGAGCCCGGAGCGAGGGCGGGTTGGATGTCCAAGGTCTCCCCTGGAGGATCACCCTGCCACCCATCCCCGCGCCCGGCGCAGGTAAGGTTTCCGGCCCAGGCCACCGGGACAGCGACCTCTGGGGAGGTCGAGACGCAGGGAGCAGGCTGGAGCCAGGAGGGGCTTCCTGAGGGCGCTCCCTTCCTCGCCTAGGTTCACCCCTGGGCCAACCTCGGCGCCGGGGCCCGCGGGCTGCGCGCTCTGCGGCTGCGAAAACCCGGAGAGGCGGATCGGAGCGCGCTCACAGCGCTCGCAGCCAACTCCTCCGCGGTCCGGCCGCCGAGCTGGGCATGCTCAGTGCGGCCGCCGCGCCGCCGTCCGCCAACTCCGGAGCTCGCGCTCCCGGGCCGTGGGGGAGAGAACGCCGGCTGCGAGCCGGCGTCGCTCGCCGCCCCCAGACAGTGGCAAACTTCGCGGCGTCCCCAGAGCTCCTCCGGGCGAGGCAGATACATCACTAATAAAATCAAATTCAGTGTCCCCCATCCCAACCCCAATGATGGAGGCTGCGGCCGCCGGAGTGACCCCACCGCCGCCGGCCCTTGCCCGATAGCCAGGGACCAACAGGTAAACTGTTGGGGGTTGGGGGATGGAGGAGCTGTAGCCGGGGGAAGGGCGGCGGGCAGGAGAAGCCCGAGACGCCTGCGGGCTGGCTGCCCCCGTCGGCGATCACGGCCATCCCTTCTCACCCCGCTTCCCCAGCCCCTGGAGGGGCTGCAAAGGGTTAAGTCGGCCCCGCGCCACCGTGAGCACGGCCCCCTCCAGCCTCCGCGACTGCCAGCAGCGCGCCTCGGCGCCTGCCTGGAGCCGCCGAGGGGACCCGAGCCGCGGATGCGCCATCGGAGCCTGGCGGGCGTCTAGGAGGGACTGGCCGCTTTTCACCGCCCGCATCCCTGCGTCTCCTGTCCGCTTCAGGCCTGCCTCCCTCTGCACCGGCCCGGTCGGTGTCCAGGTGGCGGGGTCTGCAGGGTGCGTGGCGGCGGGGGAAGGGTCCCTGCCGGGGAAGAGGGGCGGGGGCGGGCCGCTCCGCAGGCTCTTCCTCCGGGAGGAGGGCCACCCTAGCCTTGGGCGAGCACTTAAGCCACCGACCTAGGCGCCAAGAAAAGTTTTTTTTCTCCTCCCTTGCCCCTCCCCCATCCCTATCCTGCCCCCAGCTGGGGTGGGTTTGGGTCCATTGGTGAAAAAAGTCACACGTTCCCATCAGCTGCTCCTCCCCCTGGGGACAGGGTGGGGGGACAGGAGGCTGGCGGCGCGGAGGACCCTGGCAGACCTCCAGCCCCTCTGCAGCCGCCGCCGGAGCGGTGCGTCCCGGGGCGCGAGCGCAGCCGTGTGCCCGCCGAAGGCTGCCCCCATCAGTGCGTGTCTGCGTGCCGGGCAGTAGCAGCAGCAGCAGCAGCAGCAGCAGCATCCAACCTGCTTTATTCCTGCCTGCAGCGCCACAGCGAGCGAGGAGGGGGAGAGAGGGAGTCTGTCTGCAAAGTGCTGCTCCCTGGTGCTCAGAGGCGGCTGCTCCAGCTCCAACTCTCATTCATTTCGCCGGTTAACATGAGAGATCATGGCCGCCTTCGGGCTTCTCAGCTATGAGCAGAGACCGCTGAAGCGCCCCCGGCTCGGGCCGCCCGACGTCTACCCACAGGACCCCAAGCAGAAGGAGGTAAGGGCGCCGGCGGCCTCCCCAGCAGCCGGGGCCACGCTCTGCAGCGCTGACCCGAGGCCAAGTTGGCCCAGCAGGCATCGCAGGCGCTGCGGGGGAAGGGTCGGGGAGGGGATTGGAGGCGGGGGCCGGGCTGGGGGCCTGGGGGACCCCCCGGCGGCGGAGACCGAGCGGCTGTCAGTCCCAGCGCTCCGGTGGGGCGCTCGCTCTCCCAGTGCCGGGTCGCTTTCGCGTTACCGGGCCTTGCACGGCGCCGCCGGGCGCTTCATGGGCTTCTTCCCTGCTGAAATCCTCCTGCTTGCTCTCCCCCGCTTCTGCCTGCTTTATTTTTCTCCTTGCCGCTTCGGTAAATCCTCGTAAACTTTTTGAAAAATGTTGGAATGCCGTGCATCCGACACTGAGGTCTTGCGTTTTGCGCCAGCTGGCCAGGGACCGAGGTGGGGGTGCTTTTCTCTTCAAATTTTCCAGTTTGGGATCGAAGTCGTCTTATCAAGGTGATAAATATTTAGCTCTCTGAATATACCCCTGTATCTCCTCTTCCCTTTAAAAATCAATATTAAAGAGAAACACTGATTTTCGTCCCTAGAGGCAATTGGCTTAATTGCTGGAGGCTGTTTTGTATATGCAAAAGCGGGCAAGTTGTCTTGGGAGGGAATAGGTCCCGAGATTGCCTATTCTTTGAATGAAATTAATTGGATAAACCTTGACTCTTGCACCAGGTACACTAGCTTCAATGGCTAAGGTAACCATGGCATTTTGTAGCTGTGTATGTGTTTGTCAGGAGTTAACAAGTAATTATGTAACAACTCTTCAGTTATAATGATCACCCTTGGCTACACAATTTGCCCAGGGACTTGCTTTTTGTTTTTTTTTTTTTAAGATCACCTGCTACCCAGCTGTGCTTTCTGAGTTTGCCAGCTGCAGCCCACCCATTTTCTGTTTTCTTCAGCTAAACACTAGTTGACCACATTTCAGAACTTATCTTTCTGGGAATCTAAAAACCCTCTATTAAAAGTTTATAGGCCTACTGATAGCACAAAAAGAGCTTTGTTAAGGCAAGGAGAGGTCCTTAAGACTTTCGTTTTGATAAATGTGTCTGTTTCATTAATAGAGTAAGGATGCTTGTTCTGACTAAACTGTTTTGCTAATAAAGTGTCTGAGGAATAGAGAGCAGCAACTGCTTTTAGAGATTTACCACACTAAATATGTTTGAGCATCAGTGGAGTAATTGACTGAAGCTGGGAAGGTTTTACAGGTGGTTCCCAGCAGAGACTTGTAGAAAGGTAGGAGTTTGGGATTTTGCAGGTTCTTCCCCACTCATTTCCTCACCCTGTTACCCCAACTCAGAATGTAGTCAACTGTTAAGGACTGGAAATAATAGAGATGCTAAGGATCAAGTGTAAAGAAAGTTAATAACTTAAAAATTACTGCTAGGAAATTCTTAAAAGTTTTGGTAGGACAGGGACATTCACCAAGGGACATGATCTTTATCATCTTGTAATTAATGTCTTGCCACAGCTCTTCAGAAGGCAGCATAATTGACACTCCTCAGTTATGGGATGGTAGCTTGGGTGTCACTTGGGCTTATTTAGTACTTATTCCCCATGTCAGTACACATTTCAGAATTGGAGCCTCTGTGAGTCTGGAAAGAATAATTTTGGATTTCAGGGTCTTCACAACATTTTATAGATTTCTAAAACAGGAAATGACCTTAGAGGCACTTTTTTCTAACTTCCTTTTCACAAAGTGAAACTGAGGCCCAGGAAAGCGTAACTGATGTGACCCTGGTATAGGGTGGATAAGCAGAGGAGTTGGACCACCAAACCAGTATTTATGTCAAAACCAGTACAGTGTTGAGGATGATTTATGACAAATTATGTCGTTCTGATGTTACTCCCTTTTCCCCAAGGCAGCCAGTGTTTTATCTCTCTTGAGCAGAGAGTCAGTTATGTGTGGCTGTGGCCAAATTTGGGTACAATATGGAACAGGTGCTTGGCTGTTCTTGGGTGGTTGGTGAACAGAGTTTCCTAGGCTTTAGTTATTTATGTACTACCTCCCTCAAGATTTCTACCCTATCCCGCTACCACTTATGTAGTCTAATGCTTTCTTTAAACTAACTTTAAGAAAGTTTTTGTTTCCTAGGCAGTAGTAATACACGTGAAGTTGTGGATTTATTGCAATGTATATGTGTATATATAAATTTTTTATTTTAACTGATGTATACATATTATTTTTATCTATTTGATATACATGCACACATATATATGTTTATACATATGAAAATAAGACCATAACTATTAACACTTTAAAAAGTTCATCTGTGAATCTTAAATTATTCTTGCATTCTATTAGAGGTATGTGCCCCACATAGTGGGAAATGCAGATTTAATGGAGGAAGTGTGGGTAGACCTGGATTTGGATTCTGGTTTTGGATCTTTGTGTGGCCTCCGGCAAGTTGCATAGCTTCTCATTTGTAAATTAGTTTGATTGTGTACTTCAGAAAAAATATGCAAACCAACATTTGTGAGAGAAAAGCCCTGCTCCTAGTAAAAGTTATTCTTATCACTGTTGATGTAATTTGTATTGTTAACCAATGGTAATAGAGTTCTGGAAAATGACTCCCAGCAAATAGGGTGGAACTCTAGAATGAAGACCCCCCATAGAGAAGTAGGGGAGGGAAGGAGAGCGGGAAGCTTTAACTGCTTGATGGATTGATTATATTTATTTGAGAGCTTGCTGAACATCAGCATCTCAGAGGACTTTATTATAATACTTTGCCCTCTGGAAACAGACTGTTCTCAAGCCTTTAAAACACAAAATCAGAAAACTGGCAGTCATCCTTGATTCCTCTTCCTCCCATCCATCCTTACGTCCATGAGTGCATCTTGTTTGATCCAATTCCAAAATGTATTTCCAATCCATCCTTTGCTCCCCAGTTTCGCCAATGTGCTAGGCTTCCTTTTGGACTTCAGGCTGACTTTTCTCTGCCCCAGGGCTCTTGCATATCCTCATCTGTCTACCTGAACACCCATTTTCCTACTTACTTGTCTGCTGCAGCCTCTGCACTCTACTTGTTCTTGTCTCCTTAGCCTGTGGTTAGGAAGGTAGGCACTGAAGCCAGTCTGTGTGGGTTGGAATCTAGGCTCTCCTGTTTACATATTCCTTATTCTCCCCATGCCTCGGTTTCCTTCCTTATAGAGTGGGGACTATAGTACTACTTACCCTATAGGGCTGTTGGAAGATTACATGGATAATGCATGTAAAGCACTTAGAATAGAATCTGCCATAGATTCAGCCCCCAAATACTTGCTGTTGTGAACTGTTGTCAGGCCTGTCTCTTCATCTTTCAGGTCTCAGTCCAACAACCTCCTCAGGCCTTTCTGGTTTATCAGGGATGAGATCTGTTTTAGGCATGGCTGAAGTACCTGGCACCTAGTGCAGTTAGTTTCTAGAATATCGAGGGCAAAATATTTTTTGGAATGTATGAATAAAAATGGGATGAGTGAATAAAAGGGAAATTTGGTGACTGTGGGGAGGTGGGAAAAGTCTAGCTTAAAGCTGAAAGTATCCTTTGCATTTGCCTTGGAGGCTTTGAGGCTGGAAGTGAAATTAAACCCAGAAGTAGTAAGGAAGAGGAGTTTTACTATGGATTAAAAGAGGCTAAAACGATTGAATAGTAAGTATATTCAGGAAGTCCAACTAGTTGAAAAAATGGATTGGGGCAGTAGTGAGATTTCTAGGCATCAGGAGCTGTAGAGCCCCACCAGCAGGCTCTGAGGGAAGAATGGCCTCGTGTGCAGTGCAGGGGCTGCCCAAGGACAAGTACAGCATGACCTGGAGAGTTGCTGATGATGGTGGTATCTGTATGTTGCTAACCCAAAGTAGTGGCTTTCCAACTTCAGACACATTTGGATCACTGGGAGGGCTTGCTAAAAATAAATCATTGGGTCTCAGATTCAGTGGGTTGAGGTGGGGCCCCAGAATTTGCATTCCTGGCAAAATCCCAGGTGACCTGATGCTGTTGGTCCTGGGTCCCACTTGAAAATCCCTGAGCTAGGTAGAAGGCGGCATCCTATTCTGCAGGGCCTAGAGAATCCTGCTTGACACAGGTGGGGCTGGATTAGCCTTCTCTATATGGCTGAAATTGCAGTAGTTTGGTTTAATAGCCAACCTAGCCATGATTTGGTGCACTTTTCCCAGAAGTTGTGCCCTTTCTTAGCTCCAAACTAAAGAAATGGGTCAGGAAGTCTCAGTTGCCCTCAAGTGCCTTTTCACTACTCTTGGAATAAAATCCACTCTTTCTTTCCCATAGCCTTCGGGGCTATCAGTCTGGCCCTTGCTCACCTCTCCAGTCATGGCCTGCAGCCAGATAGCCTGGCTTTTTAGTTCTAGCTCCCCCACTTCCTGCCTGTTTGACTCAGTTTCTTCACCTGTAGAATGAGTTTCATATTTGTTCCAACTTTGTGGGGTTGCTGGGAACAGAAAATGAGCTAATGTATGCAAAATGCATGGAATTGTGTTTGTCACACAGTTGGAACTCAGTGCAGGTCAGCTACTGTTAGCTGATCCCTTGTTAAAGAATTTTGAGGCCTCCTCTTGTACTTTTTTTTGAGACAGAGTCTCACTCTGTTGCCTGGTAGAGTGCCCTTGTGTCAGCCTGGCTCACAGCAGCCTCAAACTTTTGGGCTCAAGCAATCATCCTGCCTCAGCCTCCTGAGTAGCTGGGACTACAGGTGTGCACCACCATGCCCAGCTAATTTATGTGTGTGTGTGTGTGTGTGTGTGTATTTGTTGTTGTCCAGCTAATTTCTTTATATATATATATGTTTTATTTATTTTATTTTTTTAGTAGAAACAGGGTGGTCTTGCTCAGGCTGGTCTCGAACTCCTGAGGTCAAATGATCTGCCCACCTCTGCCTCCCATACTGCTAGCATTATAGGCGTGGGCCACCATGCTAGGCTCCCCTTGTATGCTTATAATAACATCCACAAGACCCTGCCCTCTGATAACTGGGCCTAAAGTCACTCCTTCAAAATTACTTTCCCTTCAGGCTATGTGTTGGGATCACTGGCTGCCTCTCTTCCAACAGGCCCAGCTCCTTTGTGTCTAGTTTCCTGTTCCCCTCTGCCAGCACGTTTCCTGTCATTTGGTTTTTAGCTCAGAGATTCCCCCCAAAGGGGAGCCTTCCTTGTAGCCCATCTTCCCTCATCCTTGCCAGTTCACTACCCTGTGTTTATATGTTTTGTAATGCTTGCCATTGTCTGAAATGTGATTTTTAGGATGCTTGTTCTCTGCACGGCCTTTCTTCCACCCTGGAATGTAAGCCTCATGGGAGCAGGGCCTTGTCCGTGGGGTTCACAGCCATGAACTGCCTAGTGCCTGGGATTAGACTAGGTGCTCAGTGAATGCTTCATGAAGAAATTAATAAGATCTAGAAAGAACTCTTAATAAGCAATTTTGAGTATTTATAACATTTAACTGTCCCAATGCTTGTTTTATTTTGGTAAATCCTGTTAGTTTTTTGTTAGTATCTAAAACTCTTAAAACACATAACCCGTGTTTTAGAGACAGCTGGGGAGGTGAAAGTTTGTTTCTCATAAGAGGCAGAATGTTGATGAAGTTTCCTGGGAAGAGGGGACTGGTTGACCAGTTGCTTGGGGGACCAAAGCCTGAGAAGGCTGGGGGACATTTGATTCTGAAAGCTGTCCGCCTGGGACCAATTGGCTGGCCCCAGGGCCCTTCTGTAGACCTCCCTGAATCCCATTGTTCAGGGAGGGATGGACATTTATGTTTAACTCCTGCCTCAGGTGAAAGGAGCCCTGTAGGAAGCCCTGAGTGGGAGGTCCTGCTGCTTCCAGCTGCTCACAGCTGTGTTGTCACCTAAACTTTGTGGCCAGGGAGGAGGAACTCACGTGGTTGTCTTTATTCAGGGTCTCCCAATTGCAGCAGAATCTTCAAAGATGCTTGTTAACAGTGCAGCCATAGTGCCGCACCGCCACCCCAGCCCTGATGAGTCAATTTCTGGGAAGGAAGCTCAGAAATTTGCATTTTAAACAGGCTTTCTAGGTGATTCCTAAACACACTAAGCTTGAGAACTTTCACTTTAGTTTGCTGTCCTTTTCTGTGTAGAACATTGTAAACCAGGCTCCCCCTTACTGTTTGATCGTATTAGAATGTTTTAGATTCTGTTCTAAGTATTAGACCTTTTGGTACCAAATAGTGCAGATGAGTTTAGCTACTTTCCCCCTTGAAGTTCTAGTCTAATAACCGCGGTTCCCAGCATAGGGTTGTTTTCTGTCAGCTATACATGGTTTATGTCAGGGGTCCTCAAACTTTTTAAACAGGGGGCCAGTTCACTGTCCCTTGGGCCGTTGGAGAGTGCGGCGCACATTCCACACATGCGCACTGTGAGCCTGGGAGGAGTTGAATGCTAAGCAGGACAGGCAGCAGCCGCAAAAATACCCGGTGGGCCAGGCCCCTGGGCCTTAGTTTGAGGACTCCTGGTTTATGTGGTTTATAGCAGAGTAGATGGAATTCTATGCCTTGGTTATAAAGTATCCATGGCTCCCTCTTGCATGCACTTGGCTAAACTGGGACTTATGGGAGCAAGTAGGTCTTGCTTTGTCTCACAAAGCTGTTTTTTTTTAAGACAGCATTTTGCTATGTTACACCGGCTGGACTCCAACCCCTGGACTCAAGTGATCCTCCCGCCTCCGCCTCCCAAGTAGCTGGGACTACAGGAGCGCTCCACAGTGCCCAGCTGAAGCAATTCTTTGAGCTTGTCAGAGCTGTGGGATTTTGTTGGATTGTGGGCCTAAGTTCTCAATTGGGATCTTTGGACGCATATAAGGCTGTTAATTCGGGGTGCAGCTACTGTCCTTTAGCCTGTCAGATGTTTCCATTAGACTGGCACCTGAGGAAATGAAATGTGATCCTTTAGGAATTTGGAAGACCACAAAGTGAGGTCTGGTAGGCAAACTGCATTGGGTGAGCACTAAGTAGGAGAGGATGAGCCAAGTCCAAGGACATTGGTTGAACCAGTTAGCAGTGCCACCTGCGGGTATGTACACATGCATGTGTGCACCGCTGTGTGAAAACAAAGCAGAAGTCGAAGCGTGGAGTAAGTGGAACTTGGAAACTCCAAGAGTGTGATGTATTTCTTCTGAAGCTCTCCTTTACTTTAATGAGGTTCTGAGCCCCAGTCTCAAGACTAGGCAGGATTGGAAAAGTTAGAGGGATCCACAAGAAGAGTGATATTGATGAAAGGTGTGAAAACCTCAAGTCTCTGATCAGTGAAGAAAGGAGGTGATTGACTTAGTTTGGAGAAAAGCTAACCTTAGGATCTGTGTGGGGTAAGCCAGGTGGAGGGAAGAAGTCCAAGGGAAATGCAGAGGGGGAGGTACCTACCTCCTGTACATTCCTCACTGAGAAATGTGGAAACACTTGGACTTTTAATTGTCTTTAGGTAATTTCTAAAACTAAGTGTGGTTACAAGGGAGTTCATCAAACTATTTTCTTTTTCTCTGTCTTGGAAAATGTATATAGTAAGGAAAAATGTCAGTAAGTTATAAAATAGCATGATTTCTACTTAAAAATATCTACATAATCTGGAAGGATTGTCACTCACATGCAAACAATTATCATCTTTGGTATAGGATTAAGGATGATTTTAATTTTCTTCTTTATACTAGTCTGTATTTCAAACTATAATTAAACACCCATGATTTTTGCCATTGGAGGACATAACGTAAAGAGTAATTATTAGATGACTTTGATTAGGTTTACAGGGTCTTTGTTAGTTGCAAGTGAACCTAGAGCCCCTTTAGGTGATGCACAGGCAGAGGGATCTTGTGGGGTATAGATATAGGCACTTATGTATTAATACATGTGATGCTGCCAAAAGTGTACTAGAGTTGGGGTTAGGACTGTTATGTGAATATTCTAGCTCTGCCACTTACACTGTGTGATTTTGGGCAGTTTCATCATTTTTTTCACCTATAAACAAGAGGAGAGTAATACTCATAAAGAGTATTTTAAATATGGAAGAGCATTATCAAGTTAAATTTTTATCAAGTGTAGCATATAAATTCAGTGATGTGCTGGAGCAGGCTTATTTTAGAGGATTGTTAAAATTTGAGGAATTTTGTAAGCTGGTTGATACCACGTTGGTAGCTTGAAATTGGCCTTTGTGGGAGTATTTATACCAAGGAAAAATTAGTTTCCTTTCTCCTTCCAACATTTATCAGCACGCTATTAGATACAGTTGTATGTGGCAGACACTTTGTTGGCTACTTCATGGTCATTCTTTTTTTTGAGACAGAATCTCACTCTGTTGCCCAGGCTAGAGTGCCGTGGTGTCAGCCTAGCTCACAGCAGCCTCAACTCCTGGGCTCAAGCAATCCTTCTGCCTCAGCCTCCCACTACAGGCATGAGCCACCATGCCCAGCTAATTTTTTTTCTCTCTATATTTTTAGATGTCCAGCTAATTTCTTTCTATTTTTTTAGTAGAGATGGGGTCTCACTCTTGCTCAGGCTGGTCTTGAACTCCTGAGCTCAAACAATCTGCCCGCCTCGGTCTCCCAGAGTGCTAGGATTATAGGTGTGGGCCACCACGTCCAGCCTTCACGGTCATTCTTATCCTGCTTTTCTCTTGCCTGCTTCCCACTAAAAACTTTTTTTTTTAAAAGCCAGATTCTAGCTGGGTGGGGTGGTGCATGCCTGTAGTCCCAGCTGCTGGAGAGGCTGACGTAGGAGGACCACTAGAGCCCAGGAGTTTGAGACCAGCCTGGGCAACATAGTGAGACCCTGTCTCAAACAAACAAACAAACAAACAAACAAACAAACAAACAAACAAACAAAAAAACGAACAAAAAAACAAACAGAAAAAGCCAGATCCTCCATTCCTAGTCTCCTTTCATTTCGAAGTAAACATATAACTTAGTTCTGGCTAAAGAGAAGTAATAGAAGTCTATGTGACTTCTGGAAAAGGAATTTTTTCCTGTCTGATAAAAGTACAGGTATGGAGGAGAATGCCCTCTCTTAAAGCCCTGATGTCTCCTTAGTTTTCTGTATTTAGAACGGTAATAAAAGAACATGATAGCTGGAGCTGGGGCAACCATTTTGTGACCTTGAGGCGAAAAGCCTATGGATGAAAAGCCAATGAGGAGTCAGTTGAGTGGCTGTGTGAAATTGTTAAGCTGCTGACCTGACCTTGGGCCCACCTCTTTCTGGACTTCTTGTTAAGTAAACAATAGCTGTCCACATGGCTTAAGCCAATGTTGGACCAGTTAACTTCTTAAAGCCAAAGGCATTCTAATGTTGTCATGGTATTTTCCATTTATATTTTGGTACCCTTGAATGATCACAGCACGAGCCCCCTTCGTTTTCAGAGAGTGCACATTCTAAGAACTCTCCTACTCTATGGCTTGGTGAGGAATATAGGGCAAGAGACAAAGAACTCCTGCATCTTGTTCACTAGGCAGTCAGAACATTCTGACCAGTGCCCATCAGAAGCTTAGGGGGAACTGAACAGTGGGCTCCTTTATTTATTTCTGTTTCCGGCAGAAAGACTTTTGGTGGGAAGGGAGGGAGAATACTGTTCTGTTTTGCTTGGAGGGGGAGATTCTGTGGGTCTGCACTGTTTTTGGGGGGAAGCCATACATGTTTAGAGGTAGAAGAGAACGTAATTGATTATTCTAACTTTCTGATTCAATACAAAAGGAAATTGAGTCCCAGACAGGTTAAAGTGACTTGTCAAAGCAGATCTGGGCCAAGCACTTGTGTGCCCTGATTTGTTCTTGCAACTTTACTTGGCCTCCCCTTTGGTAAACACCCTCACGTTGCCCTGGCAATGAGAATCACTCTGCATTTTAGGGCATCCAGCTACTCTGTGAGAGCTGGGGACTGTTCAGCCCACAACTTGATCCTCTCAGAGCTCTCCAGGTCTTGTGTGACGTTTCCTGGGCAAAGGGAAGAATACTCCGGAAGCTCACATACTTTTGTCCTTGTGCTTTTTGGTGGAAGATTCCCAGCCCTATCCCCAGCTTCTCGGGAGAGCTCTGCCGTTGGCCTTTGTGGGCTGTGTGAGCTGGCGATCATTTGTATCTGGTTTTGTTTTCTTGGTTGAGATACTCCCTTACTTATTCTGGGCTCTTTTGAGAGGGACACATACAAGATGTACCAGTTGTTACATGGTATTCTATATAAATGGACCTGCCTCAGTTGAGCGGTTCTGTGACCCTGAGAAGAGGAGGAAATTATTAACCATTGGGTTTTATTTTCCATGTTTTGCAGGAAACCTTACTATAACTATTAATGCTGAACAAATTTGGTCGTTCCACCAATATTATTGAGCATTTTGTAGGCCCTTTGCCAGCTATGGCTTCCTGAGGACAGGACCAATGGCTTGTATTTCCTGTTACGTCTCTGGCTTCCAGTACAGTGCCTGGCCCACACCAGGTACTCAAAACTTTCTTTTGTGAATGAATATAAAAATCAACAAATGCTAGGAGCATTAGATACAGTCTAAGGGCCCCAGTTTAGAGCAGTAGTTTTCAACTGTGGGTGCCTTTTCTTTCTCTCTTTGGGACGTTGGCAGTATCTGGAGACATCTTGGGTTGTCACAACTGGGTGTGTGTGTGCAGCTGCTTACATCTAGAGGATAGAAGCCAGGGATGCCACTACCGTTCTCCAATGTACCCTACACCAATGCCTTCTCTGGCCCCCGATGTCAGTAGTTCCAAGGCTGAGAAACTATGGCCTGGAGGGAGTGATGGTCCTGTAACTGAGGAATACAATGTTTCAGATATTCTTTAGATGAGTGTTCAAAGTGCTGTGGAGACAAGAAGGGAGTGACCCATTTTTTGACAGGACCTAACAGGAGGAGATTTTTGAATCTGGGACTTGGAGGATGTGTAGGAGTGGATGGGGCTGAGGATACAGAAGGAAAGTTAATTCCAGGGAGAGGGAGCAGCCCTGGAATTAATGTGCCACAAGCCCAGGAATTAATGGGTCACAAGACAGAAAGAATGTAGTGTGTGCCTGGGTTGTGGGCCTGACGCGTGGGGTGTGGTGTGTAGGGGGAAAACTGCGGGGCGTGGGAAAGAAAGGTGGGATCAAGTCATGGGGTCTTTGCCCTGTGAAGGTGTGAGATACCTTTGAAGGGTGACAAGGGGATGAGATTTAAGATGGCTGAAGGTTGTAGGTTGAGGGGACAGCATCTCTGAGGCTCACCTTGAGGCAGAAAGATTGACTAGCTAGGTGGTCACTGGCATTCAGGGCTGGAGGTGGGTGAGTAGTTTCCTGTATCTGCCAGAACAAAGAACCACAAACTGCGTGGCTTAAAATAAGAACAATTTATTCTCTCACAGTTCTGGAGGCCAGAAGTCTGAAATCAAGGGGTCAGCAGGGTCACTCTTCCTCTGAAGGCTTTCTGGGAGAACCTTCCTTGCCTCTCCCAGCCTGTGGTGGCTGCAGGTGTTCCTGGCTTCTCTGACTTGTGGCCACCTCACTGATATTTGTCTCCATCGTCACCTGGTGTCCTTTGTGAAGGGGTCTGTTCTTGTCTGGGCGTCTCTTGTGAGGATGCTTGTTACTGGATGTGGGACCCACCTAGATAATCCATGGTGATCTCACCCTTCATTACATCTGCACAGACCCTTGTTTTCAAATAAGGTCACATTCACAGGTTCTGGGATTTGATGTGGATACCTTTTGGGGGACTGTTTTTTGGCTTATGGGATTGGGAAGCTTGGGAAGAAGGAGGATGGGAGAATTTATGAGAAAGTTTGTTTGAATGGCAGAATTGACAAAGATGCGTGAGGCAAAAAGAGAGGGATGAGTACAAGCATATACCAACATTTTTAGCTTAATCCAGTGGTTCCCAAACTTTTTGCTCTTAGGACCCCTTTATAATCTTAAACATTGAGGATCCCATAAAGCTTTTGTTTTTGTTACATCTCTCAATATTTGCCGTTTAGCAATTAAAACTGAGAGATTTAAAAAATATACATTCATTTAAAAATAATAGTAAACCACTTTTATTTTAAAATTTGTTTTTTGTGAGAAATAATACTTTTTCCAAACAAAAAAAAATAGTGAAAAGAGTGGTATTGTTATGTTTTTGCAAATCTCTTTAATGTCTGGATTTGATATCTAGTTTTGTAATTAATCTGTCATACTGTGTTGTTTTGGCTGAGGAACATGAAGAAAATCTGGCCTCTCACAGGTAACTAGTTAAAGGCTTTTGAGAACCCCAGAGGTCTTGGACTTGGAAAGCCACTTGCTTAGACTGTGGGGTAGGTAGATCAGTGGTGGTCTGTCTGTAAACTAACATGCCATAGGGAACAAAAGAATTTAACTTTTTTCCAAGGATGGGGTAGGCCATGGAGGGGAGGAGATATTCAGTTTATTCTGAATATTTTCGATTTGAGAAGCCTCTGGGGAATTGAGGCTGAAATGTATGGTAATGGAAGCTAGAAATCTGGGTTTGGGTGTGATATGTTCATAGGTAATTGAAGCCACAGCAGTGATTGCTGGCTGAGAGTGTGTGCAGAGATGGAGGATCAGGCTGACCTGAGGAATGGAACTTTCTAGGGATGGACTTCCTGGACCATGTCAGGGGAACTCTGAGGACCGCAGCTGATGGGGAGTATGGGTGCAGATGATAAGTGGCCCAAAGGGACAGTTAACATTGGGAGATGCTCAAGCTATGTTTGTTTCCTCTTGGTTTTCCTATATCTGCTGAGCAGTTTATCTCCTTAGGACTTCTGCAACTGTGGCTCCTGCTGTCTGGTTGCCTTATTTTATCACTGTAAAAAAAGTGATTTTTTACTCTTTAGCATTAAATAGACTTTAACAGTTTGTATTTGGTTTGTTTATTATCCTTCTGTCCCTCCAACCAATGTAAGTTCCATGAAGCAGAGATTATATCTCTTTTATTCCCCCACTGATAACCAGAGGACAAGGAGAGGTTCCTTGCTCTGGTCTATCCCCCTCACTGAAAACCAGAGAACAAGGATATAGGGTATGAATTGAGTAAATATTTGTGGGCTGGATCTGCTAACTACACAATCATTGAATATTAGCAAATGGTTATTAGAAACCTGCTAAGTCAAGGCGGGGCATGGTGGCTCACACCTGTAATCCCAGCACTTTGGGAGGCTGAGGTGGGAGGATTGTTTGAGCCCAGGAGTTTGAGGTTGCAGTGAACTGTGATGATGTCACTGTACTCTAGCTCAGGCAAAAAAAAAAAAAAAACAACAAAAAAACACAAACAAAACAAAACAAAAACGAAAAGAAACCTGCTAAGTTGGCACCTGGTACCGGGCATGGGAATGTTGGAGTGTTTTAATATGGTTCCTCCTTTTGAGGGACTTTGGCTGGAGGGATGACAGTCTTGTGCACAGTGCAATAAAGTCATTAAAAGGTCATTGTGGCAGTGGGAACAAATGAGGGAGGGGGTCCATTCTCTTGGAGGGTTAGGAGAGTCTTCAGAAAGGTGAGCAGTTTCCGGGAGGCAAGGCAGGGTGGGGAAGACCTTCTGGGCAGAGTCTGAGCACAGAGGTGGGAAATTGGATGTCATCTTGAGAGGAGCTGCCAATAGTTCAATAAAGCAAGGGCATATTGAATCTATAAACTTGAACATTTTTATAGATTTTGGGATGGTTCAGAGAGAGGAAGGGATTAAAAGCACTGGAGGGAGAAGGGCTGTCAATTGGATTAAGGTTGAATTTGTCCTGGGGCAGGGGATTGAGGACCAAAGGGGAGAGAGAGCTTTGACCTTGTTATGTATCCCCTCCTCAGAGAAAGGAGGGGAAGCAGAGTTCACACAGGGCTGCCCACTTAACAGGCGTTTCCAGAGTCAGTTTGAATGTGCCCAGCGTTTCCTCAGCCTTCAACCTACATACAGCGTGCCATAGCTCAGCCACGCAAATGCCGCCTTGTTGTCAATTAAAATTTGGTAGAATTTGCTACTTTCCTTTACTAGTCATTTCATTCATGGATTAATCTAATGAGGTTGTTGAGATTAGCACCATTTAAGGCAACAGCAGGAGTGAAGAACTAAATAAAAATGTCTTTTGTCTGAAGTGTGTCTGGACTTTTTTTTTTTTTTTTTTTTTTGCTAAGATGCTTGTTTACTTAAAGGTATGGAGGATCTATCAAAACTTATGTCCACGGCAGTGCTAAATAATTTATCTTTCTCCTGAGTTCTGCGAGGAAGGTTAATATTGACATTGCTTAGATTTTTTTTTTTTTTAAATAAAGCTCTACACAGTGCTATGTTAGTAGACAGTATGGAAAATATTTTTGGGGTCAGAGTTGTTTTTACTCTTTGGTCAGTTTCAGACTAAATGTCAACTCCCTCTTGAAAAAGATTCTTTATGAATTGGAGACACTACATTTCTACTACTCACTTGAATCTGCTTTTAAGTTGTTATTAAATAATCAAGATGTTTTTGAAATTATATTTTCAATTACTTAGTACTTGATACATGCCTCCCACTGGGCATGTGCTAGGTGATATGGGGGTGTAGAAAAGAAATAGAAGCCTGCTATCTGTCCCCTCCAGAAATGTGCTTCTCAAAATAACTATGGTCAAGGACTAGTTTTTCAAAAAATTAATTTTCAATCTGTTGCAGACTAATATATATATATGACTAAACTGGATTACTAGAAAAATGCTGCTCAAATGTAGTGACAATGTCAAATGCCATAAAAGTTTCCAAACACTCTGTTTTTGCATGTTTCTTGTTGAGGACCAGTTGTGGTATCAGACCACGCTGAGTAGCACTGCTCTGGAAGTTAACGTCCAGTTCACCCACCCACGTAAAACAATTTTCAAAATGACTAGTGTTTTATTTATTTTAAAATTGCATAAGATATACACTCAGTGTATGAAGTACCAGATTACATTATAATAGTCATTATTTAGTGTGTTGGTTATTCTGAGTGCTTGTTTGCTTTGCGAAAACATGTTGTTGTTATTCACAACACTGCTGAAGTGGGTATTATCTCTTGTTTACAGATGAAGAAACTGAGGCACAGAGAGGTACTTAATTTGCACTTGCCCAAGGTCATGTAGTGGCATGAGGATGGAGTTGGATTTCTTGAGCCCGTGCTGTAACCTTTCTCTATATATAGTGAGGCTGAAAATGCTGTGTGAGTTCAGAGAGGGTTGGATACTTGGAGGTTTCACTGGAGGGTTTGAGGGGCAGGGGCTGAGTGGGTGGGGACAGATTTCACCCCCAAATAGGTGGGTTTGAGGGGCAGGGACTGAGTGGGGATAGATGGGGGGGAGGGGTGGTGCCTTGGCAGATCAGGCTTGGTGGCCCATCTGCTGGAGCCCCCGCAGGTTGGGCTGTGGAGGGCGTTGGGGAGCTCACATGATTCTGCTGTCAGATTTATCTGACTAGCTCATGCCTAATAAATCCAGTGGGGGAGAGAATGGAGTTGGGGAGGCTGCGAGGGAGGCGGCTCTAGTAACCAAAGCATGAAGTAAAAAGAGCCCGGCTGATCAGGGCTTTAAATAGGACTAGAGAAAAATTGGCAGTTGGTGACAAATTGGCCAAAGGAAATGAAGAAGAGAGAAGAGTGGAAAATGCTCTCATTTCTTGGGTTCAGCTAGGATAGTAGGTCCTGTTGCTTAAGGACTTCAGAGTGACACATTTTTGTGCTCAGCCTCTGGTGGTACGACAGGCATTTGAATTACTTGGTTGCTGAATTGGAATGAATATTCAGATTCCAACCCACCCTCTAACTTCTAACAGGCATGAACTGGTTTACTTGAAGGTCTTAGAACTGAAAGAGCTGGGGTAGCTTTGGTTTATACTGCTCGGCTAATGCTTTCAATCTCGATTTAATACCTGTTATTGACCTTCTTGTGGGCTGCTCTGGTGTTAGTTAATCGCCAGATTTGCTTAGAAAGTTTGCTAAGCTTGGTTGAAGAGGTGGGAATGAGCAAGCCTCCCGAAAATAAAAAGGGTGGAGGCTGAGAGATGCTAACAGAAGGTAACTGTTCTGACTAGTTTTTTCTGAGGTTGACTAGGGGAAATTTGTTCCCTTGACTGAAAATTATAGATTTAACCTTTCTGTTTCTGAGCAATTCATCTATTAATAAAAGAAGTGAACAAAATCGCCACTATCAATAAAAAAGAAAGAAATTTCCATTCTCTTTTCCCTCTTTCCCAAGCAAGAAGGATGTTCTGTAGTTTCACTTGATTTTTCCTACACCCATTTTATCTGTCATCCAACAAGTTGTTTTTTTGTTTGTTTGTCTTTTTAATTTTGCAATACATTTGGTGGGAATCATTCTCTGGTCTCCCACAACATGGCTTCCTGCAGGTGTGTGCTGAGTCCGGGATCAGGGATGTAATTGAGGCGGAGTAGAAGGATAAATGAAAAGAGCCACCTTATGGGGGTAAATGGGGACTTCAGAGGACAGAAGCTGTGGCTTGTGCTGGTGTTCTCTGCCCTCAGATCACCCAGCATACTAGCATGTTAAGTCAAAAATGATTTAAAGGAAAGATTTACATTCGATAACATTGCAGTGCAAGAATTGTACGATTTACCTTAGCAATAAAGGTTCTAAAGAGAAAACTATCTTTTGAGGGCGCCTTAAATATAATTCTGGGCAGAATAAACTAGCAGATACCTTAAGTCCTCTTTCTTGATTTATGAATATGCAAATCTAAAAGTTCAAGTATTTTCCTCCTGCAGTTTTCTTGGATTTTTTTCTGAGAGCCACATCCAGGTGTTTGATATCAGAGGATGACATGCATTTGAATGTGATTTGAATGTGAATTAATTAATGGGATACAATTATTTAGATAAGAGTGGAGTAGATGCTAAGTATATTTAGATATAATTGGAATCAAAGGCTCTCCCACTTTTAAATGGGGGAGGAGGAGCCGCCTGTCTCACTAGGACACTTATAGGTAGGATGAGGGAGGTTGTCATGGGAAATTGGCACCCCTGAGAGCTGAATATTCAACATGTCATACATGTCGGACATTTCCATCTAATGTATTGACGTTACTGAGTACCCAGTCATGTGCACAGTTTGGGTTATTTGTGCTGGCCATACAAAAGATCATAATTATGATGAATATCCCGTTTTTTAAAGTTCTTAGTGTGTGCCAGTTACTGTGCTGATTGTGTCACATGGTTTTCACTTGTTCTTTGCAGTAGGCATGTGTGGTAGGTGGGGTGTCTCCATTCCACAGGAGGGGAAGGGAGCCGGGATTCCAGTGTAGGTCTGTTGCAGTCACGCCGTGCTCTCCTCGAAGATCTCACTGTCTAGGAGAACACATTGACCTATTTTGGGCCTGATTTCTCACATGGCCACCGAACCATTCATTTCACTTCTGCCCACCTCTCAGCCTCAGTTTCTCACCCTGTAAAATGGGACACATCTGCCCAAGCCATTTGGCTATTATGAGCATGGGCGTGAATGTGCCGTTTTAAATGCTGAGAGTGGTATTATTATTATTACCATGTTATTTTTTGCTTGGTATAGGCACAGAGGTGAAGATAGCACTTGCTGTTTTGTGTTGAGCTCATATCCTTTTGGTTTCATCAGTCCCCACAGTTAGTGATTGATGGCCTGCAGGTGTGATTTGGGTGGAGTGAATATTAATAGTAATGTAGGTGATGGTGGATGTAAAGAACTGACTGTCAGGTGTGGCTTCTGTGCAAATGTGGCCCTGGCGTTAGAGGTGCTGATGGATTGGGCAAAGGACAATGCTACCTTGTAGGGGAGTCCTGCCTTTACTCAGCCAGTCTGCTCCCTCCCTACCTATGGCCCTCTCAAGAGGCTACTATTAGTGCTTTCTCTTGTGAGTATTTTGGCTGCAATGGGGACCTCTCACCCCAACCTTCCCCCACTTTTTTTTTAAACTTCTAAAAATGCTGCTAAGTGCCCTGTCAAGTACAGGAGATGCAAGTAGAAATCAGTCCCTATTGCTGTGGCATAGGGGGCCCAGGCGTCTGCTTACATGCAGCTTAGTGAAGCTGCTTTTCTTGGTCATTGTACTCCACATTGATGGTCTCCTGCTGCTGCCAAGTGACCTGCATTCTGATTTAGGTGGCAGTCTTGCCATGAGGGATAGAGCAGAACTTCTCCTCCTCTATGTGTATGTTTTAGTTTCCTAGGACTGCCATGACAAAGTTCCACAAAGTGGTTGGCTTAAAATAATGGAAATTTATCCTCTCACAGTTCTGGAAGCTGCCAGTCTGAATTAATGGCAGGGCCACCCTTCTGCTGATGCCACTAGGGGAGGACCCTTCCGAGCATCCTCCGGCTTCTGTTAGTCCCAGTTGTTCCTTGGCTTGTGGCAGCGTAACTCCAATCTCTGCCTCCGTCTTCACATTGCTATCTTCTCTCTGTGTCTGTCCCTTCTCTTTTGTGGACATCAGCCGTATTAGATTAGAACCCACCCTAATTCAGCATGACCTCATCTTTGAGTCCATCTACAAAGACCCTGTTTCCAGATAAGGTCCCATGCACAGGTACAGGGGTTAGGACTTTGATTTATCTTTTTGAGGGACCCAGTTCTACCCATACAGTGTACCCACAGGGCCTCTCTTCAGATCCTCCTCTGTGTTTTGAGTTGGTCTGGTACTGGCTGTTCCCTTCTGGGTCCTGGGTTGGGAGGTCATCCCCTCCTGTTTCCTCAGGAACTTCTAGTTATCAGTTATCTCCTTTTTTTTTTTTTTTTTTTTTTTTTTTACTCAGGCCTGGAAAATGGAAGTTATCTCCTTTTTTCCCTGTTATTTTCAACTGTTTCCTTCACTGGCTTCTTTCTGATGTCATTAGAACACATTCAAGGCTCTCACATCTTAGGTCTCCCTCCACCCCATTTTCTCTCCTTTCTCCACACGTTTCCAGAAGCATCCTGTATACTCACTGTGTCCCTCACCCTCCCGATTCTTCCTCTGCTCACTCCAGTCTGGCTTCTCCCCTCGTCATTCTGCTGAGACACCTCTCTCTTCAGGTCACTGATGACGGCCACGTTCCCTGCAGCATTTGAACCCATTGCTCTCTTGAGAAGCAGTTTCTTCCTTCTGCTTAGAGGCGTAACACTCCTGGTTGCCTGTTCTCCTCTCTGGCCATGCTGTCTCAGGCTCCTTTGAAGGCTTTTCGTTTTCTACCTGGCTATTAAATCAATGTTGGATTATCCCCAGGATCTGTCCCAGGTCCTTGTCTCTTCTTTATCCTCTCCTTGGGTGACCTCAGCCACCCCCCAGCTGCAGTTGCTGCCTGTGAGCAGAGAACTTACAGCTTCATCCTAGACTTCTCTGCACTGTAGACCTGTATAGCTAAGTGCCTGTAGGACACATGTCTTGTTTGTCTGATACCTCACACTCATGATGCTTAAACCTGAACTTGTGTTCCTCTCCACTTCTCCCCCAACGCCCCCCTCACAGCCCTATCGTAGGAGACATTACCATCCCAGGGGATGGGGGTGCGTCTTTGACCACTTCGCTCTCTGTCATTCCATCTAACAAGTCAACATAAGTCCTGTTGCATTTCTCTCCTAAAAATCCCTCTGTATCCTACAAGCTACCATTATCTGATGTCCCCACTCTTAGAAGAGTCCGCTCACTGGCCCCACCCCCCTTACCCTCAGCCTCCCAGTTAGTCTGACCCTACTCCCTTCAGTTGTTCACACTGCAGACCTATTGAAGTTGGATGAAGCCACCCCTTTGCTTTAAACCTTTAATGTTCTTGAAGACAGACGTTCTTCACTTGGTCCACAGACCCCACGTGGTCTCTTTCCCACCCCACTGCTTCATTTATATCTTACACCTGTATTCCTCCTCCACTTCTGCTATGACAGCAGCATTCTTTCTCTCATTTTCCCAACCTGCAGACTTTATCCATGCCCTTCCTCTGTCTTTCCTTGTTAAGCATACATACTCCAATGGTGATTATGCCTTCCTGATGAATTGACCCTTTTATCACTGTGACATGCCCCTCTTTGTCTCTGATGATGCTCTTTGTCTTGAATTCTACTTTATCCGATATTAACATAGCTATTTCAACTCTCTTGTGTTCATTGTTTGCATGGTATATATCTTTTCCCATCAATTTACTGTTAACTTATTTAAAGTACATCTTTATATTTAAAGTACAGCATACAGTTAGGCTTTACCTTATTATCCATTCTGACAATTCCTGTCTTTTAACTGTAGCCTTGAACATTTAATTAGCATTTACTGTAATTATTGATATGGTTGGATTTGAGTCTATTTGTTTTCTCTGTGTCTCTGGCTTTCTATTTTTATAATTTTAATTTACCTATTGGATTTTAGTTATACTTCTTTGTATTATATTTTATAGTGGTTGCTCTGGGAATTACAATATACATCCCTATCTTTGTACAGTCTGTTTAGGGTTAATATTGTATCACTTCATGCGGAATATCAGACCTTGCCATTGTGAGGTCCTACTCTGGAAGTTAATTCCCGCTTTGCAGCTAGAGCTCAGGTCAAAGGCCACTTTTTTGGGGCATTCATGTCTGACTTCCCAGACTAGGGTAAGGATTATTATGTGCTTTCTGAGCAGGCAGAACTCCTCTCTGGGGCATTTATAACACTTCCAATTTGCTCACTGTGGAATCCCAGTACTTAGTAGCATAGTGCTGTATGCATAATTATTTATTTGCTGGTTCAGTGAAGGGGAGCCTCCAGTTGTCCTTGTTTGAAAAAAATACAAAAGATTTCATGATAAGGTACTTCAGGGTGTGGGAATGGCATGATGTAAGGCTTGAAAGTTGAAAAGACAATATATGTGGGCTGGCATATAACAAAGTGGGTGAAGTGAAAGTTAAAATGGAAAAAAAAAAAAAGCAAACAACAGTAGCCACCATTTATAGGGCACTTAAATAATGGACCAGGCACGGTGTTAAACTCTGCACATTTTATCTTATGTAACCTCAGTCCTGTGAGTTATTCTTGTCTCCTTTCAAACAAAGCCACCAAGGGACAGAGAGATCAGTTGCCTTAGTGCCAGTCATAGGAAAGGGCTCTGCATTCAGACGCAGATCCATTGATTCTAACACTTAGAATGGAAGCTACACTGCAACGCTGAGCTTGATTGTTTAAGGCTTCGAATGCCAGTCCTAGGTAGCTGTGTTTCAATTCTGGGCCAGGGTTGCATGGAGAGAAGGCCAGATATGTTATTGAGGGTCTGTAGATAGTTGTGCTAGATGCTTTTTTATCCCTTTCTGGGAGGGTGGGGGGAAAGAGTAGGAAGCCTCTGAGGCTTTTGGATAGGAGGGTGCAGAATAGAAAACCGTGTTTCAGAAGGATTCCTCTGGGGCCAGCAGGCAGGCTGGATGGAGGAAGCAAGATGTGTGAGCAGCAGTGGCCAGATCCCGCTGTGACAGCAGCCTCAGAAGGTGACTAAAATTTTAGAGGAAGGAATAAAAGCGAGGCATGTTTTGAGAGAGGTGTGGATACGATTGGGTAACGGTGAGGTATGAGGAGTAAGAGTCTTCCCTTGTCTTCCGGGCCATTTACATCTGCTGGCTGTAAGCATTGCCTGGCCACCATTAACTATATCCATGATGGGGGTTGTCACAGCCCCTTTTTCTCCAACTGGGGTCCGTGGACACCGCAGGGGTCTGAGAGAATGCTCTTTTCTGGGAGAGGTGGACAAGGCTAGGAAAAATAGTTATAAAACCATTTTTTACAATTTTATTCCGGGTAGGACCTGAGCTAGCCCAGCCTGTCTGACTAGCACATAGAGGGATATTTTTGTGCTTATGTGGTATTATCATCCCTGGTGGACATTTTTGTCCAATTTGTTGAACAATCATCGAGGTAGTTTGTTAGACATGACTAGGTGACTGAGAAAATTGGGAGTTTCTGCACACGTTCTGTGCACTAGATGGTGACGCTAGAGGAGGAGAAGAGTGCACACCTGTGCATGTATTTATGTGCTTTCATTTTCTGCCTTTGAGATGGTCCCTGAAAATCATGCTAAACTGAACTGTTTTTTCTTTTAAGTGAGAAATAGTTTAAGCAATTTCCAAACCAACATCAAGATGTTTTCACTTTCCCAGTGAAACATATCATTGAAATTAAAAGATGGCTTTGAAAGTGATCCAAAAATTAAGATCATTCTCTGAAGTTCAAGGTAAATGCATGAGATTTACGGATGCATTTGGAATTTACTCAGAGTATCAAAAGGTCTGATTTTTCTCTCAGTATAGAATATGAAAATACAGACCGAGCACTGGCCTTCCACACTAACATGGGCTATATTCTAGGCTTTTGTTTCTCTTTTTCTCTGAGTACCTGTCTCTCTAGAATTGTTTTAAGGCTTGTTATTTTAGTTGAAACCAATGACAAGATGTGTGAGAGTCATCCTTTTTCCATTTCGGTTACTGGGAGACCAAGTCTGTTGCAGACCTGTTGAAATCCACATTCGCAGTGGTTTGCACTGCCCTGGTGCATACAGTGAGGACTGTGGATTCACATTCTCAGCTATAGCATTGTCTCTTGGCTGAGTAATATGTGGCCTTGCCCATGAGTGTACAACTATTTTGCCCTAGATGTTGTTAATGATAAATACATTTAAAACTATGTCTGAATTCATGATGGCCCCTCCCTCCCAGCAGTTATTAAAAGTATTTTTTTTTAATTCCCCATGCTGTACCATGGGAAAATTCTCAACCTTTAATAAGGAGTACTTTTATTGGAAAAGGTTCAGTCAGCGCTGCTGATCTGTAGTCAGAGCACAGTCCTAGGAATGAGGTCCTGGTTAACTGTTGTGTGTGCCCCAAAGTTTTTGAGTTCTTAGTAAATACCTTACTTGCAGATAGGCAAAGTAGCAGCTGGCAGTTCTGAGAATTATTGCTAGGTATAGCAGAACAAGCTTAAATCTCCGTGAGGAAAGGCATTGTAAGAATTTTGGTGGTTGTTACTCTCTTTTATTTTGAGAAATCTTTGAAGAGGTTCAAGGCTAGTGCAAGAGGAAGCTATTTGTGTCCCTTACAGATTCTGGCTTGGGGATTTTAGAGGCATGCTGTTCCAAAATCTGGACTCTCCCTCTTCTATTTTTGCCTGATTAGACTTGGCAAATGCTTTCAGTTCAAAGTGTCATAAAAATTTGTTGTTTGAGTTCATGTAACAAACATTACCCCTTGTTCTGAATCTCTTAATGCTGCCCAATGCCGTTTAACTGTCCATATCCCAGCCCAGTTTCCCAAACTTGGGGTCTGCAGACATCCTCAGGTTGGAGTGAATAATTGTCCTTTAAAAGGGATCTGTTATGTGTTACTGGATTTTGAGAAACAATGTCTAAGCAACAATAGTAAATCCTCTGGAATTTGAATCTCATTATTTGGATTTTTGCCATTAATATTAACTCTTTTCAGAAACTTTAGGAAGACCATCAGCGTGCATATTTGGTTGTGGGACTGTAGGCTTTTACCTCCTTTCACTTCGTTTCTTTAGGAACCTAATACAAAGTTTTTATACCAGTAAACCTCAAACAGAAGTGACTTCCAACATTCTTTTTTTGGCTCTTGTTTGCTTTCTGATGTAATTGAGTACTGTGTGGCCCTGGTGTCTTATGCATTGTGGGTCTATAGGAAGTTAAAGCAGTAAAGTCAAAACTTTATACACTTGTTTCTTTCCTGGATCGGAGTGTGTGTGTGTGTGTAGCTTAGCATTTGTGCCTTTACGTTAGGGGGGGGGGGTGTTCCAGAGAATTCCAGTCAGACTTCCCTTCTTGGGCTCATCTGCTCTTGAGCTATGATGGGACATCCAGCTTCTTCTGGTGGTTAGAGCAGCACTGACACGAGGCATGGAAGCCCGGTTTTTCTAGAAAGCCAGAAACCTCAAATCTTCATATCAGTGTAGGCTTTGCATCGGCATCATCTAGGAACTTGTTAGAAATTCAGATTCTCAGATACTATCCCAGACCTACTAAATTGGAAACTGTGGGTGGGGCCAGCAAACTGTGCTTTAGCAAGCTGGATTTTCACAGAAGTTTTGAGAGCCACTGCTTTAAGACAAGGGTCTTTTTAATTTCCGAAGAAGCCTTTTTGTATATCTAAATGCTGGTGGAGCTTCAGGTTAATCACTTTCCTGAACCAGAAATATGATACAAACAATAGCGGTAATGCTAATTGCTGGTGATTTTCAAATCGTATGGTGGGTAGGAGCATGGACTTTTTAGAATTCTTCACCACTATGTGACCCTGGCCAATTAATGTAACCTCCCTGCTTTTTTTCTCCACTGGGCTATGGAGAATAATCATGGTAGAAACTATTGCCATCTCCATTTTACGATTGAGGAAATGGAGGTGCACGAATGGCCCCAGAGCTTGCTTAGGGTCACCCCTAAATGCAGCTGGGGGTTTAAATCTGCACAGTCTGATTGCAGACTCTGGGCTGTTAACTGCTGCTTTCTCTTCCCTCTTGTGTGCATTTCCCTTTGGTCAATCTTGCACTGGCGCCAGTGGTGTCCACCTGTAACCACCTGTAGTAAGTTGGAATTGAAATATCCCCTTTGTTGTCTTGCACCAAGCAAGACTCTGACATGTCACAGTCTGGAGCTAAGTGGTTCTTAAACCTGGAGTTTCTGAATCCCCGTTTCAGAAGCGGGGCTCTGAAAGGTAAAAGCCATTCCTCTGGGTCTGTGGTTCTCAGTGGAGGTGTTGTGGAAATCTACGGGGCAGTCGTCACTGTGATTGGGATGCTACCACCATTTAGTGGGTGGGACAGGCGTGGTAGCTCTCCTTAGTGTGTAGACAGTTGGGCTTCATGAAGAATCGCCCTGCTCCCCACTGAACTTTCAAATGTGCCGCTGGACTGTCACCAACTTTTTTCCTCTCTCTCAGGTGGGAATGCATTTTACATACGATCTCAGATTAATTTTTCGCATGATCTTAATTTACTTTTAACATACACTGACTTTCTGAGGAACATAACTGTTGTGTCTTAAATTTTATTAGTTTGAAACTGTACCAAGAGGTTTTCAGCATTTCAGAAACTTCATGTCATGCTGTTCCTGATAGTTCGAAATGGCAATACAACACATCTGTATCGGTTTGCATTGTGCAGTTACTGCATTATGCTGTTTCTAGGAATAGGAAGAGACATTTAACAATTTCTTTGTATTCTAGGGCCCTACTTCTTCAAAGTTTAATGTGTCCATGCATCACCTGGGAATTTGTTATGAAGCAGATTGTGAGTGGGGGAGGGGCTGAGATTCTGCATTTCTAACAAGTTCTAGGCTGATACCAACGCTCCTGGCCCTTGGACCTCACTTTTAGTAATTAATGAGAGTGTAGTGTATAATAGTACACCTGAGCATTTTCTTTTGAAGTCCTATTTTATTATAACCTACCATTTAAAAAATTTTGAAGTGAGAACATATCGATTTAAGAAATAATAGTAGGTAAGTTATTATCTATGAATTACATGTCAGACTAAGAAAAAGGATGTAATAAAAATTTTGTTTTGAGGGTGGTATGATGGGCTTGATGGGGTGAGAGCCACTTCTGGGTGACAAAGGGATGCTAATTATAAACACAAATGAAATTACAGACCTCAAAATCATGAGGTAGTGACTTAGAGTATGCTCATGTTAATTATTCAGAACAGGTTATCATTCATTTATTTATTCTTTTTTTTTTTGAGTCAGAGTCTCACCCTGTTGCCTGGGCCAGAGTGCCGTGGCATCAGCCCAGCCTAGCTCACAGCAACCTCAAACTCCTGGGTTCAAGCGACCCTCCTGCCTCAGCCTCCCAAGTAGCTGGGACTACAGGCATGTGCCACCATGCCCAGCTAATTTTTTCTATATATTTTTAGTTGGCCAATTAATTTCTTTCTATCTTTAGTAGAAACGGGGTCTGGCTCTTGCTCAGGCTGGTTTTGAACTCCTGACCTTGAGCGATCCTCCCGCCTTGGCCTCCCAGAGTGCTAGTATTATAGGCATGAGCCACTGCACCCGGCCTCATTTATTTATTCTTTAAACAAATATTTATTGAACACCTGCCATGTGTGCTATGTGCTGGCCACTGTGTCTATGTACTCTGTGTGTTTGACATGTATCTGTGAACAAAATAAAGATCTCCAGTCTCCTTTACCTTACCGTCTAATCTTCTAATGGGGGAGACAGACAGTACACATTCTAGGTAAATTATATGGTGTTTTAGATAAATGCTATGAATTATTGGAGGATTAGGAATGCTGGGGGTGAAGGGAATAGGGTGAGCAGTTCCAGTTTTAAATAGGGTCATCAGAGTTCTCATTGAGAATGTGAGATTTGAGCAAAGACTTCAGGTGGTTAGGTCGTTGAACATGCGGACACCAGGAGAAAGAGCAATCCTGTTAGAGGGAACAGACAGTGCAAAGGCCCCAGTGCTTGAGAACGACTGGCTGGCCTGTTTGAACAGCTGCAAGGACACCAACGTGGTTGGATAATGAAAAGGAGTGTTTAAGGTCAGAGAGGTGACAGGGGCCAGATCACATAGGGACTTGTAGTACATCATAGGGCCTTTGCTTGTGCTTTGACTGAAATGGGGGGTGGGGGTGTGGGTTTGGGGGGAAGTTATTGTAGGTTATGAGCAGGAGTGAGTGACATGATCGCACTTGAGTTTTTAAAAAGCCCCCTCTGGCTGTGTGTTGCAAATGGCCTCTGGGGGCAAGGGTGGAAGCGAGGAGGAGACCAGTTAGGGGCCATTGCAGCATCCAAGCCCCCGATGATGTAATGATGATGTAATGTTGGTGGTGAGAAGTGGCCGGGTTCTCGTGTGTTTTTGTGACATTTGAAATGCAAGATTAAAAAAATTCTCAGAGCTCGAGGTTTCCAACAATACTTGTGTGCTTGTGTGCAGATTTTGAGGAAAATCTGAAATGGCTGACACATATGACCACGGTTCCATGTTCTTTTCCTTCTTGGGGTCATGTGGGTTGTGCGCACATGCATGCTCTAAGGAGGGGCGTGTGTCTGCGTGCCAGCAGTTAGTCACATACAGCGAGCAGCTATCTGAGCTAGTAGGAGCTTAGAATAAAAAGCGAAGCAACACTGAATGGAACTGTCTGGTGCCGAAAACCTCACACATTTCTTCTTGATTAAGCCAGAATATATTTTTAGTAAAAACATATGCTGTTACTCAATTAATGTTTCTTGTAATACTCTGATAGTAAATCAAAGATAAATATTCAATTTTCTCATCCCACTCTCCTCATGAGCCCACTTGTACCTCTACTTTCTTAGACTCTGAGTAGAGAAATTTTGTTAGCACATTTGCTTTAAGCTGACTGAAATCTTTCTGACTTGAAATATGCATTATGTAGTTTTGCTGTAGATTTTCAAATATTAACTTGAAAATATGGGCGCAGTTTGAGATGTCTTCTGATATGTGTGCGCAACTCATCTTCTGTGCAGATCACGATTTCAGTGACCTTCTGTGCCTGTAGACTTGATTGCCATACAGCTAAATTTCTTATAGTGGGGTCTTTTGAAAGCCCGCCAAAGCAGTGGCCCGCCAAGGTATTAGTAAGAGCATACGTAATTAAGTAAAGTTACATGGCATGTCTCCAGGAGACCTCAGTTTTCAGCCAAGGTGACCTTTTTAGACTTTGGTCAGGTGCTTAAATGTCATAAACTGTTTTGTCCTAAGGCTTCCTGATTAATCGTAGCAATGATTTTGATCAGTTACATTTTTTTTTTTCATTTTACACTTGTAGCAATTAAGAAGAATAAGTATATTATCATTCTTATCATTCTTGTGCTGTGGCTACCATTACTTCAGCTGTCACTAAGATAATGTCTTGGCTTGGAGTGAGGGGAGCAGAAGGTAGCTTCATTTACTCAAAACTCTCCCTCTTGTTCCTTTAAGTCTGTGTTTTAGGAGCTCTGATTTAGTTCCATAACTCAATGATAATATGGGCAGGGCAAGGAGGTCTTTCTTTTTTTTTTAAGCCTTGGGTTATTTTTGACGTGTTGTGACCTTGGAAAAGTTTTCCTATGTCTATCTAGTAGGAGATCTTTTTAAGGAGAGTAGGAGTTATAGCTATGTATTTTTAGACCACATTTTCATGTGGCATTTGTTCATTGGTGGTGTGTAGTGTCATGGAAATTTCTCTTCCTAGTGTGGGATTTAGAAGATAATATTTCTGTTCTGGCTTTGTCCAGTTGCTCCCGTAGCTTAGCGATCCACGATATTCTCATCTGTAAAACAGGCATGAAGACACGTGCCTGCCGTCTCCCTCAGAGTCGGTAAAAACCAAGTGAGCGAAGATGCATGAAAGAACATTGCAAGTGCTGTGCTTTCCTCCAGTTGTAGATTGTGGTGGTGTGATCACAGAGCATGTGCCCAGGGACCCTTCATTTCTTTTTAACTCATGATGGGGTCTTCGGTAAGGTGGGTGAGCCAGCTCTGTAAAATTAAAATAAGGATGTGCACTGGGGTTGGCAGTGAAGGTGGAGTCAAACTATGGGCTTCTGGAAACAATTCTAGTTCAGAATCTGTATCATTTTATGTTTCTGTAGGGTGATTTTTGCTCATTTCCCCCCCCCCCAACTTATAAGTTAAAAATTTTCAAACTTACAGAAAAGTTAAAAGAATGGGGAACCTGTAGCCTCAAGGCCACATGTGGCCCTCCAGATCCCCAAGTGTGGCCCCTTGATCGAATCCAAACTTCACAGAACAAATCCTTTTCTTAAGAGGATTGTTCTGTAAAATTTGGATGAAGTCAAAAGGCAATAATACTCAAGATCCACCCAGAAGGCCACATGTGTCCCCAAGGCTGCAGGTTCCCCAACCTTGCCGGGCAAGTTAGTAGTTGTTAACATTTGCCACATTTGCCTTCTCTCTCTATCTGCACATGTATATATTCGTTTTTAAACCTCAATTTCTGCTTTTGTTGATTGTTGTTCTTTCAACAATTCTCTTCTACAGGGTGTAGCGAACTTAGTCATTACGCAGGCTGCGGTATGCTAAATGATGTTGAAGCTTTTACGTCCTCCTGCTCAATCATTGCTTTCTCTTAAACAGGATGAACTTACTGCCGTGAATGTAAAGCAAGGCTTCAACAATCAGCCAGCCTTCACTGGAGATGAACATGGCTCGGCCAGAAATGTTGTAATCAATCCATCAAAGGTAAGGCTAGTTGTCTGTTTTCTAAAACTTCTGAAAGAGTGTGTGTATGTGACACCCTTGATAGTTAATGTTGATAAATTATTGTGTCATTTAAGCCACAATCCATATTCAGAATACCCCCAAATATGTTATGTGCTGTCCTACCTTAGGATCCACATTGCATTTGGTTGTCATATCTTTTTAGCCTCTTTTAATCTAGATTTAATCTAGAATAGTAAAGCGTTCCACCTTCCCCAACCTCTTTTTTTAAGGCTTTCATGACTGCTAAAAAGAAGAGTCCAGGCCAGTTGTCTTATATTCTAGTTCTATATTCTAGGTTTGTTTGATTGATTTCTCATGACAGGCTTCAGGTTAGACATTTTTGGTAAGAATACTACCTTGCATCGTATCAGGAGGATGCTAGTTTTCCCTGTCATTGGTTATGCTAAGTTTGACCACTTGGTCAAGGTGGTGGTCTCCATCTCCCTACATTGGAAAGCTGGTAATTTCTACCTCTTAGTAATGTCTATGGGATGATACTTTGAGATATATTTGAATTTAATATTAAAATATTTGATATTCAAATATACTTTAAATTGTATTTATATTTTTTTTTTTTTTTTTTTTGAGACAGAGTCTCGCTTTGTTGCACAGGCTAGAGTGAGTGCCGTGGCGTCAGCCTAGCTCACAGCAACCTCAAACTCCTGGGCTCGAGCGATCCTTCTGCCTCAGCCTCCCGGGTAGCTGGGACTACAGGCATGCGCCACCATGCCCGGCTAATTTTTTATATATATATCAGTTGGCCAATTAATTTCTTTCTATTTATAGTAGAGACGGGGTCTCGCTCTTGCTCAGGCTGGTTTTGAACTCCTGACCTTGAGCAATCCGCCCGCCTCGGCCTCCCAAGAGCTAGGATTACAGGCGTGAGCCACAGCGCCCGGCCTGTATTTATATTTGAATATAAAAAATCCTATTCTCCAATAACATTTTACTCTATTATTTTATTAGCATCAGTTGATTCCTGCTGATTGATTTATTTTGGGGTCACAAAGTGGTGGTTTCTAATTACCATTCCTCATGCATATTTTAATTGGCATTCTTTTGTAAAGAACAGCTTCCATTACACTCCAACTTTTTACTATCATTTTAGATTTTTTTTTTAGTATTACCCATGGATTCTTTTTTTAAAAATTTGATGTATTATAATAATCCATACCTTCATTTTTCTTTTTGATGCTCAGATTGTTCCTTGTTTGGCCAGTAGAGGCCCCTCTAACCTGGCTCTTGTTTAATGTGCATTTCATTTTTTAAGTACTTCTTACTTTTAGCACAATAACATATTCCAGGCTCATCTTGTTCTTTCCCTGTCCCAGCCAAGATCAAGATGCCAGGCATGCTCAGTGCTCCTAGAGTGTTATTACTTCTAGGCCCTTTCAGTGGACATAGATGGGAAACATATAGATATTTTTTTTCCTATCTGCCTATCACTCATTACCATTTCTAACTTGATACAGCAGGGTTTTTCCCTGCCTTTTCCTGTTCTGTCTTTTTTTTTTTTTTTTTTTTTTTGAGACAGAGTCGCTTTGTTGCCCAGGCTAGAGTGAGTGCCATGGCATCAGCCTAGCTCACAGCAACCTCAAACTCCTGGGCTCAAGCGATCCTCCTGCCTCAGCCTCCCGAGTAGCTGGGACTACAGGCATGCGCCACCATGCCCGGCTAACTTTTTCTATATATATTAGTTGGCCAATTAATTTCTTTTCTATCTATAGTAGAGACGGGGGTCTTGCTCTTGCTCAGGCTGGTTTCGAACTCCTGACCTCGAGCAATCTGCCCGCCTCGGCCTCCCAGAGAGCTAGGATTACAGGCATGAGCCACCACGCCCAGCCTGTTCTGTCTTTTTATCTCCTTTCTCTCACAGTGAGAACCCTGGCTCTCGATAACATCAATGTATTTATTCATTTACTTTATCTTACAATACACATAAAAAAGTTCCAGAATAAACTATACCAGTGCCACTCCAAGAACAATTACTATATAAAATTTACAATTTTTATATAATACTTTTTGTTCATAGATTAACCTTCATTAAAAGTATATAGTCAGAATGTTGGCTGGGTATGGTGGCGTGTGCCTGTAGTCCCAGCTACCTGGGAGGCTGAGGCAGGAGGGTCACTTGAGCCCAGGAGTTTGAGGTTGCTGTGAGCTAGGCTGACCCCATGGCACTCTAGCCTGGGCAACAGAGTGAGACTGTCTCAAAAAGAAAAAAAAAGTAAAAAAGTATATAGTCAGAATGCTGTGTTCAAAAATTTATTGAATTAAATGTCTTTTTCTGTATGTTTATCTTACTATTTAAATATATAAATAGAATTGTTTGTTTCTGTTTGGATTCTTTTAGGGTCTGTTTTCCATCTTTTTGAGCTATTTTTATTTTTTGGTTATTAAAATACTTTTATGAAATTAAAAACATCTTACATACAAATAAAAAGAAATCAAACATATAGGTGAATTTCTACTTCCTTCCCCTTCTCCAGAGAAACATGTTAATGGTTTACCATGTATCATTCCAGATCTATTTTGATATGCACACATGTATGTATAAATACATAAGTAATTGACAGTTTGTTAAACTATCAACTGAAGATAATAGAAGAATTTTCTGCAGATAATCGCATTGACTATACACAATGATTTTTGTTTTGTCTTTTCCAATCTTGAGACATTTTTTACAACTATAATTATGTATATGTAATTTGTGTTCTTATTTTGTTGTTGTAAAATATGTTTAACATTTATCATTTAATCTTGTTAAGTGTACTGTTCTTGAGCATTAAGAACATTTGCATTGTTGTACAACCATCACCACTGTCTGCTTCCAGAACTTTATTATCTTTCTTAACTGATCTACTTTTTGAAAATGAAACATTATCTTGTATGTACTTTTCCGTGTGGCTGAAGTATTCATATTAATAATAATTCATGGATAGATAACATTCCATCATGTATGTGCTGTAATTGACTGAAACCTCTATGTACAGCAATTAGTTTGTTGCTGCCTTCTCGTGATTATTTGTAAAGAACTTATAGTCATACTTGAACATACAACTTTTGTTCTTTAGGATAAATCCCCAGAAGCATATTACTACTTGAGGTGTATTAGTCTTCTAGGGCTCTGCTATAATAAAATACCACAGGATAGGTGGCTTAAATAACAGAAATTTATTTTCTCATGGTCTGGAGGCTGGAAGTCCACGACCAAAGTTTCAGCAGGTCTGGTTTCTCCTGATGCCTCTCTCCGTGGCTTGAGATGGCCACCTTGTCACTGTGTTCATACATGGCCTTCTCTCTTTGTGTGCTCATTCCTGGTGTCTCTTCCTCTTCTTATAAATTATGGACAGCAGTCTTATTGGATTAGAGCCCCACTCTGTCACCTCATCTAACCTTAATTACTGCCCGGGCGTGGTGGCGCACGCCTATAATCCTAACACTCTGGGAGTCCCAGACAGACAGATTGCTCGAGGTCAGGAGTTCGAAACCAGCCTGAGCAAGAGTGAGACCCCCGTCTCTACTATAACTAGAAATAAATTAATTGGCCAACTAATATATATAGAAAAAATTAGCTGGGCATGGTGGTGCATGCCTGTAGTCCCAGCTACTTGGGAGGCTGAGGCAGAAGGATTGCTTGAGCCCAGGAGTTTGAGGTTGCTGTGAGCTGGGCTGACGCCAGGGCACTCACTCTAGCCTGGGCAACAAAGCGAGACTCTGTCTCAAAAAAAAAAAGAGCATTAAAGAAAAAATAACCTTAATTACCTCTTTAAAGGCCCCATTTCCAAATATAGTCTTATTGGGGGTTAGGGCTTCAACGTATGGATTTGGGGCATTTGGATGTACGATTTAGTATGTGACAGAGTGTGACTGCTTTAAGTCTCTTGATATGAACTGCGAAATTGTTCTCAGTTGTATCATTTTCTGTTAAATAACTGAATAAATGATAACATTCATTATACTTCTGCTACTCCTATTCCTGTGAGATTTATTCAAGGACTCAAGCTTTCTGGGGGAATTTGATTTTATAAATATGAAATATATGAACTATAACTCCTAAACTTTTTTCCATATTGTTAGCAAATAAATTATTTTCAAAATAGCTTTGGATGGATGGGAACAAGTGTTAAATTTAACTTTATTTCTCATACCTTGTTTGAGGGAGTACAAAATGACATAAATCTTTTGGAAGACAATTTGGCAATGCTTATTAAAATTGTAGAGTTGTACAATCTGAATTCTGGAAATTTATCCTAAAGCTATTCCTGCATATGTATGAAATAACAAATGTGAAAGGCTATCCATTTTAACATGATTTATAATAGCAAAATTTTGGAACAAATGCTGCAAATGTCCATTAATGGTAGCTTGATTAAATAAAATGTGGTACATTCACATAGTACATTATTATATATCTATAAAAATGAAGAAGCTCTCCATATACAGATGTGGAATGCTCTCAGACATTTACTAAGTGTGTACAATGAGCTATACATACCAAGAAAGAGAAAAATAATAAATGTGTTTGCTCATATGTATTCACCTAAAGAAACACTGGAAGGATACATACGAAACTAATCAACTTGTTTACTTGGAGGTAGGCATTGAGACTTTATTACTGTTACAATAAAATTAAATGTTATAATCATGTTTTGCCTTTTTTTTTGAGCCCTAATGTATATTTTCTCTTCTCTTGCTTTCTTGGGAATTTTGACTTTGTTTACAAGGTTATTAGCAAGCATTAAAACATATATGCGATCCCCATATTCCATTGCTATCCTTCAGTACATAGAAGAGAGTATAATTATAAAACAGATTGCTCAGATTACTTTTTTTTTCAGTTTTATACTTTGTTTATTATTAATAAAATGCTCATGCATAATTGCAAGTAAGAGACCTTTTAAGTATAAAACAGTCTGCAGTGGTAGGTGTTTTGTGCCCTTGGTTCAAAAATCAAATATCAATTGACTGCTGGGCGTGATGGCTCACACCTGTAATCCTAGCACTCTGGGAAGCTGAGGCAGGAGGACTATTTGAGCTCAGGAGTTCGAGACCAGCCTAAGCAAAAGCAAGACCCAGTCTCTACTAAAAAATAGAAAGAAATTAGCTGGACAAGTAAAAATATATAGAAGAAATTAGCTGAGCATGGTGGTACATGCCTGTAGTCCCAGCTACTTGGGAGACTGAGACAGGAGAATCACCCGAACCCGGGAGTTTGAGGTTGCTGTGAGCTAGGCTGACACCATGGCACTCTAGCCCAGGCAACAGAGTGAGACTCTTGTCTCAAAAAAATAATAAATAAATAAACAAATATCGAGACATTTAAAATTAAACAATTGGCTGCTTGTTTCTAAACCACTGGTTTTGCTATGTTTTTGCACTTAATTTATTCACTGTTAGGACATTCTGCAAACATTTGCTTAAAAAAAATCATAAAAACAACAATGAGGTTGTTTATCTTAAATAAAAAAGAAAAACCTTCAAACTTTTTTTTTTCTACTTCATCTAATTTTTATACCATTTCACATCAACACACCAAAAAAGACTTTTTATCATACATCAATCACAAGGATCAAGGAATACCAGTTCACATTAAAAATAGCTGTACCAGCTTTTCACACTGGTATATAAACTTAGCTAACAGCTTACAACTGTGTTCCAGCCTACAGACTAATTGTTTACTGACTCGTGAATATTAACTAAGGTAGTTATTTTGTTTCACCAGTGTAGATATTTTATTTTACTCATAGTTGCCTCTGTTTGCTAACCTTATTGGGGTTATTTATTAGAAATTATTGACTGTGCCATATTATTAAAGAATTCCGTGGTCTAAATTGTGATGCTTTCATAGGATTCTTGAAAATTCCTTTAGATTTCTATAGATTCACTGAATTTTTAGGTATTACTTTATTCCATTTTTTGTCTTTTCTTCCTGTCCCTTCCTGCTTCCTTTGTCTGTCTTTTAATTTGGTTAATATGAAAATGATACTGTAATTCACAGAAGCTCCTTTTGCCAGTTTTTCCCATTCAGAGCAGGTAACACCGGCTTTCTCTGGAAGCATTTGTATTCATGAAATTGGCAGCCCAATCAAAAATGATGAATACCAAATTTAATTGAACCTTTTGTGATTTGTCATTTAAATAAATTAAATTTCTCTAGACTTTTTAAAAAAAGCATTGAGTATAAATACAGAGTTTCATCTACAAAAATATGTGCTATTAAAATGAAACAAGAAAAGAAATGATTACTCTGTGATTACTAGACTTTCTCTTCTTGTATGTAGCACCTCTCAGGAAAAACATTCTCTTCCTGACCAGTGTGTAGTATAAAAAAGTACAGCTGAAGGATTAAATCAGAACCCATTCTCTTGAAATTTATTCAGAATGTAGTTAATTTCATCTTACCAGAGATTTTCCAAGGGCTCTTATGTTTCCTTGAACTACTATACTTGTTAATAGTGGTACAAAAGTGATGTGAGTTTTTGCAACATGTTAGTATTAATATAAGGAAATCATAGCTCTTGGCTTCAAGGACTTAAATTACCAACTTATTTCCTGATGGAATGTATGAAGATTTTCAATTAAAACAATGAAGATAAAATACTAGTATACAGTACTAAGATACTTACTGTTTTAAATTTTTTTCTTTTCTTTGTTTCCTCTTTTTATAGATTGGAGCTTATTTTAGCAGCATATTAGCTGAGAAACTCAAGCTTAACACTTTCCAGGACACCGGAAAGAAGAAACCACAAGTTAATGCGAAAGATAATTATTGGCTGGTTACTGCTCGATCCCAGAGTGCAATTCATAGTTGGTTTTCTGACTTAGCAGGAAATAAACCACTTGCTATTTTGGCCAAAAAGGTATCAAGTATTTCTTACATTTTTTTAAATTATGGTCTTACAAAAATGGAGCTCGTTGTTGGAGATGACATTCAAGTATATATATCTTTTCCCCAATTCTCTCCGAAAGTGGAAGCCTGAATGGCAGGTATACAGCTTCACAGGTGTGCTGCCTGTGTGCTGGTTTCCCCTTTATTTTGACTTCCTGTGGTGCCTCGGACATCTGTCACCTTAAACATTCCACATAGCAAGCAGTTTTATGTGCACTGTAGGTAGATAAGATTTTTAAATCAAGAACAGGCAGTACGATTTTGTTTCCTTTTCTATTGCATTTTCAGTTTTCTTAGGTCAAGAGAGCCAAGATTTGTTAAAAAGATCCTTGCTTTGAGGTTATTTTCTTGTCTTTAAAAGTACCCATTCACATGCTTCAAGCTAAGTCTCCTTCCTACCAAGTGAGATAAAGATTGTGATTCTGTGTGTGCTTGCTCTTTGAAAAAGTTTTAGAACAAAATGGGCAGGTTTATTCATAGCTTCCAGCTTTTTTTGTTGGGGGTGTGTGTGGGAGGTTCTTTTAAAATCTTTGCCTTTGGTCATTTTCCTGAAGTGAGAAATAATATGCAGATCCAACAATCTTATAGTCCAAATAATATATCTTTTTGAAATTTAGGTAAGAATCTAGAAACTTCCCTCGTAGTCCTGATCTTTGACTTCTTGTACACCTTCGAAATAATCCCAGGGGTCTTTTCTCATTTCCCCTGAAGCCCTTTAGTTTTAGGGATACCTATCTTCTGTTCCTAGTATTAAGTGTTCATTACCAGCTTGGTATAGGCTCAGTTTATAGGAGAGCTCGTTCGTGTATTTGCTTATTTTCTAAAGAACTCTTTAAAAATACTGCTTAAGCTTCCACTAGCTTTGTTTGCATTAATGTCATAACATCGTAGTGCCTTGCATAGATTTCAGTGGTTAAAGGCAAATGAAATCCTTAAAAAGCATAATAACAGCATAAACACCTTTTACCATTCAGTTAGTGCCACTGTCTCAACCCAGGCTGAACTGTATAGGACTTCTTTACCAAGGGTGAAAATTTACTTTGTGGTACCACTGTGGCCTATGAATTGTATCTGAAGGCCATATAAGTCATAGGGAGTCCTTCAGTATTTGATGGCTTTTGCCTAACAGTTTATATTTGCAATGCTGTCAGCCTGGCATCTGTCTTTTTATAATTTTCCTTTTTTTATAAGCTTTTAGGAATGCATTTTTTCGATGTTTCCTGAATGTGAATACTAGTGAGCAGTTGATGCCCTTACTCTAGGGGTGTAGTGGTCTCTCATCTTTTAGGAGGGAGATGAATTGTGGTGCAGTGTATTAGCTATTGTTCTTCTTTCTTTATTAGGAGCTGCCTCTGGCCAAGTCAGGTGTTACTCAGGTAAGCCCTGATGTTAATTCCTTGTAAACTTAAAAGATGTTTTCTTTATGAAACCATGGAATATATCCTGAAGTATTCATTTCTTGGGCATTTCCAGAGTCCCTTCCCTGCCCTCCTTAGCATATCATCTTCTTGAGCTCACGAAACCTCGTTCAGAGGTATGTAAAGGATTGCATTCTCTGTATGTCCATCATATCAGTTCAAATACTTTTTAAATTTCTGGTATTCACTTGGCTTAAGGCAGAAAACCTCTATTTACCTGGTAAAATCCTGAGTCATCTTCCAACTCTTATCTAGAGTTCACAATGGTTTCCTTTATGGGATGGATCATGTTTCGGGACCTGGTTTTCTGTTACCATGAAGCTCCACAGCGCTCCAAGTGTTTAGCCACAGAGAGGGCTGTAAAGGACCTTTTAACTCAATCATGATTATAGATTGGTTTCGAAAAGGAGACCTCATACTAATCTTCTAGGTCTTGAACGGTTGACTGGTTTTCACCTGTTCACTTCAGTTGGCTTGATTACTGCGGTCTGTGAACTTTGCTTTTGCCTGCACCCTTGCTTAGCAGGGGATGCACATCCAAGGGGAAAGGTGGTACAAGGACAGCCGGCACATGCTAGGTGTCTTCATTTTCTCTGGGTCCTTAGGTGCAGCTCTAGCTTGACTTAGAAACTAAACAGCTGCCCATTGATTTCCTACTTTCAGCTACAATTTAAAGTCAGATGGTTTCTTTACTGAAAGAAATGGAATCCAACACTGTGAGGAAGTCATACTTTAGTCAGGGTAAACATTTTTTCCTTTCTGAATTGGCCCAAACTGTGGATTTGACAAAACCATCAATATGTGTCTTCTTTCTTAATCAAATAACTTTCTTCACATATGTCCATTTGAATTCCAAAGCCCCTGGTTTGAGTCAACCAGTTTTCTTAGTATTCTGCCAGTAGGGACAGTGAACGAGAGGTTTTTTGTTGTGCTCTTAGTAATAGTAAGATCCATGACTAAGTTTGTTTGCTATTTCATCTAAATATTTCACATGTTTAAATGTTTTATTTTTTTTCTTCTGTCAGTTGCTATTCCAAAGAAATCCTTTAGGCATCTATGAAAGATACTACTAGTAGTGATTCTTTGGAGGTGCTAACTTTGCATTTGTTTATGTTTTAGGCCTTGACTTATATACCCTTTTGGCATGTCTGAACGAGAGGCAGTCTCACCTTCACAGCTAACGTTTAACTCACTGACACCATACTATATGTTCTAGCGAAAGACAGCAGCTCAGGTCTTGAACTGAATATTTAACCCTGTGCTTTTCTTGTCCCTGACTTAAATGATGGCCATGAGAGATGTGCCTTGTAAGCTAAATTCTCAGGAAGTTTTCTTGTTGAATTGTGTCTTTTTTTGTTAAAATGTATCTAGTCTGCAGAGAGGGAGGGAGCCTTCTAGCTTTGGCCTGCGTGATTTTCATCTCCCGTTTAGTTGTGCTTGAGCTGTGTGATCACCTCTGTCACGGGGGCTGTGTTCTGAAGTCAGCACCCAAGGCAGCGGCTGTAAACGATCAAAAAGCCTCTTCAGTTGCCCATGAAACTACCTCTCAGTGTCCCACCCAGGCAGCCTTTCCTTCAGCACTGAAACAGCTTGATGTTTCTTTGGTGAGACTGAGTGAAATAGCTTGTTTTCAGGGACATATACAAAAAATACTTGTCTTCTAATTTTAGGATCATACTTTGTACCAAGTGTGCGAATAGTCAAATTTGGAGCATGATGCACTAACTCCACTCTATAAGTGAGGATTTGGTTAATTATGGGGAAAATAGCATGCGATGTGAATCAGTTAGCTAGTTTGAAGTCTTGATTTTCAACACAAAATTAAGTAACAGTTTGGGGCAGAGAGACCAGTGCTCTTGATATCCATGGTTGTGGAGTTCAGGATCTTCTAAACTAAACAAAGGGTCAAGTCTAGGGCCACTTTGGCTCTCATGGAGAAATCTTTAGACCTGGCAACAAAATAATTATTGTTATAATTTTGATGCATGTGATCCTTTTGCTTTACCCTTGTAACTATTATGGGGGCAGGATGGGGTTGGTATTATCACAGCTCATGAATGAAGAGCCTGGAAGTGAAGGGCTTTAGAAATAGGCCAGGCCCAGGAATGGAGTATGGAGGAGGGGTTCAGCCCCGGTGCTGGCATGTCCTCACCTCTCAGTCCGGTTGCTCCCATCCTGCTGCATCACAGCTCACATACCCTTTGTTCATTATTTTTCTTTATATTCATATATTGAATAGATTAAATAGATGAATAGGGTATTCCTAGGGTGTTTATGAGGGATGCTAGAGAAATGAATTAACTCTTTCAAACCATTCAGTGGTACACTGGGATACTAATTTGCTAAGTAGTACCTTTGTGGTCTGGAAGAAATAATTAACTGCCTCAAGTGCCTACTTTTAACCAGAGAATTAATTATCCAGCTATTTGTAGCTCAGTGTTTATTAGGCAGATTCACTGATCTGTCATTTTTTTAGCCTCTATTTTAAGTGTTGGGTTAACTACTTTTAGAAGCTTCCTGGAAATTGTTACTCTTATGAAATGTTAGTCAGAAGCTTTATACAAAAAAAGGTTCCTGGATAAAATATAGTGTAGGGACAATTTTTCACTTGATCTGTCCCTTCCAATTTTGAGAAATTCTTTGGAGGGCTGTCATGAAATTATTTTTCCCTGCTCTGTTGATCAGTAGCTCTCAGCATGTGAGAATTTGAAAATAATGTGTTTTTAAAATAAGAAAGCATAACTGATGAAACTGTTTGCCATTGTGCTAAACATAGTTTTGATTCATTTTTCTTAATGAAAATTGACTTAAAATGTTTCTTTTTTCTTTTAACTGTATGCACTATTTGAAAAGCCATTAAGCTTCTACTTTCTTATAGCCAGTAGGTAACTTATAGCCTCTTTTTTTTTTTTGCATCTCCTTTTTTTAGGTTTGTCTAGTTGATGAATGCAGTATTTGATTATTATAAATATGCTGTGTTATTTCTTTTTAGGTTCCCATCCTTAGTAAAAAAGAGGATGTCTTTGCATATCTAGCTAAATATTCTGTGCCCATGGTTCGAGCAACATGGCTGATCAAGATGACTTGTGCCTATTATTCTGCTATATCTGAAGCTAAAATTAAAAAACGTCCGCCTGCTGATCCCAATTTGGGTAAGTGAGGTGATACAATATGTTTTATGTTTCATTATTGATTCTACAGGTAATTATTGCCTGTACCCTCTGGACACAACCCAGCATGATAAGTGCTGAGAATGTCTATGGTGAGACAAAAAGTCACTCATAGCATAGGTAGGGGAGCTGTTCTTTGATCCCCCAGTGCCAGAATCCTGATTCTCTCAGTGAGTCCTATCGATATTACCTCCAAAACATACCTGGAATCTGAACACTCTTCACCGCCACGACTATTGAAATGCTGGGTCAAGCCACTGTCATCTCCTGGTGGATGTAGTTGTAGCCTCCTAAGGAGTCTCTGCCGTTACTTTTGCTCCTTACATTCTAGTCTCTACGTAGCTACCATACTTATCTCCAAGCCTCAATGGGATCATGCTGTGTCTCTATTTATAACTTTATGATAATTTCCTATTACAGTTGGAATAAAGATCCAGATTCTTTGCTGTGGCCAGTGAGGTCATCCATGCTTTGCCCTCCCTCCCTAAGATGTGCCAGCCACCCTGCCTGCCTGCTGTCCCTCCAACACGTTGAGCTCCTTCCCTTCCCAGGGCTTCTGTGTTTCCTGTTCCTTGTGCTTGGTTGCTCTTCCCTATGGTATTTGTGTGCCTCCTCCTCTTCACTGAGGCTTTGGCTTAAATGTCATTTCCTCAGGAGGCTTCCTCTGGCCAGCTAGCTAAACAGCATTCCCCTTTTCTCCTCTCTCCCTCTGCTCCTGGTTATTTTCTCACATGTTATTTTGTTCTCAGCACTTTTCACTACCTAAAATTATCTTCAGCGTTTTTAAAATCTGGTCCCTCTCTTTCATACACTAAAATGTAAGGGCAGGGGCTTTGTCTGTCTTATTCCCCACTGTCCAGAATTATGCTGGCCTGCGGTAAATATTTGCTGAACAAACTGTAGGGAAACTATTTTGAGTCAGAGCCCTCACTGTATTGGTTACTAGATAGTGACTCCTCATAGGGGTGCTAAGACATACTTTATGAAAGATACGACGCTAAATTAGAAGTGTGCATAAGAATTATATATAAAGCTATTCATTTAAAGATTACATTTACAAATAATTCTTTATGCAATGGAAATACACTTATGGTTTTATAAGGGAGAACCCAGTCACAAAGCTCTGAGGAGCAGGGACAGAAAGTGCAGTGTCCTCAGATGCCAGGTGGTACCCTAGATAAATGAGCTGGAGTGTAAAGTGGTTGGACATGGTAGGGGGGCCCTGATGAACTGAAGAGTGGAGCCCCCATTCTAAAAGCATGAAGACTTAACATTAAAAACAAAAAATGTGATCTGAGTTCTATGGCTGCCACCTTTGAGTTTAACATTATTTCGTATGTGTTAAAACAAATAGGCAAAAATGAACTGTATTTAAAAAAAGAAATGTCTAGGAAATAAACCCAGGAGGCAATAATCCACAAAGTTAACAATGGTTGTCTCTGAGTATTGTTTTCATGGCAGTCTTTTGTTTATCTATCTGAGTTGAATTTCCCCCCCCTCCTCAGCTTATTATTTTATTTAGGGAAAAACAAAAGAAATATCTTTCATTACTAAAGTGTAATACATTGTCGTTACAAAATTTTCAAATGATGCCAAAGTAGACACAATATGTTCAAGTTTCTCTTCTCCCTCCTCCCCCATGTTATCCTTCTTAGAGTTTCATTCATTAAGCCTGCCCTTCCCTCCCTCCCTCCCTCCCTCTCTCTCTCCATATATATATATCTATGTGTATGTGTGTATATTATATATATCTGTATATCTATAGATATAGATATCTATATATATTATATCTATAGATATAGATATCTATATATATTATATCTATAGATATAGATATATGTACACACACATATATACACACACGCACATCTACACATACACACACAAACACACACACACACCCTATTCTTCATATATCTGTATGCATATCTATATCTCCGTTGGATTTATTACTACTTCTCCCCAGAACCTGGATATCCAGTTGCCTACTAGCCACTTTTACTTTGATGGCGAGCAGGCATCTGAAACATAATGCATATCGAACCAAAGCCTTGAGTTCTCACCATCCCTGTACCTGTTCCTTCTTAGCAAATGTCATATGCAGCTATTGGGTGATAAGGGTAAAAGCCATATTGTTGTTCTGAGCTTTTATCTTTATCTTAAAATCCAACATTCAGTCTGTTAACAAGCCTGTCAGCTTTACTTGCGAAACAAAACTGGGACCTGAAAACTTTTACCATTTATTTCTTATCACTGTGACCAGTTGGTTCTTGGGATTATTTTCTCCTCCTATAAAAAGTTAAAATTTTTATTATTTGCACACCCGTAATGAATGGACAACTAGGTTCACTCACTAGCTGCTGTAGTCAGTCCCTCTTCCTGCCACATAACACACAGAATTCTCTCTTTTTTTTTTTTCTTTGAGACAGGTTCTTGCTCTGCCACCCAGGCTGCAGCACAGTGGCACCCCCATAGCTCATTGCACACAGGATCACACCTGGGCTCACCTGATCCACTCCTGAGTAGCTAGGGTTACAGATGCACGCCACCATGCCTGGCTAATTTTTTAATTTTTTGTAGAGACCAGGTCTTGCTATGTTGCCCAGGCTGGCCTTGAACTCCTGGGCTGAAGCAATACTCTCACCTCAGCCTCCAGAATAGCTGGGTTTACAAGCATGCTCCACCGTGCCTAGCCAGATTCTGTTTTTTGACTCAGTTTATTCACAGAACATTGTAGTTCATGGGTTTTTATGATTAATAATGTTAATGCATGAATGTTAAATGCATGAAGGTCAAGTGCCTTTTTCTCATGGTAGAGTATACAAGCTTTGACCTAAGAAATGCTAAAAGCTAAAAATAAAAATATTTTAAAAATGCATGAATTTTAGAAGTTTACCTCTCACTTCTTAGGTCTAGCATTTCAGAAAGAGCTTTTTGGGGCTTTTCTGTTTCAAGCTGTGCCACTAGCGACTGGGTAGATTTAAAGCAAAGTCCTCAGGCTCTCCAGATATCAGTCTTCCTAACCTTGATCCTGTCCAGGGTCCATGTTGTGTTTGTCATGTCTTTTTAGTTGTCTTTAATCCAGAACAGTTTTTGAGCCTTTCTTTTTCTTGACCTTGATATTTTTGAAAGGGACAGGCCAGTTATTTTGTGGAATGTCTCTTGATTTGCGTTTCTCCAGTTCCTCTTGATTAGATTCAGGCTATCACTTTCAGTAGGAGTACCATGGTTGTGATGCTGTGAACCTCTCAGTGTATCCTATCCTGGTACTACTGGTGGCAATCACCTTGATTTTTTGGGTAAGTTGGTGTCTACTAGATTTTCTGCTTCAAAGTTACAAAGTTATTTTACCCTTTGATCTTGCTTTACTGTCACCTTGTTACACCTAACACCTCATACTCTCTACTTTGTCTTCAGCACCTTCTTCAACTTCTTTAAGCAAATTACACAGGATATGTGAAAGCATTTGGCTGGGTAGATGTAGCTATAATGTAGCAAGTTTCACACTCCAAGCAAAGGATACAGCCAAGGAAGTACACACATATATGTGTTGAATCGAATTAAATTACATACACTTCAGAAGATTAACTTGCAGTAATAGGTTCAGTGTTCTGGCTTTGATAGCAGAAGGAATCATTCAGCACGTTTGGGGCAAGATTGACTATTGAGTGTCACCCTTTTCTGGAGTTGGTTTTACGACCTGCATTGTCTTGATGATTGTTTTTAGGATTTGTGAAGTGTTTTCAGTAGGAATGGCTTTTATTCCTTTGCAATAGAAACATATGTTTTATTTTCAGTTCCTGCTACATCCAGCATTGAAGCAGAACTATAAAGCACTGCTGTTTGCTTTTATTGAAGGGAGTTTTTCCTAAAGTTAAGTGGGCTAACAGCAACAAGGAAGCAACACAGAGATCCTCACTATCATTATGCAGAGGGTGACAGATCTAAAATGTAGGTTAAATGGGTTGCTGCCCGGGGAAGCTTGCAGCCAGCAAAGACATACCCAGTACAGCGTGTGCCCAGAAGTGAGAGACACCTTGCGTTTACGGATGAGGTCTCACGTGTAACTTCAAAGTGGGAAATGAAATATTTGACTTGGAAAACTCTGAACGTTAGGGCAGAAATTTTCAATAGTATGAATTAGGGAAGCCCCAAAGAAGAATTGGTTGTTCTTAGTCCTAGCGAGACCTAAAAAATAAAATAAAGAAGAGGTTTCAGTAGACATGGCATTTGGAAAATGCCATCAAATAGGTGATGTTGCTGCTTGAGGGAAAGTATGCCAGAAATAATACTTTTGGTTTCAGATACATATTTTTAAGAGTTGTTTCGTTTTTAAGAGAACAAGAATGCTTACCTGTCTTGAAAGTTTTGAGCCCACCAGAGAAAAGCATTTAAAGCAGGCTAGTTAATACTTAAAATTGAAATGTAAAACACATATTAAGTTATGCAACTAAAGAAAGTCTCTGAAAAGATTAGGAAATATGACTTTACAGTAAATAACCAAACTTTGTGCATTTATTCGTAGGAATTTCCCCTGTGAGGAGTCTTGTCGCTGAATCAACTAATGATAACTACAGCATTTTCTATCGTGATTGCCATCTCTGTAACAGCTAGCATTTCTCCAGCACTTGAGGAATCCTCGGCTCTGGGTTAAGCAGGGTTATGGTGCTCAGTGTATTCCTAGGTTGAATCAGCTCCTGATGTGTGGTGGGAAATGATCTGGGTTACTTGAGGAAGCTTTTCAGCCTTGGGCATGCCTTGTCCCCTTGCTATTGAACCTAAGGCTGTGTTTTCTTTTTGGCTTGTGTGAGAACAGTCAATCCCTCACAGGTTTATTGGCCCATTGACTCTCTGCTGGGATTACTGTGGTGTGCAGTGATACCATGTTCCCCATTGCATTAGTAAAAGTTTGCCTGGTTCTATGTATATTTAGTCCATTTTCATTTTCCGATTTCATTCTCCTTTCACAGATGAGGACAGTGATGTGCGGATGGGGCACAGAGAGAGCCCCTCAGTGTTAAACTGGGCCCCGAAGCCTGTGTTGGGTGCTGTGCTGGTAGCAGGGACAGAGAGAGGGAGAATGCACTCACTGCCCTCTAGGTATTTCCAGTTTGGAAGGGGGTCATGTGTCCAAACCAAATATTAAAGAAGGAAGGAAGTGAAATGAATAAAATGCAGGGGGCTTCTCAAGGAATAAGCCACCGAGGGAACTTAGGAAGTCCAGGCAGATTCTTAGAGGAAGTGACTTTGGTATATAGTTTTGAAAGAAGAGGGGTTTCCCAGGAGGACAGAGTTAAAGGGGGTGGGATGTTGTTCGGGGAAGGGCATTTCTGGCAGAAGGATGGTGCCTGCAGAGAAATAGGTCAACAAATAGTTTGACTTGTGGAACTGCCAGGGCTTAACTTCAGCTTGAGTGTGAGCTAGTGGCGATGAAAGGCTGCATGAAGGAGTTTGCCAGAGTGGGAAGCTTGGGCAAGATGTGGGTATACTTCTGGCTTACTCTCATCAACTGTGATAAATTATAGTTCTTTCTTTTTAAAAAAAAAAGGCGGAATAAATGCTAAATTCTTTTCTTCTGATTAAGTTTTGGCTCCGGACGATAGGAGCCATGGAAGGGTTTGTTATTGGTGTTATCGTTACAACTCTCCCTCAGTTTCTTGTCTATAAAATGGGGATGATTGACAGTACCTTTTAAAAATTAAATGAGTCAATACCTCTAAAATGTTTAGAACAGTGACTGTAATAATAACATTTATATATTAATATATTATAATTACATATTATATAATATATTAATATTATAATATTATAATAATATAATAATAACAACTGCTTTTGGACTACTGTTATTACTAGCCAGTATTCAGTGATTATTTTGTGCTGTGTGCTGGGAACTTTACAGACATGATCTGTAATGATTACAACAAGCTTGCATCATAGGTTTTATTATTCCATTTTGGGTATGAGAGACCTGAGTCTCAGAGAAGTTAAGTAACTTGCTGGCCTAGATGGATCCATGCCCAGGGGCATGCCACGAGGAGGTGCTTGCACTTACTCCTCACTGGGAGGTTGGTCGCCCGTGGGCTGTGTGTGCTGTGCGGCAGACCCCTGGAAGCAGTAAGGTTGCTGGTGGGAAAGACGAGGGAGGGAGCAGGCTGCAGGACTTGGTGGCTATGGGCAGCGTCTGAGGAGTCCAAACTCTTATTCCCACAGGTGCTATGAGGAGCAGGAGGAGCAAAGCAAAGTCCAGGGTGTCCTAGAAACTGGAGAAAGAAAGATGAAATTGCTTCTAAGATGAGCAGGCTTCGTTCTGACTAGGGATTGTTGGGTGTTCAATGTGGCAAAAAGTGACAAAACGTATCACACGCATGAGGTCTTTCTGGGGAGAACAGATAGATTAGAAGAAGCTTAAAATGCTTCACGGGTAAACTGCCAAGGGCGTAGCTCTGTTTTCCCCCAGTCATTTCCTCTGTATCACCTGAGGTTTTGCAGGGCTGGGTATTTGAGTCAGATGAGAGACTTTTCTTGGTTGACTATACTCTTGGAACCACTATCCTTATCACCCCCAAAATACAAAGAAAAAACAACTACCCTCTTTGCACAGTGGGTAATTAATTTGTGACATTCAGTGAGCCATTTGGACTGCAAAAATAAGCCCTGCTAAACACATAATTGACAGCCTGGTTTCTTATCTAAGCCTACCAGCTTACTTTCAGTTTGGATCCTTGAAGACATACTCACTTTTACATACTCACTTTTTTGATTCCAGGGACAAGCTTTTAGTTTCAAGTCAAGATTGCCTTCACATTTTCAAAGTGTTTCTTATATATTTCTTTTGCTGTAAAGGAGTTATCTACCTGTCTACTCTGAAAATAACCCTGAAGTTTGGACAGAAGTGCTTGTATAAGGTTAATTTAAAATTCACGCTTTGCTTAGGTATGAGAAGTAGGTTTTAACTGGTGAGGTAACTCTGGCTTTTTGGTCAAAATCCTCCTCCAGTAGAAGGAATAGGGCCAGTGGGATAAGACTTTAGCACCTGCAATTATACTATTTTCTAACAATCTTTTACCTGAAAGTTTTAGCATCTGTTGATGAACTGAGCCTGGAATTGTTATTTCATTAGGGATGGCAAGATGTTGGTATACTTCTGGCTTACCTTCATCAACTGATGAATTATAGTTCTTTCTTTAAAAAAACGCAGAACGAATGCTAAATTATTTTCTTTTCCTTTGATTCCAAGTTTTGGAGTAAGAATTATTGTAATGCATCTCCAGTGGTGAAAAATGAATTTCTCTATTTTTTTTTAATGTTATTTTTGGTCACTGGGCTCATGGATTCTGTATTTTATAACTGATTATACTCATTGTTCATTTTTGTGTTCAATGTGTTTCAAAGTTGGCCAATGGGAGACTTGTCAAGCTCTTTTGTATCCTTCTGACGTGACACCATTTGCTATGGGACACCTCCTTGCTTTTTGGCACAGAAAGATGCCCCAGGCCCACCTTGTAATTTTCCTGTCTCTGATCTACAAACAGCCATTTCTCTAAGGAACCCTGCTGCTTTCTTGTAGGGAATGGTATTTGGAAAGCATGATCTGGGTGCTGCAGGTGCTCATTGCTACTGGGATGTTGTGGTGTGTAGGCCCTGTTAGTCAATGGATGGATGTGGAAATGTGTGTGTGTATATGCATGTATGTGGAAGGTTATATTCCTATTTCCACTTTATCTTTAACATTAAAAATATTTTTATTTCTTCAATTTTAATCCCATTTCTATTACATGAACAATTCAAATGATTTCTATTAACAGTAACATGAATGTGGATACTTACCTGCTTTATTCTGCTACAAACATACTGACTTCAGAATTACAGCAATCTGATACATTAACAGTTAAAAAATGTAATTTTTTTGTAGTTCCTTTTAATTTTAGAATATATTCCACCTAACTTAAAATGATTCTCTCTGTATAGTGAGAGACACTGTTTACATTTGTTTTTCATTTTAGAGTTTGATTTTGTTTCCTTATTTGATCTAACTTCATATTTCGAATATGTACCTTGACATAGTCAAGAGTCAAAACTATATTAAGATATATACAGAAATCTTCATCGTTTCACACCATTCCCTTCAGCCTACCCTTATAGGTAATCATTTCTTATTATTATAGTTTTTGGTTAAATCTTCCAGTTTTTATTTTTTCAAAAATATGCAAATATGTGTATCTCCTTATTTCTCCTTTCTCCTTACACAGAAGTTAGCATACTATATATACTTTTTGATACCTTGCCTTTTTAAAAATTAAATGGTATCCTGGAGATTGCTTGATATCTTCACTCCTTTTTATGGCATCTTCATCCTCCATTGTGTGCATGTACCATGGTTTATTTGGCCAGTCCCTTGTTAGACACTTGCATTGTTTCTGGTCTTTTTTTTTTTTTTTTTTGCTATTAGTTACATTATTTCAGTGAGTAACTTTATGTGATGTTTTGTGTTTGTCAAGGTATATTTTCAGGGTAGATTCCTAAAGGTGGAATTAATTGCATGTAAAGGGTAAATGCATTAAACATTTTTTTAATTTACAGAGAAATTGAAAAGATAGTACAGAGTTCCCATGTATTCGCCTTACTCATGCAGTTACCCCCATTATTAACATCTTGCATTAATATGATACATTTGTCATAATTAATGAACTAATATTTATTATTAATGTCAGTCCATACTTTATCCAGATTTCCTTCATTTTTACCTAATGACCTTTTTCTATTCTAGGATCCCATCCAGGATATCACATTATATATATTTAGTTGTCGTGTCTCCCTAGGCTTCTCTTGCCTGTGACATCATCTCCGTTTTCAACAGTTTTGAGGAGTACTAATCAGGTATATTGTAGGATGATCTTCTATTAGAATTTGCCTGATGTTTTTCTCAGGATTAGACTGGGATTATGGGTTGTTGGGTGAAAGACTATATGGAAATCAAGTGCCATTCTCATCGTCTTACATCAAGGCTACTTACTATCACCATGACTCATGACAGCTGATGTTAACCTTGATCACCTGGCTGAGGTAGTGTTTTTCAGGTTTTTCCATTATCAAGTCACTCTCCCCCTCCCCACATCCCTGTCTACACTGTACTCTTTGGAAGGAAGTCAGTGTGCACAGTCTACATTTAAGGAGTGGGGAGTTATGCATCCCCCTCCCTGGGGGCAGAGTAGTTACGGAAAGTATTTGGAATTCTTCTGCATGGGAGATTTGTCTCTTATCTCTCTCTCTCCCTCCTTTCCTACCTGTTCATTCATCCATTTGTTCATGCATGCATTCAAGCATTTATATCAGTATGGACTCATAGATATTAATTTTATACTTTGAATTGTAATACTACTTTCTGGCCCCAATTGTTCTAGCTTTGTCCATTGAGAGCTCTTTCAATTGGGTCCTGTGTCCCTATGACATACCCCTGTCCAGTAGTACTTCCTTACTTTCTGGCACTACAAGACGTATTGCATGTTCATTGTATATGTTTTGTGCCCCAATCCTACAATCAGCCATTTCTCCAGGGTTCTTTTTATTGGAGAATGAGCTGAGCACAGGTGTGTTCATTGCTACTTCAAGTATCACTGCTTCTAGGCCCTCTCAGCTGACAGAGCAAAGAAACTTAGTATGTGTACTAACTCATGTCTATATACACACAAATACATATAAATATTTCTTTTGTGACTGTGTGTATCTGTTGAATTCTTACTGATGTCTGGTAAATGCATTTTTTATTTTGTTAGATTTTGCCAGAATTTCTGCATACTATAAATGCAGACTTGACCTACTCAAATTATGGTAGGGGAATATTGGGAGGATAGGCAGATGGAAAATATATAAGTAAAGTCTTGACGGGAGGTGAAAGAAAGCTGAATGTTCATCCTTTTCCACAGTAGGAAGCCAGAAGATAATGTTTAAAATCAAGAAGTTGGACTCTTAAGTATGTTATTTAAAGATACAGAGGTAAATTAAAGAAACATGATAGATGAAAGAGTTGAAAATAACAACATGATAGATAGAAACATGATAGATGAAAGAGTTGCTTTTGGAGAATGGGAAATGAGGGGTTTATGGACAGTGGGCTGCTGTTTTCACAGTAAATCATATAGAACTATTGGACTCTTAAGACATGTACACGGGTAGCTTTGGTATAAACAAAAAGTTAGCCAAGCCGAATCTCAGCCCCAAATTATTGTTATCTATTCTTTGTTATTGTTATCTAGTCCTTTTTTTCTTTTTCTTTTTTTGCATCTTAAGAAGTGGGTCTTCATTCTTAGTCAATTATCTTCTTCTCTGGCAAATTATGAGCAAATGAGTTAGGTTTATAGTTTATGTGTGTTATATTTGTCAGTCTTTACTACTGTCATTCTCATCTTTGTCGGTTTGGGTGAATAGTCTTGTGTTTTCTGTTAAGAACCCATTGACACTCAGCAGTTTCTTTTCTAGTCAGTTTTCATAAATGTTGACTCCTGCTTGAATTAATCATCTTCTATGATGAAATGCTAATCAGAATCCTGATTTAATTGTTAACATTATGGTTCTCTACTGTCTTCATGGCTATTAGTATCTACCTGTACATCTGATACTTGGAAGAGCATATGCTACAAAAATATCTCTTTGCTAGAAGTTTTGGCAGTTGACAGGCTGCTTTTATATCTTCTTGTTTGGGGCAATCTTCATGAAAATCCTCTGAGGTGTCTGGGTATCTCCATTTTACAAATTAGGGTGAGAAAATCCATGGAAAGTAGAAAACCAGGAATTCTGTCCTGGACCTCTGTTTCAGGGTCCTATTTGCTTTACAGAATTTCCAAGCTGCTAGTATCAAATCTGGGTTAACCCTTTGCACTCGGATGTCGAGTGTGACTCAACACGGTTAGCAAAAATTATAGAGATTAAAATTACTCTTTGAATGTATCAATAATTTGAAATATAAAAAAATCCAAATAAATAAATTTGTATGAAAAGAAACTCTAGTTTTTTATTCTACTGCTGCGCTCTGTAAAATCTGGGGTATTTAAAAAATTAAATCCTGAGTAGAATAAAGGAATTAAAAAAGCAAGTGAGTGCAAAGGGTTAACTGTGAGGCCAGGTGGGAGAATTGTGTTTGGGTGAGGTGTGACTGGTGTTTCAAAAGCTCAGTGTTTGTATTTTAATTTGTCACCGTCATGCAGATCTATTGCTTGAAGCATAAATAAGAGAATTTTAAGAAAAGACAGCTTCTTGTAGTAGTTAAAATATTTAATAGGTATATAGTACATACCCATGTTACAAAACACAGAATGCTCAGAGAGAGACAATGAAATCTCCTTTGCACCATGCTGTCCTCAGACACCCTCTTACATACTTCAAAGCAATGACTGCTACCAGTTTATGCGTATCTTCTGAGATATATTTTATGTATATTTTTAATGTATATTTTAATGCATTTTTTAAACTCCTTCAAAAAACTTGGTGCTTGTTTCATACGGTGCGTATGGTGGCCTTGTTTTTTTTAAAGAGCTCTAAGCTACTAACCTTTTAATGACTTATTTATAAAAGCTAGAGTTTTTTTTTTTCCTTTTGCAATTTTAGCACTGGAATGTTAATTCCATGATGAATAGAAAGCTTTTTTTAATTAAAAAGAAGTGCTTTAAGTTTCAGAGTCATATTCAGACAAAGTGTGTATAATCTTCTAAGTGAAATCCCTGAAATAAAATGGCTCAAAAGCCTGATTCAACTCTTCTTTTGGAGTCAAGAAATACATAGACTATATGGGATAGAAAACAGTTAAGGGTCAATAAATTATTAGTTGCAATGTCTTTTGTGAGTATAACACAGCTGAAGTGAATAGTGAATAGATTTAATTAAATGAATGTATTATGCATCAGTCTTTGGTCTCCAGAAAAATAAGCTGTGCGTTCCGGAGGAGGAATGGGGATTTTGGGGTGGGTCTGGCTGGTCCACATGATGTGTAAGCATTTTTGTGTTTTAGAGGTTTTTTTTTTTTGTCTAGCATTATTTTACATGGTTGTCTGGCAATACGATATCTGTGGTATTTGTATTTGTGTTCTAATGAAAGAATCTTAGCTTGTTCCGATGTAGAAACCTTACAGCAACTGCATTTAGGACCTCAGTAGTGAGCACAGTGCTGGTTCACAGTTGAAACTTTATTCAAACCACAAGTGATCATAGAATTAAATTCCAATGCAAAATGAAAAAATGAAAATGGTAGTTTGTTTACCTTTGTTTTGCAGATGATTGGGAACCTCTTCCACTGACTCAGTAGCAGAATCTGGGAGAGGAGTGAAGATGATGGAATGTCTGATGTAGTAATTTAAATAACTTTGCCTCCCTCCAGTGGGGAGCTGGCTGCAAGTGTCTTTAAGTGGTGCTCCTCCTTTTTCTCTGTCTCCTCCTCCCCCTGAGTCCTCAGGAGGGGTCTTCCCATTATTCCCCAGGTCTCCTTCCTTCTAGAGCATCTACCTCCAGGGCCTGGCTGCAGGAATGCTCAGAGGCCTGATGTCTACATGGGGGGGCTAAGCAAGGATCTGTGTGTCTTGCTAAAGACAGGCTGTTGTCTTGCTGCTGCCTTCTGTGCTAGGGCAGTAAAACCCGTGGCTTGGTCTCTGATGTGGAAGACCATGGGGACGTGTCCTAAGGGGTTAAGTGTACCGATTTAATATGGGTAAAAATGCTGCCCCTGTAGTTCTGTGATAGGAATATATCACCACAGCCAAGGCTTTGCTCACTCAGGTATATATAGAAATCTGAAAAGATCAGAGAAACTTACCATATGATAATGATGGCATTAATTTCAGACAGCTCTCTCACACCCTTGGGGAGGGGTTGAGCCTGTTGTGGCAGATGTTCACTGTGTGTCCATCTGTTGGAAGGAAACCCCCGAAGCTGTAGTTGCTGGGGGAAGCTGGTGGTGTGATTGATATGTAATAAGAAATTCTTTTTCCAGGGGCTAAAATTGGATTCTGTGGTTGCCACATGCCTTGACTTGGGATGCATGTATGGGGTTGATAGGGAAAAAGCACTCTGGGGAAAATAATCCCTAAATGTGACATTTAGCATATTTGCATGTGGAAATGAGAATTGGAGACCTGACAGTGAGAGAGAAAACCCAAGTGTCCAGTGCTGTTGTCTTCAGGTATCAGATATCTGCCCGGCAACCTCAGAGGGAGAAAGGTGCAGAAACGAGTTTCCATGCAGCCTTCTGATACAAGTCTGTTTTGCTTCTTTCAGGCCTGCCCTGGGCAACCTCTCTTCCTGGTTGGTTTCTTTGCCAGAGGCGTTGGCCACCTGTTTCCTCAGTCCACCACCCTGGTCTCTTTTTACCCTGAAATCTTTAGGCATTAATGACATATCACACAACTGTGCAGTTATTTATATGTTGCCTTGTATATAATGGCCCTTGTCTTCATGGAGACTTTGCCCATCCTTCCTCAGCTTGCCTTTTGCTCACAGTGGCTGGTCACTTTCATCTGTCTTCAGACTTTCTTTCCCTGCCCTTATACTCTCCCCTGGAACTTTCAGAGAGGAACAAACTGTGTCAGTCTCCCTTGGCTACCTGCCCAGTGCCCGCCCCAACATGCATGCACTGTGCAAACCCACCTGCAGCTGCGGGCCCTTACCTGTCTCCCTCCAGTCAGAGAGAGCCCGCTTTCACCCAAGTTACTGCCATTTCTGTAGCCCCCTCTCTGCCCAGCCTTGTAAATCATGCATGTGAATCTGCATTTATCTCAGAACATAAAGTTTCATTAACACGAAACAAAGGACAGACTGAACCAGTCCCTCTCCCCTCCCAGCTTGTGCTCCCTGCTGCCCTGGCTTCCTCCTCTCCAGTGTCAGGTTATTGTCCTGTTTCACGGAGATGTCACACCTGCCTCTTCCTTGTTCCCACCCCACTGGACTTGGCAGCCTCCTTTCAGTTGTTTCCCCTACAACTTCCTGAGAAATTGTCTTAATTTACATATCTGATCTTGCCATCCTTTGTTTAAAATCCTTCTGTGGCTTTTAGTCGTTTGTGATGAAAGACCAAACTCGTCACTGGGGGCAGAGTCACCTGAGCTGCTTGTTATACATGCAGATTTCTGGACTCTGCTCCAGACCTCTGGAGTTGGAGATAAATCTGCATGTTTAACCAGTGCCCTCTGGCGATCATTTTGTGCACTAGTGTTTGAGGAACTCTGGCTCCTCTTGCTCTGCCTTCTCGCTGTCGTCTGCATTGCCTAGAATGTCCCATGCTGCCGTTTCTGTCTGTGAAATTCCTTTTAAACCTTCCCCAGCAAGGAAGCTGAAATGCAATCCCCTTGCTTCCTCTCCTGTGTACCGTGGTACAAGTGAGCACTCAGCTCGTTGCTGACAGTAGCTGTGTCCATCTGTGTCTCCCTGCCTCAAGGATGATGATGTCTCAGCTTGGGTTGCTTTCTCTTCCTCTTTGTAGCCCCAGTAGAGGGCCACAGAGGGCATTTAATGTTTGCTGCTAAACACTGATGGATTTTGTTTTATTTTATCTATTTGCTTATTTGATATTTGGCTGTCTCCTTGATCCCTAAGTAATGGTACTTTGGGTGGTGTCATCAGACAATAAATAGAAGCAGAGAGAAATGGCCAGTCAAAAATAACATAGTAAAATTAGGCATCCAGACAAAAAATATATTTTATGTTTGCCACCAAACACCCATGTTCTTTCTGCAGGTAGTTTTGTGTTCCAGGAAAACTTTTAAAACGCATAAATGTCTTTTGGTAACTTATTTCCCTGTGGCATTTCCCCTGTGTACCAACAGCCCATCCCCCCGACCCCCGCTTTCCCTCTCTCTCCTGCTCCAGCCAGAGGACCTGATGCAACTATCTGAGCATTCAGCAGAGCACGCAGTCCGGCCGGTGGTCTGACTCTGCCGGTCGCACGTCCCACTGAGGCAGCAGTTTTCATTCTGGCTGTTCTTTATCCAGGCTGCCAATCAGCATACTGACTTCTTCTTTTCATTCCCAAAGTGAACAGCAGCTGAATAGGGGATTTGGAGTTTTCTGTGACTCATTTTATAGGATACAACTGATTAACTTTTTAAAGCCTTTTATTATGGGACATTTCAAACATACACCAATATAGAAATGTGTAATAAAAGCCCATTTACCCCTCGCCCAGCTTTAACCATTAATTCATGGCCACTCTCCTGTCTACCTCTTATCCCCCGGCCTTCTCCCACCTGTGAAATCATAGCATTTCATAGTAGATTACTTTTTATCAGCATGGAATAGTCTTCTTTTGCCTCATTAATTGCAGATGATTTCTTATTGGTAGTTAAGTATTTCAAGGAAACATATTTAAAACATTTAAATATTTTTAAGATTAATAATTAAATATAACAGCTTTATTGAGATAAGTCACATACTATACAATTCATTCATTTAAAGTGTACAATCAGTGACTTTCAGTGTGTTCACAGAGTTGTGATACTGTCAGCACATTTTAGAACATTTTCATGACTGCTAAAAGAAACCCCATGCCCATTAGCAGTCACTCCCTTTTCCCTTCAATGCCCCCTTATACCCAGGCAACCATTAATATTCTTTCTGTCTCTGTAAACTTGTCTGTTTTGGGCATTTTGTATAAGTGGAATCATATGATATGTGGTCCTTTGTAACTGACTTCTTTCAGTTAGCATAATGTTTTCAAGGTACATCCATGTTTCAGCATGTATCCGCACTTCATTCCCTCTTACAGCCAAATGGTATTCCATTCTATGCATACACCTTATTTTATTAGTTGATGGATATTGGATTGTTTTCACTTTTTGGCTATTATGAACAAGCTATGATCATTTGTTTATAAGTCTTTGTGTGAGTATGTGTTATTTCTCTTGGGTATATATACTCATTCTCTTGGGTGTATATAACTTGCTGGGTTTTGTGGTAACTATGTTTAACCTTTTAAGGAACTATCAAACTGTTTTAGACACATTACATTTATCATTTTACATTCTCACCAGCAATGCATGAGGATTCCAGTTTCTCCATGTCTATGCCAATATTTATTGTTATCTGTCTTTTCAATTATAGCTGTCTTAGTAGTTTCTCATTGTGGTTTTAATTTGCATTTTTCTGGTGGCTAATGATGTTGAGCATCTCAAAATGTGCTTATTGGTCATTTGTTTATCTTCTGTGGAGAAATGTCTGTTCTGATCCTCTGCCTATTTTTTAGTTGGGCTGTTTTTCTTTTTATTATCAAGTTTAATAGTTCATTATATATTTTAGATTCAAGTCCCTTAGCAGATACATGATTTGAAAATATTCTCTCCCAATTGGTAGGTTATTTTTCATTTTGTTGATGGTATCCTTTGACCAAGAAAGCATTTTAACAATAGAAAATGTGAGAAAAATGGTGGAAAATCTTTTAGTCATTCTTAAGTGTCATTCTTAAGAAATGGAGTGTACAGTAGTTCATATGTGCAGAAATTATTTTCTTTTCCATTCCATCTGACTTTCCAAAGTCAGGCTGGTTAAATTTTCTGTGTCCTGCAGAAAACAGCCTGAGAATCAGGCTGTTCTCACTCTGGAGAGGGAAGAACCTTTTCTTGTAGTGATATAGCCTAAGGAAGAATTTTCAAGGAAATAAGTTTTCCATTGAGGAATCCGTCATCTTTGACTTAAAGTGGTATGTCCGGTGAATCACCTTAAAGGTGTGCTCCTCAGTCTCTTGATGTGGTTGAATTAAAAAAAAATCTCTCTTGCATTTTATTTCACATAATGAGTTTCCATTGGCTTGATTATGGGAAAGGATGTAGCCAGGAAAATGAGCCTTCACAAATGTATATCTCCACAATATACATTTACAAAGAAATTTATTTAAAAAGAATCAAAAATTCAGCATTTGCATGAGCCGTTTATAGCCTATTAATGAACAGGTGTTTTTAATTAGTTATAGTAAAGACAGTGTATTAGGGAATTTAGCATTTTCCTTATGTAACATTTGGAACCTTTTAGGTATGTAGTGATAAGTTCAAACTATAAAGGAAAGAAATTTGTATTAAGAGTTGAGAAGCAGAATAGCTGGGAAGGAGCTTGATTTGGTAGTTGTTTCGGGAGGACCTTATGGCGTATTGATTGAAGTCAATACTTAGATGTTGTCGTCTATGTGTAAGGCTTAGTTTTATGGGAATGAAAGGGATGGAGGAAATTCTAATGTTAGAGAAGTGGATGGTGGATTCATGTACAGAGACGAGAAGCCTGTTAGATATGACATTTGAGTTGGACCCAGAAAAATTTCCGCACGAGAATACAGGTGAGTATAGAAGGTACAGGCATACCTTGGATGTATTTTGGGTTCGGTTCCAGATTGCCACAATAAAGTGAGTCACACAACTATTTTGGTTTCTTGGCACCTGTAAAAGTTATGTTTACATTGTACTGTAGTCTATTAAGTGAAATAGCATGTTAACAAAAACCAGTGTAAATAATATCTTCGTTAAAAGACTTTATCCTTAAAAATTGCTAATGATCATCTGAGCCTTCACAAGTCATACTGTTTTTGCTGCGGAGGGCCTTGCCTCAGTGTTGATGGCTGCTGACTGACCTAGGTAGTGGTTGCTAAAGGTTGGGGTGACTGTGGTAATTACAATAAGACAAAAATGAACTTTGCATCAATTGCGTCTTTCTTTTACGAGCAATTTCTCTGTAGCATGGATGCTGTTTGATAGCGTTTTACTCACAGTAGAACTTCTTTCAAAATTGGAGCCAATCTTCTCAAACCCTGCTGCTGCTTATCAACTCTTTTTATGTAACATTCTAAATCATTTGTTGTCATTTCAACACCGTTCATTCAACACACTGTTCACAGCATTTTCACTAGGAGTAAATTTCATCGCAAGACACCACTTTTTTTGCTCATCCATATGAAGAAATTCCTCATCCATAAAAATTTTATCATGAGATACAGCAATGCAGTCCCATCTTCATGTTCCACTTCTGACTCTAGGTCTATTGCTGTTTCTACCACATTGGCAGTTACTTCCTCCACGCGAGAATTGAACCCCTTGAAGTCATCTGTGAGGGTGGGAATCAACTTCTAAACTCCTGTTAGTGTTGATATGTTGTCCTCTTCCACATATGTTCTTAGTGGAATCTAGAATGATGAATCCTTTCCAGAGGCTCTCCGTTTACTTTGCCTAGAAGTAAAGGCAGCTATAACCTTATGAAATGGCAGCTATTAATATAACCTTATGGGATGTATTTCTTAAATAGTAAGACTTTAAAGTTGAAATTATTCCTTGATCCAGAAGAATGTATGTCGTGTCAGCAGGCATGAAGAAAACACTCATATCTTGTACATCTCTAGCAGAGCTCTTGGGGAACTGGCCAGGTGCTTTGTCAGCAGTAATGTTTTGAAAGGGATCATTTTTTGTCAATAGCAGGTCTCAGCAGTGGGCTTAAAATACTCAGTAAACCATGCTGTAAACAGACGTGCTGTTATTCGGCTTTGTTACTTTTATAGAGCACAGGCAGAGTAGATTTAGCATAATTCTTAAGGGCCTAAGAATTTTCAGAATGCTAAATGAGCACTAGCTTTACCTTAAAGTCACTAGCTGCATTAGCCCCTAACAAGAGAGTCAGCCTGTCCTTTGAAGCTTTGAAGCCAGGCATTGACTTTTCCTTTCTAGCTATGAAAGTCCTAGATGGTGTTGTCTTCCAATAGAAGGTCATTTTATCTACATTGAGAATTTTTAATGTAGTGTAGCCACCTTCATCAGTTATCTTAGCTAGATCTTCTGGATAACTTTGTCATCAACATTTGCTACTTTACCTTGCATTTTATGTTCTGGAGATGGCTTCTTTACTGAAAACCTCATGAACCAACCTCTATTAGCTTCCAGTTTTCCTTCTACAGCTTCCCTTACTTCTCTCAGCCTTCATAGAATTGAAGAGGGTTAGGACCTTGCTCTGCATTAGGCTTTGGTTTAAGGGAATATCGTGGCTGGTTTGATCTTCTATTCAGACCACTAAAACTTTCTATCAGCAAAGAGCTGTTTTGTTTTCCTATTATTCATGCATTCACTAGAGTAGCACTTTTAATTTCCTTCAAGAACATTTTCTTTGCAGTCACAACTTAGTTAACTGTTTGGCACAAGAGGCCTAGCATTTGGCCTGTCTTGGCTTTTGATATGCCTTCCTCACTATGTTTAATTATCTCTAGCTTTTGATTTCAAACGCGAGATTTGTGACTTTTCCTTTCACTTAGAGGCCATTGTAGAGTTATTAATTGGCCTAATTTCAATGTTATTATCTGGCTACAGGGAGGCTCAAGGAGAGAGAGAGAGAGAAGAGAGATGGGGACTAGCTGGTTGGTGGTATAGCCAGAACACATATAACATTTATTGATTAAATTTTCCATCTAATATGGGTGTAGTTTTTGTTGCTCCCAAACAATTACAGTGGTAACATCAAAGATTATAATTACAGATCACCATGACAGATTTAATAATAATGAAAGTTTGAAATATTGCAAGAATTACCAAAATATGACATGGACACAAAGTGAGCATATGCTGTTGGCAAAATGGTGCTACAAACCTTCAACTTGTTTAAAAAAACAAACAAACAAACAAACAAAAAAACCCCAAACCCATAATTTCTGCAAAGCTCAATACAGCAAAGTGCAATAAAGTGAGGTATGCCTGTATTTTAGGTAGATGTAGCGTCGTAAGCATGAGAGTCAGAGAAAGCAACTTGAGCTAGTAGAATTAAGTGAGAAATGGTAAACAGTTTTGAAATGATTTTAATTCCTAGCTGAGGAGTTTGTCCTTAATTCATTAAGGATTGTGGATCTGTTGAAGGTTTTGAACCATGAAACTGACATTGATTGATTTAGTAAATACTTACTCAGAGCATTGCCAGGCATTATGTTAGCTATTGGATATTAACTCACCTGAGGCAGAGGCGGCGTCTAACATTAGTGACAGCAGGTGCTGTCCACTGACAGTCAAGTTCTAACTTTTAGTTTACTTTCTAAAAACTTTTCCTCCTCATGATGATGCTGCTAGCTGCCACTTACGGATCAATTTCTGTGTTGCGTGCACTGTGCTGAGTGACTCATCCTTACAGTTACTCTGAGGTACATATATTATTAATACCTGTTTTACAGATGAGGAAATTGAGACTTAGTAGAGGTTAAACAGGTTGCAGGACTAATGTGTGGCAAAGCTGAGATTTGGACCCGAGGGCCATCCTATTCCAAAGTTCATTCTAATACTACTAAGTGCTGCCCTGTATTGCTGCTTTGATAACGTCATTCTGCCAGGAACCTTTGTGAGCCTTGCTGCATTTGGCGTCCTCTGTGTGTGCTTCCAAGGTGGATATTCCTGCTCTGTTGGGCAGGAATATTCCACTTCTCTTATTAATGCTACAGGTATTCCAGGGCTGGCAGGATCTTCTTTTCTGTAATGTGGCACATCTCTGCTCTCACTTGTCTTGTGTTTATGATTTGTGTGTTGTCATGTACTTGAGTGGGGCCCTGTTTTGGTACTACTGCTTTAGCTGTGCATCCATGACCAAGATCACAGTGTCTGTATCTGTGAAATGGTACAGCATGACTCCTGACACCCCTTCCCAGGCAGCCTTCTGTTCCTAGTGTTAGGCATTAACACAAAGGGAATAAGTGGCTCTGGGATTCTTGGGTGCTAGGGAAAGCATGGTCAAAAACCTGTCATTCTTTTTTTAAGTCCTGACCCTTGACACCACTGTCAGAAATGCTATGTTCATAAATGTTCTAATAATCTTTCTTTATGGACCTTAAGTTCTGTTCATATGTGGTCATATCCTCTGAGTTGCTCCAACGTAGAACCTCTGCACTTTCTGAGCAGTCTCTTCAGTTACTGTCTGCATATTTTCCACCTCTGAACCTTTTCTTTCCTCACCCCATCTTCCCTACAATCTTTATCCATTCCTGTTTTCATTTGGTCACCTGAAACTGGGTCCCTGCTCCAGACCAATTAAATCAGAATGGGGGGTGGGGCCTCAGACACGGGAGTTTAAGGCTCCCTTGTGGTGGTGCACTGGGGGCTGAGACTGCTGCCTTGGTTCAAATAGGCCCATCTGGCCACTGTCCCTCATTGCTCCCCTTTCATTACCATTCCCTATATGTGAATAATTATGAAAATTATTAATAATTATTAAGGAGCACAGTACTAGTAGCTATTTCTGTTTCCAATTTTTAATGGCAGTTTTATATGCATCCACAATTTTTATCCTCATCCACTCTGGACTGTCTTATGTCCCAGACCTCTACATCTGTCTGATGGACATGGCAACATGCTGTCAGTTAAACACAGTGAAAGCACAGTGCTAAGAGGGCTTCATTTATGTATTCTCAAAAGGAGTTCAGATTGTGGAACTGAACTCCTTATGACAGGCAACTTAAAAAAAAGTTATCTGTATGTTTATGGAAACATTGAACACACAGGAAAAAAGATGGAAAGATATATATTAAAATATTTAATGATTTTGGGTGGTGGGGTTACAGATGGTTTTTCTTTTCATATCTACAGTATAAATTTTCTATAATGAACATGTATTTCTTCTGTATTTTAAAAAACAATCATAAAAGGAAAATACACTCTAGAAAAGTAGGGGTATATGAACGTGTGTGTTATTTTTAGCTCGAGGCTGAAATATTCAGTGGGAATATTGAGAATGGTACCATACTGAGAGTGAGTTAATAGCAAGGCTTGGCATACAAAAGCTAGGATTTGGATTCTTGTTATTTTTGTTTTTGCTTATTATAGCTAAGCTAAACTTGTCTCATCTGATGGTTGGTATTTTGTGTTGTTGAACAAGTGAGTGTCATGAGACTATTAGTCTGTAACATGGGCACAAGAAGATGATGACATTGATAGTTTACTGTTTTGTTTCTAATGCCAGTGGATTAACTTTAATGATAAGATCTGTTATTGGTGCTTTCTGAAAAACTGTTAAACTGAAAACAGAATGTTGACGTAGTATCTGTTCATCTTTTTGCATTGGCTTATTGCCAGAGTTTAATAACTCTGGTATGCCTTTGAATTTTAATTTTAAATAAGACAATTAAAATAATTGGCTCAGACCAAAACTTAACAGTAGTTATCTCTGGGTTCGGTTGTCAAGTAATTTTAAGAGTACTCAAAAAATAAAAACACTCAATTAGTAACAGAGTCTTAGTTTCCACTCTTTCTTTTTCAAAATGGAAGGTAGGAGAACCTATTGCTAAATAATAGGAAAACAGCGTTCTGTGGTCATGTTTCAGTAGGGTGGTTTCTTCTGAAATGCTGTTTTGCTAATCTTTGGGGAAATTTGGCTATGAACATGCAATTATTACATTTTTATCCACAGAATGGGCTAAAGTTGGCATCACATCCCTCATGGTTGCCAGAGGCAACACACGGATTTAATTTGTGCCCTGTGGCAGACATTTTTGAATAATTTTAGTGATTTTTTTTCTGATGCTACTTTTTTTGTTTCCTTTCTAGTCTCCTACCTTTTGCTGCTCCCCATCCTGTCTGATTTTGTTCACTCATTCTGAGTTCTGAGACAACTACTGTTGGTTGAGGAGAGTAGAATAATTGAAGGGCCAGATGATTGTCCTCGAGGGGCACCCCTGGAGGCAGGGTGGGTAGGAATGTTGGAATGCTCTCATGGTCCAGCTCATGGTGAATGTGGTCCTCTTACAGACTGACAAAAACAGAACAGGTCTGCATTAACCATGTTTAAAACCCAACATGGACTCTGAAAAATGGACCCTGAGATAGTTCCATTTGGGGGATTTTGAATTCCTTTGATGTAGATTTCTTGAAGTCTTATATCCACTGTTCTATTTCCTGCTGTGCCTTTGATATTTTGGTATACTCACTGTTGTCTAACATACAGTATCACCAGATGGAGCTAATCTGAGTGTGAACATCTTTTCTCCTAGGTTAAAGGTCAGAAGCATAAGGACAGAGCCACCCGTTCCCCCAAGGGCCGGCCAGTATTCTGGCCGCTGTAGGACAGGTTGCCCTGCACTAGCGTGTATTTTGTGAGGGCTTTGGGATGGGCATGCTCTTCTGAACATTGCTTGCATATGCAAAAATAGTTTTTTTTATGAAATAGATGTTTGTTTTATATATGTATCCTGCAGATAATCAGAATGGGGGAGAAAAAGTGTAATTCTTATACCTATTGTTATCTAGAAATTCAGATTCCTTTTTTTTTTTTTAAATGCAGAGTGGACCCAAATATCTACGAGATATCTTCGAGAACAGTTGGCCAAGATTTCCGACTTTTACCACATGGCCTCCAACATGGGCGACGGCCCTGTCCCTGTGCCCCCGGAGGTGGAGCAAGCCATGAAGCAATGGGAATACAACGAAAAGCTAGCATTTCACATGTTCCAGGTAACCTTTCCAAGACACGAGGGGCTATGTGGCCTGCTTTTAAGAAGAGAGCAAATTCCTTATGATTCCTGTGGTTTGGGACTTAAATTGTATCTTTATATGAACCCAGTATATTCAAAGAAAGCACTCTGACGTTTCTCACATTGAATTGTATTTAGGGTAACTCATTTGCCCTGGGATGACAGCTTATTATACATATTGATCTCCAGTTTCAATCATGTCAGCTCTTTTAGTGCCATTAATTTGTAATTGGGCAATTAGATATAATCCTTCTAAACCCTTTACTTTGAAAAATTAGATATATTTACTTAAAAACACTTCTGTGCTGATGCGTCTCTCAGTATAGATCTCCTTTAGAGCTGAGTTATCCCAGAGAAAGGTCATCTTGGTTCAGCCAACAGTTTAAAATGCAGAGTTGAGGAGTGAATGCTTATCTAGCGTTTATCTGATGTAAATAATAATGACCAGAAGAGGGCGCCTGTGTGTATATTTGCCTTAATCTTTATTCACCGCAAGGTGATTAAAGGAGAGGTGTATTCAGCTGAAATCCTGTTACTGGCACAGACTTTCAGTACCTGCTACCTTGATCAAAGAGAGAAGGGATATGTGGTTTTTTTTTTTTTTTTTTGAGACAGAGTCTCACTCTGTTGCCCAGGCTAGAGTGAGTGCCGTGGCATCAGCCTAGCTCACAGCAACCTCAAACTCCTGGGCTCAAGTGATCCTCCTGCCTCAGCCTCCCGAGTAGCTGGGACTACAGGCATGCACCACCATGCCCGGCTAATTTTTTCTATGTATATTAGTTGGCCAATTAATTTCTTTTTTATTTATAGTAGAGACGAGGTCTTGCTCTTGCTCAGGCTGGTTTTGAACTCCTGACCTTGAGCAATCTGCCCGCTTTGGCCTCCCAGAGTGCTAGGATTACAGGCGTGAGCCACCACGCCCGGCCAGGGATATGTGGTTTTTTAAAGTTTCACCTTTAGAACCTTAATTATAATTTTCAGGTGGTAAGTGACTTTTTCCAAGAGCTCAAGATAGGAAAAAGCATGGTCCTTTTGTGAAGTAATGTTAATTTTCAAGTCAATAAAAACAACTCTTAAAATCCTAGTTCCATTTAGATGAGGGACTGCTTCAGTGCCTTCCCTGAGATTTTATGACTTTTACTGAGCTCAGGATTTAGTCTGCATCTTGGAAAAGTGTCTCTCAGCATGCTTAATATTTTTGGAAGAATTACTTTGTATAATTAGGATCATTGAAATTAGTTATCTCTTTTATAGGAAGCAGTTAGATCCTAAGTGATGAATGTAATTGAACATTAATGTTAAATTTTAAAAGTTCATTATATTTTAATTTGCCATATTCTGAAATGTAAAACAAGACACTAGCACATATACATGAAGACATACAATGTATAGAAACAAGGGCACAGGTCTATATACAAAAGCCATCTGAAGGATGGGCTCTTATGTTTATGAAGTTTTTTTTTTTTTTTTTTTTTTTAATTGAGACAGAATCTCACTCTGTTGCCTGGGCTAGAGTGCCGTGGCATAGCGTAGCTCACAGCAACCTCAAACTCCTGGGCTCAAGCGATCTTCCTGCCTCAGCCTCCCGAGTAGCTGGGACTACAGGCATGTCCCAACCATGCCTGGCTAATTTTTTCTATTTTCAGTTGTTTGGCTAATTTCTTTCTATTTATAGTAGAGACGGGGTTTCGCTCTTGCTCAGGCTGGTCTCGAACTCCTGAGCTCAAGCAATACTCCTGCCCTCAGACTCCCAGAGTGCTAGTATTACAGGCATGAGCCACCATGCCCGATCATGAAGATTTTTTTTTTAACTTGCATTCACCATGTCTCATATCTTAATGCAAAATTCCATTTTATTTTTTTAAATTGACAAAATTATTCATAGTCTTTATTAAAGTTTACTCTTCTTAAAATTTTAAATTGTACTTTTCTAGGATTAAGTTTTTTTTGGGAGACAAGATTTTGCTCTGTCACCTCAAACTCCTGGGCTCTTGTGGTCTTCCTGCCTCAGCCTCCCAAGTAGCTGGGACTATAGGGGCGAGCCACCACTCCTGGCTAATTTTTCTATTTTTTTGTAGATACAGGGTCTTGCTCTTACTCAGGCTGGTGTTAAACTCCTGGCATCAAGCAAACCTCCTGCCTCAGCTTCCCAAAGTGCTAGGATTATAGGCGCGAGCCACCTCGTATAGTTTGTGATTAATTTTTTAACTATTTTGTGCTCTAAATATTTCTAAAACTAGAAATTAGCAACAAGTAAATACCTCCCCATCATGTCATGTCAATATGGTGTTATTATAATCTTTGAAATACTATAACCATAATCTTATTATACTTAATATTTTTCACATGAATCCTTCATAACCATTGTAGTGGACCACTGATGATACATAATATGATATCAAATCTCTGTGTGCACAGAATGTCATAAAAGAATGTGTGTGTTTGTATGTGTAAGTATATTAAGGCAATAAACCACAAGGTGTTTATATCAGTTAGTGGTCTCTGTAGGGATTATGCCACCCTGTGGGGCATTTTGGAAATTTGTAGGGGCTGTTCCTATTTTTTAGTCGTGTTGTGTTGGAATGTCTATATTAATATGTATTATCATTATATTGACTTTTAAGGTTATATTTTACAGATAAGTTACAACGTCTGAAACTCATTTTAGGATAGCGAAAGAGGCTTACTGAGGGGGCATTGGTCTCATGGGATTTTTTTTTTTTTTTTTTTTTTTGAGACAGAGTCTCACTCTGTTGCCCAGGCTAGAGTGAGTGCCATGGCGTCAGCCTAGCTCACAGCGACTTCAAACTCCTGGGCTCAAGCGATCTTCCTGCCTCAGCCTCCCGAGTAGCTGGGACTACAGGCATGCGCCACCATGCCCGGCTAATTTTTTGTATATATATTTTTAGTTGGTCAATTAATTTCTTTCTATTTTTAGTAGAGACGGGGTCTTGCTCAAGCTGGTTTTGAACTCCTGACCTTGAGTAATCCTCCCGCCTTGGCCTCCCAGAGTGCTAGGATTATAGGTGTGAGCCACCGCGCCTGGCCGTCTCATGGGATTTTTAAACTTTTGTTGAGATGATAGTAGAAGGAGCGTTTTTCTTTCTACTTTATAATGATCACCATTAGCCATGTTTCCTCCTGTGACCATGACTTCATACTCCCTGAAATCTAGCTAGGGGCTCGATACACCCTTCTGAAAATTTCCTTTCTTATTGGAATTAATTTTTTAAATTCAGAGTGGACTACTAAAAAATGAAAGAACAAAACCCAAACATATATTAAAAAAAACACCTAGTGGCCGGATGTGGTGGCTCACGCCTGTAATCCTAGCACTCTGGGATGCCAAGGCATGTGGATCCCTTGAGGTGAGGATCCCTTGAGCTCAGGAATTCGAGACCAACCTGAGCAAGAGTGAGACCCTGTCTCTACTAAAAATAGAAAAATTAGCTGGGTGTGGTGCTGTGTGCCTGTAATCCTAGCTACTTGGGAGGCTGAGGCAGGAGAATCACTAGAGCCCAGGAGTTGGAGGCTGCTGTGAGGCTGATGCCATGGCACTCTGGCCCTGGTGACAGAGTGAGACTCCGTCTGAAAATAAAATAAAAACTAAAAACAAAAAAAAAAACAACAAAAAAACCGTAGTTTTTCTTTGTTTTGTTTGGATTTTGGGCTGTGATCAGTGAGACCATGTTTTACAATAATAATAACAATAGTAAAATTAGACTTAAATATAAGAATGCCAGTACCCCTTTTTGTTAACTTTATTAGTGTAATTTTTCTTTGTTGATTTAAGGAAGGAATGCTAGAAAAACATGAATATTTGACATGGATCCTGGATGTTTTGGAAAAAATCAGACCGATGGATGATGATCTTCTTAAACTCTTGTTACCACTAATGCTGCAGGTACAGTACATGTCACCTTGAGCCAGTTGATTTTATGGGCAAGAAATGAGTCTGATAAAAATGATTAGGTAAGTATAGGTGGAAAAAGAAAAAAAAATCCTGTTAAAATGGAAGGAAAAAATGTCTTCGGCATTACAACACATGAAGTGTTAGGAGGCTTCTAATAAGTCTTAGCAGTCATTTGTATTGACCATGTTCATAGTTTGTATCCACATGTCCTTTTTAAGTAATCTCACCCACGTTGATTTTTTTTTTATGATTTCTCTCATCACTGAGCTAAGCACACAGCTTTAAAAATACTGTCTCCCTGTAATAACACAGAATTCTGTGAAAACAAATCTCTCTAAGAATACAGAGGATCTTCTACAGTCTTTTGAAAATTGTTTAAGCTCTTGAGGGTAGGAAACTTCTTATTTTGATGATTTGGCCTAAGATCTGTTAAAATTTCTGTTATCTGGATGAGATCTATTTAAAAGAAATTTCTTAGGTAATACATGCATATGATAATTCAAATAGTAGGAAAGAATGTCCATTGAACGGCAGTTCTCCCTCTCAGGCCAGTGCCCTTTCCAGAGACTATGCCATACCAGGGTCCTGGGCACCTCCCCTGGGATGTGCTGTTCCTGCACTGTCCCATATGGTAGCCACCAGCCAGACGTGGCTATTGAAATGCGACCAGGCTAGGCGTGGTGGCTCATGCCTGTAATCCTAGCACTCTGGGAGGCCGAGGCGGGTGGATTGCTCGAGGTCGGGAGTTCGAAACCAGCCTGAGCAACAGCGAGATCCCGTCTCTACTAAAAATAGAAAGAAATTAATTGACCAACTAAAAATATATATACAAAAAAAAAAATTAGCCGGGCATGGTGGCACATGCCTGTAGTCCCAGCTACTCGAGAGGCTGAGACAGTAGGATCCCTTGAGCCCAGGAGATTGAGGTTGCTGTGAGCTAGACTGACGCCACGGCACTCACTCTAGCCTGGGCAACAAAGCAAGACTCTGTCTCAAAAAAAAAAAAAAAAAAAAGAAATGTGACCAGTACAAAGTGATGTGTGCCCTAAAGTGTTAAATACACACCAGATTTCAGACTTAGTATGAAAAAAGAATGTATAATACTGGTACTTCTTAGGGGTTGATTGCATGTTGAAATGATAACATATTGGAGATACTGAGCTAAATAAAATATGTTTTTCTTCTGTTTATTTTTTGAATGGCTATTAGAATCTTTAATAAAAATTATCTCTGTGGCTCACCTTATTTCTATTTATTTTTATTTATATTATTTATATTTCTATTTATACGGTTGAAAGTTTTCTTTTTCTTTTTTAAATGAAAAAAAATTAAAATAATGTTAAAATAATGATTTAACCAAGACGCTTAAGGCATGACTGAAGTCTGGTGTCCTTCTCCTTCTCAGTATTCAGACGAGTTTGTTCAGTCGGCCTACCTGTCTCGTCGTCTTGCCTACTTTTGTGCCCGGCGTCTTTCCTTGCTGCTGAGCGATAGCCCCAACCTCCTTGCTGCCCACTCACCCCACATGATGATAGGACCAAACAACTCGAGTATCGGGGCCCCCAGCCCTGGCCCCCCCGGCCCTGGCATGAGCCCCGTGCAGCTGGCCTTCTCAGATTTCCTCTCCTGTGCACAGCATGGTCCCCTGGTGTATGGACTTAGTTGTATGTTGCAGGTAAGTCCTTGACCGTTGTTATTTAATGTTAAAATTCAATGTGGGAGACCATTGGGTTGGGAATAGCATTTTCAGTTTCCTAGTTGAACTTTCACAGCTCTAGTTTTTCCCTCACCCAAGTAATTTATAGATTGAAAATTTATGTTTTTATTTCCCTCTGTTGGATCAAGCTGAGAGAAGATTTGTTGTATCTGTCTGAAAGAAAGTTATTGTGGTTGCCCTTTGTTAGAATCATTAAGCAGTTCAAGTAAAAATCCTTTGGGGAACACACAGAATAAGGCAGCTGTATTATTGTTCTTCTGGAAGGACAGCTACTCCAAACAGCATTTGTGTTCCTCAGTTTACATTTTGAGTTGGTTGCCCCTCTCTGTGTTTCTTTGGATCACGCGTCAAGCTCCGTTCCTTTTCCAAGCATTGTTGCTTGTGTGGTCCTTGAACATCTAGTAATGTGCTGCTCCCTGGGCTGATACTATCAGAAATGAGATAGAGCCCTGCCCTAGAGGAGCTCATCGTTTGGTGTTTAGTTCACATTTCTTGGGTCTTAATGTTTTCTGCTGTGTGCTAGGGGACTTTGGGACAGAGCTGGCTCTGAAGACGTGGTCTCCATTCTGGTAGAGTTTGCTGTCTGGGGGAAGACAGGGTCATAAATGGGCAGTTTTATGTCAAGGGCTGATGGAGGATTTCATAGGGAGTTAAGGCAATTGAAAATGAGAACTTCTGAGCCCCACCTAAAATTCATGGAGGCTTTATAAAAGAAGCTTTATAGTTTTTATTATATGAGTTAAAAAAAAAATCAAGTAAAAAGAGGTGGAAAGGGTGTTACTGGCAGAGGGAACAGCAAGAGGAAACGCCGAGAGGGCTGGTCAGTGATCTCGTGGGCAGGTCGGTGTCGATGGGATGTAGAATCTGTTGGGGGTCAGGGTGCAGAACACCCCGTGGGCCTCATGATTGGGAGGTCATCAGAGGGCTTTATGCAAGGAAGTGACACGGTCGGTTGTGTTGTTTTTACATTGTTTTGGCCACAGTAGAGGGAAGATATGCGGGGTTGGGGAGGTAGGAGTGAGGGAGACACAGCAAAGAAATCGGTTTGCAATCATTTAGCTAAGTTCAGTTTTGGACTATTCTGTCCTGTAAGACCTCCAAGTGGACATGTTCAAGAGGTTGTTACATGTCTGATTCTGAAGAGTAGGGTGGACGCTTGGCCAGATGCATGGATTGGGATCATTCAAGGCCCCTTGGCTGGTCAAGAGGGCATGAGAGTCTGTTGTGTGAGAGGATCTGTGGACCTGAGGGGCAGGAGTGGTTGAGAGACGGGCAGAGGGGAAGGTTGGCCGGAATAGAGACGGGGAGAGAGTATTGTTGTGGAAACAAAGATGAGGAGCATAACAGTAATACTGTCATAATGGTATCATCGTAGTAGTAGCATTTATTATTTTCTAGGCATTGTTCAAAGTTGTAACATGTGTTGTTAAGTCATTTAGTTCTCAGACCTAGCCTGTGAGCTAGGAACCATGCTTGTTCCCAATGCATAGGCTACGGAGCAAGTAAGTGGCAAAGCTGGAATTCAAACCCAAACAGTCCGTATCTGGAGTCCACGCTCAACTACTATGCCAAACTGGGCTCTGCAGAAAGTTTCGAAAAGGAATTAGTAGCGGGCGCTGCCCACTGTATTGGGGAAGTCCGGTAAGAAGATGGCTAAAGTTGTCCTTGATGATACAGTGGTTGTTGATGATCTTTTTAAGAGCTATTTCAGTTGTATAGTGGGTGAGAAACCAAATTAAGGTATTAAATACGTTGAGGAGTGATGCAAGAATGTGGAGAAATAGCCTGAATTGTTCTTTTGAGAAACTTGTTTTGAAGGGAAGAGAAGAGAATGGATAGTGGAGAGAGATTGTTGCTGGGTGAGTGGAGATTAAAAAAAAAATTTGTTGGGCAGATTTGAACTTATTTCTAAGCTAAGGGTACACTAGTAGAGGGCGAGTCTGAGAATAGGAGAGGGGTGTTTGATGGATCAGTGCCCTGGATCTGGGAGGCTTTGGAATCAAGAACGCAGGGAAGGGCAGTGCCAGGAGCTGAGGATCTCATATTGCCACAGGCAGGACCAAGGAGGTAGGGATGTGGGCCAGTGGAGACACATTGATTGTTAGGGCTCAGGGAGTTGACATTCTTCACATCTGCCATCTGGTCTCCACAAAGATGTTTTATAGATCTCAGAATTTAATTTTATATTTAATTTCACGCTTTTGAAAAAAGAAATGCTGCATTCTCTAAGCTCACATTGTTTGCTTTTGAGTGGCATGGTAGCATAGTGATTTAAACATGCACTTTAGAATCCTTACTGACCTGATTTTGAACCCCCCTCTGCCACGTAGTAACCGTGACCCTGAGCCTCTGTTTCCTCATGTACAAGAGGGGGATGATGACAGTTCTTACTTCACTACCTCATGGGGTTAAAGCTATGATGATGGGGGGCTTCCAGGTCAGTGTGTAGCATGGAGTAAGTCTTAAATGTGAGCTATATGATTTAGTCTACATTTAGGAGGCAGCAGGATAACCTAGTAGTTCTGAGCATGTGTGTGTGCCGGAATCAAACTTGAGCTGGTTACTAATCTCCTTTGTGGCTCATATTCCTCTTGGGTAAAATTGGGGAATAACAATACCTAGCTCATAGGGGTGTTGTGACATTTAAGCAGGATGGTCATGTAAAGTACTTCTGGTTGAGGAAAAAATGTCTGTAAATGTCTAGGGCAAGAGTAGATAAACTACAATCTGTGGGCCAAATCCAGTCCACAAGCTAAGTATAGATTTTACATTTTTAATGGGTTATTAAAACAAAAAGGAAGAATATGTGACACAAACTACAGGTGGCCCACAAAGGTTTACATTACAAACATTTATTGTCTGGCTTTTTTTTTTTCCTGGTTTCATTTACAGTGAATTGTCTGGCTTTTTATAGAAAAAAAGTTTGTACACCCCTGGCCCAGGGTTACTGCCCAGCATTTATGAAGCTACTGTTGTGCCATTATTTGAGAAATTTTTTAAAAAATAATTATTTTTTTGGCTTTTATAACCTTAGAAATTATGTATTCTAATTCCATCTCATGTTTTTAATTGCATAAGGAAATTGTCTTAAGTGGCAATCTTTCAATGATTACTGCATTTTTATTAAGTTCCCCCAGGTTTCCTGTGTTGGAAAATTAGCATATGAATTATAATATTCCTTAACTTCTCAGTAGCTGCACTTCTTTTCTTTCAAATTAATAATGCTTAGTTTTGTCTTACCACTTGGAAAGTTGAGAATGGGGTAAACTGTTCATATTTTACATTCGCTGGTAGCAAGCCATAATATGGTAATGATAAGGTGTCATTTTTACTGTTTAGCCGTTGTTACCGTTTTTCCCTCCTCTGAATATCCGATTTTTTCTGCTTCATTTCTAGACTGTCACTCTCTGTTGCCCAAGTGCCTTGGTGTGGAATTACTCCACAAATGAAAATAAGAGCGCGAACCCAGGCTCGCCCCTGGATCTGCTGCAAGTGGCCCCTTCTAGCCTCCCCATGCCGGGCGGGAACACGGCTTTCAATCAGCAGGTAGACTTCTGTTTAAGTGCTCGGATGCGTGTTTTCATTGTGGAGAGGCATCAGGTCATAGTGGGCCATGTCTGGGCTTTAGTATGTCAGATGCTTGGGTGCCTTTCTGTGCTCAGCCCCCTGACTCCCTGGGTGACCCTAGGGAAGTATTTAGCCTCTTCAGAACCACAGAATTTCATGATGTTACTCATTTTCCTTCTACCCTCTTGCTGGGCAGTTCTTGCTGAGAATTCTGCCACCCAGACAGTAATTATGGTCGTGGTTCTAATACGTGACCATGGCTCCGATAGTACTTTTAGTGATATTATCTAGTGATCATTTTATATTTGTCTTATTTGTTTCAGGGACTTATGAAACTTGAACATAGGATTGTGACTGATATTTAGAATAAGATCCTTGTCTTTTTGCTAAGTCGTTTTCCTAAATTAAATAAAACATTGCTAGTTGCTTTCATGCATAGATTGGCTCAAGAGGATGTTTCTTAGAACTCTCACCTTTCCATGTGGGGTCTCAGAAATTTCACTTGTAAAAATTTTTTGCAAGCATTTATTTTCCTGTACATTTATCATGGAAAGCTGGCATTGAATTACCACTTGTAAATTAAAAAAACGCACCTCTTGGGCAACAGGCCGTGTTTCCTACAATTCAGTCAAGATTGTAGTTCACTGTAGGATATTCTATTCATGCGGAAAAACCTGACATGATTTAGACAGCCTCTGTGGTTTTCCAAGCACAAGTTAATTAGAAGTGATTATCTTCCAGGTTCGGGCAAGGATTTATGAAGTGGAACAGCAGATAAAACAAAGAGGTCGTGCCGTGGAAGTTCGGTGGTCTTTTGACAAGTGCCAAGAGTCAACAGCAGGTACAGAACACAACAGAAGAATGAGTACTTGTGAATGCTGGAATTTATACTCTGCTTTTGAATTTTGTAAACCACTGCATGTGAATAAGGAAACTTTTTGATGGAGCCACTTGGTGAATTTTGAGGATATTCTTCAGCTTATGCCTTTTAGATGTTGGCTGTCTGGAGTGTCAAGTTTGGTTTTGGCATTTCTTTGATAGTATATGCCGAAAATGATAATTTTAAAAAATAATTTTGCCTCCCATAATGATGATTTTGTACTATGCTGTTCTGAATTTGTTTGTCCTCTTTAACTGCTTGCTTAATTTCTGCATCTAGGGGTGACTATTAGTCGGGTTTTGCATACACTGGAAGTTTTGGATCGTCACTGTTTTGACCGAACTGATTCCAGCAATTCAATGGAGACGCTTTATCATAAGATTTTCTGGGCAAACCAAAACAAAGATAACCAAGAGGTAGTTGATGTTTCTCCTTTCATTTTCACCTTTTATTTTCTTAGCATATTTTCTCATTCAGTAAACTCTGGCAAAGCTTTTCTATAATTCATAATATCTTATGAAGGCATGTCAACTTTGCACCCATTCCATTGTTGGGCTAAGATGATCCAACATTGTTAAAATGATAATGTCCATTGCGCCAATCTACTGAGGTGTATTGATTGGAAAGACTTTTCTCTGTCCTTTTACCATTACTCTCCAATTTCACTTTTAGTGGAATATCTTTCATCTAGTGATTAGATATTATACAGTGGGTTTGGTTTTAACTTGGGGGAATGCATTTTAATATTTAGCACAGCAGAGGGCAGTGCATGGCTACATGTGGTCTTTGAAAAATCCTTGGACAATGTGTTAGGGTTCTACAGAGAAACAGAACCCGTAGGAAAAATACGTGTGTGTCGTGTATGTGTGTGTATATATGTGTGTACATATATATTTATAGAGAGGGGGAAAAAAAGAGATATTTATTTTAAAGAATTGGCTCATGTGATCATGTGACTGGCAAATTCAAAACACGCAGGGCAGGCCGGAGATGCAGGGAAGAGTTGATGCTCTAGTCTTGAGTCTGGAGGCAGAATTCTTTCTTCCTTTCGGGAACTCAGTCTTTTCTTTCAAGGCTTTCAACTGACTGGATGAGGCCCACCCACATTATGGAGGATAAGCTGTTTTACTCAAGGTCTGCTGATTTAAATGCTAGTCACATCTAAAAAATACCTTTGCAGCAATATCTAGAGTAGCATTTGACCAAACCTATAGCCTAGCCAAGTGGACACTTAAACTTAGCAATCATAGACAATTTTTATCTTATACTTTCCTAAGCAATAGATTGTTTCCATAGTGAACTGCTCTATAAACATAGGATTTTCAATTTATTTTTCCTTGTCCTTATTTGGGGGGAAATAAAAAATTTGTCCTCTTTTCCCAATGGAAAATGCCTATGGTGTATCCAGCTTGTGTTAGGCCCCTGGAATGCCAAGGTAAGTTTTAAGACACCTTCAATACCTTAGTTAACTGATTCTAAGTATCTCTGGTTTTTCAGCTAGCCTTTGAGAATGCGTATCTGGAAAGAAGAGAAGAGATGAAATAACAAAAACAACAATTCAGAAACCTTTCCCTATCCCACCTTTATGTGAGCCTGCTACATGTTCCAGATTATTCATCTTTTTGGAATAATTTATGAATCCTCACCTTGCTTCTCAGAAACATATGGTTCAGGACTAGTGGTGCCAAGTAGGCTCAGAATGTTGAGAGCAAGGGACAAGAAGGTTGAGGGCATTTTTTAAATTCATTGTGAGTCTCAGCAGAAATCCTTCAGCACTGCGGCAGAGCATGCTGGTCATAACCCCATACAATCCTCTGCTTGCCGAGGCAGGTTAGAGTGTTACTGTGATCTTTTAGGGTAGAAACCTTTAAGTTTGTAGTCAAGACTTTTTTAGATAAAAGGTTTCAAGAATACTAAGATTTTTAATACACAGAAGTGAGTTACCTGGAAGGAAAACAGGGATAACCAAAATTCAAGGTGTCCTTTTAGATTGCTAAGCTTCTTATACTAAGTGTTGAGTAAAAACTACCTTGTTTCCTGTTGAAGGTTTTACCACTTCGGTTTTGTGGTTAGCGTGACTATATAACTTTGTAGTGAGTGAACTGCTAACTTCAGGATTACGGCCTCATTCACTCACGGGGACTTGCGTCACAGCACTCTCAAAGAGAAAATGGTAGTAAGGGTGTCTCCTAAACAGCGGAAATTATGTCGTCGTATTTCTGAATAAAATCACACTGTTTTTAGGGTTCTCTCTAAAACACAGCCGTCTCTAGGGTGGGTGCCTGAGATGAGCCATTACGGTGCAAGAGGAAATTATTAGAACTTATGTTTAGATTACGTTTTAAAAAATCTTTGTCTCAGTTTTCTAATCAATTTAATTACTATGGTAGAATTGGTACAGAAATTATGAATAAGTATATATTGGGAGTTTTTACTAAAAACAAAACGAAACTCTTTGTGCTAGGAGGGTTAAGTGGAAATGTTTGGAGATTGCTGCTCTAAGCTTCCTCTATGTGAATGACTTCTCCACCCAGGACGCGGGGAGGTGTGTGCCACTAGAGGGCGACATGTGCTCAGGGATGAGAGTCCTGGAGGCTGTAGAAGGAGTGTCTGGGTTGCCCCGTTTAGCAGTACTTATTTTGAATGTTGACTCAACTTCAGAAAGATTTGATGTGAGTGAGGGGTTGCTATGAGGTTAATATGCTTCTTTATAAGTAAGACAAAAACTGCATTTTAAACCTGTAGTTCAGAATGGCCAACTTTTCTTAATAATCTGGCAGAAAGGATATCTGAGTGGACAGATCCTTCTGTAATATTTAATTATTATTATTATTATTGAGCCAAGTGGGCGACCTGAGCCAAGTGGTCAATAACATTATTATTAATAATAATATCATTTATTATATTATTTATGATCAATTATATCATTAATTATATATTAATAATATATTAATTAATATTATATTACATGTTATATTATAAAATAATATTAATGTGTTATTGCTATTATTAATATATTTATATATTAATTACTATTATTTAACATTAATTTTTAAAGTATGGCTTTGGCATGTATTTGTGTACATGTGTATGTCAGGTTATGAATGTATATGTAATTAAATGACAAAGTTTTATCTCTCTGTTTACCAGAGTTTTCTTGACAACAGAATCACTTTATATTTCTGGAATTCATGTATGAGCTACAGTATTGTGTTGACTCTGATCAGCCATGTGACCTTGAGCAAGTTGCTCAAGGCTTTGTGCCTTAGTATTCTTTTTAAACAGATTAAAGTATTAGGCCATTAAGTATGAAATGTCCAATTTCGAATCAGAAATGTAGCTTATTATATCTCAAACAAGAAGCAGTACAATTGATCAAAGTATGTGCCTAAACTATCAACACAGTTTTGCCATCTTAATGGTGGCTTGTTTGTGTCATCATCGAAGAAATCTGGAGAGCCAGTGACAGTGAAATTGTGAGAGGCATTTTCCACACCTTGTTGAAAATTGAATATATTTCCTTGCAAGAAGTAGTCCAAAGCCCAGAAGAAGTGGTAGTCAGTTGGTGCCAGGTCTGGTGAATATGGTGGATGACAGAGAGTTCACAAGTCCAGCTTCTGTAGTTTGAGCAGCATTGTTTGTGTGACATGTGGTTGAGTGTTGTCTTGCAGGAGGATGGGCCAATCTTGGCTGCTTAATCTCAAGCATTCTCATCATTTTGTCCAATTGGTTGCAGTAGACATCCGCTGTAATCAACTGACCAGGTTTCATGAAGCTGTAGTGAATAATACCAGTGTAGGCCCACCAAACAGACATCATTAGCTTTTTTTTGATGAATATTTGGTTTTGGTCTGTGTCTTGGCACTTCATCTTTATCCACCCTTTGTGCTGAAAGCTTTCAACTGTCAAAAAGAATCCATTTTTGATTACATGTAATATTATAGTATAGAAATGGTTCACCTTTATGTCATGACAACAAAGAAAGGCAAGCTTCGGGATGATGTCTATTCTGATGCTCATTTAATTCATGCAGATCCCATCTATCTGGCCTCTGTAGCTTACCTATTTGTTTCAAATGGTCCAGTATTGTTGGAATGGTAATGTCAAAACTTGCTGCTAATTCATAGGTAGATTGAGATGGATTCGCTTCTGCCACAGCTTTCAGCTCATCGTTATCCACCTTGGTCTCAGGTCACCCACTTGGCTCATTTTCAAGATTAAATCACCAGAATGGAGCTTCTCAAACCATCAACATACTGTGTTCACTAGCCACGTCCTTCCCAAACACTTCATTGATGTTTCTAGCTGTGTGTGCTGCATGGGTTCCACGACGGGACCGATATTCAAAAATAACATGAATTTTTGACTTATCTATGGAGTCACAAAAAAATTGCTCTAAAAACAAATTCGAAAGATAATCCAAGCCAAAACATGTTTTTGAAAGAATGAGGATGTACTTTCACAATAAAAAACAAACAACTCAAATGAGGCCACTTCCCAGGAAAAACAAACAAACAAAAAAAACCCCAAACAAACAAAAACAACAAAAGAGAAGTGTCAAAGTGAAACGTCAGAGATATCAACTCTAAAACTTAGTACTTAAGGAAATTCAACATTTCATACTTAATAATCTAATACTTGCCCTTTTCCTCTCTAAGGAAACATGAACACTTTGAGAATTAAAAGGCACTATATAAATATGTTCCAAAAATTGTTATTGTTAATGATAATATAGCAATTGTTATTAGTATTGTCTTGCAAGAACCGGTATGGTGACTCTGTTCTTTGATAAGGAGTGTGGTTAGGATTCAGAACCACATTTCACTTCTTTAAAATGTACTTCCCTTTTTTTTTTGTTTCATAATTTGTGTCAAGATTTAGATAACATGGTAGATAATAGTTTACCAACCTCGGTAGTTGCAATGGGTTGGAGGTTTGCTGACTGGAAGTCACGCGCAGGTGTGCCCAAGCCCTGGCTTCCGTAGCCTGCTTCCTCTCATTTGTTTGGGAAACTTGAATTTCACCCTCCTTGATTCCCTTTTCTCTGGAACTGCTAAGGGGAAGTCTGATCCTCTCTACTTCCTTGTAGGGAATAGGGAGAACCTCTGTCCAAATGGGAGAAGGCAAGGGTTCTGAGGTTCAGACTTGTGTGTGTAATCAGTTTCGATATTTGGTGGAAGCCTATGGAGAACTGTAACCCAGGGGTTGAGGATGATCGAGGCCTGGGTCCTGCCCTGTGTTTGGGTTATGGTGGTGGTGAGAGTAAGAGTAGGACTGGTGCCCTGCCCCATGTTGGGGTGTGCCAGGCCTGCGGCGTGCTTTCACTAATTCCACATGGAATATATTTATGCCTCTATTCTCTGCCTCCCTCTCGCCCCTTATCCCCTGTATTCTCAGCTACTGCTTCTGTGTCAGGGGTGGGTGTTATGGTACAGGAGGTGAAAATAAAAATATCAAAAACCTTAAGATGTACTTGTTCTGGATCTGTGCTGTTGGATTTTACATTCTGGGTAGTGTGAGAGTGTAATGCTGAGGTCGGGACTCTGAGACTCTGTCCCACTCATGTCCTGGTGGGAGTTAGTGGGGGCTACTGTGTATGGGGCAGTTGAGAGGGTCGGGGCTCAGGTGGCTGGGAAACAGGCAGGCCCCGTCTGGAGAGGGCGGCCTCTCAGATTCTTAGATTCTACTTGGGGTTGCAGATCCACCGTTGCCCGATCATCCAACATTTCAAGAGAAAAGCTGTGGGTTAAGGTTTATATGTGAACTTCCCAAGTCTTAAAATGCTGTGCAAGCCAAGCAGCGTGTCTGTTGGCCACGTTCGCTCAGATGCTTGTCGCTCTCCAACTCCTGGCCTGTGTTCTGTACAAGATTCACTCACTTATTTGCTTGTTTGGTGTTTCAGGGCCATTTCTACTCTGGGCGATGGAGGTAGAGAGGACCCTGACATCCATATAAGGGAGTTGCTCTGTGGGTTGTGGGGCCTCCTGGTTCCAAGTGATGACCGAGTCTGTCCTCTGTGACCTTGTGTCTGAGCAGCAGGATGAGGAGGGTGACCTCTACAGAGACCTCGGACCACTTGTTCCTCTTGGCGTCTCTCCTTGTTTGGGATGTGTAAGGACAGAGGCAGCTGCATCTTTGAGTTCCATGGGGACATGAATAGAAGGGAAAGTGGCAAGAATAGCTGCCTTTTCACTTCTCTCTTTGGGGCCCCAGGAAGCAAACTTTGTCCTGAGTAATGAAAAGGCTGAACCAGCTGCACTGGACAGAACGCTGCAGAACAGCAGCACAGCGACACGTGTGTTTCCTCTTTTCCCGCTACTGAGACCATCATGCAGCTAAAACCCCAAAACCTGCATATTTATTGTTTAGATTGGTTTTATGCTTAGACTCTTCATGAAGAATTCTCTGAATAGGTGTGACGAGTTCATGCTAGTTTTTTGAATGACAAAAAGGTCGTAAGTTCCAGAAATGTGCTTTCCTCACCTTGGGCACAAGGTGTCCCAGGCTCAGCCAGGTCTGTCTGTATCAGTGTGGCTTCAGAACTCTGACCACTGTAATCCAAAGACAAAAGCTCGGTTTCTGTCATCGCTGTGCTTATTCCTCATTTGTCTTCCTGCAGGCCTGTGGCTCTGTGAGATCAGGGCCTGTTTCTTCCTCTTGCCAGCAAGCACATCATTAGCCCCTGGCACAAGCCTGGTGCCCAACAGGTGCTCAGCAGGTGTTTATTGAATTTGTTTTTTGAAGTTCATAAAATAGCTGCTGGGGCAGTGAACTGAAAGGGGAAGCCCCTCTGTGGGATATGGCCTGCAGGGGTGGGAGTGAATACAGTAGTAGGACTGTATATGTCAGTCTTACACACGGGACCTGCTCACATGTGCAGGTGGAGGTAGGGGTGTGGCTGACAGGAGAGCTGTCTCTCATAAAATCAGCCCGTTAGTGCATTTCTTCTAGGGTGCTATGGACAATTCACTTAGTTTTGATGAGTCTCAGTTTCCTCGTTTGTAGAATGGCCTATTTCCTGATGTGAAAATGACTTGAAACCATATCAGTAAGCCATTTAAATATTTATAGTGCCTAACATCTAAATGGGTACTTAATAAACACTAGCTGCTATTATTACTAACTGTGGAGAAATGGAAGGTATAGATCAGAGACTTGTAGAGGGTCCCTTGGGGCTACTGTGGAGACAGACGGACAGACAGACACACACACATTGCACAGTCTGGCAATCCAAAAGGTGCAGCCAGGATCTGTCAGGGTTTCTACATTCTTTGATTTTCAGAAAGTCTTTTAGGGAAGCAGTCAGAAGGGATTGAGCCACCTAGGGTGAGGTAGCTGTAGTACCATGTGGTAAAAGAGAACATGCTCTTTAAACGCTTAGGTCTTGTTGTTGTTTAATGTAAAGGGGAAAAGTCACGTTCTAAAACCAAGACTGAAGAATGTCAAGCCAGGCAAAGTCAGGCAAGCAAGAAAGACACACTGGGACGGCTTCCCGTCGTCCGTAGCGTGGATCACAGCCCAGCTAGAGCACGTTGTGCTTCAGAAGTTAACACGTTTCCTACTGGACACCCAAAGGAAGCATTGCTAGTCTTCAATGCCATTTTCTTATTTCTTAAAATAAGCATATTAGTTAAAAGGCCAATTATGTTAACATAGTTGGGAAAACAAAATTGCATGCCCAGACATTTAGACTTTGCTGTTACTGAGAAGGGCCAGTGATGCGTCATGTAGATTGCAGTGGGCCTGCCAGTTTGTTTTTGAGTATGCATGCAAGTCTTTTTTCTTTTTGAGTACTTGTAAATCACCAGGCCTTGTTTTAGTGTTGTGTCATCTTTATTATTTTTCCCTGCCCTATGAGACACATTCTTTTCTTTAATCCCCTACTTTACACATGAGGCAATCAATGCTTGGAGAGGAGGAGAAACTGCCTAGGCTGATACCCAGCTCATCGGTGGGAGAATAGGAATTGGAATCCTGAATGGCTCCAGAAGGACACTCTTAAGTAGTAGATTCTGTTGCTTGTACTGCTTATGTAAAAAATGATTTTATTTCAGGTAATAATATAGCTGGAGACTCAAGTTTCAAATGTAATTTTGGAAAAAGGAGGAAGGAACCTTTGTAATTTCCATGAACAATTTCCAAATATTGGTGCCTTTATGTGGGATAATAGTTTCTGTTAAATTTTAAAAGCTCGCTTGACAATTTTAACATAGTAAATAATATTTAGATAAGAAAATTCAAATCCTCAGGCTGAGCCACCTGGCCTTAGTAGTATACCACAGACTTTAGGCCAATTCAGATCTGGCTTTGAATCTTGGCTTAGCTGCCAAGTGTCTGGGTGGCCTTAGACTACTTCCCTTGTAACTTCCCTTAGTGGTCAGTCTCTTTGTCTCTACTGTGCCCATACTAATAGAATCCACTTCATTTAGTAGCATCTGGTGAACACTTAGTGAATGCCAATTGTTATGTTCCTGACTGGGCGACTTTGGTTGTCAAGTGAGTAGGACAAAGCACCATTGTTTAGAAATTTATATTTCCCTTATCTGTATGTTACCTTTGTCTTCCATAAAAGGCAAGCAATAAAGTTTACCGTACCATATGGTAATGACTTCTGGAAATTAAGCATAATATTTTAATTCTAGGTTGAGTATGTCTTATCTGAAATGCATGAGATCAGAGATGTTTTGAATTTCAGATTTTTTTTTTTGTATTTCAGAATATTTGCATTATATACTTATCAGTTGAGTACCCCTAATCCGAAAATCTGAAATGCACCAATGAGCATTTCCTATGAACATCTTGTCCATGCTTAAAGCATTTCGGATTTTGAAACAATTCAGATTTGGGGATTTTTAGATTAGGGATACTCAAGCTACATTTTAAATATGAGAGACATACACTTTTTAAGGACGTTTGGGGGGAATTTTACTTTGCAATTTTGAGTTATCCCAGATATGACTTCTATGTTTATTAAAACTCCTCTGTCTTTTCCACTTGCAGTATTATTATTTAAATGTTGATGATTTAATTGAGGGATAGGAAGTTCATTTTTTTGTTGCAGTGAAAATTAATGACAATTAGTTGATTTAAATACTGAGAGGGATTGTCTTAAATTTTTTTCTTACCTGTTTCTTCTCAGAACTCATAGCTGTACTATCTTTAACTGCTGCTTCAAAAAATAAGGAAGTTCCTTTTGTTTCCATGGTGTGTGTTTTGTTTTTTGGATGTCACAAGATCTAAAGACTTAACATTGACGTGAAACTAGGAAAACTTACCCCTTTCTCTGTCAAAAATCAATCATCTCAAATATCTTTTGGAAATATACATATGGAAACTTTCATATGTATAAAGATTTTTTTAAATGGATGCCATTTATATTTATATAATAAATCTTGTGAGTTTGTGTCTGACTAAAAGTGATTGATTTCATTTATAAACAGGTCCTTTTAGTTGGAGATTAAAGAGCTGTTGAAGAGCCTTATTCGGTATCTGATCTCAAATCTTTTTTGTTAGCTGTTGCTTAACAGTAATGAGTCATTGACTTTTTTTCCTCCCTGCTCCCTTTTACGGCATTTTTTTTATAATCTAGGTCTTTAGTCCCCAGACCCTGGGCCAAGGCCTGGTACCAGTCCATGGCCTGTTAAGAAATGGGTCGTGGCAACAGTGCCTCAGCTCCACATCACACCCCCTAAACCCCGGTCCGTGGAAAAATTGTCTTTCATGAAACCAGTCCTGACCTAAGTACTATATTACTGACCTAGGTAATATGTTGAGAAATTTCTTATTTTAAAATAGCAAACAATCTCACCACGTATCTTTTAATTTTTGAGGCGAGCCTGCCTCTCAGATATAGTTGCCAATTATTTTCCCTTCTTTATTTGTTAAAGGGTTATTTGTTGTGGTTAGCTTCTACAGGCTATCAGGTTATTGAGTGATTGAATAAACATTGAATTAGGCTTAATCGATCAGATTTGTGCCTGCTGTCTCCTAGGAAAGAAGAATGTGCAAATCCCCCTTAAGATGAAAACCTTTCTTTACATTTGGGATGTCTTTATTATAGATATAGATAGCAACATTAATGAATTAATAATTAATAATATAATTAATAATTTTACTATTTACCACTGTGGATGTATCTCAAGTTCATGAGGCCAGATAAATGATGCTGTTATTTGAAGGACTTTATTGATGTTTTGAATTTTGTGTCCATTCATCTTCTCTTGTTTTTTCTCACTGTAGAAATTATTTCTGCTTGTGATTGTTATATACATAGCACAGGAATACATTCTGGATGTTAAGAAGTCTCTTATAGCCCACAAATTGGACCCGTGTCTCACTCCCCTGTCCAGAGGGGAGGCATAAGAGTGCCCTCTGTGAAGCCAGGTAGCTTGGGTCTGACTCTCAGGCCTGTGACTTAGTAGCTTTGAGACAGTTAACAAGCTGTTTAACCTTTAGCCTTCAGTTTGCTCAACTGTAAAATCATAGGATTGTTGTTAAAGTGTTAGAACAGGTATATTGTGTAACAAACACTCATTATATATACCAACAGGAACCACTGTTCATTTTGGTCCATATTCTCTGGATATTTTCCTAGGCATGCATATGTAAATATTATTATGTAGAATGCAATCCAATGTATTCTGCCCCTAACATTTGCTAGACTAATGTCTTTTTCATGGTTTTATTTTCAGCATTTACCACAGTGCCTGGAACATAGTAGGTTCAATAGATATTTTTAAATAAAGAGTAAAAGTAATACAATGTGTCATATAAAACCAAAGAAATAAACAAGGTGAATGTGGAAGTGGAAAGGTTCTCAGATGTACTTGCATTATTTTCCCTTCCTTGTTTGTTAAAGGATAGAAGATCTGTGGTTAGTGTCTACAGGCTATTCTGTAGGATCTTTTTTTTTTTCCTTCTTCCACTGCTTAATATTTTCCATCATGTTTTCTTATTTATTTTGTTCTGGTCATGGTGCTCAGCTCTATTGTTACTTCTAATAAAGTTTTCTAATTAATTCTCTGGGTTGGTGGGGGAAAATAATCGTTTTATGTAAACTATGGTAATGTTGCCATATCCTTTCAAATATTTCTTTTTTTTTAAATTTTTTTTAATTTTATTTATTTTTATATTTTCTTTCTTTAGCCTAAAACTATGGTGTTCAATCAAATATTTCTTTCTTTCTTTTTTTTTTTGTCTAACTCTTCCAGAATGATGCTAAATAATAGTGGTGAGGCTAGCATCCTTGACTCATTAAATTGGGACTGGGAATGCTTCAGTGTTTCACACTTAGTTAACTGTTGGATTAAGTCAGGTATTTTTCCACATTAGTTCAGTGCATCTGTAGATCCGCCCCACCCCCATCCACTTTGTTTTTTCCTTTGGTTTTATGTAACATAGTGTATTGGTTTTATTATTTGATTAAAAAAAAAATCTGTTGACCCTACTGTGTGCCAGGCACTGTGGTAGATACTGAAAATAAAGCCATGAAAAAGACATTAGTATGGCAAGTGTCAGAAGCAGGATAAATGATTGGGATTGCATTCTATATAATATTATATGAGCATCTGGCCTAGCAAGTGTTAGAGGCAGAATAAAGTATTTGGTAATTCACTCCTGTGCTTTTATTTATCCATGTGCCAATTAGATTAGAAATCTGGCTTGTACCTAGAGCGGCCGAAGTCAGGGCTGGCTGGAGTGGGTCTGGGCAGCAGGCATCCTGGGGTCCACATGAGGCATTCAGGAGATTTCCCTGAAACTGTGATCCTGCTTGTGCTTCGAGTAATCTTGATTCACCAGTGATGTGAGCGGTAGTGTGGTGCAACAGAAAGCATGGGCTTTGGAATTAGACTCACTAGTTCTGCCTCTTTCACTCTCTGTGCTCTTGGCCATCTTACTTAACTTCTTTAAAACCTTAGTCTTCTTACCTGTGAAATGGGAATAGCCACACCTACTTCCAAGTTTGTTAAAATTAGAGATGATATGTGTAAAACTTCTAGTACTTGCTCAATAAATATTTTTATTACTACTCCTGCTACTTATGGTTGACAGTTTAAAACTGTTAGCGTTATTGCCATGATCATGTGTTTTCATGTATGTCAGGGCCAGACCTCTAGTTTGGTACTTTTGCTCTGACCTTAACTTTGTGTGCCAGGGCGCGATTCTCCCCTCACAACCCCTCCCCGACTTGTTCCTTGTTCCAAGTATCCCATTTGTGCATACTTAAAAGCCATGTATGTGTGCTGTGGGTTGTCCAACAACTTCTTGCTATATATTGTAAAGGACCAATATGAAAAGCTGCCTGTTGTTACCCCCAAAGACCCAGTGCAATTTTATAGTGTTGTGATGGCGAAGTACTTTCTGCTAGTCATTCTCAGTGGTGTGCCTCCAGGGTGGTACCTCAGTCGTCCTAATGGGTATCTGAAGCTAGTAGCTGGAGATCCAATAGCCTCGAGGCTGTGCTGTGAAATATGCATATTGTATGGGAGTAAATATTACAGCACGACAGAGCAGAATAGTCCGCAGAAGCCAGAAGCATGGGGCTCACACAGAAGGCCATTGTTTATACTGGAGGGTGGGTAAAAATTACCTTCTCAAGTTCATTTGACACACAAGTTTTGCTTTATCTATTTGGTTCATTTTCAAGAGTTATGTTGTGGCAAGAGCTCTATTACTTAGCTGTGTGAGCTTGGATAAGTTATTTGCCATCTCTATGCCTTGGTCTCCTTATCCGTAAATTGGGGATAATAATAATGGCTCATAAGTTGTGAAGATTAAAAGAAATAATTCCTGAAACACATTTATTGCAATGAATTAATTGAATAAGCACCCAGTTAATGTTAATTATCTTTGTTGTTATCACCTGTCAGTTAGAGATATCATTATTGATTTTGAGAGTGATTATATCCATAACTCAATCCATCAGTTAGATTTTAAATTTTCATTAGAAGTGACTGTGGAAAGATTTACATATAAGATCAAGACTTTTGAGACTTTACTTTTGTGATGTCTGGTTGATCAGTTATAAATCCTAAGACTTTAGTAATAACTAGAATAAGCTATAAATATTGCAGAAAACCTATTCTGAAGATTGATTTTTAATCATAAGAGAAGCCCTGTAGTTGGTCAAGGCTAGTCTCTTTTAGTAGCCACAGTATTTTATAAGATTGCACACAGGGCATTGCACCTACTGAGTATCCGATAGAGTGATATTTTTCTTGTGTCTAGAGAATTGCTTTACATCTTTACTGCCTATCCAAGCTCCAAATCCAGAATATATTCTAATAGTAAAGCTGAGAGGATGGTCCACTACCGTTTGCAATACCCCCTTGAATCACCATGGGGCAGGGGGAGGAGCAGTGCCCCAGAAAAAGTAGGGGTGCTTCTCCCGGACGAAGGAGAAAATGGTGGGCAGACGCTGTCTGAGGTCTGAGAACCACCTGTCTTGGACAGGACTTGGGATTTACTGCTGGCTGTGCACCTTTGACCTCCCCTTTCCTGTGTTGCATTGGAAGACTCTCCTATCTGCCTTTCTTATTTTATACATTTTTATTCAAATACTGAGATGTCACCCATATGCCTGCAGAAAAATGGAAAAAAAAAAAAGAAAACAATAGCAAAAATTCCCATAGTTTCATTGCTGAAGACAAATTCTCTCTGAGTAGTTAGTGCAAGTCATTGTAAAATTTCTGTAGTAATATCTTACTGTTTTTTAAAAAATAGGCATAGAACCTGCCTATTCCTTCATGTCTATACCATTCTAATATCTCAAGGATAGGTAATAGCAAGCTGCTTAATACTCAGAAAGGAGTGGACACTGCACTGTTGGAATCTGGCCGATATTGGAAAATGTTTATTGGTTAAAAATAGATTTTAGAATGTGTAACTTTTTATAGGAAAATTGATATGAACATAATTTCTGTGCTGAAATTTTTTTATAGTTTAAAAAGCTCAACCTTTTCAGCAGCATTGTACTTAAAGTTTTTATCTTTAAGTACAATGGTTTTGGTAATTCACTTAATTCCTAATAATCAGAAATTGAGACCACAGCTGTGGGCCTGTCTTCAAGTTAAGATCTCAAATGTCAGTAAACTGGGACACAGGTGTATGCTCATCTGCCATGAGGTATGGCAGGTTCAGATAAATAGACTGACTTATTCCTCCGTATTGCTTTTATGAGTACTTGTCTTATAAACTTTTCTCTCTAGAAGGTGAACTTTTTGAGGCTAGGGACCAGGTCTTTAAGAATTTTTGTTTCCTCAGTGCCTAGCATATATCATGGGTACTTAAATAAACCAAAAACGCATGTAATAAGATGCTTTTGGAAGTGAATTGACTCTTTTTTGAGATTTGTTTTCTAACACATTACCCCAAATCAGGTGTCATATCTGGATGTGCTCAAAAGAAGTCCTTTCTTTTCTATGTTCTTTTCTGTACATCTCTAGGTCAAGCAGGGCCCATTACCTAAGTTGGATGAGTCTAGTCATTGAAAGACACTGTACCTTTTGATATTTGTTAGATTTTTAAATATGTCAGGAAATTACCAAGGACCAAAACCCTTCAGCACACATTTATAGCATATTGTTCTCTACTTTTGAAGATGCAGGGAAACATTAAAATCTTTCTAAATGTGGATATGATAACACATTCCTGGTTAGGTTAATAAAAACTGATAGCGGTATTTTTAGGGTAACTTCTTGTTCTCTTGAATATATAATTCTAAATGTATAAGCATGTGGTGCTTCACTGGACAGACCTTTATATTTTTATTGCTCAAATCCAGGCAGAAAATCCTTCCAATTTGCTTTGTTTTTAAACATTTTATTCAAACTTTATATATTTTAATTGAGTGATTGTCATTGTTTTAGATTAAGAGACTCAGAGCTCCCTTTGAGATATCTGTGCCAGAGAACTTATGTCTTTGGTTTGAGTCAACGGTGTGTGTAAATGACCAGATTTTGGGTAGGATTATTAAAAATCTTAGAATAAACTGATTTTCATGATCTGAATTGTTTGCTAGTATCTAAAGCCAATCAGGGATTCTTATTCTGAGATTCTCGGATGCCTTTTCAGACTCCATAAACCTGAAATGTTGTGTTGAATTAATGCATGCGTGTGTGTGTGTGTGTGTGTGTGTGTGTGTGTGTGTGTGTATTTTCTTCCAGGGAGTATACTTACAACTATATCATGGTAATTGAGTTTATGGATTCTAAAGTGTTACTTCTCACATAAGCTGGGTGTGGTGGTACATGTCTTTAGTCCCAGCTACTTGGGAGGCGGAGGTGGGAGAATCGCTGGAGCCCAGAAATTCCTAATCAGCCTGGGTAATATATCGAGATCCTGTCTCAATAAAAAAAAAAAAAAAAAAAAAAAAAAAGTCTCACATAGCATGTCAGTGCTAAAAATGCAGTTACCTAGTTTTTCTGGCATAATGTTTATACATGTGGGCAATTATTAAAACCTTCCAGTTGACGTTCCGCTGGTTGGTGAGGATACTCTGAAAGGAAAGGACAGCTTGCACAGAAGCGTGCTCTCCATGCTGTCTCCCAGTCCATTCACGTCACTTGGGTCCCTGGATTCCTCTCATCCTCAGTCAGTGGTGCCCATTTCTAAGTTTGGCAACTGTGGCTGATCGTTCGCATGACCCGACTGTATTGAGCCCTACATAGACCCAGCGTGCTGTCCTTTGTTGACTGTGTCTGCTTTTAATTGTTTCTTTTGATGCTTGGCTGTCATTTTTCATGTCTGTTGTTTCCAATGGAATGCATTTTTGATCAGGATTCCAGCCTCCCTTCTGGTTTGTTCCTTCTACTTTCTGATTGGAGTGTGTCATTTGATAACTGGCTTGTTAGGATTACAGATTGAACGAGGTGGTGAGGGAAGACCTTGAGGTACCTGCAGTAGAATGTCAAGCTGTTCTTGATGTTCAGTGCTCATTTTCCCTTTCTTTTGGGTTTTGAAATTGTATTCCAGAGAATTGATGGGGCTAGGTTATGGTGCTGTGTAAATGAAGGCATCTACAAGGAAACTCTAATTTTCTTGGGGTTGTCACAGATTTAGCGTGAGGCTGTAGTCACCAACACCCTGGCCATGGACTGGTACTGGTCTGTGGCCTTTTAAGAACCTGGCCACACACCAGGAGGTAAGTGGCAGGCAAGTGAGCAAAACTTTATCTGTATTTACAGCCACTCCTCATCACTCACATCACCACATAAGCTCCACCTGCTGTCAGATCAGCGGTAGCAATAGATTCTCATAGGAGCAGGAACCCTATCGTAAACTGCGCATGTGAGGGATCTGGGTTGCGTGCTGTTTATGAGAATCTAATGCCTGATGATATGAGGTGGAGCTGAGGCAGTGATGCTAGCGCTGGGGAGTGGCTGCAAATACAGGTTATCATGAGCAGAGAGGTTTGACTGCACAATAAATGTAATGTGCTTGAATCATCCCCAAACCTTCCCCTCTACCCTAGTCCATGGAAAAATTATCTCCCATAAAACCAGTCCCTGATGCTAAAAAGGTTGGGCACCACTAGCATAAAGGATTTCTGAGTAAGTGATTTCCTTTCTTATGACTAAATTTTTATTCCTTATACTTCAATTAAAAATGATTTGGAAAATTTTTCTAAAATTGCTATGATAAAACATGGGAAAAAAGCCTTAAAACTTTAGCCTTTCCATTGCTTGCTTCCTGACTCTTTTTGGGTGAATGCTTCCTTTGATATGGCTGCTACCCATTTCTTTTGGTCATTAGGTCGCCCCCAACGACGAAGCCGTGGTGACGTTACTGTGTGAATGGGCCGTGAGCTGTAAACGGTCCGGCAAGCACAGGGCCATGGCTGTGGCAAAACTCTTGGAGAAGAGGCAAGCGGAAATCGAGGCAGAGGTAGGTTTAATTTTCTTTGTACTTGTTCAATGATAATTTAAAAATGCTGTTTGGGGAGGATACTTTTTCTTATCCTCATGCTGGTTTTTGCTCTTGAGGGAAAGAAGGGAGGATGCATAATTCACATAAAGAAGATTCCATAGTAGGATCTTGCTCAGGTGTTGCAGCCAGTAATTTATATTCCAGACTAATTTTAATATGTATTTTTAAAATAAAATTTTAACATCTGTTGTAGACAAAAGAAATTCATTTTGTGAGGTTAAGATACACATACACACACAATACGCTACACATATACACCTGCAAAGGTAGATAAGATACATTTTTATGCAGTTTACATAACTTTTATGCAGTTTACAGCTATATAATGTTTTAGCGGATTTGGAAATACTTTCTTGAGGCATTTATGATTATGAGATTATAAATGCCAATTTTTATTGCTTTCAAGATTATGTTCTGGCTCCAGAGAGAGCAATCAAAGCCTCAGAAGTAAATTACAAAGGGAAAAACAAAGCTGACTTCATAAACATTAACTTATGTTGAAGAGAAATTTTCTAAGTGAGGCTTCTTTTCTGCCTGTGAACTTTAGCAGGGACAGCTACAGGGTGTATATGATCTGATGAGGCCCTCATCATCTCTTACCTGGGCAACTTTGAGGCCTCCTTCCTTGCTATTTCCTCTCATGTTTCCATGATCCTCTACGCAGCAGCCAGTGATCTTTTAAAATGTAAACAGATCACGCTGTCTTCTTACTGAGACTCTCATGGCTCCTGACCGTGGCCCGTGGAGCTGCTTTTGAGCTGGTCCTGCCTGCCGAAATTTCCCACCTTATCTTGGACCTTTCTCCCTGGGGTCCCAGCTCCAGTCTGTTGGTTTTTTCCCTCCAACACATAAAATTCACTTTTGTCTTGGGGCCTCTGCTCTTATTTTTCTCTGGGTGGCGCATTCTGCTCTCTAGTGTTTTGCATGGCCAGCTTCTTTCTGGTATTCTGATTTCAGGAAGTGTCTTTTCCTTCCAGTGTTCCTAGCTCAACGAGTGTCACCTTGGGGAGGTCTTCCATCACCAAGTGATCTATAGTTTACATGATCCACCCCTTAGCCACTCTTTCTCACATCACCCTGTTGTGCTTTCCTCATTGCAGTGCACATTAATCTAGTTAGTTTGCTTGTTGTTTAATACCTGCCTTCCCCTCTAGAAGGTAAATGTGACATCAGAGACCGTGCCCATTTGTGCAGTGTGTGTTTTTGGCACCCAGAATTGTGCTCAGCGCATGGTAGATGCTCAGAAGGTTTGTCGTGTGCCTGGGTAAACCTTAGCTGGTTCTCTGTGTTGCTGATAATACACCTGCTTCCTATGAAGCCAGTAAAAAAAGAAATAGAAAGAACATTTCCGCAGACATCGCTGTCTTTCTGTTGTGAAAACCATGTTCACCAAAACCAAAAAATCATATTATTAAAATTGTGGCATGAACATCTCAGGGGTGGGGAACCTGTGGCCTTCTGATTTCAAGATTATTCTTTTTTAAGCACCAAAGGAAGCAAGGAAAGCATCATCTTTCTCTGCTGCACCCCTTTAAATAAAATGATTTGTTCCTGTAAAATTTGGATTCAGTCGAAAGGCCACATTTAAGGCTGCAGGTGGCCTATTGTACAATGCACAAATTAGGAAAGCTTTTTATTGCTTTTTTCAACAGATTATGAATAGATACACTATTCTATGGTGAATTCTAGTGCACAAACTTTAGTAACTAAAGTTGAATTTCTCAAGTATTTCATTGCTCTTTCTATATCCTATGTATATGTTTTTGTACCTCCTTTTCCTCCCTGTTTTCCAGAACACACACACACACACACACACACACCACTTTCAGAAGAGGTTCTTAGATAGATTACTTTGTTTGTAATTTTAATAGGCCTGAGTATATCCATATCTAAAAATGTATTCTCTCAGAGATGTTTAAGATAACTGATTTTTATTAAACATCGCCATCTTTAAAACTTGCCTTTTGCAAATAGACGATAGATTGGAGAAATAATATCTTGATATAATATTCTTAATATAATTAATATTTTAAGATTAAGGAATAATGAAAATGGGAATGATTATAGGAATATCTAAAAGAATAGAAAATGAGGTTCTGATTGCTACTAAGCTGTTTCTTTTCAGATCTTCTAGTAAGTTCTGTATTTAGGAATGTAGACGTTAACTTCCCTAGAGGTATTTCATGAACTCTGGTGATTCTCAGAGGTTCTGAGAGATCTTATTGTTGTAGTGTGATGATTAAGTGAAAGAATCTTATTAGAGGAATTATGTTAGCTTTCTCATTTGACACCACACTTCTCCAAATAGACTCATAAATACACCCTCCTGACAAAACTATACAAGTACAAGAAATCAAATTCAATATGTGCTCAAATATTTCCCAGGAGAATACAGTTAAACATGAGTTATTTAAAAACTAAGACAACCTCAAATTATTTGTAGTAATTTTGCCTCAGGGTAATGGGTAGTTTATTGTGCTGTTATATATTTAGTGAGCACTCATATAGCACTGTGTGGAGTTTATGATTCATGTGAATAATGTTTTTTAGGGACATTCTTTGAAATCATTTGAATTTTTCTGGGATAGTTTTCTTCAGCTTTTAGAAATTATTCACCTGTGATGTGTGGTCCTCAAGTATGGAAGTCTCAATTTTCCATGTTTTTTCTGAGAAGTTAAATGTTGATAAAAAACTAGCAAATTTATGACCCATTATGACTATACTTATCCTGTATACTTAACTGCGATTATTTATTTTCAATCTGTAGAGATGTGGTGAATCAGAAGTCTTGGATGAGAAGGAGTCTATTTCTTCAGCCTCTCTTGCTGGATCTAGCCTGCCTGTTTTCCAGAATGTTCTGCTAAGGTTTTTAGATACACAGGCACCCTCATTGTGTAAGTAAAGAAAGCTCTTTGCTTCTAGATCTTAAATATGAGATTAACCTTTTTTTTAGTTGATTTTTTTTTTTAAATCCCATTTTATTTAAGGTTCTTGATACTGAATATATTGTATGTTTTACTGAGCACAATTTTGTGGCATGTTTTTAATGGAGACTGTTAGACAATTTTAAAAAGAGTCAAGTTCAAAGACTTTAAAATTTCCATATTCTAATAATTTTAAGAAGTCACCACATTCCTTCATATTTGGGATACTATTTCCCCTTTAATATCTTTTTTACCGTAACAGAGTAGCTAAGGTATTGTGATGTTTGTCTATATATTTTGGCTTGGGATTTTCTCTTTTTGAGCTTTTTTCTAAATTTCTAATTTTCTAACTTCTGTTTTTAAAGGTGGGTAAAAAGTGTCAAACAATAGTACTTTATAACTAGGGCCTTGATTCAAGGAAATAATTTATAAAAATGGTTGGCTGCTTCGCTATACTCTTGGATATTCATGTCACCTCAAGGTCTTTTTCTGTCTTTTATGTTACTGTTGGTAGAAGAGTTTGTGAATAAATAGCCACCAGTGGGTTCAGACTGTGGTGGACACTTCTGAGAAGTCATTTGTGTGAGCCACGTAGGCTTGATATGATCGTGAGATTTTCATATGATAAAATACAGGAGGGAGGATCTTAGCATAGATGGAGATAGAACAATAGAAACATGGCAAAAAGTGAGAAGTAATAGAAAGGGGAGAAAAAGGGTGGGAGGGGGAAGACTTTTGGAGAAGAAAGAGGGAAAGCAGCAAGTAATAGTGTTGCTTCTGAAACCTCTGAGGAGGGACCTCATTTGGGGTTGAGTGAGGCCTAAGGGTCAGGGTCTCTGAGACAAAGGGCACTTTCTAAGAACACTGTGGTGTTCTAGGTCAGAAGGAGAGTAAGTGCTAAAGCCAGATGGTGGTTGCATACCTGGCTAGGGAAGGAGAAAAATGAAAGGACGGAGGAGATGCCTGACAGCAGGAAATATATTATCAGGCAGGGAAGTTTGCAGTTCTAACTTACCTCACATCCTGGGGGAGACAGACGTGTCCCCTTTGCTTCCCTCTTCCCATCCCCACTCCTGTTCTCTCCTTGGGAAAACTTCCCCCTTCTTTGCCTTTGCTAGTTCTGGCTCTCATTTACTGTCTGCAAGAGAAAGCTGTTGCGTCGCTCTGAGAGAGGCTGCTCGTCACTGCATTTGGTAGTGGGTGGGAGGAAATATTTAGACTTAAGGTTTAGAGAACTCCTCTTGGTATCTGTGAATGTGATGGTACCAGGAATTGAGCTTTTCTGTAGGCCAGTCTTAAAAATTTTTAACCTTATCTTAAATGTACAGATACAAAGCTTTAGAGTGTAGTTATAATATTGAAAATCATAATGTGCATTGAATAGACTGGGTTATAAATAAAAAACATCCAGAAGTCCATCTGTGTCCTTTTTTTCTAGTTTCCCTTTTTCAGTGAATCCCACTATTTTTTTTCAAATGCCATTTATATTGTGGTTCTGTTGAAAAGTCTCCTTTGACAAAGTGCACACACATCCCCACCATTACATGGATACGGTCAAGTTATAAAAAAGTTAGTCAAGAGCTGTGTTATTGATTTTTTTTTTATTTGAGATAAAAATATATATGTATGATTCACCATCTTTACCATTTTTAAATGTATAGTTCAGTGATGATAAATACATTTATATTCCTTTTTTGCCCTCTTCATTCTTCTCCCACTCTTCCCCTTCCTGGCCTCTGGTAACCACCATTCTACTCTTTATCTTCATGAGATCCACCTTTTTAGCTCCCACATATGAGTAAGAACACGCCATATTTGTCTTTCTGTGCTTGGGTTCTTTCATTTAACATAGTGGCCTCCAGTTCCATCCACATACATTGCTGCAAATAAGAGGATTTCATTCTTTTTTATGGCTGAATAGTATTCCATTGTGTATACATACCACATTTTCTTAATCCACTCATCCATTGATGAGCACTTAGGTTGGTTCCACATTTTGGCTATTGTGAATAGTGCTGCAGTGAACATGGGAGTATAGATGTCTCTTCAATATAATGATTTTCTTTCCTTTGGATAAATTCCCAGTAGTGGGATTGCTAGGTCATATGGTAGTTGTATTTTTAGTTTCTCCGCGCTGTTCTTCATAGTGGCTTTACTAAGTTACATTCCCACCTTGTATACACAGTATACAAGGGTTCCCTTTTCTCAACATCTTGCAATCATCTATAATTGTCTGTCCTTTTGATTGTCTGTCCATTTTAACTGGGGTGAGATAATAAGTATCACATTGTGGTTTTCATTTGCATTTCTCTGATTATTAGGGATGTTGAGCTACTTAATTAGTAAAGCCCAGGAGACAGCAGTCTAGCTGTGCTTACATTCTTTTGTTTTTAACCTGAAATTTTACATGGTTTATGCTTAAATGGTTGTTTATTTATTAGAGACTACTATTTTTAAGCTTGAAATTGTGCTTGGCACATTGAATACTATTTTTTAATTATGGGGGACAATCAAAAGCTGCCTGTCAGTTCTGTACAAAATGCTAGGGCCTTAGTAAATCTTATATTAAAACATCAATTCATGAGTGGATTAATAAAATGTGGTATATGTATACCATGGAGTACTACTCAGCTTTAAGAAACAATGGTGATATAGCACCTCTTGTATATTCCTGGATAGAGGTGGAACCCATTCTACTAAGTGAAGTATCTCAAGACTGGAAAAACAAGCACCACATGTACTCACCAGCAAATTGGTATTAACAGATCAACACCTAAGTGGACATAGAGGAATAACATTTATCGGGTGTTGGGCAGGCAGGATGGGGAAGGAGGGGGTATATACAAACACAACGAGTAAGATGTGCAACATTTAGGGCATGGACATGCTTGAAGTTCTGACTCGAGAGGGGAGGGGAGGCATGGGCAATATACGTAACCGTAACACTTGTATCCCCATAATATGTTAAAATAAAAAAAAAAAAAGGATTGTCAGAAGTAGAGACAATGTTGTTAGTCGTTAGTAATTGGTTGTTTTTCCCACTGGGTCAAGCAATTCTTGATGGAGTTTGTTTCTCTATAGCGGATCCAAACAGTGAATGTGAAAAGGTGGAATTTGTGAACCTGGTGCTGCTCTTTTGTGAGTTCATCCGCCACGATGTCTTCTCCCACGATGCGTACATGTGCACCCTCATATCTCGTGGAGACTTGTCAGTCACTGCCTCTACCAGGCCTCGGTCACCAGCAGGGGAAAATGCAGATGAACACTATTCAAAAGACCATGATGTGAAAATGGAGGTATGGCCCTGGAGATAATTCCCTCCCCCACCAAAAAACAAAACAAAACAAAAAAAACAACCCAAAGTAACTGAACTGCTGTGGAACCACTTTAAGATGGATTATTTAGTGGTAGAAAGGTGATGGTTTTCTGTTGTATTCTCTTGCTATTAAATACAAAGCTCATTTATCTCTACTCCTCACGTAGGAAAGATATTTGATGACAGCTTATGTCTTCCAGAATTTTCTTTTGGTTACTGTAAAGCTGTTAATGAAAAGATTTGGCAGACTGTAAAATTTTTCATGAGATTAGAATTATATGCTTTCAATTCTGTATGTTTCTAGCTTCTAGGTTTCTTTAATGTTGTGTCTCAAAACTGGATTTGTTTTGACTCTAAATTCTCAGCTGAGTTTTCATTCTAAGAATCATTGTTTCCCCAGTGTATTGTTCATTACCTATATTATTCTTTTATCTGTCATGGGAAATTCTGTGTTAGTCATAACACATTGTATTTTCATTTTAGTTAATTAAAAATGTAATCTCTATTTCTCAAATGTTGTAGAAGTGTTCAACAAATTGTTTTATGCTATGAATTTGACTTTATAATTTCCTGCCAAAATCTGATATTTTGGATATTGCTCCAGATACTTAGCTGAAATTTTTAAGGCAAAATGATGAAGGTGTTGATGGGAAAATAATAGAAAATAGCGAGAGTTTGTGACAATTCCTTAAAAGCCTCATATTGGTTCTGTGAGAGTTTAGGCATATACCATATGATATTTTAAAAACAGTGTTTCTACTTACAATTAAAAACCTGGTATTAGAATTACAAACATTGATTCATAGTTTGTACTCTTAAAATTTGTTTTCCAAATGGTACAGAGTTTTTAAAAATTATTTTTTAGTATAAATACTTCTGTTTCTTAATTTATCGATAGTAGAAATTACAAGGGTGAAAACTAAAGTTCCTTTACCTGTTTACATGTTTTCTGTGCTTCTGCTTTTCTTTTCTATTCTTGGATTTCAAGGTAATTTATATCTTAGATATAATCTTAGATTTTTCTTCATAAGAAAGGTTAGCAAATATGTGACAGGGAATAGCCCAAAGAAGGCAACTGTGGCCCATTCGTTTTCAATCAGGAAGTCTGTGCTCTCTTCCCTAAAAATATCATGGAAGTGAAACTTTCTCATCATGAGGGAAAAGAATGTGATTATTCAAAGCAACGCATGTCTCAAAGCTTCTTTCAGTTTTTGGGGGGAGAAAAGGCAATAGGGGGAACAAAAGACATAGGATGGTTGAAAATATCACTGTCATGTTTTAGCTTCAGTTTTTTAATAAATTCCAAAACTTACAATGTGCCTTTCTTTCTCCGGCAATTATCAGGAACAGAGTATTATGGCGCATATGGGCATTGACTCAGGAACCACTAACATTTTTGATGAAGTAGACAAGAGTGACTTTAAAACTGACTTTGGTTCGGAATTTCCAGTAGGTTCAATCTTCGATTCTTACTGACAGTTAACCCACTCACTCCCACTCCAACTTGTCTCCATCCTTCTGTTTCTTACCATGTACCAGAATGACTCTTTTGCTTGTGATATAAGTCTGTCTAAGGTATAATTATCATCTCATGCATCTCACTTCAGTTCATCCTCAGCTTTGGTTGCATTGCAAATTATGATACTCCTGTCCTCCTACTTGGCTGTCTGGCTCTTTTTCATTTTGAAATCATTATTTCTCAGGAATGCTTGAATGTAGTTTCATCATGACAGTTGATGTTGATTTGCTATGTATGTCTTCAGCTTCTAAATAATAGCCTTCATGGCTTTGGACTTGTTATACCTTCTTTTACTTTATCTCATTATAATTACAATATGTTCTACCTATGAATTTCAATGTATAACTTTTTATAAAAGTTGTTTTGGGTACAGACTGAAACCTTTATGTCTATTATTCATTAATCTTATTAGTTAGGCCGGCGTGGTGACTCACACTTGTAATCCTAGCACTCTGGGAGGCCGAGGGGGGAGGACCAAAGTCAGGAGTTTGAGACCAGCCTGAGCAAGAGTGAGACCTTGTCTCTACTAAATATAGAAAAAATTAGCTGGACATGGTGGTACATGCCTGTAATCCCAGCTACTCAGGAGGCTGAGGCAGGAGGATCGCTTGAGCCCAGGAGTTTGAGATTGCTGTGAGCTAGGCTGACACCATGGCACTCTAGCCCAGGCAATAGAGTAAGACTATGTCTCAAAAAAAAAAAATCATGTATATGTTTTTGTAGGAGATGTAGCCCTATAAGGAAAACACCTATAAGTCTGCTTTTATCTTGGGTTCTCCGGATAGTGTAGATAAATTTCTTATGTGTGTAGTTGTCATTTTCTCATCTTCAAAATGGGAGGGGTGATATATTGACAGATTTCTACTGATCTGAATATGACTTTTGTGGAAATTAACAAAATTTCTTTATATTTTTAGCTCAGTAAAGCAGGAAAAGGTATTACTGTATGAGCGTCTGTGTGTTTGTTCTGGTTTGTAGCACTGTGGTTTACTTTTGCTCTTTCATTTACAATCTCCAACATTTGTTTTACATGACTTAGATTTTTTCTCCCATGCCTGGAGAGTCCTGTGAGAATGCCAATACTTCCTTGGGCAGAAGAATGTCGGTTAATTGTGAGAAGTTGGTGAAGAGGGAAAAACCAAGGGAATTAATTTTTCCATCTAATTACGACCTCCTTCGTCACTTGCAGTATGCAACACATTTTCCTATACCTCTGGTAAGTCATTGCTTCAATTAATTTACACCGTGATTATTTTATTAGAATATCATTAACTCTTGAATGTCAGATTATGCAACTAGTTTCTTGACTGATGCATCATGAAAGCAGGTATGTTTGTTTTTTCATTTGCTACTACTTTTGTTATAATTCTGATCTGAGAGCTTATGTACTGATGTAGCCCAAATTTGTGGTGTGATATTACTAGCTGTTTTAATTTAGAAAATGCAATTTTCTATATTAATATCCTTAAGAGCATTTGACTCACTGCAAATGATGTCTAAATGTGTTTCCCTACTTCAATTTGAAAGTAACTTTACCGAGTAGCTTTTATGTGTGCTGTGTTATAGTAGATACTTTTGGTATTCTCCAGATGAGTAAGAGTTTTGAGGCACAGAATAGGAGGGAGACAAACATCTATAAATGACAAACCCTCAAGTAAGTGCAATAATTGAGTAAAAACTCAAATACCCACTGGAAGGCGAACCATTTGACATTCCTGAATCTCTTCCATTCTCAAAGAGTGAATATTGGAGGGAAAGAGATCATTTGGTTGAGAAATTGGGTAAGACTTCATAGAAAAGCCAATATATGAGATAGATTTGGATTTGGACCTATTGAATTTAAGAACTGGATAGCAAATGGGAAATGCTTGACAGGAAATTTAGTGTTTGAATTTTAACAGAGTTATGTGCTTTATTCTAAAGGGAAACAAAGTTAGTTTTTTGATATTAGTAATAAAAATTGGGCCAAAATCTGAAAACATTGTTTTATTATTTTTTCAATCCACCTATCTGCACACTGATGAAAATAATCTTTATTTTTGGTTTATTAACTTTTTTCCTGGAATTTTATATTAAGTGCAATTTCAATAAGTCTTTTTTTTCCATTGAGTGTTACTTTTATATATCAAAAATGTACTTGTTAGGTATGTTATTTCCTTGTCTTTGAGGAGGTTTTTGATTTGCAAACTAAATATTGTGGTTTTTTTTGTATTTTGGAATATCCTCTTTGAGATAACTTTCAAAATCACTAAATCCATATTTTTTTCTTATTATAATTAAAAATCTCTTTGTTGGTAATTTTTGTATGTCCAGGGCTATGTCAAAACTTGCTGAAATTCATTTTTGTTCATCACTGCTTAAATATATCTATGGTTTTCAACTCTTACCTGTAGATGTCACTCATTTTCATCGTAATGGAGTAATCTCACAGTTTATTTAGGGGAGCAGTAGGAGTGACCTTATATTTTAGAGATGTATCCTGAAAAAATCATGGATGAAATATCATGCTGTCTGGGATTTGTTTTAAAAATATTAAGAGTAAAAAAATGGAGGATGTTAAAGTCTGGAGGTTATTTAACAGCAATGTATGAATATTAACTTCTTAGTTTGAACAGGTGTACTGTTCTTGTAAGTCATTAACATTGGGACAAAGTGGGTGAAGGCACTGGGTGAACTCTGTGTACTGTCTTGCAACATTTCTGTGAATCTGAAATTATTCCAAATTAAAATGTTTATTTAAAAAAAAAAGAAGGAGGTAAATAAAATAAATGTGGGAAAATGTTGAAAATGGTTGAAATCAGCTGAGGGTTTTTTGCTTCTCATATAACCTTGAGAGCTTTGGAGGTCTCCCTCCTCCTTGTGTCTGGGCATCACAGCAGGGCACTAAGCATCAGCTTCTTTATCTTATTGTTCACCTGGCCTTGGTTTCACAGTCACTTCCAGCTTTTAGCATGCTAAGAACTATTTCATTAGAAGAAAGAGCTTGAATGATTTCTAGTTACCAGGTCTCATGATGAATCATGCTATAATTTAACTGTAATGCCATCATAAAAGAACTGCTAGACAGCTGACATTATAGGGTGCAATTTTTTTAATAGTCTTCTACTACCAGTTTCCCTAAACCCCACTTTACCATGAGTGCAATTCAGAGGAAGCCATCAGCGGGGAAAACAAAAGGATGTGCTTAAATACTAATATAACATTGACATTAGGAATACTATTGAGAGTCTGTTTTTTTTTTTTCTTAATCAAAAGGGAAAATCTGACTAACCTATTATGCATATGCGGAGAATATAAGAATATGGGGAAAAATATTTTTTATTTCTCCTGCCTCAAATATACGTGGCCCTAGTGAGTGAAGTCCAAGGAGAGAGGACTAAAGGGGACATGACCAGAGATTGAGAAAATAAACTAGTTTCATGTGTTCTGTTACGTGAAATAATGTCATGATCTGCCCATCAGTAACACAAATATTTTAGACTACCAACAAACACAGGTTCTGGTGGATAGGCATTCTACCAGTCGATAACTTAGGTAAGTCATTTGTACTGCGTCAGGTGTGTGATGCTGCTAGGACTTTTTGTCATTACTAGTAGCTGGCTAGATTTTGTGTATCACTTAACCATATTACATGTTTTGTAATAGGTGCTTTGTGCATTTTCACATTTGTTATTCATATTCCCACTCATGATATATTTGTGAAATTGTAGATAGGAGTTTCAAGCTTCAGAAAAAAACTCTTCAAATGTAAAAATGAGTTTGGAAACACACTTGTTTTCTTAGCTTATGAAAGAACGCCATTTCTTAATCATTGCAGCTAGTGCAAATGGATTACCAACTGTTTTTATATGGGCTTTTACTAATGGAATTAAAAACAAACTCTAAGTCTCATGTATACTTATCTAAAATGTTCCAACTTTCTTTTCCTTAATAAGTCTTTCTTTTTTTTAATGCCATGTATTAAATCCTTTCTGCATAGCCTGCAGCAGACAGAATTTGAACAAAGGGTTGTGACCCTGAGAGCTGGTGTCACCCATACTTTAAACTGCTGCTCCCCATATGGAGTGAGGCTCATCTTTCTGCATCAGAGTGACACCATTCAGCCCAGCCTGTGCTGCTTTCCTAATGTGGCCTTGCTATGTGTGGAGTAGGTGTGTCTATTTTAAGACCATTTGATTGGCGCTATTTTTCCATACCTTTGATGTGAGTTACTAGTTCCAAAACAGTAGTTTCAGTAGTTAGTATAATTTAACAACTTCCCCTGAAAATGTTAGAGGACCTGTGTGTTGCATAGTACTGTGATGTAAAAATAAGAAATCACTAGATTTATCATTACTAACAATAGGAAGCCTTTATTTATAACCAGTAGGTAGAATATAAGTATATATAATACATTAAAATTATCCATGTATTTCCAGAAGCCTTTTTATAAATAAATGTTTTTAGTTATTGTGTTAAAAAATTAGCTATTAAAATTAGAGGAGTAGTGAGCTGAAAGGTTACCATCTTTGAGGTGATAGATTAAATAAAAGTAAATCAGGCACAGGTTGTTTCATGTAAGCGCTTTATTTTTTAAAGTGATCTAAAGACCTATAAAATTGTGTTGCTGAAGGCCTTTCTGGCAATGGAGATTGTTTTATATATTTTTATCAAGAAGTCAGGTCCCCAGGCATTTAAGTGACTGTGTCATGAATACCTCCAGGTCTATGTCATAGACCTCTTTTGCATATCAAGGGGATTGCAGGTTTTACATTGGTTCAACAAGACTCTAGTTTTTTGTACAAATATTTGGGTTAAGGGGTATCAACAACCATAAGAGTATAGGTGTGGCTTGCATTTAGAAACAGGATTTCTAAGTAAACCTTTGGTCCATGTGTGCTAGCTTTCTGTATTTTTTCTTACTGAGATTCTTTTTTTCTCTTTTAAAACTGTAAGTTTTACAATCCAGGAAGGCAAAAAGTGATAGCATGAAAAAAATCCCATATTTTATGCATCATTTTCACATCTTGGTTTTTCTTTCTGAGCCTTGATCTCCTTAGATGAGGCAAAAGTCTCAGTGACCTTTAAGCGGAATGCTTTTGAGAGGTGGTAGTACAGGATAGGATCAAAGCACAGGTTGGACACAGCCAGGAGCATTGTGGCCTCTTTGGCTTTGAAGAGGGAAATCCTGGTTGAGCAGTCAGATATGACTTCTGTCTGGCTGAGGGTGTATGGGATCCGGACGATGTGGTAAGGAACAAAGCAGATGATGTAGCCTGAAGTCACTAAAAGTATGTTGATGAGAGCCTTTTTCACATTGGGATAGTTTTCATTATCTCTGTTTCTGTAGAGTTTTCTAATTACAAGGCAGTTAGATATTAGAATAATGGCTGAGAAATTTAAAAATATTGCTATGCATATGAAATTTGTCAGCAAATGCCAGTTTTTTCCAAATTCCTTTTTAAATTCCATACAACCCACATTTGACTTTTCCTGAATGTCTTTGATGGGAATGATCATGTTCGGCACCATTATAAGCAGGACCATTAGCCACACTACGGTTGATATCATTTTGGCAAATCCAGGTTCTTGTATTCGATAGATCTTGTAGCTGTGTGTCAACTGGAGACAGCGATCAACGCTGACAAATGCTAAGAAGATAATGGATAAGTACATATTGATGTAGATGAGGCAGGCCGTTACCTGGCAGTGGAATATCTTCAGCTTCCAGGGTGCCACACCCAAGTCAACGACAATTTTCACTGGTAAAGCCAGCGTGAGCAGGAAGTCGGCTGTAAGCAAATTGATTAAGTATATGCTCACACACCTATGATTCGTGTTTTTCTGTGTAAAAGCCCAGGTTGCAAAACAACTTCCGATAATTCCAACAAGGAAAACTAAATAAAAAAAATATGTGAGTGGCTCCAGATCTGTGTAAACTGGACAGAAGAATGAACTGTTTGTCATCTTGAGAGCAAGTGAAGATGACTCTCTAAATTGAGAAAGAAATCCAAAGAATCTGTCAAAAGAAAAAAGGGAGGGGAGGTTGGGAATTAAAATTCAAAACTATTTTCTTTAAAAGCATTTGCACTCACAATACCCTTGTCTTTCTAGTTCTTAGATAGAATTTTATTGGTGAACTTATTAGAGCACGTGGTCTGGTAAGAACATACTAGTGAGAGCGTCTCGGGTTACGAGGAAGCCCAGGTTTTCCCTTGTCTGATTTGTGACTTTCAGGAAATCCCATGTAGGTTTGCTTTTGGAGGGGATATTTTGACCTCATGCTTTGGCATTCTGGAACTTATTTTGTTAGCAGATGAATTGGAAGTTAGTTTGCAGAGGAGGTAAATGAACTGAGATTCTGAGAAGTGGGGAGAGGAAACTAGGGTTGTGGTTGAGCCTGGAGACCTTTCAATGAGGCTTTCTGCTTATGCAGGAAGAGGAAAGAGGTGATAGAAAATTGTAGTAGAATTTAAAAAGTGCTTTTTAAAAGGAAGGCTCTTTATTGTGTAACCTATTAAAGCATTTTCAGAAAGAGAATTTCCCTTATCTTTTTAACAGAAAGAGTTGAAAGATTAGAATCTGGTCTTGCATCAGTGCTTACTTCCTCCCATTTCATTGCTCCAATTTCATAATGTTAATAGACCTGTGATGTCCAGGATTATAGCCTCTAGCCACACTGAACACTTAAATGTGATCAGTTCAAAGTGATATGTGCTGTAAATGTACAATACACACTGGATTGTGAAGATTTAGGACAAAATATTATAAAAGTAGTACAAATTATACCATTTTATACAAATAGTCCAAAAATTAGTAAACTATCTTTAATATATCCATATCAATATTATTAATATTTTTACATTGAGCATATGTTCAAGGGATATTTTTGGTATATAAGGTTAAATATGTTATTGAAATTAATTTCTCCTGTTTCTTTTTACTTTTTAGATACACCTACTAGAAAAGTTTAAATTACCTTTGTGGTTCGCTTTATATTTTTATTGAAAAGTATTGGTATAGATGTTTCTGTGTCGGTTTTTTTTTTTGAGTAGTTTTGTGAAAATGTATTTTAAAATATTCTAGAACATGAAAGTATGTTTATTGGTTATAAAATCCTCTAAGAGAGGCTGAGTTTGATACCCATTTGATTAAATAAGGTTAGAAACATGCATCTAACTTTAACACTTGGGTGACTTGTTTGTTCATTGTAGGTTTTGAGGTAGTCAAAGCCCAAATCCTTATCTAAAGATAAGACATATCCTTAGAGAACCATTGTGATCAACATTGATGATGACAATAAAATCTTGTCCCCTCCAAATCTAGAAAAGATTTATAATCTCTAGATAAACTAATTGGTCTCTCTTTGATCTGGTCTGGTCAAACTATGAGTTTAGAGTCACAAATATTTCTTTCTGGTACTGCCTGTTGGTATGGGTCCTCGTTTTGCATATTAAACCTTCTTTTGTTTCAAAGACCAGAAGATTATTTTTGTATTTTAGCAGGAAAAAATTGTTATCAACCTTTATAAGGATAGCAAATAATAAGTAATAGTGGCTGACATAAAATGCCAAATCAATCATTCTCTGAACTCTCTTTAAAAAAAACAAACAAAAAACCACAAAACTTCTGAAGCCTTTCTAAATCTTAATTCTCCCAATTAGTTGATGATTCATTGTGTACATTTTGGAATGAAACAATATATGCCAACAGGTTAATAAAGCAGATGAACATAAAACTTTCTAAATTAAAATGTCACTTAAAGTGTATATGTGCCATTCCTCTTTCCCTACCTGAGTTAGGACTTTAGGGTTTAGGAATAATGTCATTCTTTACCAAACTCAGAAAATAATTAAGCACTTGCTTTGTGTCCGGTGCTGTGCTAAGTGCTTGATGTTTACTTATTAAACTATTCATCATTCCTATGTGGTTTTATCATTCCTGCTTTACAGATAAGAAAACTGAGAGGCATAAAGAGGTCAAGTAGCCAATATTATATAGTCTTGTAAATTATAGAACCAGAGTTCCAACCCAGTCTCAGAAGCCATGTTCAAAGCCACTCCAAAACATGGTCTTAATAATGGTGATGACGATAATGATGATGGTGATGATGATTACAGCAGCCAATCCTCACTGAAGGCTTACTATGTGGCAGGAACTATATTCTAAGCAATTTTTATATAAAGGAGCTAAAATAAAATATTCATTTTTAATCTTTTCCTTAAATAATAAAAGAAGTTTAGGTTTTTCGTGTATTTTGATATTTCATTTTACAACATGTATGTATATTTAAAAACCAAACCTAGGTCCTATCCGATACGTTTAAATTGACTTTCCTTTCAAAGTTCCCGTACCCTAGTTCCTCCCTACCGTCCCTATTTTCTCTTAATCCCAACTTTTTACTTTAGATTGGTGGAATCTTCACTGTTTTATGAATAGTTCCTTACTGCCTTTGTATGGTTGTGCATGCTAACAATTTTGTAATCATAGGCCTTTAAGGATGGATGGAACCTTTAGGGATGGCACGAATCCCCAAATCAGTTGAGACTGAGCTCTGGCACTAGTGTGTTGCCCAAGATTTCGAGGCTTGTTCCTGTAAGCCAGCATCTGCCCTTTACTGATTATTTTTGAGGCTCTCTGCCTGTATCCTTCCTGTTTCTGAATTCCGCTTATTCTAAGCGCTTGAAGGAATCTTTTCACATATGAAAGCCACTCTTAGACTTTCCTGACTTCCTTATGACCATGATTTTCGATAGTCACCATTTACTTGTACCTTGGAATTCCGAGTGTACTTTTCTCCTCTATGTGAAAAACTATCATTGCCCTACACTGATCTCATCACTGACCTTTTCTCATCATTCCTTTATAGGGTGCTAGGATTTTGGCTTATGTTCTTTTATTTCAAATGTTACATAATAATAGTATAATAACATAATAATGTGTTTCTTTAAGTGCCCCATTCTTGTACAACTATACAATAATGTCTCATTTTATCAATGAGACTTATATGGTACAGAGAAGAATTAGAATAATTTGTTTTGATTAATTTTCTCTAATTAGAACTAACTGTATATATGATATATGAGTAGCTTATTTAAAATAGTTACAGTGAAACTAATCAACAACGCTTGAGAATCATGGAGTGTCTCACATTTGCTTTTATGAACTTCTGTCTAGATTGCAATGAAAAATCTGTTAATTTAAAATTTTTGGTTATATTCATTAGAGGTTAATCTACACTGTAACAACATCCTATGCTCTCTGTCACAAATTTGAGAACTAAGAGCTTAATAAGTATTTTTCAACCAACTATTAGCTAGTGGAAATTTAAAGTACTCAGAGAGAAGTTTAAAGTACTCTAGCAATATTAAGAAAAGATTTTGTGTCTGCTTTGTCTGGATAGAGTGCCCATTGCTTAGAAAATAAACTTGTTAGATTTTTCTATGAGAGTCACGGTGGAATTTTCTTGAAATTACATATTGTAATGTTTGTAGAGGAAAGTCATTTTAAGACCTGCTGTGTCCTATTGTTAAGATCTACAACATGGCCTTTATCCATCCAGTTATAAAACTGAATTATTGAATAGTCTTGCTCACAGAGGTATTCAGTCTGGTGTGAATTAAGCTGTCCTTTTGAGACGGATGGGCTCATCAGATACAAGAAAAGCATAGTGTAGTTCACAGCTAGAACCTATTTAGAGTTTAATAATTGGTGCTCTCTTACATAGTAACCCTGTTACATGTTGAATTTTTCTACTTATGTTATTTAAACACCGAAAAACATAAATTTGTCTTTGTTGGAAAATCATTTGAATAGATTAAATATTTAAAAAGACATACCTGGGGGTATCTTCTGTGGGCTTCAGCGAGCCTAGCTGTAAGTCATCAGAGAAGCATGAACTGTTCAGTTAGCTGCAGCAATAACACCCCATTGCAGGGCTGCTGGCTTTACTAAAAATTTCCTTTCCTTTTTGTGTGGTTTAAAAATGTTGCATATTGACGTAGACGAAGCTGTGGTTTGCAAGTAGTTTAACTGCATGAAAGTCTCCTAGGTAGCTTTTTCTTTATAATTTCTCATGTGCTTTCTTAAGCAGTTCAGCTTTGTCAATATTTTTTAGAGAAAAGATTTCCACCTGTCTATTGTAGTACTTAGGCTTTTTTTTTTTTTTAATTCTTAAATATTTTTAGAGATGTGGTCTTACTCTGTTGCCTAGGCTGGAGTGTAGTGTGTGATCAGAGCTCATTGCAGCCTGAGCTCCAGTGAATCTCCTGCTTCAGCCTCCAAGTAGCTGGGGTTACAGGTGTGCTCTACCATTCCTGGCTTAGCCTGTTTTTTTTTTTTAAATACCTAAGATATATATATATATATATGTTCTATGTCATGATGATTTCAAACAATGTCACTGTTTATGACTTGAAAGGGATTATGAGTTAAAAATGTAAGGCATTTAAGAAAATACTTCTTTAGTATACATAGTGACACCAGAATTTTAAACTTAAGATTAAAAAATATTGTTGGAGTTTCTATCTCTGCTGAGACATGTTAATAAACCAAAAGATAGGATTTAACAGAATCTGGTAAAATGTGTTTTATTTATCTTTATTCTTTTTTGTTCATTGTTGAAAAATCTGGAAATGAAAATAGAAGAGGACTTATCATTATATAGAGAGATAATTACTATTAACAGCACCAAATTTTTGGTACTTTATGTTTAAAAAGTTTTCTGAGTTTATGTGCACCCACTTAAAAAAATGTTATGTTGTGTGTACTATCTTATAGCTTACAGTTTTTTCATTTTAGGAGCATATTATATCTGTTTTTCTAAGTTATGAGACTAGACCAGTAAAATATTTGTCAATTTGACCCAAATGGCTTAATTAATTGAGACAGGTATTTAATAATTAATACACTATATGTAAATGAACCCTAAAGCATGCATTTAAATTGCTTGGTTAAATGTTTGTTCTGCCTGTGTGTGAGCAAATGTTTATTGAATGTCTGGAAGGAGCCTAGCATGGTGGGAGACCTAACAAGCATATTGTCAAGGGTTCTAAATTTGCTGGTCCAAAGTTGATTTGTTGTCAAGGGTTCTAAATTTGCTGGTCCAAAGTTGATTTGTTGTCAAGGGTTCTAAATTTGCTGGTCCAAAGTTGATTTGTAAGTATAAAGCCATTGCCTGGGTAGTAAGGTCTGTCTTCTTCTAATGCTTCGTTGGCTTTGGTTTCTCATCTTTTTCTCCTAGTTACTGTTGGTCAGTTTTCCAGTTAGGAAAAAAGTCAGAAGAAACTTCTCCAGTATCTACAATGAATCCTTTGGTATTAGCTTTTAAAAAGAAAAATCTCTCAAGGAGAAAATGTGAACTGTCTAGCTAGGGGGAATTCAGAAAAAGTGTAAGGGAACTTTTGAAAAAAATGTAAGGATACTAGTGATATTAATAGCCATTTGTTTAGATATTCTGGTGTTCTCCCACATTCATATTATTATTTTTACTAATGAGTACTGTATTACATATATACATATATAATTATATATGTGATTTGCTTATATATTATTATATTTCCTTATAAATTAGAGAGGGGAAAAAACAAATGGTTCTCAAACTTTCTTTGATTTTTGATTAAGAGCCAGTATTAACTTTCATTATAATGGTGCTAAGAAATGATCCATCTTTTAAGATATATATGTGTGCTTTGTTGTTGGACAGGACTCATTGAAGAACACACTTGTAGAAAAGATACATTTGCAGAAAAGTAAGTGAGAAGTTGTGATCAGGGTTCACAGTCACTGGAGAGTAGAGCAGCTGGGATGGAGAGAATTTAGAGATGAATGAAGGTAGCTGCAAATGGAGTGGTGAATGGTTTTCACATGGCATGAAGGAAAACTGGGATGAAAGATGTTTGGCAAGGTTTCTGGGTTTTTTTTTTTAAATAGGTATGTTTATATGTTTAATTCCTTGGTCTTAAAAATCTACGAAGGCCACAGTTTTCGTGTCTGGATTGCCCAACGTGGAAGCACTGAAATGCCCCAGTTCTTGGTGTTCTATTTCTTTTTTGGAATAGTGAGAACTCATCTTTTACTAGTAAAACCGAATCATATTCTTCCTTTTGAGAATGAGCTTAGGCAGCTTGGCATTGTGTATAAATTTATTCACAGTGGAAATATTTTTTTTCCACATGAGTTCCATTTATTTTTCCACAAGCCATTTCTATCTGTTTTATTGAGGACAAGTGTTTTTCAGAGTGTATTTTGTTAGCGTTCCAGGAAATTGTATGTCATCACTAACCCAGCATTTCAGAAACTCAAGTGGGAAGAAGTGAGGTGAAGTTATTTTTCCCTTACCTTGGTCATGGCAATACTTTTTATTTAAGAAATGAGGTATTAGTAATTTTTATGTGTAAGATGAAAATTAAAGCTAAAATGTCCCCCAAGTTATGAATTGGGAAAGTGTTTTTATAGTCAACTTTCTTATCCATGCAAACCGTACTTTTGATTTCATTGAACATACATATCAAACTACATAATTCAGTTGAAGCATTTGCTTTTAATGTTTAACCTTCTTAAAATTTGCTTTCTAAACACAGCATGGAAGCCCTCTGGAGCTACTGAGGAAGGGAAACTGAATGTTGGGTTAGGAAGCCACTGCTACAGCTAGGCACGGGTCTGAGAACTTACTTTCTTAAAGAAAAAAACCTGAGGAATAGGAGATTAGGAGAGTCTTGCACGAGCAAGACTCTGTCTCAAAAAAAGAAAAGTGAGATGTAGACATAATTGCTCCTACGATGTTACTATTTCTGCGTTAAACTATCTTGATTTTCCCTTTTTAAGAAAAGAGTACACATTTGGAAATGATTTGAAGGCAAATGTTATTTTGTACATTCCTTTAATATGAACTCCGTTAATAGAATGGCTGGGTATATTATATTCCTCTTGCCAGTCATTTTGGTTGTCTGTCTTTTTATTGACTGTATAGTGTTATTGAGTCCACATGCATTTCATTTTACCTTTCAGTTGTGAGGTGTGACTGTGCTATTTGACCCATTGGTTATAAAATAATTTATGGGGGAAATTCCACACGAAAACTATTAAAGGCTATCTTTGTTTTTGTTTTTTTTGTTTCTTTTTAATCACTAAAGTTCATGCTTTCTTTTTATTTCTCCCATTTGAGTGGTTATAGTCCATTTCTTATGAACTTATGACTAACAGATTTTCAAAGCACAGAACACATTTTACAAACCCTGTGGTTACTTTCCAGGAGAAGGTGCTTTGGAGAAATTTTCCCTTTCCCTTGCCTTGTGAATTTTTTTTTTAGAGACAAAGTCCCACTGTGTTGCCCTGGCTGGAGTGCAGTGCCTATTCACAGGTGTGATCACAATGCACTCCAGGCATCAACTCCTGGGCTCAAGTGGTCCTCCCACCTCAGTCTCCCAAGTTGTTGGTCCTATAGGCATGTGCCACCATAAGCCCAGCCATGTGGGCTTTGTGATCAGGTAGATATTTATTGATTACAGGCTGTCTCCTGAGCTCATATCCTAGAGAATATTTTTATTCCTTTTAAAAGTTATGTAGAAGGAGTATTAAAAAATCCTGTCACCTACTCCACACTGTTAGAGCCTGTGGGAGTCCAGGGACTGTCATCCTCGTGACTGAGGTAGGGTGAAGGAATACTTCTTCCAAGTGAGCCAAAAAGTTGCATGCTTTGGGAATGACACAGACAGTTGGGGTACAGGATGTGTGTTTGGGGACTGTCAGCCAACCTGGGGACTTGGGGTACCTGAGCAGGATCTATGTGAGGAAAAGGCTGAGACCAAATCTTGGATGCTCCCGAGGAATTTCATAAGCAAGCAGCAGAAGAGCTCATGGTTATGCCAGGAAAGGAGCTGTCAGTTCAGTATTAGTTAAATCTGGCAGCATTGGGGCTTGTTGAGTTAGGAGAGAAAGGGGAAGACAAAAAACCAGCTAGGGGATGATTGCAGTTGTTTTAGGTGAGAGGCAATGAGGATCTGAAATTATATGGGAAGGGATGAGTGGTTGGAGTCACTGTCGAGGTGGAATAACTGCGGGTGCGGGGGGGACGAGAGCAGACTGAGGTTTCAGACCTGGGAAGGGCAGTCTGAAGAGAGCGTCAGGTCTGGCAGGTAGAGAGGTGAGTTTGGTTTATTGGCTTATGAGGTTTTTAGTGCTACGTCATTATTTTGATATAGCTTAGATTAATTTTTATTTTGTCCCTTAAGGTATTAAATATTCCTCAGTGCTTTATTCGTCATTAACCAGGACATTCTGTATGTACTTTTTAAGCACTTAAGGAGCTCTTATTTTGAATGGCATTGATGGGAATGCTGGTTTTCTTGTTTAAAAAAGAGCATTTTATTTTTCACCTATTTTCATATTAATAACAATAGCTAGTCAGATAAGGAAATATACTTGGTCATGGCATTTTTTTTTAAAAATAGTGTTTTTCTTAACAAGAAAGTAAATTTGATATGAAGTTGAAATTGACTTTTCCTTTACAAACAGAATGAGGGCTACCTTTTCATTTTAGTCTGTAAGACAGCAGAGAGAGCTGGCATTCCTTCAGAAAGCTAATGATTGAAAGCAGAGCATAAATAGTTAACAACTTGAAAAAGCTGCAAGTCTTCCCCCACAAAAAAAGAAAATAATATTCTGCAAGTTAAATGTAGAGATACTCTTTTAGCTTAGAATCTCAATAATTTTACATCATATGAAATATTGCACAGAGACAATGAAAGCCGTGTTTTCTTGGTGTTCTTTTATGTCAGGAAATGAGAGGATAGGAAAGTAAGCCCTTACTTAGGATTTTGTCACACACTTTCTGGGCAGGTTTGGTAGTTCATCGAATGAAGGGGTTTTGGGGAAAGAAGGGTCAGGTAGCACAGCTGTGAGTGTCACCTGCCATTCTGCTACCATGGGGGTTAAGGCTGGGGACACCTGGAGGCTGGTGAAGAGCAAATTCGCTCCTAGTCTAAAGCCCTGCATCACAGGTCCCCAACAAACTTGAGATAATGTTTGGGAAGTGGAATAAGGTGGCTTGGGGAAGAGATCTTAATTGTGACTAGGGGCAAGGTGAGAAGCTGTAGAATCATACAGTGAATGCCTTCAAAAAGTAACAAGTAGTCTCATAAACCTTATCAGTGAGAAAATTTGCTATGTATTTTGTTGTTGTTAAGATGGGCCTATTTTTTATAACATCTCCTTTATGCTCATACCCCAACTTCTATTGAAGGGGATGATGTAGGCATGGAATAATGTCTCATATTTTAACCTAAAACCCCCAAAACTACTTTAGGGAGCACCTTATTTGTTTCTCTTCTGTAGCTGGTTTATATATGTAACATTTATCATATATATATTTACTACAGGTAAATTAATACAACATTTAATCATTTTGTATAAGCAGTGCTATGAAATGGTTAAAGCATTTTTAAAAATGGCTATGGGGAAGGAAAGCTGCATTTTGTTAAAATGGTTCTTTTTGGGGGATGTCCTGTCATGTAATGGTAATCCACATGCCATTGGTATTTTGCAGAAACTAGTGACCAAAAGGAAGTACTGGTTTTTACTGAAGACCACATGATATCAAACACACAAACCTTCATAGTGCTGCTTACCTATGAGAAACCCCATGCCTTTTTTTTTTTTGTTTTGGTTGCTCTGTTAGGTTTGTAATTTGTATAATATTCTTTTGGTATCATAGATATTTTTTTGTATTTTTACTAGGTTGTTAAGTATGAAATGTCTGACTTCCTTAAGTACTAAGTTTGAGAGTTGATGTCTTTGAAATTTCATTTTGACACCTCTTATTTTTATTGTGAAGGTACATCCTCAGTCTTTTAAACATATTTTGGCTTGTGATTATTTTTCAAAAAACTTTTAGAGCAATTTTTGTGAAACCATGTGTAAGTTAAAAATGTGTGTTGTTTTCGAATATGAGTTCTGCTGTGGAACCAATGCAGTGCAGACAGCTCAAAATATCAATGAAGCGTTTGGGGAGGATGTGGCTAAAGAATACATAGTATGTTGATGTCTTGAAAATGAGCCACATGGGCGACCTGAGACCAAGGTGGATAATGATGAGCTGAAAGCTGTAGTGGAAGCGAATCCATCTCAATCTATGTGTGAAGTAGCAGCAAGGTGTGACATTACTATTCCAGCAACACTGAACCATTTGAAACAACTAGGCAAAGTAAAGAAGCTGGATAGATGGGTTCTACATGAATTAAATGAGTGTCAGAGGAGAAATTGTCTCAAAGCTTGCCTTTCTTTGTTGTCGTGACATAAAGGTGAACCATTTCTAAGCTGTATTGTTACATGTAATGAAAAATGGATTCTTTTTGACAATTGCAAGCATTCAGCACAATGGGTGGATAAAGATGAAGTGCTGAAACACAGTCCAAAACCAAAATATTTATCCCAAGAAGGTAATGGTGGCTGTTTGGTGGTCCATCACTGGTATTGTCCACTACAGCTTCATGAAACCTGGTCAGTCGATTACAACAGATGTCTACTGCAACTAACCATACGAAATGATGAGGATGCTTGCTATTAAGCAGCGAAGATTGCTCAACAGAAATAGGCCCATCCTCTTGCAAGACAAAGCTCAACTGCGTGTCACACAAACAACGCTGCTCAAACTGTAGAAACTAGACTTGGAAACCCTCTGTCATCCACCATATTCACCAGACCTTGCACCAACTGACTGCCACTTCTTCTAGGCTTTGAACCACTTCTTGCAGGGAAAAATACTCAGTTTTCCACAAGTTGTGAAAAACACCTTTGGCTGTTTCATCACCGTTCGTTCTCCAGGCTTCTTCACCGCTGGCATAAATATGCTACCATGGCAAAACTGCATTGATAGTTTAGGTGCATACTTTGATTAATTGTACTGCTGCTTATTTGAGATATAACAAACTGCACTTTTGATTTGAAATCAGACCTTTTATGTTTAATATCCTAGATACTTTTTCTGGAGTTAAAGGATATAGATGGTAGCAATAGGATTAAAGACAGGATACAGAACTAATGGTGCATACTACTAACAACATCAAGCAGAAGCAAAGCTTAGCCTGAAGGTGTTTTCCAGAGTTTCTGGATTATTGTTTTAGACAAAGCCAGTGTATCAAGAGTTTCTCATTTGTAGGTGCTCCCCTACTCCCCTCAAAAAGACACATGACTAAAATTGGGCTTATGTAATGAAAGAGGTTTATTGGATGACATATCTGAATGTCTAAAGTTGTGGGTTTTGCTTTAGGTGAGGGCTGAGGCAGGCGCTCAGCTGTGTAGCCAGGACCGGGTCTGGACCATGCACCATTTCTTCAGTCTGCTTTCCATGGTACCAGTTTCAGCTCACAGGGCGCTTGAGGCTCTCTACTTATGGTAGCCAAATGAAAGACACACTTCTAGACTTTACATCATCATAGCACACCCTCCAGAGAATTTCTTTAGAAACCTGGATTTTGCTGCAGTTAGGTCAAATTGGGTCATGTTGCATCCCAACTTGTGGCCAGTGGAATAAGACACGCTGCTCACCTACAGCCAGTTATGGCCTGCCTCTGACGTGGGGGCCGGGTCAGCCCCATGGGAGGCTATATGGTTGAGAACAGGGAAACAGGACTTTCCCAAAGGAAAATTTTGTTTCTATTGCTGGGCAAACAGGATGGAAGCTGAGGAGTTGGTGAATAAATGAGTGCTACTATTGATGACGCTTTGCAAATGACCACTGCAAGGTTCATCCACCTCAGTGGGTAGGTGTCATGTGTGATATTTTTATATGATTATGATCTCTCTGTGACCTCTTTATTTCTTGATCCTTCTTATCTCAAATATTCCTTTTATAAAAACACTTTAGATAACATTTTTGTATAGGTATTAATAGTTGAATCAATTATGCATCAAAATGGAATCTCAGTTCAGTGAAAATGTCAGGATTCTTATTTAACTGAGATTTTTAGTTGTAGTCATGAGACACTGTTGAACACTTTTGGTTAGATTTCTGCATTACAGATGTTGCAGAATGGCTTTTGACATTTTCTATACACAGGTGTGTTTTCTTTTAATTGTTGGCCTGGAAGTCTAAAAAATTTGTGATTTTATATCTCTTGAAGCATGAAAAAATAATTGTCTGGAGGCTAAAGGCCTCCATTCCTGTGAGGCACAAGCCCTCAGCCCACCATCATCCTCAGCTTCCTGTTTTCTTACAGCCATGCTTACATTGCCGCCTTTGCCACTACAGTGGGCACCTGAGTTGTAAGCCTCGGTGAGCACCCTGAGCACTGCAGGGTCTGCACGATAGCTTTAGGTACAGAAGGACGGGGAGAGTGTTCTGTGTTGTGTACCTGCACTCACACTGGTGATCTCTGGGAAGTCTCTGGGCTCATCCATTATTGCCAGTGCTCTGCTACTTTGCTTTTGATTATCACTGTGGTCCTGAAAGTTCTGACGTGCAGTAAATGTTACTCAACTGTTGCTGTACAATATCCTTATCTACACTGCATGTGTCATCAAAAATCTTGCTTCCACATTATTTGTGTGCTTTAGCACAGTTCTCTCAAAGGCATTATGTAATGGTGCTACTACTCTTTTCTTTTTTTTTTACTTTCATTTTCTCCCATGGCCCAGCAGGGGGCATTTAAAACTCAAGTATTTATTCATTTGTTGTCTTGGCCAGTGGCAGTTGTGAAAGAATATAAACACTGCCAATTTATTTTTGAAAATGTATTTAGGCAAACAATGATAGCAAGCTTAGTTTACCAAGCATGTTTATCATAGCTCAGTGATTTTTCTTTTTGAGAGAAAATATTTGACCCAGAGTTGAGAGCAGGGAACTATTAGTAAGGTAGAAAGTAAATACTAAAAGTGCAAACCTTCCCAACTCTTCCTCAATTTAAAGTGGGTTTTCTGAGTTTTGCTCAAACTATCATAATGTCCTAGGGCCTATAAAATACTTATTTTGAAAAATCATTGGCAAATAGAAATTTTGAATTTTCTATGTAATTATCTTCTTTGTGTTAGCATGCATAATTAAGAGTATTAAAGAAACCACTCATGTCTTGACTGTGAGGAAATCTAATAATGTTTCCTCATATGTTGATTATTAAGAAAAAAATGACAATATTAAAAATAATTTCTTTATTAGTACATACACAGTAAAGCATGAAATAGGTACAAACATTACTTGGAAAACTGCATGGGTGGAACATTTGAAAGATGGGCTTGAATGTCTCTTCTAGCCAGTTAATAGCAGAGAATTTAGTTTTGATAACTCATAAGCCAACAACCATATCCCATATCTTCATACATTAAATTCATCTAGTTTCTAGAAAATGTGATTTGTGAATTTTTATATGTAATTTTATAGTTGTTATTGTAAATTTTAGATTTTTAAAAATCAAATCCATTTGCTTTCTAGGAAAACTGTTGTGTCCTGCACCCCAACAAGAGAATAATATATGTTCTAGGGTGTGTGTCTTTTTCCTAGTCATTTTATTTTTTCCCATGTTATTGAATAGGGGAATTTGTTGGTAACGTGCCAATATCTACTTTCTCTCAGTAGAGTTCACTTAATATTTTAATACCAGGACCCTGGACTCATTAGAGGGCTTAATATGTCTTTATATAAAATATATTTAGCATGTATCTAATATCATCCTCAGGATGCTCTCAGAAAAACATTACATTTTTATTGGAAACTACACAATTTATATCTGTTTTCCACTGTAGTGCCAAGAGATAAATCAGTAAAGGATTTCTTAAGTGACTTTCTGGGTGCCTGCTTATCCTGCTTCTTAAAATCAGAGAAACTTGACTTTTTTTTTCTACAAACTATACCTGATTTTAAGTTGGTCTTTAGGGACCTTGTTGGAAAAAAATCACATACTAACCTTGATTCTTTTGTTTAGAAAAATAAGATGCCCATGTCAATTATCTTTAATTACTTCCTATTTTCCTTATTTACTATTTAAAGTTCTACATTAACTGACCAGAGTAGTGATTATAAATTTAAACCTATTTGGATGGAATAGGACTGAATAATTGTATGTAATTTTTTTTCTTTTTATTAACAGGAAATAAAAAAGGACAGTATTAAGAGAGAAATCCACTGATGGGTACTTTTTCCTCTGATGCTACAGAAAAGCATGGAAACTTACATTTGAATTTTATTAATGTACTAAATTGGATAGCAATGCTAGAGATGATGTTTATAATGGGCATGTTTCTTATTCATTCCTCTTATGTAATTGAAGATGACAACATGTTATACAAGGACGTAATTTGAAAGGGTACAGGAATTCACAAAGTATCTGTGCTTTCATGCATTGTATACTCTCTTTTGCTTTTGGAATTGTCTAGGTCATTCTGAGCTTTTAATGGAATGTGCAATTTCTTACATAAGATTTCCCTAAATGGCTGGCATAGAAAGAAATAAATAATGGGGTCCAGACATACATTTGCAGCAGATAATAGCAGAGTGAATTCTTTCACACAGAACAATATTTCTTTTGACTGGCAGCTATAATGAGATTCTGTTTGACTCTTTGTGTAGGGGATTCTGGCAATATGGTAAGGTACAAAACAGACAAAAAATACAAACACGATGCTGAAAATGTTGCGGCTTGATTTCTTTTTGACGGAAGTGGAATTCCTTCTGGATTTAAGGTGGGACTTAAAGATTTTCCTCGTGATAGCAGTATAGAAAATGATTAGCAAAAGAAACACAATCCAGAAGATGCTCACGAAGATGTAGTTTGATGCTTTGTGCCACTTCCGCCCCAGTTCATTTTTCAGTTCCACACATTTTATCTGTGTAACCTCCTTAACACTCTGGTTGGTCAGAATAATGTTCGGCACAGCAAGAAGGAGCATGAGCATCCATACCGTAACTGACAGGAGTTTGCTATAATTCACCGACTGGATGAAAGAAGTCAAAAGCGGCTTTACGATTTTATAGTACCTGTCAAAGCTGATGAGCCCAAAGAACATGATGCTGACGTACATGTTGACGTAGAAGAGCACAGCTGAGACCCTGCATACGAACACATTCAGCTGCCAGGGGCCTAGGCCCGAGTCAGCAAGGATCTTGAAAGGAAAAGTCAGGCTCATCAGAAAGTCTGCAACAACAATGTTCTTGAGATAGATGATGAAACTCTTAGAGCTGGGCACATAAAAGAATATCCATCCTGACACTCCATTGAGTAGAATCCCTGCAATGAAAACCACGAAGTATAGCACAGGAATGATTTGTTGGGTGATCAGTGTGTTTTGGGAGCAGGACTTATCTGGAGGCTCTGCGGTGGTTGAATTGTTCATCTTGTAACTTCTGAAGGCAAAGATCTGAAAAGAGGTGCGAACTAGTCACTCAAGTAAAGGAAATTTATGGCCTCCTAGTCATTTGCCGAGTAGTAAAGCCAAGGCCAGTGAATATGGCCAAACTCACCAAGTTATTGAAACTAACCATCTACTCTGTATAAGTCAGGCACTTCTCCCTCCTGCCCTCTACCCCTCTTCTTTCCTTTTTTCCTTCTTTCTGTGTTCCCCCCCACACACACATTGAAAAACTGAATTGCATTATTTGTATAAATTAGAAAACAAACACAAATGATAAAAAATATATAAAAACTCTCAGAAATGCTTCTCAAAGTACATTCAAGATTTGCACTCTCCAGTATGGTAGCCACTAGCCATTTGTGGCTATTGAGCACTTGAAATGTGGCCAGTCCAGATTGAGATGTTCTGTATAAAATGTACATTAGATTTTACAGACTTAGCATGGAAAAATGTAAATTATATCAATATTTTTTTAGTACTGATTACCTATTGAAATAGTATTTTAGAAATACTCCATTAAATAAAATGTTATTAAACTTATTCCATTTAATTTTACTTTTTAAAAACATGGCTATTACAAAATTTTAAATGATGTATGTGGCCCACATATGTTTTTATTGGACAATGCTGTGTATTATCCAGAATATTCTATTAGGGAATCCTGTATATTCTTACTAATGCCAGAAATATTAACTTAGAGCAGAGGGAAGATTAAAATTAATTCAAAAGGCTATTTGGTAAAGCATATGTTTATTGCACATGTTATATGTAATACATCTGTCCTTGTCCTCAGTCTTTAATGTTGAAGTTCCTTCTTGGTCTGATTTCTGCTTCCTCCACCCCCAGCACTGAGTTCCTGCTGTCCTGGACCCTCCTTCCTCCTCCTAGGTTCCATGACTTGTCTCACCTTAGACCTTTGCACAGACTCTCATTTGCGTGGAAAACCGTTTCCCTGCCTTCGTCGCTGGCTAACTTCTCTTCACTCATGAGGCCTCAGCTTGGATGTCATGTCACTTCCTTTAGGAAGCTTCACCTTCCCAAACCTTGGTGAGCGGGTGGGCTCCCTTCTGCATGTGCTTATGACTCTGTGCCTTTCTCCTGTCACAGCACTCATCTGTCCAGCTGATTGTTTTTGTTTCTTCCACTACTGTAAGCTCCTTCAGAGGAGAGAGACCACGTCATTCTTTACCATTATATTCCTAGCATAATATTTAGAACATTACATAGTTAAAATATTTGTGCAATAAATGAATATGCAATCTGGGAATACAACACATGAATCCCTGCTCTCAGGATCTAGTCAGGACCATGGGGAAGGAGCCCACGGAGGAGAGTGCGTTCTTTGCTGTCGGGGAGTGTATCTCATTGGCCTTTATGTTTACGGTGCCCAGCACGATGCTTTCTAACAGTGAGCGACAGGCTGTGTCAGTAAAATGAAGTGTGAGAAAGGGAGATTTGGAAATGTGAAATATGAAATTCAGCACAATCCACATAGAAAATGATATCCATGCAAACTTATGTGCTCCTTCCCATAATAATATCTTGTTTCTGTATATTTTCCCTTCATCTATGCCTTTCCTTTGCTTATGGTAAAACTAAAAGTATTTTTGGCCACTTGATTTTGCCAGTTTATAGACTTCATATAGAAGGAATAATTACTCCAAATCGCTTCCTCTGTAAAACCCTTCATTAGCACTTACTCCTCCTCTTCCCTCTAGCCCCTGTGTGCTTGGCTCTGGGTATGGTGGGTTTGATACAGGGCTGTACAAAGCAATGCTCACTCCAGAAATACATTCGTCTTACTAATAATAAAAGCATTCTTAGCTCTGAGTTCTTACTCATGTTCTGTGTAATTACACTCCATTACCCATTTTTCTCTTATATATGGACCACCTTCCACATCCTAATTATATGCTTTAATTCTTTCTCCGAAGAGGAATCATTCCTTTGTAGCATTTTGATGAAATTAACAAAGCTCTTGATAATACTTAAGGGATTCTTCAATTACCTTTTAAAATTTTCTGTGTTCTATGAGGTCTCCTTTCAATGAAGAAATTTTGCCCAGTGAGTGCTTGTCATCTTGAAGTGGTCGAAGTGTGTCTTCCCTAAGGTTCCTGTATGACAGGAGAAAAACAAAGAATTAAGTTAAATTGAGCACCAGACTGTTTTTATTGGATAAATATATCTATACTTAACTTTTTTTATTCAGCTTATATAATTGTAAAATACTTGAACATGTGCATTTGTTATTTCACTGTATTTGTTCTTTGTTGTCAAGATTGATGATTATTGATTTGGTTATAAACTCTTGTGGGAAACTTAAAAACTCTTTGAGGATGTTGGGCATGAAGCGTTTTTGGTTATTGGTTTATAATTTTCCTTCAATGGATATATCCTCAAATCACTTCAATCAATTACTGATTTTAACAATTTATCCTTTTAGTCAGAAAAATCATAGGTCTAATGTAGGTATTTTTGTCTGTTTTAAAACAAGAAAACAAACAAAAAACCTTTGTCCTGTTGACATTTTGGGCCAAGTGATTATTTGTTATTGGAGGCTGTCCTCTGTGTTGTAGGGTAGTTAGCAACATTCCTGACTTCTACCTATTGCATGTCAATAGCACCCCACCACCCAGGTTGTCGCAATCAAAAATGCTTCTAGGCTGGGAGAAGTGGCCCACGCTTGTAATCCCAGCACTCCGGGAGTCCAAGGTGGGAGGGTTGCTTGAGGTCAGGAGTTGGAGACCAACCTGAGCAAGAGTGAGCCCCCCCATCTATACTAAATATAGAAAAAATTAGCTGGATGTCATTGTGGTACATGTCTGTAGTCCCAGCTACTTGGGAGGCTGAGGCAGGAGGATTGCTTGAGCTCAGGAGCTTGAGGTTGCTGTGAGCTAGGTTGATACCACTGCACTCTAGCTCAGGTGACAGAGCCAGACTCTGTTTCGAAAAAAAATTTTTGAAAAGGAACACAGTTTTATTTAAAAATTTAACATAAAAAAATATTTCTAGACATTGCCAATTGTCCTCTGGGGGATGAAATGGCCCTCAGTTGATTACTACTGGTTCAAAGGACTATCGAGTAGACTTTGTAGAGATAACACCTGAAAACTATACTGTCTAATAGGACGAGGATGCGTTTAGCAGAATAGTGATTGGATTTGGTTCTGTCTTGGTCTAGATTTTCACCTTTTTGAATTCTTTAAACCAGTGCTTCTCAAACTTTAACGTGCACACACCTGGAGATCTTGCTAATATGAGGACTGAGATTCCATAGGTCTGGAGTTTGGTGTGACATGTTGCTGGTCTAAGAACCACTTGCTGAGTAGCGTGGTTTTTTTTCAGACCCCGTACAAAGGAGACATTTGATAAATGGTGGTGAAGGTAAACATCTTTGCTGTAGTTGGGACCTTTGACAGGAAAATGTTACATTCTTTGTAGCCCTGAAGTCTAGAATCTTTCCCTGAGTTTACTAATTATAGATCATCAAAATCCTTCCATCCTTGTGGACTTTTGGATATTTAAATAGTTTTTTTTATAGATGGCTCCTTTGAACAAGTGATAATAATCATTTTATTTATAATACCTAGAAAATTCCTAAAAGGTCATGAGATTCCATTTAGAAACAAAACAAAAAGATTAAGTTCTCCATGGAATAAAAACGTATATGACCTGGGGCAGCACTACACATAGGCTGGGCTGGAAACAACATACGCTACACTGAGAATGCTGCTTACTGGGACGTAAGAGCAAGGGATGGGGTAGGGTGGTTGGGCTTTAGCTGTATCTGTGATACTTTTTTTTTTTTTAATTCTGAATCAAATATGTCTGATATTACTATATTAACACAAGTGACTGGTGCATTGGTATTACCAACATTAGTTTCTATACTTCTATTTTTGTGTGTTTAAATTATTCCATAATTAGGAGTAAAAATGTATATAAAAAATGGAATGCTTTTGAATCACCATTTTATCAGCACCTGCCTATCATGTGCATCATCCTTCCTGGTTTTTATTCAGTTCTTAGAAGGGAATGATTTTTTTTTTTTTGGAGACAGAGTCTCGCTTTGTTGCCCAGGCTAGAGTGAGTGCCATGGCGTCAGCCTAGCTCACAGCAACCTCAAACTCCTGGGCTCAAGCGATCCTGCTGCCTCAGTCCCGAGTAGCTGGGACTATAGGCACACGCCACCATGCCCGGCTAATTTTTTTTATATATATTAGTTGTCCAATTTCTTTTTTTAATTTATTTATAGTAGAGACAGGGTCTCGCTCTTGCTCAGGCTGGTTTTGAACTCCTGACCTCGATTAGTCCGCCTGCCTCGGCCTCCCAGAGTGCTAGGATTACAGGCTTGAGCCACCACAACCGGCCTGAAGGGAATGATTTTGATATTTCTTCCTTCCAGTCCAGATACATCAAAAGCTTTAATCCAAGGTGGCCTAGGCCTTTTTTTTTTTATGAGGTAAATATTTTTCAGCTAATTCTTACATTAATAGAAAATAGTATAGTTGCCTGTGATCGTTGTGTACATTTCTAAACTTATTAAAGTCATTTTCATACTGCTGCTTTTATCTCCCTGCCCTGATGTGTATTCTCTCTCTCTCTCTCTCTCTGTCTCTGTCTCTGTCTCTGTCTCTGTCTCTGTCTCTTGGTGCCGGTGTGTGTAGCCTATGTGGTTTCCAAGGAATTTAATGTGTGGGCTACTTATTTGATCTTATAGTCATATGTAATAACAGTTTATGTTATAAAATATTTCATTATAACATCTTATATTTTTAAAATTTTTTTATTTATTTAATAGTATTATCTAATTCTAAGTCTATCACCAGACTCCTAGCCTTTCCCATTGCATGGTGGGCTGGATATTTTAGAACTTCTTGCACCCTGATTTTTGGCCTTTCCTCTCTCCTCCAGTATTGCAGATCCTTTTGGGTGGGTAAACAATGTCCTCTGCTTCTAGGTCATAGACCTACCCCAGAGGAATCCATTAGAAGCAGTTGATTTTACAGAAGTTACTATTCTTTCTTTATAACTAGCCACACCCCCCTTGTTTCTCAGAAATTCTCCTGCTTGGCTCCTGTGTTAGTCCATTTTCTGCCACTATAATAGAATACCACAGATTGGGTGATTCATAAAGAGAAGAGATTTCTTTGGCTCATGTTTCTGTAGTCTGGGAAGTCCAAGATGGAGGGCCTGTGTCTGGTGAGGGCCTTCCTGCTTTGTTATCACGTGGTAGAAGAGCAAATGAGCATGTGACACAGAAAAGGTATCTGTAACACCAAAGTTCTCATGACCTAATTACCTCTTAAAGGTCCTACCTCTTAATACTGTCACATGGCAAATAAATTTCAAGTGAGTTTTGGAAGGGACCTTCGGACTATAGCAACTCCCAGTCAGATCCTCACAGGGGCTGTCTTATCCCTGCTCTGCACTCTCCATGGCCCCCGTCTGGCCTTATACCCTGTCTCGCTCAGTCAGGGGAAATCTCACTTTCTCCTTCACCCAGAAGCAGGAGCCCCCCCCACCTCTACTTTTCTTTCTTCATCACCCAAAACATTTAATGTTTGACACTCATCACATTTCCCAGAATCTACCAGGGACCTAATTTCTATGTCTGTTGTCTTTTTTTCAATTGTCCTATTTCCTGACCTCTCTGCAACATTTGATATTGTTGATTTCCCTTTGTCAAAATCTTCAGCAAGGTACATTGTAGCCTTTGGCTCCTGTATATCCCTTATTCCTTTTCCTTAGACAAGACCTTTTGTTTGGTCACCAAGACCATCAGAACATGTTTGCCAGGCACTGTGGAAACACATCAGAAAACTCTCAGAAAGTTTCTGGTCGAGGAGAAGGCTGAGCAGAGTGTACTTCAGGGCGTGACAAGGGGCCATCATAAAGCACAGGAACAGAGTGAGGACCTGTCCAGCTTCAGGAATGGTGGTATCAGGGTAACCTTCCTAGAGCATGTGATAATGAAGATTAACAAATGAGTTGACTTTAGCGAGGCAAAGAAGGAGAAGGAGGGAATTTTGTGCAGGGAGAGCTATAAGGGCAGGCATCAAGACACATGAGATGATAGTACAATTTGGAGATATGGATTATCTAAGCTCTTGGGTAACATCATGGAGCCTTGCCAATGAGTCGCTATTACCATAATTTTACAAATGAGGAAACTAATGCTTAAAATGATTAAGTGACCCATCAAAGGGCAGCTAACACGTGGCCAGATGGTATTCAAACTCATATCTATTCAACTCCAAGCCAGTGCTCCCCTACTTCTGAGAGAATTTGGGGGCAGTCTGTTCTATATAAGTGTAAGCATGAGTATGTGTGTACACAGGCCCTTTGACATTTTTTCTGGAGTCACATCTTTAGGAGTCAGTAATTTGTTCAGGAAAGATGTGAGCATGCATGTGTATTTGTGAGTGTGCATGTCATTTTTTGGTCTGGGCTTTTAGGTTCTGCAAAGTGTGGATTCCTTCATTTTCTACAGTTATCCTCCAGGTACCATAGCGTAGAGAATCTCCTTTTTATTTGTCAATTTCTAAAAATGTTTATTAATAAAATGAATGTATTTCTGACTTTGATCTTAACTCACCTTTCTATGTCCTGCATTGATGTCCAAGGAGAGGTATTTAATTGGACCACTCATAATGGTGATTAAAACAAACAGCATTAACCTGTAGATGGTGGAGACTCTGCTGTGTGGAGAAACCCAGATCTGCTGCATTTGGTTTGGGTGCCACACACAGATCTCCTGGAGCCCCTGGCATGTGGAGGGCTTTGTGTGCTGCTGCTTCTCACCTCCAGCCAGTTTTCTTGTGCAATAGATGTGAGCTCTTGATCAGGCCTAACTAGCTTGATCCTGCTAACTTCTGGCCACTACAACTCATTGACTTTAACATCTAGGTCAGTTAGATCATCTAGGTCAGTCCTTTCAGTTAACATCTAGGTCTGTGACAAACATGCACTAATGTAACTTAAAATTAGATGGCTTCTGTGGTCACATACTTTAATTGGGAGGCCATGCTAACTTTTTTCACTTTAGAAATGTCTGCATTCTCTTTTTAGGCTGAATTGCAGGTGCCTAAGAACTTCCTCTTTCACCAAAGCATAAACTCAGCTCTGCTTTGTCTCCTCATCTTCCTATTCACAGACTCTAATACTTATGAGGATGAGAAATTTGAGTTTCTGACACAAATAAAGGCAGCTCTCATTCTCATACAACATTATATGTGAGCATGGGGGCCGAACCATTATGGACAGTGGACTGATTATGTCCAAACCTAGTCTTTACTTCTGATTGCATCTACTTCCCTCAAAACTCTCTTAGCAGAACTCGGAGTGAAGTGCAAGTCTGGCACATCCTGTGTGCCCAAGAACTCCGGTCTGTCTTCACTGTGTGATTATGCAAGTGTCTCGTGGAAGCTGCTGGTGGAGGGTGAAGTGTGTTACAGGCACCTTGTGATATCTGATGCAGGGTCCTACAGTCTTCTGAGTGCCAAACTTTGGGGGCCATGAAAATGGCCGCCCATCACTAGCTTCTACACTGGGAACTGCATCTGGATAGTCAGGATGGATTTGTGGTAGTTTTTCACCTGTAATCTTTGCAATATTCCAGGATTTCTCAACATTGGCATCGTTGACCTATTTGGGGGTTCCAGTTCTTTGTGGATGAGCTGTATTGTGCATTGTTGGATGTTTAGCAGCACCCCTGGCCTCTATCCTCTAGGTGCCGGCAGCACTCCATGAGTTATGACAACCAAAAATGTCCCCAGACATTTCTAGATTTTCTCAAATGGAGAACCACTGAAAGCGCTTTAATGGTAGGTGTGTTTGATATCATCTTGATACAGGAAAAAAGTTTAGCTCTCTTGTTGGGGCCAGACCGTTAACTGCATATTGAATAACTCATTAGCAATAAGGAATCCATACGCTAAGGTCTAGGAATGTGAAGTGGGCTTCACTTCTCAGTTGGAATAGTGGGCTGACAGTGCAGTATAGTGATTGAATGCATGTGTGTCATACATAGTGGGCCTTGGTTTAAAAGTATAGCTCGATTTCTTAATAGCAGTGATATTGTGATAGTTAGTAAGTGCCTCTGTGTATTCATTTTTAGGTCTCTAAAATGAGGGGGTAGTCAGAGCTACCTCATAGTGTTTCTGCAAGAATCAAATATATAGTACCTGGCAGTATGTGACACAGTTGGAACACTGGGGGTATAGGGAGTGACTCAGCTGACAATAGAAAAAGCAAATGCCTCTGGGACTGTCATCAGTTTCCCAGTACTTCCTATAGGTCAGGCATTCGCACAGTTTCTACTGCTTCTCATGTTTATTTGGGTTGATGTTCTGCACTGAAATGCAGGGCCGCACGGGCACAGTAGACCCTTTGCAGTGTGCTTGCACAAGGGACTGAAGGGGGTGAGCTTTACCCCTGAAGGCCCCTCTGTGGCAGTCACAGGAAGTGGCACTCAGTGGTAAGGAGTATACTGAAGTATGTGTATGAAGACCACAGCTTTTCAGCTCTTATTAGGCAATCCACACAAGCCTGATCTTTGATGAGAGTGGTACAAAGCTCTGAGTAACTTCTGACTTCAGAGTTTTGGGAACTGATTCCTTTCTCTGTCTGGAGCCAGGGTGAGCTGCCTGGATTGTTTTTCCAGCCTGCTCTTCTGCAGCATTGTTTTGGAATATGCAGCCCTATTCCCTGGGGCCAGCCAAGGAAATGCGTCTTTGACCTCTTTTTGCCTGACTGAGATGGTGTTTGCCTTTCTCAGTTAGGCAAGAAGTAAGTACTTAGATCTTCAGACCATCAGATGTAGACCATTAATGGATATCTCTTTGCCATGAGGATGGAGAACAGATTTCCATTTCTGAGAAAGCAACAGCTTTAACCGCTTAGCTAAATATCAGCCACCTGTATATTCAAGATTCTCGTTCATATAGCCGCAGGAAAAGAATATAAATATCCACAACTTTAAGTGGGAGTGGAAATACTGCTTAGAAGTGATTCCCATACACTTTTTAGTCCAAAGTGTTGTGTATTTCTGCTTGTTTTGCGTGTTGATCTCTGTTGTAGGGATCACTAACGTTTGATTTTTAATAAGATATATTGTGACAATAACTTAAGAACTGAGCAATTCTTAAATGAATTTGTATTATTAAACAGAGCATGTGAAAATGGAGCACCTATATTGATTTCAAATTTAGGACTTAAATGTGAACGGTGCCTTTTTTTTTTTTCCTTTTTATTCCACATGTTCTATTCTGCTGAAGAAAGGTGCCTTTTATGCAGCTTGAATATGATGCTCAAGGTGCATTTGAAATCAAAGACCTTTTTTTTTTTTTTTTCTAAATAAGTCCTAGGCCTGTAGTTTGGATCCATTTTTGAATGTATGTGGTTTTTTTAGACTGTTTCATTTGTGATTATTTCATCTTTCCAATAGATTTCAATAGGAATTAGTCAAGTATACTATGGAAAGCTAGTCTTGTCATGTCCTAGGGGAGCTATTAGATGCCATTTCTTTATTGTTTCAGATATAATGTCTGTATGTAAAAAAAAATATCCTTATGATAACTAGCACTCCTTTCTATTTGTACCAGTCACTGCAGTTTTATGCTCATGACGTCTTAGGCCATGCAAAACAGGCTGAAATCAGTTGTTTTACTCCATGCTTTTTTGTTTTTAATGCAGTTTAAAAGGAAACACCAGTTTCCTTTTCTAAACTCTGATCTTGCTCCATACATAATTGCGAGGCTACTTCTCCTCAAGCTATAAATCTGCTCTCAAAGTTCTTAATAAAATCAAAGTAAAAATATTTGTAGGTCTAATAGTAATGACACTCTAGCAGCTAAACTTGCCCAAGCCTTTTCCATTTAAAAAAGTTCCCTCCCCCTGGGGAAGTAGTGATTACCCAGAATTGGTAAGCTCTTGTTGTTTCTAAGTATCACTGTCCACTAAAAGGAACCAGCGCTCCTTGGAAAAATGACTGATTTCAAATCAGGTACAGCAAAACTATAAAGTGAGTTGAGACATCTTGCGGGCAGAATGCAAGAAAGTGCTCAGACCAATGGGGAAATGCAAAAATGGACAGGGAAGCTGACTTGAAGACACTTCTAGATTTGGGACAATTTGGGCATTAACCAGAATGATAGTAATAGATGAAAATACATTGGAAACCAAACCATATTCAGGAATTTATGGTGATATTAAAAATGCAGATTATAAAAAGGATGAAAATGAGAAAGTTCTTCTTTACAGACGAATGCCTGGTAAAGGTAGAAGGAACGGTAGAATTAGGAAGTCACCATTTTGCGACCTCAGTGTAACAGTTGATTCAGGCAACAATACTCAATGGCTGCCAAAGGCCACTGGGTGAAGGTTTGTAGAAGACGATTTTCCAGTCTGAAACAGATTCCCATGTCATTTAGAGTAATAAAGAAAAAAATTGTACCCCTTCAGCAGGGAGATCTGATGGTCACTGAATGATTAAACTTACCAAAAATGGGATAACCTGACTTAGTGTGCATCCTGACAGTTAGATGTACACAACATACCTATGCAGTCTGTGTCAAAAAAGCTAATTGCAGATGAACAGACAAACTTAGTATGTGGAATGTTCTATAAAACAATCAGTCTAGATTCTTTAAAAAAAAAAATCAATGTCATGGAAAACAAACATGATGGGATGGGAGGGGATAGTCCTAGATTAAAAGAGGCCAAAGAGAAATAATGTTATGAATGAGTCATGATTATTGACTGTGGAGTAGTATGAGAAATTGTTTTGGGACAAGTGTGTAAATCTGAATACAGATTCTATGTTAGAGGATATTACTGAATTAATATTAACCTTCCTTGGAATAGTAACGGTGTGGCTAAGCAGGAGAAATTCAGAGATGCGTGTTGAAGTATTTAGGAGGGAAGAGTCATGATTGCCTGCAACTTATTTTCAAAATGGTTCAGTACAAGAAAACAAAGTGTATGTTTTTGTGTATATAGAAACTTGTATATTCACATGCTTTTTGGCTGATATATTACATTTATATTACATGTGGTTCTCAGAATGGGGCCAGGAGAACTGTAGGATTTCTTGATAGCCTTTCCAGGACACTGTGAAATCAAACCCATTTTATAAGAATATTGAGATGTTATTTGCCCTTAATATTGTGTTCTGACATTTCACTAATGGTGCAGAAGCCATGGTGTTTTGGCAGGTGTCTTAGCACGAATCAAGGCAGTGTATTCAACTGTCCTGTAGATATTTTGTACCTTATTGCCGTGTAATTTTAGTTAAGCAAGAAAAGAAAAACCAATTTCACTTAAGAATGTCATTGATAAAGTGATAAAAATTATTAATTTTATTAAATCTTAACCCTTAAATGTGTGTCTTTTTATTATTTTAGCTTAAGAGCTGAAAGCATGTGACCAAGTAGGAATTACATATGAAGTATTTTTGCCACATATGATGATTGTTTAGTGGAAGGAACACTTGTGTGATTGAGTTGCAAGTTGAATTAGGTGCTTTTTCATAGGACACCATTTTTCTATAAAATGACTGATAAACTATTATATAATAATTCAGACTTGGGTATTTGGCAGCCATTTTCTCAAAACTGAATAAACTGAGAGACACTTGTCGACAAAAGTAAAATTCAAGCTTTCAAACTAAATGCAGAATTTTGGGAAACTTTTATCTGTCATCGTGAGCTTCATAGCTTTCTAGTACGGAGGCTGAGATCAGTGGCAATATTAATATGATTTTTTGATACTGTATGATAAAAAGTATCTATAGTTACAAAGTTCTGAATGAATGTATTTTTTCCAAATGACCAATGTATAATGTTATGAAATCAAGCATGGGTAAAAGATCCATTCAAAGATCAAGACAGAACAAAGGATTTTCATGTAACAAAGTATAAAGTAATAAAATATTCATTGATATGGTTTTAGATCCCACATTACAATCATGCTTTAAGAAACCACCACTTACTGAGTTTTGGTATGCTACCAAAGAAGAAAATCCAGAAGGCTATTAAATAGTTCTTTATTATTCATCTGTATGAGATTGGATATTCTTCAACATATTTTAACTAAAACAACATTTTGGAACAGATTGAATGTGGTAGTGGATATGAGAATACAGCTGTTTTCTCTAGGCCAGATGTCAAGGAGATTTGCAAAAATTTAGAATAATGAAAGTGTCCTCTATAAACTTTTTTTAAAGATATTTTTCACAAAAATTTTATTTATGTTAACATATCCTACTTTAAAATTTTCAAATTTTCACAATTTTAATTTCTAATATAGTAAATATGGGTAGATATAATATACACAAAAGCTCTTTGGGGTCCTTAGTAATTTTTTAGAGTGAAAGGGATCCTGAGACCAAAAATTTGAGAATTTCTAGCTAAAATATATTTAACTATGTTTTCTATTTTGTTAGTTTGCTTAACACCTCAGCCCTTAACCTATATGTATTGTACTAGACTATCCATAAGTATCAAAAAAGGATACCAGACTTTTATGAAGAGTAAATTCAAAATGTCCCAGACCCTCACTGTAAATTCTACAGATCACATAGCATTTGCTTCATCTTCTTGAGTTTTTTTTGGTAAGGTGGTTTATTTGTTTGGTTATACATCCACCTACCAACCAAAGGAATCAGGCAAATAATAATCCTTATGTCTTTCTCCTAGCTTTTTTTTTTCCTTCTTCTTGGTATGTAGCCACCACCTGTGGGGCTTGTGTTTCTTGCCACAGGACTCCAGGCTCCCCAACTGTCTGGCCCACTGTTCTGGCCAGGAAGGAGTGGCCTAATTGTTTAAAGTGCTCAATGGATGTGTGCTGCTAGATGCTGAGTACCTGTGTACTGGCACGATGCCCAGTTTTCTGTGGGATTGATAACAGGTGAATTGGGAGAAGTATCCATTTCCCCTTATTTTTGTGATTTTGTTATTTTTTTGGCCCTGAGTCTCAGATTACAACTCAAGCAATTTCCCATGGAGTTTTATTCTTGCCAGTGTTACCTCTAATTTAGTAAGTTACTAGCAGGGATGGGAAAGGAATTCCATTTTTATTGAATATCTGCATTCTTATTGAATATTTGCTATGTGCCAGGTACTGGCATGTCTTATTTAGTTTCTTAGCAGCTCTTTGGCTCTATTGTGATTCTTATTTTTATTTAGCAGGTAGTGGGGGCAGAGGAGAGTCAGAGATGTGAAAGAGCTAAAAAGCAAGACAAAAAGATATAGCTCAAGGTCATGGCCAATTCAGAGTCAGCTGTTTATCTGTAAAGCACCTCCTTTTTTTCCATCATGCCAGATTGCCTCTGTAAAAATCAGAGTCCCAATAATATTGACGATTTTATACAATGCAATTACTGCCATTGTTATGTAAACAGCCAGTCTAGGGGCCGAGTAGTCCTGCACAGTCTTGCATCTCCAACTTATGTATAAATCACTGTTTTTATTTGGCACACAGTCTTTTCCTTAGGACAGAGACAAGGGAGGGAAGGTGAAAGGGCAGTGGATTTGAGGCTAGGTGGCTTTTTCCTTTAAGTCCCATCCTTGGCCTTTATTAACTATGTGATCATATTGAGGTAGTTCTTGTCTAACCTCTCTGGACCCTAGTTTCCTAAAAGATGAAAGCAGGGGCAATACTAGTCACTTGGTTGCCAGAAACATACAATGAGATGACAGTATCTGCATAGAGGCTTTAAAAACGGAGGACTATAGCAGTGGGAGTGCAGTACTTGGAATTGTTAATTAGATGTCTTAGATCTCACTATCATATAAAAATTATATGAAATATCAATTAATAATGGTTTTCTTCTTACTCCTTGACTTCTGGGGTTGCCTTTTGAGACTGTATCTCTTTTCTTTTTTATTAGGTGGAGTCATAGAATTGTTGATATTTCTCTATTTTTTACTTCCCCAAATGGTGATTTCATATGGTTGATGCTAATACATTTAAAAGTTATTAGTAAAATTACACATGAATGATACAAATATATATGTGTTTGTTTCAGTACTAAAGGGAATATGGCAAAAAGGAAGTAAGCCTCCATTTCGTTACGTTTTTCAAAACTTTCACTCTGATTTTCTTTCTCAGCTGTCTTGATTTCATGTGTACATCCCTAGCCATCTATGACATGCTTTGAATTGAAGAAGCACTGAAGGCAGTGAGGCATCTCCATCTGACTGGGTGGGGCTGATGTGGAGGGTTGGTTAGAGCAGAAAGGGGCGTTACAAATGCTAGTCATTTTAATTATGCTAAGTGGGACATATATTTTTTCATTTTTCTCTTGTGTAAGTACTTTAAGGAGAGAATCCTGGCACGAAGGTTAGTAGATAGAAAAGTAAATGACAAGACTTAAGAGGTTGCATTTTCTCCATTTAGAAAGTCATTTATTGAGAAGAGCCGCAAAACAATATGGTATTGGCACAAAAACAGGAATATTGACCAGTGGAACAGATGTGAGAATCCTGATATAAAACCATCCTCATATAGCCATCTCATCTTTGACAAAGCAGACAAAAACATACGCTGGGGAAAAGAATCTCTCTTCAATAAATGGTGCTGGGAAAACTGGATAGCCACCTGTAGAAGGCTAAAACAGGACCCACACCTTTCACCTCTCACAAAAACCAACTCACGCTGGATAACAGACTTAAACCTAAGATATGAAACTATTAGAACTCTAGAGGAAAAAGTTGGAAACACTCTCCTAGACATCGGCCTGGGCAAAGAGTTTATGAAGAAGTCCCCAAAGGCAATCACAGCAGCAACAAAAATAAATAAATGGGACATGATCAAACTACAAAGCTTCTGCACAGCCAAAGAAATAGTCATGAAAGTAAACAGACAACCTACAGAATGGGAGAAAATTTTTGCATCCTATGCATCCGATAAGGGACTGATAACTAGAATATACTTAGAACTCATGAAAATTAGGAAGAAAAAATCAAATAACCCCATTAAAAAGTGGGCAAAGGACTTGAACAGAAATTTTTCTAAAGAAGACAGAAGCATGGCCAACAAACATATGAAGAAATGCTCAACATCTCTAATCATCAGGGAAATGCAAATCAAAACCACAATGAGATATCTCTTAACCCCAGTGAGAATGGCCTTTATCAAAAAATCTCCAAACAATAAATGCTGGCGTGGTTGCGGAGAGAGAGGAACACTCCTACACTGCTGGTGGGACTGCAAACTAGTTCAACCTCTGTGGAAAGCAATATGGAGATACCTTAAAGCGATACAAGTGAATCTACCATTTGATCCAGCAATCCCATTGCTGGGCATCTACCCAAATGATCCAGTGACACTCTACAAAAAAGATACCTGCACTCGAATGTTTATAGCAGCACAATTCATAATTGCAAGGCTGTGGAAACAGCCCAAGTGCCCATCAATCCAAGAATGGATTAATAAAATGTGGTATATGTATACCATGGAGTACTATTCAGCTCTAAGAAACAATGGTGATATAGCACATATTATATTTTCCTGGTTAGAGCTGGAACCCATACTACTAAGTGAAGTATCCCAAGAATGGAAAAACAAGCACCAGATATATTCTCCAGAAAACTGGTATTAACTGAGTAGCACCTAAGTGGACACATAGGTACTACAGTAATAGGGTATTGGGCAGGGGGGAGGGGGGTGGATATATACATACATAATGAGTGAGATGTGCACCATCTGGGGGATGGTCATGATGGAGACTCAGACTTTTGGGGGGAGGGAGGGAAATGGACATTTATTGAAACCTTAAAATCTGTACCCCCATAATATGCCAAAATAAAAAAAAAATTAAAAAAAAAAACATACTATAAATTTAGTGGTTTAAAAAAATTTTTCAGGGAGTGGGGCTGCCGTTGATAAGTTCTTCTCCAAATCTCTGCCTTCCCTTAGTTGCAATGTTCGTGTAATTTTTTTCAGAAGATGGGGCTCTTTAAATTTTTGGGTGGTGGAGGGCCTGGGAAATAAACTGGAATGGATTCTAAGCATGAATTAAGTTTGGAAAGTATTTATTATTAGTTTAGATTTTTGGAATTTACTATGCAATTTCTAGAAAAACAAACAATAGAATTTAACAAGTTATATTCCTTGTCCTTGCCATCCACAAATTAAAACGTTAAAACACTACGAATACTTGATATTTAAATGTTTGTTAAGTTTCAGAGGAAGAAATCAGAAGCTAAGAATAAAAGAAATGAAAATTGAAATCTAAGACATTCATTAAAAAACCAGCAACTATGAGACCTATTTAATTTCTATTTCTTTCCTTTGAAAATAAATTGTGACTCACCGTTAAATCCATACCAGTGATCCAGGCATTTAGCATTTCAGAGAAGACTTCACAGCTGCCTTGTATAAAGTATTTCACCTTTGGTTTCAGTTTTTGTGAGGTTGTGGCCTTTTGTGCTCTTAAACCAAACCTTCTGTTTTTTGTTTTTTTTTCTTCAACGTTTTAATTCTTTATTGGACTGTCTTTGCTCTGAGGATTACATACGTCATAACCCAGCTGTACTGGTCTGCTTTAACATTTAAATACTCGCTTTTAACTCATTATCCTCCTATCCACACCACTATTGTATTATAGGTTAGCAAATTTTTTCAAATAGGAATTTTCTAATGTATGATCCCCATGGAAGAAAATCATGGTATATCACATTTAAAAAGAATATTTACAGGGAAAAAGTCAACTGGACTTAGTTTATTCTTTGAACTTTGAAAAATCAAGTTTTGCATATAAATATGTTATTCCCTTCATTAAAAAGAAAAGAATTTAGGAGGTCAAGACCACAAAAAGTTATTTTACATTGGAAATACAAATATTCCTTTAACTCTACATTGGATGGAATTTTCTTACTTACCAATTTTTTCATCTCTTAGGGTCTCTCCAGACAAGAGAGGAGCAGCAACATCAGATATCAGCTGAGGATAGCATCTGATGTTGAGGGAAATAAATTTTGCTTTCTGCCTGAGCTGCTCGTGTTGACCAGTGGGAAACACTGCATTAGCTTTCAAACAAAAACATTTAAAGTGCTCTCTGAAATGTTGACATCTTGCCAACTGCTTGAATGTCAAGTACTACAGATGTCCAGTACTCGTTGGAGCTCAGTTGTAATAGATGCTTGTATAAGTTGGATCTGATTCGGATTTGCTTGGGGGGAACAGGTTACATGTTATCAAGGCCCAGTCAAACAGTAAATAGTTTGAAACTGGGTATAGAGGGAGAAAGAGACCAAGCAAGTGAGAGCTCTAGCCAGAGGGAGGATAGATTTTTCCCATGCCTGGTTGTGACCTTTTCCTGTGAGGCTATTCAAATAATAGCTTCTGTATTTATTGAGAAGTATTTTTAAGTTGTTATTCACATGGCTTCAGCTAACTCCTCGAAACTTGTTGGAACACAAAAACATTTGGGAGTACGACGTATATGCACATGTCCCAATTTCAGTACCAGGAGAGAAAGCAGATAGGCTGTGTAAAGAGGTGTTAGCCTGAGAGTGTTGACTGGTGCAGGGCAAGAAATTATTAGCTAGCAAATGAGTAGAGATGATGAAAGGACCCCAAGACAGTCTCCTCTGGAACTTGGCTGACTCACTTCTCTAGCTTATCACACTTTTGTTTCCCTGTTCTTGGGATGGACTTGATGCATGATCATGCCTCATCTACTTCAGCTTTTATCCTGACACATTCCCAACGTTGGATTTAGTGCTTTTGTTTCTCTAATTTTTCTTCAGGTTACCACCTTGACTTAAATCTGGTTTGAGAACAATCTGTGTCCTGGATTGTTATTTCACCCCAATTTCTGGATATTTCCTTCTTTAACAAATTATTCCTGGGGTTCTGTACTCTTAAATTATACTCTGGATTAGCATAATCATAATACATATCTCAGGAGGAAGGGTCTGAGTCTCCTGTGCTTGTGTCTGTTTTGCATTCATCCAGTTTTGGGCCTGTATCATTAGCTTTACCCATTTTACCAGTTTCTTCCCCTTTGTGTTAGAGAAGCATGCTTGTTATTAATCATGCTTGTTACCATTGTCACACAAAATAAAACCAAAACCCTCAAAAATTAAGATTAAAGGGGAAAAAAAACCCTCAGAATTCTCTCTTAACCTTAAGTCCCCTTTACCAGCAATCATCCAAACTATGTTATCCAAACTTATTGAAAAATGATGTGCATTTGCTGTCTCTACTTCCTCATTTACTCTGCAATCTGTTCTACTCTGAATTTTATCCTCAACACCTCTCTAAAAATGCCCAAAGACCTCTTCATCACCCACTGCTCAAACACCATGGACATTTTAAAAGTTATTTTTCTTTTTAAGGCAGTTTTTAAATTTTTTTAATTTACCATCTTAACTGTTTTTAAGTACACAGTTCAGTGGCATTAATTACATTGACATGATTGCACAACCATCACCACCATCCATCTCTGGAACTCTCTTTGAAGCCTCCAGTCCCTGGTAACTATCATTCTACTTTCTGTCTCTATGAATTTGACTACTGTAGGTACTTCATATAAGTGGAGTCACACAGTATTTGTTCTTTTTGACTGACTTATTTCACTTAGCATAATGTCTTTAAAGTTAGTCCATATTATAACATGTGTAAGAATTTTATTTCTTTTTAAGACTGAATAATATTCCATTGTATGTATATCACATTTTTGTTTATTCCTCTGCCCGTGGTTCCTTGGGTTACTTCTCCCTTTTGGCTATTGTGAATAATGCTGCTACGAGCGTGGGTATACAAATATCTGTTTAAGACCCTGCTTTCAATTCTCTTAGGTATATACCCAGAAGTGAAATTGCTAGATCATATGGTAATTCTATGTTTAATTTTTAAGGAACTGATTTACTGTTTTCTGTAGAGGCTGCACCATTTTACATTCCCACCAACAGTGCCCAAGGTTGCCAATTTCTCCATGTCCTTGCTAACGCTCGTTTCCTGTTTTTGTTTGCTTGGTCTTTTTTGGTAGTAGCCATCCTAAGGGGTATGAGGCATTAAGACAGCTCTTGATGATGAGTCACTCTCCTCGCTACTTTGGTGTACTGTTCTTGTCCCTCTCTGACACTGTTTCCTTCACAGTTAAGGGCTTGCCCTTCAATGTTCATGTTTCTTCTGTGGCTTTCATCCTGAGCTCCTGAACCCCATGCTCTTGCCTTTCTCTTCCCTTTCCCTGTCCTCATGGCACTTATGGCACCTCTGCTGGCCTTTTGCATCACTCCTGCATTTCTGTACACTGTTGTCCCTTGTTCTTTCTATCCAGGTGTTCCTTGGGTTCATCCAAATCAATGCCTGTGCCTCCCTTCCTGCCTCCTTCCCCCCTCCCCCTCTCTTTGCAATAACACTGTCTACCCATCACCCAAGCTGTTAATATAAACCATCAATCACCATTCATATCCAGTCAATCACCAAAGCCTGGTGATTTTTTTAAAACCTGCATATTTCTTGACTGTTCTTCCCACCAAACCCCAGGTCATTTTTTGCCTATGTTCCTTGCCTTTGGTCTGCTTCCCACCCAGAGCCTGTCCTCCAGTCACCCATGAGAGGGGTCCCCCTAAAACGCAAGCAGAGCTATGTCTGTTTTGTTGATCTCTGTCACCTGCAAAAGCAGTTGGTGCTGTTTAATGCAGCACCCCGTGCTCTGTGCTTTGACGCTTCTCATCTTCTGCCACTGTTTGCCTTGAACTTTATAATACAGCAATGCTGACCTGTTTTGAACTCTGAGTTTCTGTGGTTCTTGCCTCTTGCTTGGGCTCAAGCCTTTCCCTCGGCCTAGAACTCTGGAATAATTTTTTTCTTCTTTTACCTGGCTTGTCCTGAATTTGAACTGCATTACTAAAATTTCGGCCATTTGTGTACTCACCTCTAAATCTTTATTATATATATCCACATACCACCTACTCTATTTAAATCTGACTTTTGTGTACATGGATTTACCTTAAAAATTAAATGTTTAGTCTCATCTTGAGCAAACAAAGCTTTGAAGTCACAGATTTTGTGATTATTTTATCTTTTAATGCATATTGAAATAATTACATAGCTGTGTAACAAATTTGTCTGTATTCTATTTATTCTGAGTATTTCTTATCCCTGTATTTCAGATATAGTTGGCCTACCCTTCCTCTGGGAGCTCATTTCTGACCATCTATTCCCTCCCTCCCCCTGCTGGATAAACTCACCCTCTTCTCTATTACTGTAAAATACCATGCATGTCTCTATCTATCTATTCTTCTGTTCATCTATTCATCCATCCAAACAACTAATAATTTATTAGTCACCTTCTGTATGCTATTATAGATACTTATAGGGATCCTGAGGTACAACCATGAGTAGTACTTAATTTGCTGGTTTTTAGTTGTCTACCATTTGTTTCTCCCAACTAGATTGTGAGCTGTTGGGGACCAGGGCAATAGCTTAGTCGATTTAGCATCTTCATTGCCTACCATTTTTACTCATGGAATAACAGAATACAAAAGTAAAGGCATGTTGATTTCTGAATTTTCTTCCAAATTTTATTTATGATACTTGTGTTTTTCATAAATGATACTTCTAAACATTCATAAGTGATACATCTAAACATTCATAAAGGCCAGAGGAAAAATATGTTCATTTTTATTTTTGAAATTTTGTGACCTATGATATATGAATAAATTGTCTTTTATATTCAGTTTGATATGCAGAAATAGGTTTGTTTATATGTAATTCACTAATTGCTAGAACTTGTCCAAATACAAAGAAAACCTTGAATATGTATATTTCAACCAAAATCAATGTTTGGGGCTGTGTGGATTAACTTATTTTATTTATTTAAAACAATGATTTCAATGTTGAAAGCAGCTAGTACTACATTAGAATGACATAGGAAAAAATATTTTTAAGGGGATTTTTTAAAGGGAATTTGTCCATTTTTAATGGTATGTTACATTTTGTAAGCCGAAGGGAGAACTGATAGTCTCTCAAACCAAAACCCTTAAGTCTTTTGAGTTCAACACTCTTGGGGGATTATAAGTAAAAAAGTATTGACTGAATCCACTAGCACCACCCCACTAAGGACTTGGGGATACAAGAACCCTGTATAATGTATCTGGGATTTAAGTGCCTGTACCAAGCAAAATAGACCAGTTTAAACACGGAGAGTATATGCCTACAAAGTAGTTCATTTAAGAAGAACACCTCTTTTTACTGTATTTAACTTGATCACATCTGTAGTTGTGTATTGTGCCAGAAACCACTGAACTGTCCCAGGAGGCTCCTGGCCCCCCTCCAACTTGTGATGGAGCAGCAGCAGCATAAGACATATTTGTTTTTTGGTTTTTTTTTCCACCTGGTTCTTAAAAGTGTGCAAAGATGTACTTTTTGATGTGGCTTAGATCATATCCACTTGCAAATACACTATCTGTTCTCTCACGTCTGGCTTTCGGTAGGCTGTTTCCTCAGACTGGAATGGGCCCTCTCTTTCTTTGTCTTTCCAAGGAGAATGAGGGAATGGTTTCCCCCTCTCTGAATTCCTGTAGTGCTTAATTTGAGTTCTGGTTAGGCCACTCCTCGGACTTTGCACTGTATAGTGATGGCTGTCTCTCCTGGTTTAGGGGAAAGGCAAGTATTTTCCCAGTGCTCCCCCAGTCCATTCATGCAGTGGTTTGGCCTGCCTTGGAAGTGGGGACCAGGAGAGGTGACTTTTCCACAGTCTCTGTCACTCATACTGCCAGGTGTCCAGGGTGGCTTCTTTGACTTAGAACATCGTCTTCCTGCTTAGCAATCTCTGGACACCTGGTCCCTAAGACTCCAGTTTAATGGGAAAGGATGATCTTTCAGAGATATAAAAAGGTGATTGTAGCTAATCAATGTGGATCTCCACTATTTTTCTTTCTTCTTTTTCTAGTCCAAGAAATTTAGACCTTTAATATACCTCCTTTTTATTTTGAATCCTTTCTTGTTTTCTTTTTGTTGCTAATTTAAATTAAACTATTATTTTAAAATTTATATCAAAAGTCATGCATTTATGTAGTTTAAGAAATCAAATAATTTTACAAAATTTATAATGAAAAAATAGCAGTTCATGCTCTTTTTTCCTATGCCCCAGTAGCTACCTCTTTTACTCTGTAGCTATTATTTTTAGGTATCAATGCCTATATTTCCACATAACTGTCAGTTCTTGGCTTTCATGAGTGTCTGTTGACTTCACTATTTGGAATATGAAGACTTAGCGCCCTTACTCTTCACACTTCCCCCTAACCTAGATAATTATGTCCACAACTTTTGGATAAATCAGCATCCTTCATTCATATAACTATAGAATAGAACTATATGAGTATTATTTATAGCTGAGACCTAACACCTTCAAAAGCATTGCAGTTCCCAGCCTCCTCTAGTGACCAGGAGAAACCTTGCTGTCTTGGTCTAATGAGGGCAGGCTTCCTGTGGGTCCGGCTGCACATTTTCCCATTAATAATTAGTTAAGATATGTAAACATACCATATACATGTTAGCTCTTATTATTTCAATATTATAGTTTGAACCAAATCTCATTTAATCCAGTTCTTAGCTATATGTGTATGAATAAGCTTTAAAGTACTTTTGCTAACAGTTGCAGTTAAAGAAATATGTAATGTCCAAGTATATATTTATGTATATGATAAAACTTTTGCTGCGTTGATGCTTCTTAGCACTCCAGTTTGTGTTGACAAATCCTTATTGCTAATTTTCTGTTGTATTTAACTGGAGAGACCTTCTGGCATTTTCCTTTTGGCAGGTTGCAATTATTTCTATCATATAAATATTGCATGCATGATGTATACACACTTTTAAAACTCTGTTTTTCATTCTTGTCTTTCTGGTTGAAACTTGTCTGCTACCAAAAGTCTAAGTCAGGTTCTGATACTTTGCGTTGCTGCTCTCTTTTGTAATTTCCCCAGAATCTTTATGTTATACTTAATAATATAAATGTAGTATCATAATGAGCAAGATCCTTGCTTTTATTCATATAAAAATGTAGACAACCACTTAGAAGATATAAGCCTCTGAGTCACAAATAGGTAGGCTAGGGACTGGCTTGTGGAATTGATCAGATTGTTGAAAGATTTCACTTAAGAATAAGCAATCTGAGAAGAGCTAATGGCCAAATAACTGAGGGGATGTAGGAGGAAGACAGTGGCTTCTCTTTGTAAAAATGCTGTTTTGGGATTCATACTAATTGGTACCCCTGATGTGTGATGTACGGTGTAACTTAAATATCTGCCTTAACTTTTGCCATAGTTCAAAAGTTGGGAAGGAGGGTCTAGGTAATGAGCATCCATCAAGTAGAGAGCATGCGTCTATGGCAGTTAAATATTGCTCAGCAGAAAGGCTGTAGGGGCATACCGGGGGTCCTCAAACTTTTTAAACAGGGGGCCAGTTCACTGTCCCTCAGACCGTTGGAGGGCTGGACTATAGTTTTAAAAAACTATGAACAAATTCCTATGCACACGGCACATATCTTATTTTGAAGTAAAAAAACAAACAAGAAAAACACCCGCGCACAGGCCCTTTTCCTGCAGCCTTCTTGTCCTCTAGGGGGACCAGAGCTGGCCCTTGTGGCAAAACATTTGGCTATCTTTGGCTAGAGTTTTATCCAGGACAAATGAAGGAAAAATTACAGCAAACTTGTCTGTCTACTCCTGCATGGAGACAAAGCCAGGATTTGATGAAGCTGTGATTCTTTGCAGTTAATGCTATATAACGTGGTATATAGAGTTAAATTTGGATTCAAAAGCTAGCTCTGCCTCTTATAAACCAGGGAACCTTGGGCTGGTGATGTAATCTTTCTGAATCTCTCTCTCCCCATCTGCAAAAAGGGTCTAGTACTACCTACCTCATTTAAAGTTGTTAGAAAGTTTACGTGAAGTAATTTGCATTTTCTTACTACAATGTACAGCTAAAATAGGTCGTCAGTGAATAGTAGGAGTGTTGCTTTATAACTTTTTCAAAATTGTACTGTTAAATATATGGTATATAGAAATAGATTGCTCTGCCTTGCGGTTTTAATAAATGTTGATTGTTATGGAATGATATAAATTTAAGTATGTCTTTGACTCAGTCACCATGGTTACAGGAAAGCTCTCAGATACATAACCATCCATAACTCAGGGAAAGTATTTCCAAATTATAAACATAATACCAGGAAGAAATAAACTGTTACGCAGTAGCCTGGTGAACTCAAACCTTTGAAGACAGGGCACATTTGATGGAATGCTTCTCAGAGTGTTTAAATTTTTGTCTCAACATGCCCGAGGTAATAGAATATATTCTCCTCGTCTGTGCTTTTTTTCTGTGACCTCACTAGATGCCTTGGTGAGGGAGGGAGGGAAACAAAGACCTAGCATCATCCAGAGCTGGTGGACTTCTCCCCAGGCACCAGTCGCACCCTGTCTCAATAGGTGGTATGAATGAGCATTCTCCTTTATTCCTTCTTGTCAATTCCAGAAGTTTCTTGGGGTTTTACTATATTTTTCCTAATGTAGACAAAACACGCAGTCCTAAAAATACCTCTTTGTTGCAGAAATCAGACTGCTGCTCTACAGGAAAGACAAATGCTCCTATGCTAATGACATTTTTAGCAATGTCTAGATGAGTTTTTCTTATATTAAGGCCTAGGAGATGCTAAGTAATAGTAAAGGCAGAAAACATTATTTTCCTTAGATTAGGAGAACAAAAGCTAATATAAGCAGAGCGTTTGTTAATGTTTTGTTAGTTCAGCTGACTGGTTATTAATCTATTCTGTTTTTTTTGTGTGTGTGTGTATGGGAAATGACAGAGGGTTTTTTTCTTTTTTTTAATAGGCCATAGGAAAAGGAATATTTGAATTTGCTACAAATCAAATATCACTTATCAAGTCCATGAATGAAGTATGGGTGGTTTGCCAGGAGTTAGGATGCTTAAACCCTGTATTAGAGACAAATAGATTACAAAATAAAACAGAAAAGTAGCATATAATATGGCCACTTCTGAAATATATGAAATGGTTTAGTTTTAAAAAGGAAATGGTTATGAGAGATTGTAGACATTTTTCAGTCTGTTTTCTCAAAACCCTTTGGAATGGTTTCTAAGAGACCTTGCCTAGAAGCTATGTTTATGTGGTTTCTTTTTCTGTAACACTTATTCTTCAACTTCAATTTAAATTCTCAGTTTACTGGATGCTAGTTGGTATGTTGCAGTTAGTCTAAATGTTTACAGAATCTTTATACTGCATATTAATCTTTTAGACAATTGAAACATTTGTTGACCTGTGTTCCTGGTTTTTTTTTTTTTTTTTTTTTAATTTAGTTATGTGAGAGGCAGTATGTCTGAATGGTTAAGAGTATTGTCTTCAGAATAATTGCCTTAGTACTGGCTCAGTCACACATCAGCTGTGTGTCCTTGGGCACATTACTTAACCTCTCTGTGCCTAAACAGCCTCAACATTAGGATGATCTACACAAAACTGATGACAATATCTACTTCAAAATATTATATTATTGTGAGTGCCTGGCACATAGAAGAGCAAAATAAATATCTGTCATCAGTATTATTTCCTATATGGAGAACTGAAAAAAAAGTGAAGATTTGCATGGTTTTTTTGTTTTTTGGTTTTTTTTTTAACCTATCTCTAAAAGGTAATGATTACTTGGAGAAAACATTAGTTTTGAAATGCAGTATAAATATAGTATTTGTGGATTTATATTTTATAACAATTTTCCTCCTGGCTATGTTTAGGCTACCTTTTGTTCAAGTGTCATCTGGATTAATTGGCTCAGATGAGATTCACACAAATTTTTATATTTTTCATATTCTCCCCTTTAAGTTTCTCATACTGTCCCTTTACTACAGCATTAGAGTGGAAATATTTGCTACCTCTTTCCCACCTTCCCTCTCTGGCTTCTTTTAGGCATTTTGGAAACAGACAACATAAGAATCAATTTGTTTTGGCCTCAAATTCAATTTTTCTGGCATGAAACTCCATTATTTTTGATGATCCTAGTTAGTGAAGGTACAGACCCAGTATACCATTTCAATCTGTGAGTCCTTATGGTTCTCTGTGGCATGTATACAATAACTTGTGACATTAACTTTCATTCGGAAGCACTAAATGGGAGTTCTGATACGGTACGAGGTCACCATGAGATGGAAAGATCTGGAACCTAGATTGGAAGTAGATCAAGGGCTTAATCTAATACTCCAGAGCCTCACAATTGTTACTCCTAATATAATTTCCCCAGGTTTTCTTACTTTCTTTAATTCTGTTTGTTGGCTAGTTGCTGACAAAATCATTTTTAGGACTTTCTAATAATATGGCCCTTGTGTATAAACCAGGTGATGAAAATTTTCTGTTATTTTCATGAAGGAGAAAAAAAGATTCATGAAATGCCATCTGACACTGGTTCTGGGTTAAATTCCAAGAGACCCCTTGCAACAAGAGAATGAGAATTACCACTTTCTTGGCTGTCTTCTGTGTGACTGCCAAATCTCCAGAGCTGCGGTACATCCTGAGGAACTTGGGGACTTTTCTGTTTCTATCTTTGTTCACTTTAGATCTAGCCTCAAAAAATGGATGTGCTTGGACTTTTTTGAGTCCTTAGGGGCAAGTGTCTGCCCACTGGAAGGTGGAGAAGGTGTGGACAAGGTGTGGATTCAGGTTTGCTCTTAATTTCTGCAAGCTTTGCCTTTGCCACCTGTGAAATGGTTCTGACGATGTGGTGTTACACACACACACACACACACACACACACACACATACACACACACCAAATTTATTTTAAAACATTTGGGAAATGACATACTTTAAATACACTTGAAGAAAGGGAAACTTCTTAATATGTGCTGAAAGGTTCACCTAAATGCTGCTTTTTGTGTTTTAACTCTTCGTTTGAGTTTGATTAGTTATCCTGCCCTAGGTTTGTGGCCGGGTGAAGAATGCTTTCTGTGAGGTGTGACCAACACCCAGCTTTCCTTCAGTAATAGACGTTCCTTTTGAGCCATGCTGTATTTTTCATAATGTCTTTAAGATTTGAGTAGGAATCTTCTGATTTGAGGTATATAGCCCTAGGAAATATTATTCTTTTGAAGAGATTTCACTCACCCAAAGGCTTAACCAAAACGGATTTGGATAGGGTGAACTTCTAATTAATTATTCAAACTGGGACACTTTTGAGAGTTAACAAAGACCTTAATTATAATTACATGGGACCGCAGGAGTAAAGTGGGTCTGTCCTGGGCAAACTAGGACTTATATGTACCCTAAGGTAGACTGTGTATAATCAGAATAGAATTTCAAATACTCAAAATCTTTTGCAAGAGCAGGACTTTACCAGCACCTGAAAATGAGCCTCAATACAGGTATTACTTTGTCCCTCTTTGTAGTGCGAATGCTACTATGTGCCAATTAAATGATCATCTACTATGTGTAAATGTTCTGTGTTAGTCTTTAGGAGGATTCTTTCATCAACCTCTTAAAAGAGCACATGGCATTTTCAAAGTCCTGGCTTACTGTTCTTGCCCCAGTGTATTCTTTTTCCACTGTTTATTCTCTGTTTTAAAGCTCATTCCTTCATGACATCTCTGATTGTGTTAGTCCATCTGTTTGCTCCCTCCTGTAATCCCTGTAGTTTAATACTGAATTATTTGGAACCAATTCCCTTTTTGGTATGTGTACATATTTTTGTCATGTGATATATAGATGGGATTAATAAGCACTCTAAAAGGGGAACACTTTTTGGGTTTTTCTTTGTTCTTTTTTTTCTTTTTTTTTTTTTGGTCAAACACAGCATTCAGCTCACTGCTGAGAATGTAGTGGGTTTTTCACCACATTGATGGATAGGACTTGGGTAGCAGATCATCAGTGCATTTCAAGTGCAAGAAGGATGAGGGTTAGTTGAATGAACAGGCTTGGTATTTGAAAATGGGGAAAGGAGCCATAATGTCATTTTATCTAGCCTAATGAAATTGTATGAGTGCTCCATTAAGATTTAAAAAAATTTTTTTATTTCAGCATATTACGGGTCGGGGGGGGTCAAATGTTTAGGTTACACATATTGCCTTTGCCCCACCCAAGGCAGAGCTTCAAGCATGTCCATTCCCAGATGGTGTGCACTGCACCCATTAGGTGTGAATATACCCATCCCCTCCTCCCTCTTCCATCTTCCCGACACCCGAGGAATGTTATTCCTATATGTGCACTTAAGTGTTGATCAGTTAAGACCAATTTGATGGTGAGTACATGAGATGCTTGTTTTTCCATTCTTGATATTACCAGAACACATTATGAATTTATGTTGACCTCTCATTTTCTTCTTAACCTAGGTCTACTAATATCTTTTTAAAGCTAATTTTTGATGTCATTTTGCATAGATACAGCTCAATACTGACTAGCTTTGTTCCTTGGGAATCAGTTTTCTGAGGTATGGAGGCTCTAATATATAGTCTCATAAACGTAATAACCTCCTTATTCTTGTGACTGTTAATCTTTTTTCTATTTAGAATACTGTCCCTGCTTTGGTTGTACTCATACTAAATTATACTCCAAGCTGAGATATCTTCAACAAAGTCAACATTTATTTTTATCCTAAGGATGTCACATCCATTATTCCCGCCTTCCAGCTTCCCTCCCCAGAATGTGGTCTTTGATGGTGGTGCAGTGTCTGGCCCCTTTCATTCTGCGTGTTGCAGGGCAGGGATGGCCTAGTAATCCCTGTGTGTTTATCAAGTGAATGTGATTGACTTTGATCTTTTGGGCGTAGAGAGCATCTTGATCTTTGGGGCCATGTTTTATCAATGCATATTTAATTCTGAAACAAGGGGAAAGTGGAATTTTCCAAACTTCATTACATTCTTCTCCACTCTCATTTGCAGATACCTTTGTATCAGAGAGATTAGGGAGGTGTTTGCATGTTTGACTGCTGGGGGACCCCTCCCCTAAAAAGATGGAGCTATAGTGATGGCAGGAGATACATCGATAGACACTGTTTTATAGTAATGTCAAAGCTACTTTGTAATCTAATTGAACATAAGGAAGTTGATAAATATCTGTTGAATTGAGTTAAACTGATAGTCAGGTGTCCCTGTGTACAATTGTGGGGGATAGGAGCGATGATGGCCATTGCTTGCTAGGTAATTTATGGTATATAAAGGAGAAATGATCATTGTTTCCATACCTGACTTTTATTAGAAAGATTGGTTGCTTATCTTCAGAATAAAACACAAATGCCCACATAATTCCTCAAGCTACTGGTTCTCACAGTGTATGTGTATTCTCTGAGAACTTGCTACAAATACAAGTTCCCAGGGACTACCACACACCCCCATTCCTGAAACTCGACAGGGACATATGTTTTAACTAACATGTTAAAGTTTGAGAATCACTGTTAAACCAACAATTTTTAACAGCTTTGGGTCATGAACACCTTTCAGAATTAGGTGAAAGCCAGAAAACTAGAAAAATATACAAACACATTTTATACACTTGCAGGGGATTCATGAACACCCGATTAAGTACCCTGATACAAAGTATGTATTTTAGTTTTCAGAATACATCCTATTAGAGTTATTAGATTTTGAGTTATTCCAGTGTTTGTTTAGTTTTGAGAATTTTATTATTATTTATCTCCAGTATGAATAGCCTTGGACTATGGTTTGCCCCCAACATCTGTGGGGAGAGTTTGCATCCTGAGATAACTCCAGATAGTAATTCTGGGCCCTGTGGTAAATGTAAGCATGGTATCTGTGGGGTGGCCCTGGCACCTGGCTGGCAGCAGTGGGCACCTGCTTGCTCAGCCACAGACTTGACAGAGTGGAGCCCTTAGGAGGTCCCCTTGCCAGCCAGCATGAAAGGGGTTTGGTAAAGCCTACTTTATTTTATTAAATAAAAAACTTAATTTTTTTTTTAATTCACTAAGGAATGCATGGGCAATGTAGACAAATTAGAAAAAGTGCTGGCAAATTTATCCTTGCATAACAATTTTTTGCACATAGTAAAATGCACCAGGAGAAAATAGCAGTAACAATAATACCTAAGATTTGAGTTTTTATAGTATGCCAGATACTGTCCTAAATTATTTATACTAACTTATTAAAACTTGATAACTTCTTCATGAAGTAAGTACTGTTAATGTCCCCTCAATTAAATGATAAGGACAGTGAGGCAAGATGAAGTTAAGCATCTTGCATGAGGCCACACAACTAGTAAGGATTTGAGTTGAGTCAGGCTGAAGCCGTGACTCTCTAGGGTGTCTTAAACATGGACTCTCTGCTGGTCCTCCAGGGTGATGCGACAACACTCTGGTGAATTGCTGTTGAGTGGTGGAGGTAACAGGGAGGAGACCCATGTCTGAGTGCATGAAGGTTGACAATGAGGATAGGAACTGCTGCATGGGTGAAGTGGGTGCCGAGATAGATCAGCAGCTCAGGCGTGTGCACAGGCCCTATGCTTTTAGGGTGGCCCAGTGCCCTTTAGTGATTTGGCTAATCATCAGCCTCATCTTGAACTGTCTCCTTTTCCTTTGTCATCAGCATGTGAAACTGCTAAAAGAATGCTGATTGGAACCTTCCCATCTTGCCTTAAAATCATGGGCATCTGTTTCATTTTAAACTGGATAACATTACATTCTCTGTGCTGAACATTTATAAACATCTGGAACCAGAAGGAAATACACAAATGTGGCATTCACAATTTGCTGTCATAGGCTGACAGAATTATTAACAGTCACTGAGCCTTTAAACATTTATTTGCAAAGTTGCTTTGCTCTTTGATCTCGAGTTTAATGCCACTTTGGGTCATATCAATTTTCCAAAATGTCACAAGCTTTGGATGTTTCATCGTTAATTTAATTTTCCTTAAAATTATTTCTGAGAACACTAAGTGGAAGTTTCAAGTTTCTCTTGAATGTTATTTGCAAGAAAGAATGTAAGAACAAATTGATCTGATACACTCAGTGAGAACAAGGACTCATCTTTAAAGTATTAATGTAATAGGGAGTCTACAAATGCACTTTCCAGGGTTGGAATTCTTGGGTTCAAATACCATCTCCTGGCTTATCAGCTGTATGATGCTGGGTAAAATATTTAACTCATCTGTTAAATGGTAATAATTCTCTGTATTCCATAGGGTCGTGGTGAGAACCCTATGTGATAATGCTCATAAAGCAGTGTTGAAGTTAGTGCAGTGTTAGAGTGTGGCAACCCTGCAATTAATGTTAGTAATTATTAAATATATAAAGGCAGATAACTACGGGCAGAGGTTGAGATCTCACACCACTCTTCTCTCGCCCCTACACACTTAACAGCGTATCATGGCAGCTTTTCCATTTCATTTTTTAAAGCTCTACATTTTTCTTTTGAATAGTTACACTTTGCTCCATAGAAGAAAAGAATCATGGTGTGACCATTTCCTTATTAAGGGACATTGAAGTTATTTCATTTTTGTCTTCACCGTTATAAGTTGCTCTGTACTCTTACTTCCTCGCTTTTGCCCACATTGCCCTCAAGACTTTGAAGGTTGTGTTTTGAGGTTAGTCTTCAGCACAACTGCTGGACTTGATTGCATTATTTTGTAAGTACTTGTTTGGTGTGGCATCAGAAAGAGTGTGTGCTCACTTAGCATACAATTAAGTAATTATTGGACATGCTTGTCTTACAAATTGGAGGAAGAATTGAACTCTTCTCACAAGGACAGTAGGAATGTATTTTGTCAGATAAGACAGAAGAAACCACTTAAGAGCTTTTATTGAAAACTTCTTATGGCCTATCTCTCAGAAATTCAAACCTAAGCTCATTAGCTGGTTTATGGTTATGTAAAGTGCACCTCTCTAAGGTAGCCATGACCCAGCATGGAGAGTTTTCTCATTTATATTTGATGGGGTTCCTTTCCCCTGAAATTGCTCCTCCTCAAATTGCAGTTTAATTTATGTATTTAAAAACTTTCCTCAGTCATAATCAATGCTGGGAACATTGGAGTATGAGGGTGAGGGGGAAACAGGAATGTTCTCCTATGACATTCCTGTTTCCCCCTCACCCTCATACCCAATATGTTCTCTTCTCCAGTCAGCTGCAAGAAGCATCTCAAAAAACACAAATTGGCTCTTTCCACTCCCTGTTCATATTCACCCAATGGGTGGAGGGGGTGTGTCTCATAACACTTAGAATAAAATCCAGATTTTGATCATGGCCCGCATGGCACTACATGACCAGCTATTTCTTCTCAGCCTCTGCATCTCCTCTGCTTTGCCCTTTCTGTTGTAGCCACGCTGGGCCTTCTTGTTCCTCTTCCTCCTCTTCAAAGATGTCAGATGCAACTTGGGCCGTTTCCATATGCTCTTCCTCCCTTTGTGTCTTCCTTATTTCTCAGGTCTCTGTTCTGATCTCTCATCTTCCTGGTGATCTCCTCCTATCACCTCATCCACTGGCAACTCCCCACTGTGTCTTGCCCCTGGCCTGCTAGATGATTCTTCAGTGTGAAACTGCCTGTTACGCTGTGTTAGTTATTTGTTTATTGTGTGTTTCCCCATTCACTGCTGGATGCAGCTGGAGCAGTGTCTGGCACAGTGGAAGTACTCAATACTTGTTGAACTAATGAAGGGATAAATGAAGGGAAGCTAATTGTAGAATATAATGTATGATGCTGTATTTTGAGACTTTAATCTGTATATTTATCATAGAAAGTAAAAGTAGATCTTCTAATTAAAGAATTTTTCAAAAGTTCCAGAGACTGATTTCTCTTCTTTGAGCATCATTTTCTTCTGCTTTTTTACTGTTGTATTTGTATCTTATATCATGAAAGCACTTTTGAGTCTTCATTCTCATCTCAGTTGCCCAGTTACAGACCACTCATACCATACTGTCTCCGCATCTTTCCTTAAATTAGTGATGACAATTTTACGGTATATTCAAGGTTCCTCTTTAGGGGAGTAGGCAGTGATAAGCTGGCTCATCTTAAGACTGTCCCTCTCTGTAAGAAGGAATCTGAGAAGTGGTTTTAAGCTGTTTCTTAGCTGGCTTCTGGGAAAGCCTTAACGACTTTCCAGGGGTCTGTTCCAGGGAGACTGATGGAGTCCCGTCTCAGCCTCACCAAGCACATTTCTGCTTCTATCGTACGTGTTGGTAAGATTTTGTTTGAATAAAAAGTTTCTCCTGACAAAAGTTGGACCAGCTGTGGATTGGAAGGATCTCTGTCCTTTTCAGGGAATCATGGACAGGCTTGGAACAGGGTCTTGTGGCCCTGAGAATTGAAGATGGCAGGCAGAGGCAAAGGGCAGTCTGCACTGGGTGAGTCTAAATAGGGATCCAAGGAGGCATTTGATGATTTTTGTGCTTTCAAGTTACTCAGTGACAGGAGTTCTGAGCTACTGACTTAGATTCTACTTGGCAGTGTGCACAGATGCCCTTGGCTTTGGTGCCGTCTTACCTTTCCCCCTCTTTCACTTCCTCCTTTCTCCTTAGTGCCTTCAGTTCCTCCTTTCCCCCTTGGTGCCTTCTGTTTTGTGGCACAAAGTTGTGGAAACTTTATGTCAGTGGCTGCTCCTGGAGCCGTGAGTTTGGGGAAGGCTCATCTGAATCAGGTACCCCTTCATGGCCTCAGTTTCCAAAGCATTCTGACTCTTCTATAAAAATAACATGGCCTTATCAAAGTCAAAATGTGAACAGATTTGTGAGATATTTGAACCCCATCACTGAAAGTATCTGGAAATTCCAAATGTAAGAAGCTTTTAGGCTCATATTTACAATATCACCCAGATAGAAAGCAGTTTAATGTTGAGTGAATGAACTTGACATTAAACATAGGTTGTCTGGACTCTAGACATTATTAAAATTATATTTTTACAGAAGTGCTTGTATAGTAATGCCATCCTTTTTTTTTTTTTCTTCCTATTTTCAAATCTGTCTTCTATCTTAGTGTTGGCTATGAGATGTGGGGGAAGAGGGTGCTATGTTATTTTCTTTGAATATTCTGTTTTATCCTAGCACCTTAAAGATTTTTACTAAATGATGGAGTGAGTGAGCAAGTGAAGGAACTCCAGCCATTGGAGAAAAGTCTTGGGACTTGATGGCTTGGCACAGGGAAAAATAAAGCACATATGCAGGGGACAGGAGAAAGATGATGATCAGAACCAAAAAGGGCTGTAGATGGTTTACGAAGGGAAAGCCACCTTCTCCTAGGAAGACAGCATATACTCTCATGCCCAGTGTCACAGGGTCTTGTAACTTTCTTAAGCCCCTTCCTCACTTGAAGTCAGTCCATTCTTATGAGGTGCTTTCAGTGTGATTTAAAATGGATTTTATGGGAAGTTTGCATTTACTTTACAGCTAATATAGATGAATTATATCTGTGCTATAAAGTATAAGATAATTTTTCCTAATTTAATATTGTCTGGGCAGTTCATTTTAGAGTGCATTTCTTGCACGTTTGAGTTTCTTACATTCTTTACATGAAAAGTTTATTTTGACTTATTGGAACCACTGACTAAACACTTCGTGGAAGATGTGCTTATGACAGTATTCCTTACCAGGAGTTTTTTTTACTTTGTTTGTTCACTTTGACCTTTGACTGTGAAAAGGATTGTACGTTGTACATTTAGAAAGGCATAAAAGTAATGGAGTGCTGTTAAGGAAATGGTGATAATTGAAATACTTGATGAGAAAGAAATTTAAGTGCATAACTTAACCCAATTTAAGGAGGTATTCACGAAATCCTCTTTTCTCTTTAAAAAGAAACAATTGTCAACGGTACTTTCTTTCCCCCTAAATTGTTAGCAACTATTGTTGATTATTTCTAAGAAATGTTAGCTTGTGAGTGTGGGTAGTTGTTAAAAACAGAGAGTAAATGCAGGCTACCAATGAGTGCCTAGGTCCTTGGTTAGATGTAAATAGTTTTCCTATGCTGGTTGCCCAATTGTAGTGTAGAAACGTAAGCACTAAGGCAGAGTTATACGAAATGAACCTTGCTGAATGTGAAGTGTGTTTTGGCTCAGTAATATCAAGGAAGCAGCTGGCAAAATATAGCTCTTCACAATAGTCTTTTCATTTCTTTGTATGTACAGTGTTTTATCAATTGCTAAGTACTTATGAAATGCTTTATTATTCTAGTTCGTTTTTTAATTTCTCCAAACCTCAGTAAAATGGAAAAGAGTTTTTTACTCTTCTCAATCTTCTGCTTTCTTAATAAAATCTGAAGGAAATAGCTTGCAAGGCTCTATTTTAAGATACATTGGGTAATAGTCTTTATCTGAATAGCAGGCATAATTCTTTGTTCTGACCTGACATGTTTTCAACAAGAAATATTGGTAAAATACTTTTAAAGCCATCTAAATCCTGTAACATGATGCTAATGTTTTAGGCTATAAAAAATATGTATCTTGACAGTAATATTTTAAAACAGTTATTACTCGTTTTAAAGTCAGCCTTAAACAGAGCTGCTGTGACTCACTGTTTTATGGAGCTTAATTCATTAAAGAGACTTCAGTCTATACTAATGACATGGTAAGTGTTCTAATGTATATTCAAAGAAAAAGAAATTATAAGCATACTGTTCTGCACTTTCTGTGCTGAGTTAAACTGCTATTGGGAGAGAAATAGAAACTTTGGATTATCCCTGTCCTAGTCAAAGGCTTGTCCTAGGGCAGGGCCATTAACACATCAGTTCTAAATGAATACCTCTAGTTCCTTCAGCGGGCCTCATACATGACTTCATTCCTATGAGTAGATTTTCTGTCTAGGATGAGCACAGGCTCTTCAATAGGCTTTAAGCATTTCTCCTAATAAATGAGCCAGCAATGTTTATAAAGCATTGTTCTCTGCAGGGAGCTATTGCCAGATAAAATGGAAGATTCAAGGAAGTAAATCAAGGTCTATCATAGGCCTAAAGGTAAAACTAAAACCACAAAGCTTTTAGAGGAAAACATAAGATATGTTCCCAAACTTGGGTAGGCAATATTTCTTAGTTTTAAAAATTTAGCCATAAAAGAAAAAAAATAATAAATTGTATCTTATCACAATTTAAAACTTGCATTTTTCATCAGACACCATTAAGAAAATGAAGGCAAGCTCTATACTGGGGGTAAATAGTCACAAAACACACATCTGTGAAAGGCTCAGATCGTTTAAAGAACTTTTGTTACTCTATAATAGAAGAAACTCAATTTTTTAAAATGGCAAAAAAGAAAAACTTGAACAAACAATTCATAAGGGAAGATGTTTGATCAAGAAGCACAGGAAAATATGCTCAGCCTCATTAGTCAACTGGGAAATGCAAATAAAAATGACAAAGAAATGGTACTTCACATCCATTAGAATGGCAAAAAACAAAAACAAAAAAAACCCTAATGGTATTAAGAGTTGACAAGGAACTAGGGTAATTGCTACTTTGATATATTTTTGGCTGGGGTGTAAAATAGTAAATCTACTTTGAAAAACAGTTTGTGTAACGTCTTACCTAGTTAAGCATATAGCTACCTCATGACCTGGTGATTTTACCTTTAGGTGTTTACGCAAGAGCAATGAAAGCATAGTCTATAAAAAAGACTTTTACTAGAATGATAATAGCAACCGTTTTCATAATAGCCAAAAATTAGTGACAACCTAAATGTTCATCAACAGATTAAAATGGGTAAACAAACTGTGATATACTCATAGAATAAAATACCACTAAATAATCCAGAGGAATGGTACATGCTAGGAATATAGATAAATCTCAAAACATCATGTTGAGCAAAAGAAGTCAGCCACAAAGGAGTATGTGCTGTGTAATTCCATTTAAATGCAGTTCTATTACTGGTAAAACTAAACTGTAGTCATAGAAATTAGGAATGTAGAATCCTGTGACTGGAAAGAAACACACTGGAATTTTTTTGATGGTAATATTATTTATCTTAATTGTAGCTGTGATTACATGGTGTTAAACTTCATTAAATTGTACATTTAAAATCTGTTTTTCCATTTATTGTATGTGGTTTATACCCCAACTCAAATTAAGTGGTGGAAAAAATTCAACAGTATAAAACTTGCACTTGGAGCAGTAAGGATGATGAGCATACATGGAGCAGATTGTAACTTATGTGTGAACGCTGTGGGATGCTTGAAAGATGGCAGAGACAGCAGGGAGTGGGTACCGCATGAGGTCTCTCAGGAAAAAGCAGGTTAAACAGGAAAGGCTTTTTGGGCAAGAGATGGTTTGTGCTGTGTTTTGAGGGTACAAAAAAGTAAATGTTTTTAGGGATTGGAGAAAAAATATCCCAAATAGGGTCAAGGGCTCAAGTCAGGTGGTCCAGATAAAAATAAATGACATGTTTTGGAGACAATAAACATATTAATTGAAGTTGTTTCCCTACTCAGTGTATGATTTCCATAGATCATATATCAGTCTGTCATTTCATGTATATATATATATATATACACACATACACACATATATAAAATTTCCTTCTTTTAAGACCCAGTTCTATTTTTTCTGTCCTCTAGATGCACCAGCACACAGTGCTCTTTCTCCTGAAAGAAACTTTACCTTCAAAAATTAAATGCAGCATTTAATTTTCCCTGACTATAATCCTATATTTTAAGTGTATATCTTCTCAAATTTATCCTGAGGGAAGGTAGTTTTTGTCCTCATTGCCCCAAGTAAAATCCAGAGTACACAATCAAATGCTGGTTGATTAAGATTCTTTGGATGGAGGTTTGATAGACTGGTGAGAGGGGAGATCTGCATGGATGTAGAATGGAGTGTGGATTTGCTACCTTAAGTAGATGTTGTAGATTTTTTGTGTATGAGCATTAATTGCTATCGTTTTTTGACTGTCACCTATGTGCCAGTCATTCTTCTAGTAGGTGTTTTTGTTCTGTTTTTACAGATGAGTAAACTGAGCAGGCAGATGTTAAAGGACAAACTGGAATTTGAATACAGGTTGAGTATTCATAATCCAAATATGAAAATGCTCCAAAATCTGAAACTTTTTGAGTGCCAAATAATGCTTAAAGAAAATGCTCATTGGAGCATTTCAGATTTTGGATTTTCAGATTAGCAATGGTCAACTGGTAAGTATAATGCAAATATCCCAAAATCTGAAAAAAATCTGAATCACTTCTGGTCCAAAGCACTTTGGATAAGCAATACTCATTGTATGTATCTCTTTGGCTTCCATTGTTCTTCTAGTCATCAGATAGATCACACACAATGTTGCTGGGAAACAAGATGATGGTGGTGAAGGCACAATAAACATTGATTGCATTCTCATGTTATGCTAGTCTCTGTTTTTGGGCAATTTATGCATTTAACTCATTCAATCTCCATGATGACTCAGTGAGGACAATGAGGCATAGAGGCATTAAGTGACTTTATCAAGGCTGTGTCAGAATAAGTGGTAGAGTCAAGATTTGAAGAAATCTTGAAGCCAGAGAGTCTGATTCTAGAATGCCCACTCTTTATTGTTACACTCTATTTCTTGGCTTTGTGTACATAAGGACTAGTTGGCTCTCTAAGTGAGAGCAGGGCCTGTTTCTTAAGTAGGGTAGGTGTGGATTGAGATAAAAATTGGAGATGCACACTGTTGTTTTCAAGGCGTATGTAGTTTGTTTTTAAAGTTAAGATCCTCATTTTCATCCATTCATGTAACATTCATTGAAAACTTCACTGTGTTAATAGGCTAAGACAGAGTCTGTTCTTTTGAGAGACTTTAGATCTAGGTCTGTCTGGATTTTTTTTTTTTTTTAAACTCATGTGCCTTCATAAGCATTTAAAAATCCTCACACTACTTGAACTGAAGTGAAAAACTGAATTGGACGGGCAGTGTGTCAAAGTTGTGGTTTCCAAAGGAAAATCATAGAGAACTGTAATTGACCTACGTGTACTCAGAAAAAAGGCCCTACCACAGCGCCAAAAGATTGGACAATAAATGTGCAGTTTGTATTTTAAGTTTAATTTATTTAGGGGAGATACCTAGGTTTTTCTAGAAATCATTCCTCCTCACCCCTATTTTTTTGGTTAACGAACCTGTGGTTTTGGTTAACCAGCTTTCCTCAATGGCACATGTTATAAAGAAAACTGCTGTGTATCAATCTCGGTGATAACGGGGACAACTGGTCTTTCCATCTTAGGTTTTCTTTTCATCTCAGACCATAATCTTTCTCTTCCTTTTTTCACTTCTATAAAGGTGGTGCTCGTAGAGATATTTATAGTGGAGAAAGAAAGAGGCAGCGAGATCCTGTGCAGAAGCAAACGTAGGCAGTTTCACGGGCCAGGAGAGAGAGAACATTCAGCACTAGGGACGATGCTTAGGACATTTAACTGAACTAAGTATCATTTTCCATATTCTCTTTCTGTCATCAGTACAGGCGGGGCCCTCAGCTCCTAGCAGGGTTAGGTTGGGGATTTGGGTAAAGTCAGTAAATGGCTCTGATGAGATTAGAGTTCCCTCTAAATTTCTATAAAGAAAATAAATAAATTACAGCATGCCAAAAGATTGTTGTCATAACCGAATACTATTAATCCTAGGGGAGAAAGAGTGATGATGTTAAGGTTCGTTAATGTGTCTATTAGAATGTAAGCTTCAAGAGGTCAGAGACCTCTTCATGCAGAGTACCTCTAGCATCTAGAATTGTGGCTGCCACATGGTATGGAATCAGTGTTTGTTGACTGAATAAATGCCCAAAATATCTGTACAGTGAGAAGATGATTTCATTTATCTTCTGCAGCAGAATGGATATGTTCCTTAGATGAAGCTTTGGTGAGCTCACCTTCTAACCTTTAACCTTGGGGCCAGCCATAAGGAACATGTGAGTCCTTTCCTGCCAGGTGTCTCTCCCACTATAAAAGTTGGCACATTCAAGTCTGCTTGGTGTAAATTATTCCTAGAGTCCAGTGGCTCTGAGTGATGTGATGAAAGGAACTGTGTGTGAGCCTAGAAAATTGAGGATTAGATTCTTTTTCCAAGTGGCCATACCAAAGCGTATACAACCTTTAGGGCCAAGCTGCAGAAGCCAAAATAGCTTATCCTTTTCTCTTTGATATCTTAACTTCAATAGCAGATGTTCTATAATTGGGTAGAAGCCACTGCCCTTCTCTGGCTGTTTTCTTATCTGAAAGATGAAGGGTCAGAACATGCTATTTTAGGCCTTTGATGCTTTTTAAAAACAACAGATGGGAGACTTAAGTGAAGAATAAAAAGCCAGCAATTTAATTTAGGATGAGTAAAGACAAAGATTTCAAAGGAATCTAAAATTGTTCAGACCCAAAAGCATATGAACAACATTTTACTTTGACTTTAAAAGAACAGGTGGATTGAGAAGCTTTGTGGTAAACTTGGTTATCCTGTGGATTAATATAGTCAAGTGATTACTATTAAGATGAGATTACTTACTTTCTAGATTTATGCCTTTTTAGGATGCTAGTTGAGGAAAGAGCTCTCCCTGAAAGAGGATCTGGAAGATTTGGTAAGGAGGAGTTTGAAGACCTATTGGAAGAGACTTGATTCCTCGTGCTACTTAGGAAGCTGAGAGTTTAAACTAGATTTTACGTAGTTTGGTGCTGAGTACTTTTTTGCAAGCATGGAATATGTGTATTGAAATTGGTTTATCTAGTGTGCTGCCTGCACTTCTATGAGACAGTGCGTCTTTTCACATTCAGGGCGGTGAGAGGGCTATGGATATTGCACCAGAATGTGGCAGCAGACTTGAAGCTAGTTTGAAATCCCCGGCGGTAGATAGCATCTGACCAGTGAAACCCCTTTTTTAGCATCCAATCTGAACTGTAGGGGTGACCATATAATTTATTGTCCAAACCAGGACACTTCTGAGATAGAAAGGGGACACTGTTTACAATTATGCCCAGACAGGAGGTGGAAACTGAAGCTGTCCCAGGATGTAGGGTCACTGTACCCAGTGGAGCTCAAAATTCAATGTGCAAAAAATTCACCTGGAGGGCTTGTTAAAATGATTGCTGGGTTCCACCCACAGAGTTTCTGATTCAACTGGTCTGGGGTTAGGAATTTGCATGTCTAACAAGTCCACTGGTCATGTTGATGAAAAGTCTGGGGACTGCACTTTGAGAGTGGTCTTGTCACTCTTGTGCTGATGATGTAATTTTCAGTTGAAGGGAACTCTCATTGTCACCCTCCTCCACTATACAGTAGCCTTCTGCAGGTGAGGATGCCCACGATAAAGGCGGCAGAATCAGTTTGCGTTGGCATCAGCCTATCTCCCTGGACTGGTCTGTTTGGTATTCTAGAGACTGCTCATGCTGTGAGGCTGAGACAGCTCACCTGTTACCCACCTAACTTTCAAGGAAATGCTGGAGCCCAGTGGAATAAAGCCGATGACTTTTGGGTTGTCAGAATAGAGGCTTAGGAAGCCTCAGTGCCTAACTTCACCCCAGAAGCATTTTTAGGTCTAATAGGAAATATTTTGACCCTTCCTTCCTTTTTTTTTTTTCCTTTTGGGCAAGAATAATGTAGTGCTTAACCTTGTGGGGATAATATGGTGTTTTTGCTATATAGGGATTTATTCAAGATGTTGCCCCTAATTAGCTTGGATTGAATGAGAATCTTGTACACAGTTTTATTAGTAAAAGCAAATGCACATATGGGATTCACCTGTAGATGAGTAGTTCTCAGTGTGTGGACTTCAGCATGAGCATTACCCGAGAATTTGTTAGAAATGAAAAATTTCAAGCCTCAGCTTAGACTTACTGAATCAGAAGCTTTGCCTGGGAGGGCTCAGGGTTTATGTGTTTTAACAAGCCTTTCAGGTGGTTCTGATGTAGACTGAAGTTTGAAAAGCACTGTCGTAGCTAAATAGTTTTGATATATCCATTTTGTTTTACAAAGCTATTAAAATGTCTGAATTATGATTCCAGATGGTCTGATATAATTACATATACATTTGTCTTGACATAGTTAGTCTTTACCATAATAGTGAAAGCAATAATAATGACACCAGCCTTCATTTACTGAATACTTTCTATACATAGTCATGTGCCAATGTTGTATCAGTCGATGAAGGACTGTGTATACTACTGTGAGATTATAGTGGGGCCATGTATTGGAATGTGCTAGACTACCTAGGTTTGTGTAAGTACACTATGATTGCACAACTATATCGCCATCGCATATTTATCAGAACTTGTCCCTAGCACGGTATTATCTGATTCAAACCTTATAGCACTGTTTTGCAGATAAGGGAGGTGGGGGATACTTAAGGAGTTTGGCAGATTAGTCACTTAGTGCAGTGGTTACTTTGTACCTGTTGCCTAGAGTAACCATTAGCTATTTGAAAGTGATTTTTTCCCCCTAATTATCCTGACTTTGAGAGGTCTTCCCCCACTCCACTTCTCCTGCCCCTATTCCTGTCCTCTCCTTCCTGGTTGTATATTCTGTTTAACGATGTCAGTGATAATTATAATCTTATTTTTTTAACTATAATTTTTTCCTAAAATAAATGTGCATAGTACAAGACTAAACATTTTTATAGCCAGGGAATTTTAAATGCTATCCTAAATATACATGATTGAAGAAGAAAGTAGTTGGGAATGAAGAGCATGGTGGTGGTGATTGGGTGGGTTAGGGTGGAGGGCAGGGAGCAGGTGTAGCTATGGCAAGGCCAGGATGATTGAAATCCTGTGGGCTGCAGGAGCCAGCAGTGGTGAATGAGGTTCGGGCATGCTCCGTGTGGTCAGGGGAATTCAGGCTTCTGCGAGGTAAGCTGGGCGGCTTTGCTCATGATGGTCACAGCTCTGTACCTGCTTCCTCATGCGTGAAATGGGCACTATAAACACCCCAGCAAATAATGGTTCCTTCTCCACACCCTGCCCACTTCCCTTTACTGGGTTTTCATGCTTTGAGTACGTTGGAATCCTCTCATTTTGTCCTTACTAAGGTTTAACAATATGTGGTTCATGTGTATATACCCATGTGTGATTGTGTGCATACTTATATGTGTGTATGTATGTACGGTATTTATAACTTTTATTAAAGTATAAAATTGCATGCTTATAAATCACAAAATATTTTGATACAGTGAGTGCATTTTCTTAATTTTTAAACTTAATATCTAGGTTTTGAAATGGTAAAGCTGACTTTCAAGTCTGTCTATTCCATTTTTATTTATTTATTTTTGAGATAGAGTCTGGCTCTGTCGCCCTGGGTAGAGTGCGGTGGCTTCATCATAGCTCATAGCAACCTCAAACTCCTAGGCTCAAGCAATCCCCCTCCCTCAGCTTCCTGAGTAGCTGGGACTACAGGTGCATTGCCATGATGCCTGGCTAATTTTTCTATTTTTTGTAGAGATAGGGTCTTGCTCTTGCTCAGGCTGGTCTTGAACTCCTGAGCTCAAGCAGTCTTCCTGTCTTGGCCTGCCAGAGTGTTAGGATTACAGGTGTGAGGCACTGCAGCCTGGCCAAGTTTGTGTGTTTTAAAAAGATGAATATGCAAACTACAACTTTTTACTAATGTGATCTTTAATTCATTTTCTCCATAGGATTAATTGTCCTTGCTTATAAAAGTATAGATCAGATTAATTGCATGGGATTGGTTGAATATGCTGACATTGTGATTCTATCCTAATTCCCTTGTATATAATTTAAGTTTATATGTTTTTATAATAAGTATTTAATTTAGATGATTAGTCATAGACCATAAATAAGTAGCATACGAGCTCAAATTTTTGCTATGCATAGGATACATATTTTTGTGGCTTATAATTCTTTTTAAAAGCAAATAAATATTAGGTGTTATTGGGGTGAACTTATCCCAACAATGGCAAAAATAAAAGCTTTTACCTGTACAAGTGTATATACAAATAGATCTACCTATATATCTATACACACATGCAATTGCAAACAAAATCATGTTCCCACTGACTTATAAGTATTATTGTAATAATTGATTTTGTAGGTTTGAGAAGCAATGTGGATAAACATTTACAAGCTTTTGAAATGTTTGTCTTTGATAAATACCTTTTAAACATTTTCTTTGATAATCATCAATGATAATATTTCAGATTTTGATTCCCAAATTAACATGGGCAAATATATCAACATACCAGCAAATTTTGTCAAACAAAAAGTAACTTAACAGAGAAAAACACAAATGGGGATCGTCCGGTGTTACCCGGCCTTGTTGCTGCCCAGCTCAGAAATCTTTTCCATTCTTGTGCCCCATTCACATACACTCAAGTGGTTTCATGGAAAAGCTGTTTTCTTACCTGCTTCTAGCCCTTGATCTGCGTCAGACACACATTTTGGAATGTGTCTCAGTGTAGGCTCCAGAGTAACACTGTTGCAGAGTTCTTGCTCATCTTCAAGAACGAATGAAAATCAGGAACTTCACAGACACTGCGAGATAGTGGGTGGGCTGTCCCTGTGCTGCAGGAGTGAGATAAACTCATTAGAGACTGGGAAATGGAAACAAGGAGGAAGGAAGAAGATGTTTTGATCTTTGTTGGTGTCAGGCTGACCACTGAGCTAGTTCCTTTCCTTCAGCAATGCAAAAAATAGCTTGGTGTTTTTTTGTTTTTTTTTTTTTTAATTTTCTACTACTTTTTTCTATGTATCTACATGATCTGCCAAATGAACAGCCCGGCAATAACTTAAGTAGGTTTTCTTTTCTAAAATTTGGCATTGTAAAATTCAACACGTGTAAAATTCAACTGATGGGTGAGACATGTTCTGTCAACAGCCATACAGTGTAACGTGTGCACAGGTGGGTGGTAGCTGGAGCTATCTGGAAATGTGGAATTTGAGTCAAGAGCATTTTGACAACAATGTCCACATCTGTTAGATAAGAGATATTGCTGTTGTCATTTTTTTCACACTAGTTTTTTCATATTTGAACATCACTGATAAATAGATCATGGTAGGACTTCACGTAAACTCACCATGTGTTAACATTTTGCTGTTTGTGCTGCCTATGATACTGTTTTGACAGTCTTCATATTCTTACTCCCTTTCAAGTTCCATAATGTAATTTGTAATGTCCTGCAGAGTGCTCCAGTGTCCTTCCCATTGAATACTAGTGCCATTAGATTTGGAAGTACTCAGAAGTTGGCTGGAAAGACCTCTTCAAAGTGTGCAACTCAGAACCAGCAGAAAGAGAAAACAGTGGCCTGAAAAGATCTTTATAACGCTCCTGCATTTCAAGTGTGTTCACTCAGGTGGTTTCATTGCCAAATTATGGGCTAACAGTATAGCTTGTAAAGTTCAGTTTGCCTTAAAAACACTACTTATACATGTGCAGCAAGAACAATAAATAGTACCTATTATATGCTTATGACATCCCAGGTACTATGCTAATTGCGTTATATGGACTTACTGGAGGAAGTGCCCTGGACGTTGGAGATGAAGTAGTGGCTGACACATATCTGAGTTCTTTCACTCATGGAGTGCATTTTCTCATTTTGTGTTTCATATGAACTTCATAGTCACTACTGATCCTCAGGCAGAAGGCTATGGAAACCGGAGGGAAGATTCAGGGAAGCTCCCCACTTGGCTCTGCCAGAGGGGAATCCTTCTCCAGGCCTCTACAGGGCCCCAGTAGTCCTTGCCAGTGATTTGGCTGAGGGGCTAAGAACACCTGTGCATAGAGAGGATGGTCGGCTTCAGCAGCACTGAGATCTGGTGGGTAAATAGACTTAAGGACAGGTAGACATAAGGAGGAGTCATTAGGGCCTGGTCATTACTAAGGCACATTGCAGAGTCATCCAGTTATCAACATTTGGCTCATTAAATGGATGATTTGGCATCAACAGTCTCTAAGCTGCTACTCTCAATGCTTCCCTGATTTGTTGCAGGAAGTGCTGTTTATTCTGATAGTCTCAGAAACACCCCTTGTTCCAGGCTCTCTTATGCTTCTTGACTTCCCTGTGGGGTGTTCCACATACCTGTTATTGCATATGGTTGGGGAGGACATTATCATTTGTTTGGCTGGAACTGCTTATTTCCTCTTAATGTCAGGATTTGCAAAGTTCAAGGCCAAAGGCATAGCCCTGCAAGTAGTCCTCTGGTGGCTGGTGGTCAATGTGAGGTAGACCCTGCATAAGACACTTGGAGGTACAAGGATTATGGAGATGTGGAGAGCTAATGGCCCACCTAGGAGATCAGCTGTCACATGGAGCTTGCCAGGGTCCAGTGTTGCCCATCTTTGGATGAGCTAGTATAATCAGAACATTGAGGGCTGATTGCATCTGTTCTAAACACTTTACATGTTTTAATTCATTGTGTACTCACAACAAACCTTGTGAGTGAGGTAGTTTCCACTACTGTCCTCTCCCCACCTTTTCCTTAGATGAAGAAACTAAAGCATGGAGATGTCAAGTCAGGTCCTACCACTCCTAGTGCTGGGATTTCAACCCTGACAGAGAAGGCCCGGAGCCTATGCTCTGGTACTGCCGTTTTATTCTCCTCTGATTTTGTTACGTTGGTGTCTAAATCCAAAATTGTACAAACCTGTGTAGGCCTAACACCTTGTGGGCTAAAACAGATCCTGACTGTGAACTGTATTTGCCTTGTGACCTCTGCTTCATGGTTTTATTGGCAGGTAACAGGGCTAAGATGGTAGGTAGGGAGGGGCCAACTAGGCACTCAAAATGTAAGCTCATCTGCCAATAGGAGCAAGTCAGAGATGCACACAAACACACACACACGACTGAGGGCACTTTTTCCCTATTAGATCCTTTGCATCCTGAACACACAGCAACCCTTCAAAGGGGTAACTATTACTATTTGTACAGAAGAGAAAATAGAGCCTTAGAAAATATAACTAAGTTATCAAAGTTAGCAGGTGGCAGAACTGGACTTTGGAGTCATCTGTAGACAGAGTTTAGGGTGCCTTCCCCAGACCAGTGTCTTTTTCTTATAACCAAATGAACAATGAACACTGATTTATTAATTCATCACACATGTAAGAATAGGGTACACTAGGACACTCTTTGTTGGAATAATAAGAAAAGTGTATTTTCTCATTAAGAGTTTCTGATTGCTTGCACACTGAAAAGTTAGTTTGAGGGAAGAAGAGAGAGAAAATGGTGCCTGGCACATGAAGTGATGTAGGTGGTGATGATTATAGACGTCGGGGCAAGGGGTAGAGTTAATGGTTAAGACTAAGGCTTTGCTTGCCCTTGGAATCAGGGAAGATGAATGTGTAAGTATCTAAGAACTTTTTGAATTATCTATTTATCTTGTTTTCTTAAGATTGTGTGTCTCAAGACAGATTGTCTGCCTTAGTGTAGAGTATTTTCCTATAGGACCTTACTGACAAAGGGGCAAGGGCAGGTTTTGTGGTTTTTCTTTCCATGTTTGGGGGGACTTTTAAGGGAGAAATGCCTGGAACTGCATTTCTTCCCCCTGGCCCTCTGGATGGTCTGCTTTGCCCCCTGCTCACCTGGGGACTCTGAAGCAGTCTCTGTGGCTCTTTTAAGCCATTGTTTAATATACCTGACTGGCCATCATAATCACCTGGGGAGATTTTTAATGCATAGTCCAAAACTCTGCTTCAAAGGGACTGAATCAGAATCCTTGTGTTTTTGGCTGAGGACACAGAAATGTCCAGATAATTCAGAAATGGGGCCAGCTGTGGACATCCCTCCTCCCTATATGGAGCCTCTATTCTGACACTGGGAGGAACTTTTATCTTTCAGGCCGACATTGTACCTACTAGCCTGTTTTGTTTGTTCAACTCACTCTAGCTGCTGATTCCTTATTAGTTACTCATCAGCTATGGAGCTTTGGACACTCCATACGGACATGTGCCCTGAAAACAGAAATTTTGATGATTGGGGTGTACTAATAGAGTAGTGTTAATGGGGAAGAGAGATTTATAGGGGAACCTAAAGAGGAGGGAGCATTTAAGGCTAGGGCAGCCACAGATAAATGAAACCCAAGGAGGAAGGAGAAAGATCTTATACCTCACAAAAAAGTGATGTTTGAGTTCTTTTGGGGTCTTTAGCTTTATATATTTCAGCTTTCTTCCCTCATCAGTCTTTTTCCCCTGCTGAATGTCAAAAAAATGATATAAATCTGTTCTTACATTGTCTGCTGTTATGCCCTCTTCCTAGCAAGAAAGTGTTAGGAATAGGGTCTTCCTTGAGTTACGCACCCAACCCTGTGTTTTAAAAACTGGCCCTGGTTGTCCTAGAATGTGGAGCTTATGGAAACATGGACATATTTGTGATCAATTCAGAAATATTTTTATGCAACATTTAAAATTGGCCCTGTCACCATTTTGTTTTTCCCTAAGATTTATGCTGGGCATTTTGTGAATGCTTTAATGCAAAGATTAGCTTGTATACATTTTTCTCTGTTAGAATTGGCAATAAATATCTTATTAATGTTTGAAAAATATTTTAGCCTGACAAAGAGTATTTACTGATTATATCCTTTTTTCCTCTTTTTGTGAGACAGGGTCTCCCTCTGTTGCCCAGGCTAGAATGCAGTGGTGTCATAGCTCACTGCAACCTCAAACTCCTGGGCTCAAGCAATCCTCCTGCCCCAGCTTCCCAAGTAGCTGGGACTGCAGGTGCATGCCACCATGCTTGGCTAATTTCCTATTTTTTGTAGACACGGGGTCTCACTCTTGCTCAGGATGGTCTCAATCTCCTGGCCTCAAGCAGTCCTCTTTCCTCAGCTTCCCAAAGTGCTAGGATGACAGGTGTGAGACCTCACGCCCGGCCTCTTTTTGTTTTTAAAATTAGATATTTTATATGACTTTTAGCAACACAAATAACTTTATTTAACACTAGATGCCAGGCATAATATAAAGTAAGTAATAATGAAATAAAAATAATAATTGCAGTAAAATAATAAAGGACATGGTACATTTAGGAATCTTTTAAAAAACAAAATCTAAAATAGTCCATATTTGTTTTTTCTTTTACCTGTGGTGTTTTGATTTACGCTAAATAGTTCTAAGTTCTCATTTCCTTTTGTGGAATCCTAAGATTACAGTACTGTGGGATTTCTTCCGGAAGAATCTTTCCTGCAGAGCCCTCTGCACACCCGGATGTGACTGCCACCCCAGGCCACCCCAGATGCTCACAGACACATACTTCCTTTCTCTAGCACCATTTCTAGGCAGGACCCTGTCTTGTCAGTAATAAGACTGGTTATATATAAACATCCCTTGTGTATTCATACTATAAATAGAGTGAGCTTAACATACGTAATCCCCAAATATGTCTGTAATAATTTCCAGTCACTTTCCATCCTGCCTGTCATCGACTGCATGTAAAAGCTGGCTGACTTACATCTTGATTTCATAAATGGCCTCCATTGCTCCTTACCCAAAAATTCAAC